>NW_017728918.1:65500227-65504033 GCF_001723895.1 Crocodylus porosus | reverse complement strand
TGTCGACACCATCGCAGGAGTTGCTGCCCTTACTAGCAGAGCAGGGGTCAGCCTCTGGGCCCCGCCTGCTCACCCGCTGGCGCGAACGCCGCCGCAAACGCCGGCGCGCTCTTACAGACCGCGCGTGTTTGCGCGCTCTGTACGCGCGGCTCGGGAGCGTGGCTCCCTACCGGCTTGGCTAAGAGGGACCCGCGCCAATATCCATTGGCCTTGTTGTGTTATACACCCCGTGTGCCGTAAAGGCTGTGAAAACTGTGAATCAATGAACCCTAGCTGCTGCCTTGAACTATTGCTCTAATATATATGTATATTACCTATAAGCCAGTTCCCAAAAGCAAACCTCTAAATACCATTTCCTAGCCATGAGTTACAGTCTGGAGTTTTGTGAGGACATCAGCAACCACGTTGATCAGGGTGAACCGGCTGACATAGCTTTTCACAAAATCTTGCCCCAAAGGTTCTTAATGAAATCAGGCTATCCTGGCATTGTAGGCAAGGTTGACTCAGGTATCAGCAAATGACTGAAGGACAAGAAACAAAGAGAAGGGGAAAAAAAATTATCAACTCTCACCAGAGATGATAGTAGCAGGGAGTGGGGCCCGGGGCAAATCAGCCTGTGCGGGGCCTGGATGTAGCAGCAGTGAGGGGGGAAGGGTGGTGAGCAGCTGGACACGAAGCCAGTTCAGCTCTTGTGGGGACTGCCAAAACGCAGGGTCTGAGGCCTGATTCACACTGCCCTAGGGATGGCCCTGACACTCACAAAGGAAGGGGCTAAGCAGCAGGGTTCCCAAGAGTGTGTGCAAGGGGGAATAGTGAGGTGGCCAAGTTTGCAGATAACACCAAATTATTTGGGTGGTAAAAAAACAAAACTGACTGCAGAAAAACTGCAGAAGGATCTCATAAACTTGAGTGAATGGGCAGCACAATGGTGGATAAAGTTCAATGTTGACGAATTTGAAGCAATGCATGTGGACTCCCCATTAACTAGTAGTACTCAAGATAGGGATCTTGGAATTTCTGACGATAGTTCTCTGAGAGCATCAGCCCAGTGCTCAGCTGCCATTAAAAAAGTGAATAGAATGCTAGGAATTATTAGGAAAGGAATGAAATTTCCAGATTTCATAGATTTCATAGACATCAGGGCTGGAAGGGACCTCGGGAGATCATCGAGTTCAGCCCCCTGCCCAAAGGGCAGGAAGTCAGCTGGGGTTATAGGATCCCAGCAAGATAAGCATCCAATTTACTCTTGAAGGTGTTCAGTGTAGGTGCTTGAACCACCTCCAATGGCAGACTGTTCCAGACCTTGGGGGCTCGGACAGTAAAGAAATTCTTCCTTATGTCCAGCCTGAAACGGTCTTGCAGGAGTTTGTGACCATTCGACCTAGTCATCCCTTGGGTGTTATGGATGTTTTTGCTTGCCTGCTGTCTACCCATCTAACTGCACATGGTATAAAAGGTACAGAAGGGGACTGAAAATAGGTCTTCAGCTCCTGAATATACTCTGGCTTGCTAAGATTGCATCTATATTATCATTCATGGCAGCACAGTGGTACTCAAGACTCATCTGAACTTGAGTAAGTCTCAACCTCTCCCTGCTTCTTTCCATTCTGTAAAATAAGGAGAGATGATATCTACTTACCTCTCTTGTGTGCTGTGAACCTCATTAATTGATGGTGAAGTGCTTTATCAGTACAAAATATTGTGAGTCCAATTTTTAGAAGCTCTGAGCACAAATAAATCCATCTGAAGACTGCAGGTTCTCAGTAGTATTATTGCTTTATTGAAAGACTGGAAAGCTGATGCTGTGTGTGATTTGATATGGGTGATTTATTTCCTTAATATGTATGACAAAATGTTACAGACTGGTCCATGTATAATCTGACTGTTTTACATTAATTAATTCAGGTTCAGTTGTTTTAGTGGCCCATAAATGGCAAGATGTTGAGAAATGTCCAACATAAAAATAAAATAGAGAAATCACTTCCTTCTTCAAATGTGCTTATTTCATGTTTTGGGTTTTTTTAAGAAGAGACATAGAATCTACCAAGAATAATATATCAATGAATCAGTAATCAGATTAGCAGTATGAAATGGAGTCAAAATGACTGAGGCACCAAAAAGAGAGAGAGAGAGCAAGAGAGACAGAAGGCAGTATGGTCATTTTCCACAGGAGATTAAATATTTGATTTAAAATTCCAGCGTATGCTTGTTCTGCATGAAAGACTATTGCAAACAGTCCCAGTTACCACTAATTGATTTAAACCTCAGAACTCAGTAGGAAACCACAGATGTTAACTGCTCAGTGATGCACTAAAACTTCCTAAGTTTCTTACAAACAGTTCAGAGTAATTGCAAGATATCTCTTGGAAGCCCAGGGATTATATAAAGCTGTTCCACTGAGAGTTGTTTTATAGAAATCATTGATGTTAGACTTGTAAGTCTGTTAGGGAAGAAGAACTTTATAATTGTTTTGGAACTTCAGTGTGAACAGTAGGTTGAAGTGAATTTGTAATACGCACTTAGAATATGAGGAGGAAAAACTTTTTCATTCTCGTTAAAGAATACCAGTAACGTTATAGTTCTTAATTGGCCAAATAATATTATTTTCTTAGACAAAATTTATTTTCTTAGATTAATATTATTTTCTTAAAGCAGATGAAATGGTTACAACACAGAATCATCAGATATAATATAAAGTAAACTGCAAAGGACTGAAAACATAAATTCTCAGATGACCCAATCCCATAGCACTAGATTGGGATATATCTAAGCACAGCTGACACGCTTCACTGGACGACACCCATGCCTGTTGTTGTACAGGATTGGGTCCCTGCCACTCCCAGGGCTTTGGGGCCTGATCCTGCAGGGCAACTGCAAATGGGGGACCCCCGAGTTCCACTGTTTGCACACACTGGGATTCCCCCAGCAGGGGATCCCCCAGGCATGCATATTGCACTACCATGCCCTGACTAGACACATGCATCTGCAAACGGCAACCTACAGGTTAATTCCTTTGGTGCACAGCGTAAGGCCTCTGAAGCTGTGTTAGTGCCTGCCTGAGGCAGCTGGAGAGTGTGGACAGCTTTGGGCTGCCTGTGCTCTCCTTGTATAAAGCAAACCAATGTCTTTTGAAAAAAAAGCAGCATCACTTCTTTACTGCCCATTTTGGGGCCCAGTTTTGGACATCTGTGGTGTGATAAGGGGTACAGATATCTGTTTGGGCTTTATGCTTCCATAAAAATGTTTATGGCGTGTTACCGGATTTGCCCGCTACTTTGGGGTGTGCTCATTTATTAGGGCTAGGGTCTTGGTAATTCTATCAGTGTGCTGCTTGTGTTACTTGTGTTTCTATTATGGAGCTGTATCTCTCCCTTCTGCAAGCCCCCACCCCCAGTGGAGCTATCGTGCAGGACTCAGTTCAGTGGGGCTGGGTTCCTCCAGTCCCCAAATCAGTCATACACACAAACACACACAGATTAACATGACATGCCTGATGTGGCTGTGTTGATCAGCATGGGCAGGCTGACACCCTCATATGCCAAGAATCAGTTCATCAGAGTAACAATAACCACAGTCAGACACAAGCACACAATTAAACAGAATACCTCTGAATCTGGCTGGGTGTCCAGATGACACACTCATGGGCCAGCTTTCAGTTCATTAGGGCATGTCTGAGCCAAACTGGGTCAATCAGCCCGTATAAGCTGATCCCCTTATGTGTTTCGAACTCAGCACATCCCAATCTTTTAGTCTCTTGATGAGCAGACCCCACAGTATTTCTAGGCTTTACAGGGATCTTTAGCTTA
>NW_017728918.1:65494216-65498914 GCF_001723895.1 Crocodylus porosus | reverse complement strand
TCACTGCATCTTAATCAGTTTCTGTTTAGGTGAGGGGGGGCGATTCTTTGTGAGTCAGACAGTCTGTGTCCTGTGTCAGGGTTCCCCAAAAACATGGAGCTGACAGGTAACAGGCAGCAAAACGTAGTTATCTGTTTGTAGCCAAAGAATCTTTTCTAAGAATCAAGACGATAAAAAAGTTAAACAAATTTCCATTGGACCGATTATATTACTGAAGTTAAACACATGACTGAGGGTTCTAATTAACAGTGATTCTGTTGACTTTGAGTAAAAAGTCAATAGAAGGCATTAAGTCAGTTTTCACCTCTTGGAAATCAATTCATGAGACATGAGGCTGAAGCGCTACAGCAAACACTATACAAAAGAGATTGGAAGAGCCTCTGAGTTGAAACCCTTGTTTTCCCATTCTTTTTTGTCACTTTTATGATGTCACTGGCTAGCAGCAAAAAAGTTTCTGGAGTTTAATGAAATAATTTTGTGAAAATACAGAATGAGGCTACTCTGCCACATCCCTTATTGTCACGTAGCATTATATATCCAAATCAGAAATACCTAGAGCATTTTCCAGTTCACCTAAAGTTTCAAATGGAAGTCTGAACAAAGTCAAATTTAAAATATTAAAGTTTCCCACAAATCCTAAATCCTGAGTTTTGCCCAACTCCAATAGTTATCCCCTTAAAATAGCTTTGAATCTATCCCCTTAAAATAGCTTATAGCCCCTTGGTTGGCCTCCATGTCTTTTGTCGGCAGAAGCCACCAAATCTTTTGACAGCAGCAGTGTAAATAATGTAGCTAGCTAGTTAACATGTTTGTATACAACTAGTTAACATAATTATTTAGGATTCAACTGCTTTTTTGTGCTTTCCTCAGACTCTTAATATTGTGTACACTGCAAAGTCAGGTCATAAAGTATCTTCAGTGAAACCTTTCTAATTCAACTTTAATAAAGAAGAAGTTTCCAATCTCTTGGGTACCATACTTTTAAAATGACTGCTAGAAAGAGGTTCTTCAGGAAAAATAAACTGAATTAAGTGAATTCTTCACAGTAAAAGTACAGCTGCAATCTTAGCTGATTTGACACACTCATCAGACATGGGTATTGCTGGAGTTGTGTCCGTATGAGAGAATTTCTGCCTCACAAGTATTGCTGGTGCATATATATGATTCTGGACTTCCTGCACTGACTGAGACTGATTTATTGCAGATACACAATTGGGTCAGGAGAATTGTCTCCTATATTTAGCTTTGTCACTGATATACTGGGTGGCCTTTGGCAAGACTCTTTACTTTTCTGTGCTTTTGTTTACTTGTCTGAAAAGTGAGGACTATGATTCTTAGGTCCTTTGTGAAATGTTTTGGGATTGATGGATGACACATATAATTTAATAACTCAGTGTTATTTATTTATTATCTGTACAATAATAGGAGACTCAGTCATTCCCACTGTGCTTGGTGCTATATCAACAGTTCAAAAATGCTGATCTCTACCCCACTGAGCACAAATTAAATAGTCATGAATATCAGTGCAAAGTGGGCATGAAGTGCTACCTTTCTGAACCAGCCTCCAGAGACATCCTATCTCTAATAACTATGCAGTTGTAGAAAGGCAATTATGTACCAGCTTAGGCTGGGATGAAACATCTTTATCATCACTGTTACTCCCCTTCATCTGAGATATTAATGTTACTAAACTTGGGGATCTTATGGGGCCATATATCAAAATATTGCCTCTCTGCACAAATGTTGGAGGCTACAAGCTTTCCTTACTGCAGCTCCCCTTGCCTTTATTGCCACCCAATTGGACTAAGTCAGTCAGAGTGTTTTATTAAATATACTTGAAGACTTTACTGGAATTTAGATAGTCCAGAATGTCACCGCTTTATTAGAAGAGACTCTCAGAGAGCATAATAAAACTGTGCTGCACTGACTTTGAACTGCACTCAGAAATGAAGTAAGGGTGCTGGTTTAAATCTATAAAATCCATTTGCCATCAGGTTTCTGTGATTTTAGAGCCTACCTTTCATTTCAAGTTTAAACCTGACAGTTAAAATCAACCGAGGCACTTGAACTGACAAGCTGTAGGTTATTTGTGCACTTAGAAACTGAAAGCAGGACTTTCACTGCAGCTCCCAAAGTTCTCTCTCCTTGGCTTGGAGGAGCTGGAATCTACCTTTCCTCAAAGCATGGGGTCAGGGTCACCTAATTATGCAGGCTTTCCCCAATAAAGTTGATAAGTGCAGAAGCATTATCTCATGTGTGCTGTGGCTGCTGACTTTTTATCAGATAAAATCCACTATTGTTATGTGTTTGAATCTATGTTTGTGTGCTAAGAAAAATAAAAGGTTACAATATACAGCAATCACTTGTGTGAGCATGGTGTCTTTCAGTCTTTGTACAAGTCATGATAAGAGACTTGAATGAGCATGCATGCCTCTTGAGATTAGAAATCACAGTATAAGGGCAGTATAAGGGCAGTCATGAGTAAAGTAGTTCCTCATACTGTGATGAATACGCTTTGGAAATGTTACCACACTGTTTGTTTAATGAGATTGTACTGGAAACAAAGACTATGCAAATGAAACTAATGCACTGAGCAAACACTGACATATCTCTGCCATGATTATAAATTTAGGTGGGGTCTTAGGGTTCTATATTTTATCAACATTAAAAATACTTTAATTTTGTTACGTATCCATCTGCATTGCAGATATTGCCACTTCCCTTTCTTATAGTATATTGTAAATTGCAACATCTCAGAGGCACTGGTTGCACTAAGGCATCGTTTTTCCTACCCTCTGTGTGTTGGATATAAGAATATAGGAAATGGAGATGGCTACCAGCTGTTGTAGGGCACCCTAGAGGTATGCAGAAAATAGACTCCCAGTACCTTAAGGCATTGCTGAACTTTAGGGCCCAGATTAAATCTCTTTATTTTGGAAATTGCAGGATGTAATTTTCATTTAGAAGTGATTTTTGCTGGTATGCAAGTTTCTATCTTTGGCGCAATCTCCTCTGACACGGACGGCATTTGACATAGCCCATCTCACTGAGAGGTTGTTCTCTCCTCAGTTTATTCACACTCAGCAGTCGCTTGTTAGACTGTTATCTGCCTTAGAATCATACTTTGATTAACCTAATTAAGATGTTGCGCTTCTTAAACTAGTTGCCATATTAGCTGATAATCTTGTTCCAGAGTTAGGAGTGAAAACTAATGAATTGCAAACAGAGACTTATGTTTCTGAAAACCTTTTGACCGTATCCAGACAAGCATGGCTGTGCAGTATGTTCACATACCGTATGTTCAGCTGTTCTCCACACTGCAAGGGAGCAGTGCAGAGGGGTCAGAAAAAACCATGAAAAAAAAAGTGGAGTGGTGCACATGGGGACAACATGCATTGCTCAAAACTAGAGCCTGGCTGGCCGGAGCTGCATTCCAGCTGCCAGCCAGACTCTGCTCAGCAGGATCACCACTGCTGAAGCCCTGGGAGGCCCTTAGGACGCCAGGTAAGGCCACTGGGTTACCCATTTGGGGTAACTTGCCACATACCAGAGGGTGCGTGGCACAGGCATTCCCCAGGGACAA
The DNA here is from genome assembly GCF_001723895.1 of Crocodylus porosus. Lineage (NCBI taxonomy): Eukaryota > Metazoa > Chordata > Crocodylia > Crocodylidae > Crocodylus > Crocodylus porosus. The sequence continues at coordinate 65,495,331 of NW_017728918.1, read as the reverse complement.
GCAGCTGTAGCTCAAGGTGTGTCACTGCTAGTTGTCTCGGGGAACCAAACATCTACAGATGGGTGGATGTGGCCTATGAGTATAGATAACGCTGAAAACCAAAGGTGTTTGAAATTAATGTGTTGTAATATCTGGACATTGGTCCTATCTAGATGAAATACAGTTTTGTAACAAGCTATCTTTGCTCTTGGGGAAAAATTAGAACACATAGCTAGGTCATACTTCAGATTATCAGAGTGTTAATTTACTCAGAAAAGTGTCTCAGTAAATGTAGGACATCGTCAGGTTCCAAGTTTATTGTCCGTCAACGACTATAGATCAGTGGTTGTTAACTAGGGTGTCATGGGGTGCCACGAGAACCTTTTAAAGGTGCCGTGCAATATTAGCAATGTTAGGTGTGCAACCACCTACATGTGATTCAGAAAGATAAACTCAGGAGGTTTCAAATAGGAACCTTTAGTTTCAAGAACATTCTGACCTACCATGGTCTTTCTGAGTTGTTTGCAACAGAAGACTTTATCATTTCTCTGTAGTCAAAAATGCTGTTTCGACTTGTTTCGAGCTCAAAACAGTGAACTCAAAGTGAAACGGAGAGCTTTGAAACAGCCTCGAAACGAAACAAGGCAAGTTGAAACATTTAGAAATTTTCAAAATGTTTTGAGTTTTGAAGCTCAAGCTGGGCTTGCCTTCAGGGAAACAGAAGCTGAAGTAAACAGAGGGAGGAGGAAGCGGGGGGAAGGAGCGCTCTCATTATTGACTGTGTAGCTGGCCAGTGACTGTCGTCCTTCCCTGGGTCCCTTCCAATCCCAGTGCTCTGGGGGATGGATGGAAAAACTGCATACTAAGGCAGGATTGTTTGAACTTCCCTGCTTTCTGCCTTGGTGTCAGTTGACTGAGAGTGCACCTTAACTCACACAGTGTCACCCACCCATGTCATGAATTTTGCCTGTCAGCAGCCAGAGGCGCAGGGCCCCAGAACCCCTGCACCTATCTCCTTGACAGCTGGCAGGCTTCATGGCCGCACCAGGGCCTAGCAGTTTTCACCCTGCTGTGCCTTAATACACACAGTGTCACCCATATCACGAGCTTTGCTTTTAAGCAGTTCGAGGTGCAGT
>NW_017728918.1:65477645-65494036 GCF_001723895.1 Crocodylus porosus | reverse complement strand
TTCAGCAAGAGGTTTTTCCCATCTCAGAACCAGAAAAATACCAAATTATATTCTAAAAAGTGAACTTCTACAGCATTCATTAATTTGGTTTAAAAAATATTTTTGTCCTAATTTACATGTGTTTGTACACAGAGGTGATGTACAATAGCTAAAATGAAGTCTTACTCTTGTATATTGTGTGGGGGTGGGTATAGGTTTGTTGGGGGCTGTAGGTGTATGGATATGTGGAGTGAGGGAGCATGTGGGGGGGTGTGCTGGATATGTGAGGTGTGGATGGGTATGGGGTTTGTGGGGCGACCTGTGTGTGGGGGAGGTGTCTAGGGTGTGTGAGGGGGTGTGGGTGTCTGCATGTATGGCAGTGCAGGAGGGGTGTGAGTGCATGTGTATGGTGGGATGTGCTTATGGGACTCAGCCTATGAACACACACACACACACACACACACACACACACACACACACACACTATCCCTGCCTGCATATACACACACGCCCCATACTGGTGTGGCCCTGTGCTCCCTGTCCCCTAATGCAGCTGGCAGCCATGTGGTACTGGAGCAAGGCAGAAACAGGAAGAGAATGAAAAAGCTGGGGATGGGTGGGGCTGGGCTATTCAGTCCTGATGAGGCTCCCCCTGGGTCTTACTGCCTCTGGGTCCTGTCACCATTGATAGGCTTCAAATATTAATTTTCTAAACTTTTTAGGGGCCCTGTGGGATGAATAGAACGGCCTGGTGGGCTGCAACATGCTGTATTATGCCCACCCCTGCTCTAAAAGGCTGAGAGCCACTGTTCTAGATATTTACAAGTCCAAAAACACCTTTCCAAAAAGTCCTGAAAACTGAACATGTGTCATTAGAGCAAAGATGGCCCTTTTTTTGTAATGCATCTAGAAAGTTTGCCAAATTATACTTTCAGTGATACCTAGACAAGACCCTGGCAAGAGTTAACTGATTTAAGCATAGTTTAAATTCTGTTGATGAAGCTCATGGACAAAACTTTTAAAAACTAAGCTGTTATTTGCAAAAAATATGGAAACGAGCCACTGCTAAGTTCTTTTACATCACCTTATCTGAAACTTTCTCCAGGATACAGGAATTGCTTGGCTGTTCCTGCATGCAGCTACTGCAGGGCTAGAGAGCACTCCATGTGAAGAGGCTTCTTGAGTTTTGCTGAATTGTTTTGAAGAAATGTCTAATATTAGCTTTGTATTATAGATCTACTCTTCTCCCTGGAGCTAGACAATCCTCCCCAAAGAAGCCAACCCTGACAGAGTTCAAGAGAAATAGGTTTTGTTCATTGCTAAGTAGCATTATGAAATAGTTACTAGCACTGTTTAGATCAACAATTAAATAAAAGTGAAATTACTCCTGATCAGAGAGAGCTAGTATAAGACTTATATGCAACTTAAGTTCAATTTTAGGTCTCAGAACAGGGATAAAATGGGCAAATTAAACTTAGTGCTCAGGACACAGGCTGTTGCTCTGTAGGAACCTAATATCATTCTGCATGTGAATAAGATCTCAGGAAAATGAAACTCAAATGATGGAGAGATAAAATATCCTTTGTGAGAGAAAAACTGCAAAAATATGTGCTGCTGAGTGTAAGGCAAAAGTCACAAAAAGGCTACTCAAAGCAGAAATAAGATTTACCTAAAACATTGGAATTTGGCATTAATTGTAACTGCTAAATAATTGCTATTGCAGTGGTGCCCAAGCACTGTAGCTAAGATATGATGGCTCATTGTGGTAGGCCCCAACACATGGGTGACATTGCTGTTTATATCTAGAGCTATCAGAAGACAAAGCAATTATGAAAAAATAAAGAATTTATTGGAGACACCTCAAAGTGGACCATGCAACTCCTCCATGGGGGTCTTTTACTACTGTGTGAGGATATAGAGAAGGGGTTCCCAACGTATTTGTTCTGATGACTGGCAAACCACAGACTGGCAAGCCGTGGACCAGCTGTGACTGGCTTACTGTGGGTAGATAGCCAACCCTTTTTATACTCAGTATAAAAAAGGGTTGGCTGCAGGTCTGCAGTAGGCTGGTCACTTCCAGTCTGCGGCTTGCTGGTCCGTGGTTTGCTGGTCTGTGGCTACTTCTGTTCCGGCAGCCAGCCCTCCTGTGGAATGGCAGACAACCCTTTGCAGCTTGGCACTGGGCCGTAGCTCAGGGGTTGGGAACCCATGATATACAGCAGTATTTCTCAATCTTGTTAGGCTCAAGGCACCCACTGGAAAATGGCAGCTCTTGGTTTTCACTTGCTTTTTGGCTATGAAAAGTACCATATTTTCTCACATACAGCACACCCTGAAATACATTGTGCCCTTTCTTCCTGAAGGCAAAATGAAATATAAAAGACCTTTCCTTGTAGTAAGTAACTAAGTAGCAGCAGGTAGGGAGCTGAGTCTGCTCCTTGTTCTGTTCCCTGTGGATCACATGCAATTATTTTTGCTTTAGCCTGGCAGAAACTTAAGCTGAAGAAGCTGCTGTTACCATATTTTCTTGCTTATCATGTGCACCCCAATTTCCAGCAGCTTGTTTTTGGAAAAAGGGTGTGTGTTATATGTGAGAAAAATCTGATGATAGAACAGTTCTGTTGCAAAGAAAGGTCAGAAATGTTTTTGACACTGTGGAATCTTATTTGAAATCTCTGAGTGAATCACGAGTAAGTGTCTGTGCACATAACAGTTCTAATATTGCATATTACCCAAAGCACACTCTACAAGATCTTGCAGCACTCCAGAGTATCACAGTCTCCTGGTTGAGAATTGCAGATGAAGAGGGTACTGTTTACTTCTATCATGATGTCACCAGACAGGAAGATGCTACTTTTCAGAAATGTAATGATGTGTCTGAACCTATTTTTTAAGAGGCATCATACTACTTTTTTTGTTAATGTGCTTTCTACCATAGGTATCTCCAGCAGGAGAGATACCAACACTTTTACATAGCTCCTGTTTTAGATCTGGCAGGGGGAGAAATTCTATTATCTACCTCTAATTCTTATGAAGCACTGGAATTATAACATCACATTAAGCTTGGTTCATTAAAACAGTCTTATTTTACTCACAACAGCCCTGCTAATACCAAGCAAAACGTCATTAAAAATGCAGACTTCTTCTCAATGTGAAGTGGTAGCTTCACTTTTTGCATTCCCAGACTCTTTTCCCAAGAAAAGAAATGTTTGGCAAGGTAAGAAGACAGTTTTCTTTCCTTATTTATGCTAATTTAGATTTAAAGTAGTGAGGAGACCTTTCGGTTGTTTACTGACCATTCGATCTTTAAGGATGAGGTATATACCCAAGTTCCCAATAACTAATACAGTTCTTAGGCCTTGACCTTGCAAAGACTTGGGTACACACATAATGTTAAGCATGTGTATAGGGCCTTCTTGTAGGCTTACAGTTAAGTATATGTCTTTTATAGGATTAGGGGCTAAAGCTTATTTTTGGTTCAATAACATATCAAAGAAATGTTTGTATAGATTCTTACTGATTCTTTTATTCTGCCTTATAGTAATAACACAGCCACTTTGCCTAGTTTATATACATGTTTCATAAGTACCTTGATGGTGGGTACATTAAATATCCACAAATATCACTCAAAACTAACTAGAAACTATTAGGGCTTTGGGGTCATTTGCCTCTTCATAATAGTGAAAATTCTTTGGTTCATATTTTGGAGTCATCCAACAGTACATCCTGTTTCCAAGACATTTAGTCTTTGTGGGGACAGTATTTCATTTAATTATCATTCAGGGATTTACTTCTCTTGATTGAAAAGATTGTATGAATAGGAAATGGTCTTTCTGGCATTTGTTTTGTGACAGAGTGGTACCTCTGTAACAGTTTGCAGCACCTCAAAGCAGTTTGATAATTTCAAGGCATGGTGACCCCATAGCTCAGCATTACTCAGTAGGTGTGTGGACTCCAGATACCCCTCAACAAACGATCCATGTGCTAATTACCCTCCGCCCCCAATCATGACTGGAGCCAAGTATTCTTGTCATGAGTCCCAGGGTCCTACAAAAATTGTATGCAGGGGCAGGCTGAAATAAAGCATTTTTTAAAAATTAAATACAGAGTGGCTTCAACATTAAGCATGTACTTTTGTACTTCTCTGGACTGCAACCAAAAACACAATAAGCCATATAATACCTATACATGAGCCATGCTGAATGGAGCCTAAAGTGCTGGTTGGAAAGTTAATGGAAGGTCTTGGGAAATTAAATAAATCAACAACAATAACATGTGGCCCTTGCAAGTCTTCCACTGAAAATGAATGAAAGGTTAGAAAGATGCATTCAAATCTTTTTGACATGTCATGTTACTCTTCAAGACATGGCAATAGTTAATAGTGGAAAGTATACCAAGATGCCAGCTGATACTGTAATTTCAGTAAATGTAGAAAAATACAAACAAAATTAAGTCTCCATTGGAAACAGCAGATCAAAGGTTGCTGTATAAACTGAGATAAAATTTAATTTCCCATTGATTTTTATTTGGTTTAATTTCATTTAGCATGTATATAGTAGCATACTATGTTGTAATTACACATTAGGAGATAGAAACACATTGTCCATATTTTATTACATATATCTACTCTATGTAATTATATACAATTATACTAATTATGCAAGTGTATGAAAAGTGACAAATATACTTTTAAAAAGGAAAATAGTATGAATCGATTAAACTATATATTTAAATATGTCAACTTAAACACCCACTGTGTAATGCAATAGACCAAATTGCATAATAGGCTTATTTTCCTTTATGGGAATAAGGAATAATTACATATATTGTTTAATCTGTTCATTTCTGTAAATGCATACAGAACTTCCCTGCTTATCTTTTTAAACAAAACCAGTCAGGAGAATAGCATTTCAATTGCTTTTCATACAGAGCACTACAGAAAATGCTGCAGCAGTATCCTTCAAGTCTCTTGCCCTTGAATATTAAGAGGCATGGCTGATATTTAAGGACATAAATGTTATTTTGGATACTGGATCCTGGTTTTGAAATACAGTTCACATGCATTCCTCCCTCAGGTATGAAGTTATATTACTTGACTCATTCTGGGAAGAGGTCCTAATTAAACCCAGGATAGCTTGTATAGGATGGTGGGTGCTGAACACCCTCTCCTCCTCACTTCCAAGTTCTGATTTCTTGATGCATATCTCCTCTCTTTGATCTCATGCTGTTTCCTGATAGATGGGCAGTTCTGAATTCATTTCCAGGAGGCCCTGAGCTCTCCATACTGACCAAGATCTACTAAAACAATGAAGTTTCTGATCTCATATCTTTCTCATTATAGGCTTTCTACATGGAGAGAGGCTTCACTAGAAAAGAGTCAAGCAGAGAAATTGACAGCATGTGGAACAGAGGAATGGCCACAGTGCCACCTACTTGAATGATGAACTTACATGAGTGAAGCCTGAATAGCTATAAATGGAAGGTCCATTTCATATGGAATGCTTGAGACAAATCTAGCAAATCAACAAAATCCAGAGCACATGTCAGAGCAAATCTTTCATTTTGGTCAGTGGATGCTCTTCCTGAATAAGAAATCCAGGATCCAGCTCACAATGAGTGAATCTTTTTGTGTCAGACCAGTTCAGATAATATAGGAGCAAAATGCTCATCCAAATGTCAGTCAGAACCAATTCAAAATGGTTTGAATATCATAACAAGTTTAGTAAATGGGAGTGGGGAGGGGAAAAAAACATGTCTGTATGTGCTGGATTTGATCAGAAACAGATGCATTTGACATACTGGGGAATTATGGTTCTCATAGTTTTTCTAGCATTAGAGAAATTAAGAGGAATGGAAAAGTTAAAGAAAAGTGTGTGAATCTGGTTAGGTGGTGGAAAGGCTTAGTTAGGCTAGGCATTAAGAGCACCTATACATGTGCCCAAAGCCTGCTCTGATGTGTGCTAATCTGTACAAGCAGACTCAATTAATTAAGCAGCAGCCTCAGTGTCACATGTATTCAGCACCCCTGTGTTTCATAATGGTGGCAGGGGCGCTTTAACTACAGCTTGTTGAATGAGCTTTAGGTAAAGAGCCCCTGCCATCATTTTGAAGTGTGGGACGTTGAGTACACAAGATGCTGCAGGCACTTTATTTAGAGTGGTTCTCTAATTAAAGTGCACTCCCCCACCCCCACCCCCACTCTGGAGCATGTGTAAAGCTGCCTTAAGTGTCAACTGGCAGCCGATAGGATTAAAGGGATAAAAGAGACTGTTTTTTTTCAAAGTCAGTGCTAAGGGGGTAATAAACTATCTCTCTCAGTGGGATAGTATAAATTGTTTAGTATTCAATTGCTTTTCATGCAGAGCAGTAGAGAAAATGCTAATGTGCACCTGGCCGGCATTATCTTTCATATGTTTGTCTTGCCCTTGTATACATTGCTAACCTGGCACAGTGTATCAGGAAACCTGAAACCATTCCTTCCACTGTTTTCTACTGCTAATAATGTGCCCCACCTTACTTTTGGGCTGTTTTATACTGTGATGACTGTAGGTGTTGCAGGGTTTGCTGACACTGCTCTGATCTCATTTTCCTACAGGCGGTGACAGGGTGGACCTCAGCTTTGGATCACCTGCTCTGCCAGGAAGTTGGTCTTATGTTTCTTGCCTGCCATGACTTTGATGATATTATGTTGCTAGGAGGCAATGCCCAAGGTGATCCTACCTGATCTCAATCCCTGTTCTTTTCTGTGGGGCTCCAAACCTTCCCTTTACATCACCCTAGTCTCTCTCCAGATGATATTCATAGTTCTCTGCAGCCAGATCTTAAAACTGCCCATTGGTCTATTTTTCTGCCCCCAGTCACCAGGGTGACCATTGGCTTTAGTTAGGCACACACCCTTCCAGGGCTGGCCTTGGCCTGCACTCAAATATCCAAAAAAGAAAGAAAGCAAAACCTGACAGCTCTTAGTCTCTTTATCAGACTCAGTCCATGTCCCTTTCACCTAGGGTCAGGCTTTCAAGTCCAAATCATAACAAAAAAAATCAGTTAATCCAGGCACTGCTCTGCACAGGCCTGCCCTGGCTTCCTCATGAGCATTCACAGCCCCAGTGGGATCTCTCCCATGTGAAGTAAGGCTCTAACCTGAAATGAGCAATTCTTCTGGCTTCTCCCCTACATCCTCAGCTGTCATTCCACTCCAGTGATTATCAGAAGCCTTGTGTGTGTAGGCCTCCGCCTGCCTCCTTCTCAGGGTCGTACCCACAGCATTTCTCTGGCAGGTTTCGCAACACTTGCCTGCCAGGATGCTCAGCCACTCCTCTCTCTGTGGTTTGCAGGAAATCGACCCCACTCTGCCCCTCTCCAGGGCCGGAAATACCTCTGAGCAGCCTCCCTCTTCCAATCCAGAGTGAGATGCTGCTCTGGAAGTGTTGTGATTGCTTCTCTTCCCTTTTGGTCTCCAGCTGCACCCCTGCCGGCCCTCCATGCTAGAAGTGTTGCTTGCTTTCACCTTCCCTGTCTGTTGCTGCCAGCTGCTTTTCTTCTCCTGACCTCCCCTGCCCAGCGTGTAAGGCACCTTGGGACTTTTGTTTACTCTCTCTCACTCGTTCACATATACATTGAACTTCTAAAAGGATATAAGTTTCCATTTATGAATTGAAACTTTCAATAGGAACTTCAATTAGAATAAAGTATCCAAAAGGGCTATTCCAAGAAATTGTTCACATGAACATGATTTTAACAACCGTATATGGAAATACAGCATACAGCTAAGTGTCTTGTACTTTTTCTCTTGAGTAATGTGGCATATGGTAAATTCACTTATTTTATTGTATGTTAATAGCATATTCCATGAATGAAGAGCTATATGCACATAAACTGCTTTCAAAATGGCTGAAACCAGTTTAAAATAAACCTGTATCGCTTCTCGGCCTCTTGAAGGCTCAGATCGAGCGAAAACATTTACTCTTCAATCTGTTCTTATCAGTTTTAACTGATTTAGGTTGAATGAGTTTACTGAACTTCTGTTCCAGATCCACTTTAGATTCAAGTTAACTCACAGTCCCCCAGCATCCCAGGATGCTTTGCACTTCCTCCACACCCCCCATTGCAAGGCGGGCAGGCTAGCCTTGGCCCAAGCTGTCTGCTCCAGCCCAGCAGGGAAGCCTGCGGTGGCCTCCCAGCTTCTGGCCTGGGCCACTGCAGGCATGGCTGCATTTCTGGAATCAAAAGTGAATGTCTGTTCACTTGCTTATCGGTTCGATCTATACAGCTTAGATTAACCTGTGAAGACTGAATGGATTCAGCCTTGGGCTTTTTGACTATCTGTACTTAGCCTCTAGGAGCAAATGGAACAATTATGGGGGATATTGTTGGGAAGCTAAATGGTTTCTTTGCATTCATCTTCAGCACAAAGGATCCAAGAGAGAGACCTAGGCCAGCCCTGTGCCATACAGATAGTAAATGAAGACAGTGTTGGAGACAAAAGTGTCAGGAGAAAAAGTTCCCATCACACTGGTGCATTTGACAGTGAAAATCACCAGTCTCCAGATGGCATTCGTGAGAGACTTCAGGACAGAATTAAAAATAAAGGTTCTGAACAAATGATGAAAGTATGCAGTATATCAGTAAGGTCAGCTACTGCCCTGGAAACTGGTAGCAAATGTTATGGTAATCTTTAAAAAAAGGTGAATAGTGATGGGATTCTTGGGAATTACTCATATATGATATCCCAGTAAATCAGGAATAATTGGCTAGTGTAAAGACATATAGATGGACATAAAATTATATGGCCATATTGCATAATTCCTTTAAGGGGACATTTCCTATCCAAATTGAATTTTAATGTGCAAGTATAACAATGGATTAAAAAAGGGAAAATTCAATATACTTGTATTAGACTTTCAAAAAGCTTTCAACAAAACAATAAAAAAAACTGTGAGAAAAATTGGCAATCAAGGGGACAGAAGCAGAAGATTGACATTAGAATTTATTTGGGACTGAATAAAAGAATAAGGCCAAAGTGCTTGTTATTAGCAAGGAGATAAGTCAATACTAAAGATTCAGAGGATGGAAATTCCATTTTACAAAGATTTTCCTAAAATTTGGCTTAATTCCAGGTGGAACAGAATTAAAAAATATTTATATTCTCTACAAAAAAGAATTTGGATGATCCAAAACATTTTGTTCTGGCTCTATTTACATATAGTGCACATATGTATCAATTTTAAACAATCTAAACAAAAAGTCATTTCAACTTGAAAACACTGAAGCGTTTCACACTGAAAAATGTTGAAACAAAACATTATGACATTCTGAAAACAAATATTGATAAAATTGACAGGCTTTCACAAAGTGCTTCAACTTCAATGGAACTTCAGTCTTGGATATAAAATTTGATCTATCCAAGTGTTTTTTCTGATGTACTCATCTCAGCATCAGCACTCCATGGAGTTCTTTGGTAGGACACGTACTGAACTGCAGCAGGAATATGGAAACTAGGGTGGAAACAGATGTTGCCTTTTGCCATTTTTGTTCTGCCATAAAAGTTTATTTGTCAGCAGAAAGGCCAAGCAAACAGATATCCATGCCCCTTGTCATGCCACAAGGGGCCATGATGAAGGTGGTATCAATTTATGCTGCTATTTGGGTGCAGACATCAGTTTATTTTTTGGCAGGAGAGTGTGCGCAGCCCAAAGATGCCTACATTCTCCAGCCACCCTGGGCAAGTGGTCTTGGGGCTTGAGGGGCCTGAACCTGGCCACCCTGGAAATTCCTAGAGAGGATCAGGGTCCCCATACCTTGGCAGTGCCTGCCCATCTTTCCCCACTTACAAGGGAAAGTTGAGGCGTCCACACCTACAGGGGATGTATCTCAATAAGCAGAGAAAACCAGGCAGGTGCTCCTGGGCTTGAGGGGCCCAATTCTACATGAGAATCCCCAGGGTACACAGAACTGGTCCCTCTAGCTTTGGGAACACATATCACCCACTGTCCTTCAGCATCAACATGCAGGGCAATAGATGACCTGCGTTTCACCCACTCAAGCAGATCAGCTTTGCGAGGACATATCCTGGCATAACTGATCCACTTCATTTGGTGACATCTGTTTCTACCCATAGAGCTGTTCTGTTCAACTCCTTCCTGTCTCTGCAGTTTGGTTCTCTTCCCTCTTTCTTCCTTGTTAATTGTTAGACTTAACATGGTGAACTGGTGGCAGGCAGATACAGTGTGATAGCATGTAACGTTGCATTGCTCTCCTTTTATGTATCATCCATGTAATGCTGTTCTCCTGGAATTACTGTGCTCTTCCATCTTGCTCAATGGAGAGAAGCATAGTACCCATATTTCTACATGTATTCAAACAGTACATAGGAATAATGGGAAAAGGTCAAGCTTACTTGTCTTTGAGAGCTAAGCAATCGAATATCTAAGTTACTTACAAGTAAATTGGTCTTAAGAACTTTTTACATATGGCAGCAAACACTTTTCTAGATAAGATCCTGGCTGCTGCAAGAAAATATAGAAGACCTATCTTTTTACTTTTTACTAGCCTAAATTTACTTTGACATATAGAGCAAAGTACTGTAAATAAAGATACTTCTGATAGTAAATCAAGGGATAAAGAAAATAGCTTTACTGCACAGCCATCTGTTATCTACATAATTTAAATCAAGGGCATGGACAGAAATGTGTTTAGAAAGGCATCACTTTGAGATCTGCAATTAGAAAGGCATATGAATAGGCCTAAAATACCACACACCTTCCTTTATTTTTTCAGTTTTGGAGGTATCCAGTTAAATTCCCAAGGTCTTGATCATACCAAGGCAAGTTTAACTGCTATGATTCTCTTTGAGCTTGATGGTGTATAATCATCTTTGCATTTAAAAAAAATGAAAAATAGACTTCAGCAAAGAGAATTAGAGCTCAGGCTGCTTTTATTTCAGAGTCATAGTTCATCATTAAGACCTCAGTGAGCTTGTCTACACGTGGCCCTTTTAAGCCAGATTTGCCTAAAATCACCATTTTAAGGTACATTTTTAAGTCCATACATGCAGGCCCTTAATGCACCTTAAAAATGGCAAATTTAGGCTAAACCCACCTAAATTTGATACCTACTTAAAGAAAGTACCAAATTTAGGCTTGCATAGCTAAGTCACACTAGCCCACATGTAGATACTTAATGCACACGCGGCGTGAGTCAATGGATACACATTGAATTAATGTGCATTAGCATGGCCAGAAGTGTGCTAATGTGACTTACCTTTGCCAGCCTAAATTTAATATTCCTGAATGTGCATTAGTGCTTTACATAAACAAAGGTGCATTCAGTTCAAGTGTGCGTAACTACACATGTAGACACATCCAAAGTGTCTTAACTATTTCTCTCATACCCAAATAATTAGAGTGGCAAATACATTAGAATCAAATAATCCCTGTTCACACCTTTGCAAAAAAATACCCAACCCCTTGAACTGTTTATACAGTTTAAATAAGTTTCCACAGTTAATCCTACTGACTCAATCCAATTTCCGTCTGGGTAATTACATTCTGTCTATCAAATTCCATTGACAGTGAAATAAATATTCACTTCCTGTCATAAAATGCTCTGCAGGGTTGCTGTATGCTATCAAACAACTGACATATTTTAACCTCAGAGATTGCTGCATGTCCTGGTGGCAAAAGATGGTGGCTAAGGTTTCCTTGCTTGCATCATGAGCTGTTCTAATGTTTAACTGGAAAGATCCACTGGTAAAACGGGTAGAAATGATGATTTGTTTAACCTGAAGTTTCTGTAGAGCTTCAATAAGGTGAAAGCAGCTTAGATAAGACCTAGTGAATATTTGTTGGATGAGCAACTGTTGAAAACCCAGGTTATCAGAGATATACAAATGTTTTCCTCTAGCCAGAAAATTCCCCATGAAAAGTGAAAGTGTTTGGGCAGTTCCAAGCAAATTGAGCAAGTCCTCTTTGGAGTTGCAGGGCAGTGAAAATGTGACATTTTGTGACTTTCATGAAAGAGGAGTATCTTTTTTTAGTATGCTATAACTAAAACAGCTTGTCTTTTATGAGATCAGCCTCTTCATGCACTGTTTTATTCCTAAGAGCGGGTGCATAAGGTAGCTCTGAACAAAAGTGATCTAAAAAAACCAAACCTATCAAAGGTTTTGTCTGCTGGCCATCTGGTGCTGCTGCAACATTTTCTGGTAGTAAAATATGACATCATTGAATTGGTTCATCCTCTATATGCTGCTAGTCTAAAACCTCAGTTTTAAAAAGATTCTAAACATCAGGCTTGGAAATATGACATGTTTATAATAGTGGAAAACTGTTACAAAGGGTGGGTCCTTTAAAAAAAAAGAGTCCTCATTTACTAACCCAGAGTTTTATTTTTACAGTGTCTCTCTAAACTGTAGAAATGCAGTGTAACCTCACTGCAAGTTCTGTTTTTCTGCAGCGCATAGCACAAGTGATGTCTGGGTTGTTTAATAATAAAAAGTCTAGAAACTGAATAACCATCCCATTTACTGAAAAATTGTGCTCCTTTGGATGGTGGGAATTACCTGGAAATTTATTTCATCATATTTGTACTACTTCCCTGCTGAGCCCACAGATTCCAACAAAGAAACAAACCCAATATACTCCCTCCTATGCTGTGGATGCTGAAGGCTAGCAATTAGACAGAGTAGACAGCTTAAAGCAGGGGTGGGCAAAGTATGGCCCAGCCTGCCAATGGATTTTGTTCATCCCATGGTGGGGCCCTTGACCCCACCTGGGCTGCGGTGCATGCAATTGGTCTCACTGCCCCCAGGCTTGCAGCGGGCTGGGGAGGCACAGTGGCTGGACTTGCTTTCTGGCAGTTCCTGTGGCAGCAGCTCCTTCTGGCTGCTGCAGGTGTCCGATTTGGCCCTGCTACCACCATTAGGGGTATGACCCGTGTGGGGAGGGTGCATGGCTAGGCTGATAGGATGGGTCTGTGGGCAATTGGGGAGTGGTGTCCAGGAGTGGAATGGGGGAGCGGAGCCGGAGCCTGGGCCAGGGCCAGGGCCAGGGCCAGGACAGCTTTGCCTGGCCCCAGCCCCATGATTGTGATCCCAGCCCTGGCCCTGCCTGCCTGTCCTGCTCCCGGATGCCGCTCCCTACTTGCCTGCAGCCCCACCCCAGTCGTCTGGCCCAACATGGAGTACAGCCACTTAGGGAATTTTGGTGAGCTGTTGGGGAGGGTTGAGTGGAGTGCTGACCTGGCCCATGACAGCTCAAAACTCCCTAAGTGTCCCTCAGGCCCAAAGAAATGCTTACCCCTGGCTTAGAGGGAGCCTGAGTTTGCTTCCTGGCACCGCTGTCAGACTCTCTGCCTAATTGCCATGTTTGAGTACACGCAGAGGAAGAAAAAGTGGGAAGGTCTTGTTTCTTGGTGCCTCCTGGCAAAGCCCAGGAATAGAGACACAGCTCCTAGGTAAGCAAGCAGGTGTTGCTTGGCCATTCATAGGAAGCCATTCACTGGCACGTTTCATGAACCTAAAACAGTAATAGCAAAAATAATCTCCTTATGCCATAGAATCATGTAATCAAATTTTAGGATTGAAAGGACCTCAGGACATCAGGACATGTTCTTAACCTTCCCAGAGTGTTGCCCACCAGCCTTTGAAAGTCTCCAAGAAAGAAGATCCCATTGCTTTAGGCAGCTTTTTCCATAGTCTTGTTGTTAGAGAGTTTTTCAAGATTTAACCCAGATTGGTTTTGCTTCTGTTTAAACCCATTTCCACTTGTCCTGCTGTCTGTGGTGAGGAAGAGCAAAGTCATCGTATCGTAGACAACAAGCAAAGAACAGTATTATTATCCCCATTATTCAACCCATTTTGCAGAAGTTATTTGAAGTTAGTACATTTGGGAGTTTGTGCCGGGAGAGAATATATTCATGACTTTATATGTGTCTTGCTTCAGTTCTGAGACATCTGCAGCTGTCCTCCATCCCCTCATAAGCAGAGTTAAGGATTGGAAGCAGCTGTTCCTTGATGGTGTGGCTGTTGCTTTCCATTTCTATTTTCCATTACTTCATTCCTTCCGGCAAACAGCTGCTGCTGCAGCGTAGAGAAACACGAGAGTCCAGTCTTTGTCTAACTTTGGGTCATAACTCTTCCATTGTATTTTATGTTCAATTTTAATACCAGAGATGTTAATTCACCTCTGTTCTGTCATTAGTCCTCTTCTGCAGTCACCCAAAACATATCTTCACTTTAAACCAACTCAAACACTAAATCTTTGGTTACTGTCTACACGTTACCAAAGCCTCTCTTTGAGAAATGCATTGTGATCTTGTCCACTTCCTAAACACAAATACATATAATGTCATAGGGATAACAGAGACCTGGAGGGACTCCACCCATGACTGGGCCACAGGTATAGACAGCTATATCTTGTACAGGAGAGATCATGTGGACAAAAGGGGCGGGGGTATAGCTCTCTATGTCAAGAAAAGCTATGTGACCCTGCAAGCCGACATTGGCATACAGGGTGGATGACTGGAGACCGTCTGGGTGAAAATCTGTGGGGAACACAGCACAGGGGACACAATGGTGGGAGTCTACTACAAACCTCCTGCCCAGGATCAAGAGCTTGATCAGGAGTTTGCCAGGGAATTAGCCAAGGCCGCACAGTCCTGGTCCATGGTTGTCATGGGAGACTTTAACTACCCGGACATCTTGTGGGAGGAGTGCTTGGCCAAACCCGAACAGTCACAAAGTTTTGTCACGTGTGTGGAGGACCGTTATCTGATGCATAAAAGGTATGTAGCCAAGAAAATACGTTATTTCTTAATGTTTGTAATTGGCTATGGTTCCTGCTCATTTAGCATAATTATATTTGCTGTGGTTTATTCATGTTTTTAATATCACTCATTTTCTTTCGAACTCAAATGTCAAAATTCCATAGGTCTAGACTTTTTTATCCAGATCCCAAGGGCTACTTGTAGAGTTACAATTCTCACAGAAACTTATCACTTGATGTAATAAATGATCTTCCATTCTTGTTGAAATATTAAGTGTAGCCTGGAATCTTAAATTATGTGTGAATAGATTTTTATTTAAAGTGGAAGCATTTTTAAGGCAGGAATAAAAGACCATGTGGAAACACACACAGAGGGCACATATAAATGTGCATTTGCTATGGCACCAGTTTTACTCTGAGTAAATTACTCGCAAGTAAATGGTACCAGGGAAGCAGAAGTAGATTTGCTGCCAATCTGTTCCCACTTCCCAGGGCCCTGCAATGGGCCGCTGTTACTGCTGGGGAGACCTCCATGCTCTGGTTGCAGCTGCCAGCAGCCCTCTTCAAAAGGCAGCCCCACTTGCTGCTTTCTGGCCAGGTACTTCCCTGGCCAGGAGCAGCATGCCCAGTACAGGAACAGCACATGATAGCACTCTTGTTGCCACCTATGCCTCCCCATGCTATGGATGCTCCAGCCCCTGCCCCTGGCAACAACGACCAGCACACTACACTCCTGCTGGCTACTGCACTGGCCTTGCTGGTCTGTTGCACTAAATGCTGCCTGGCCCACGGCCATCGTACCCCTCCCAGTTCCCCCACATGCAACAACCACCTGCCAGGCTGCTGCCACGCACCTGTCACCTTGACTCCGTTCACCTGGCCAGACCCTGCCAGGGACACTGACGACAGGTTCCAGGATGCCACCACTGGGGCTGCCATTGCCCTGCTGGGCCTAGAGCCCTACTGCCTCTGGGCCTGCCAGTCCAGCCAGAACTGGTGGCAGCACTTCAATCAGCCACACCTGGGATGATGAACAGTGGCTGGAGGCCTTCCACATGACCTTCTGGGATCTCTTGGAGCAGTTCCAGCCACACTGGAGTAGCAGAACATTGGCATTTGGCTGCCTCTCCTGACGGACATCCAGCTGGCCATGACCACCAGCCTGTGGTAAGTCAGCCACTTGTTTGGTGTGGGCAAGGCCACCGCCAGTGAGAGCATCTTGGAGGTGTGTGCTGCCCTTTAGAACATGCTGGGGGACACTGTAGTCTGCATGCACAACCCCCTGGTGGTGGTGGCGGGGTCCCATGCCCTGTTGTTCCTTCAGTGCCTTGGGACCTTGGGCAGGACCCACATCCCTGTCACCTGACCACCCCATGGAGACTACCCCTATTACAGCTGCAGGGGCTTTCACTCTGTGGTGCTCCAGGCCGTGGTGGATGACCACAGGGCCTTCATGCATGTGAGTGCTGGCTGGGCAGGCAGCACCCACAATGCTGGCATCTTTCATAGATTTCATAGATTTCATAGACATCAGGGCTGGAAGGGACTTCGGGAGATCATCGAGTCCAGCCCCCTGCCCAAAGAGCAGGAAGTCAGCTGGGGTCATAGGATCCCAGCAAGATAAACATCCAATTTACTCTTGAAGGTGTT
>NW_017728918.1:65471462-65472793 GCF_001723895.1 Crocodylus porosus | reverse complement strand
GTGCCTTGGTCTGCTGGCTTTGCAAGGGTTGCTCAGTGGGCCAGCAGTGGCAGTAGTCCCCCCATCCCCCAGCAGGCTTAGTTTAAAGCCCGGTGGAGCAGGTCAGCCAGCCTGGTTGAGAAGAGCCTCCTCCCCAGGGGGGAGGCCATCCCTTCCCAGCAGGTCGCTGCCTCTCTTGCCAAAGAGCAGGCTGTGGTCATGGAAGCCAAAGCCTTCCCAATGACACCAGCTCCGCAGTCTTTTGTTGACTATGTGGATCCTCCTCTTCCTCCTTAGCCCATAGCCCGAGACTGGGAGGATGGACGAAAACACCACCTGAGCTCCCAGACCCCTAATCTTCAGGAATTCTGGCCTGCTGGGCCTGGTGGGGCATGTCTATATATGCAAGCACGTGCACTTGCAGCAGCTTAAATAGAAGTGGTTCAAATTTGAGCCAGGGCTTTTTGCCTAAGCACACTTGCTCGGAAACGCACTTTGTTGTGGAGTAAATTGTGCCACTTGGGGCAAAATAACCCAACCAATTGGTACCTGGGGACACTACCCCTTGTGCCAGCTGGACTGCTGAAGCAGCCCTGAGAGTTCCCTGCGCCCTCTACCAATTGCAGCAGTCTGGCAGTGGGGGCTGCTGTCTGACTGTGACCTGCTGCACCCCTGCCAGACCTGAATGCAGACTGCACAGCCAGTAGAGGCATCTTCCCCTCTATGCCAGCTGCCAGTGCCCTGTGGCTGCAGGGTTGGTCTGGCAGCTATCACCCAGAAGAAGATCCCAGTGTGGTGGCCTGCTTTGAACTGTCAAAGCATGTCCTCTTGGCCCCAATTGGTCAGGAGGTTGGCCACCTTAAGCTGGGTCCAAGATGCCAGCTCTGAGCAGGCAGGGTCCTGCCACTGGCCTCCCTAGCAGGAATTCTGCTGTTCCCTATTGGAAAACTGAGAAATCCCTGATAAAAAAAATCCCAAAGTCACTGTGTAAAGTACCCCAGAATCCATGTTCCTCCACGATTAAAAAAAAAGACCACTATATATATAAGGAGAGTGAAAGACAGGGAGACAGCAATCAGTTGGACATGCTTTATTGATAGATCTACAGTGTTAAAGCAATTTGGATGTCTAGCAGTGTCTCTATCATCATAATGAAATGAATTCTAAATACCTATATGTTTTTCTGCCCCCCACAGGGGCTACAGGCCCCCATCAGGGGTTACAGCCCCCCCCAACAGGGGTCAAATTGCCCCTGCAGGGGCTACCCACCTGTAGGGCTCATGTGCCCCACACTATCCCCCTGATTGCTGCCCCACCTAGCCCCATCCCCTACCAGCTTTTGCAGCCCCCCT
>NW_017728918.1:65454139-65471156 GCF_001723895.1 Crocodylus porosus | reverse complement strand
GGAAGGGCTGGGGGGCTGGGGGAGTGGGTAGATCCAACAGGGATCCCTCCCATGGTCCTTTCCCCCCTCCTCCAGCCGTCCTCACCCCTCACTTACTGGCACTGGAGTAAGGCAGCATGGGCAGGCAGCGTGCTTAGCACCAGGGCTAGGACAAACCACGGAGACGCTCTGGCAGCCAGAATATCTCTGTGGAGGACCCAGCCTCCGGTTTTCTCAGGACTGGGGCGATGCCCTGCCCTGCTTTTTTTTGCTCCATTTTTTTTGACCCCTGGATATCCAGGGATCTAATTTTTCCCCTGTGTTGCAAAACTTTTCCTGTTCCCATGTATGCCTCTTGCAGCATCTCAAAGGGTTTTGAGATGCTGCAAGAGGTGTATGTGGGCTCATCTGGCTATGTCTGTGGAGAGTAGGCACTTTGTGCTGATGGTGCTGAACATGCAGCTTGGCACTGTGGCTGTCCCTCTCTTCCTCACTGGGGACCCCACCTACCTGCTCGTGCCCTGGCTCATGTGGCCCTACACCGGCCACCTAGACTCCCACCAGACCCACTTTAACTGCTGCCTGGGCCAGATGTGCACCTTGGTGAAGTGCGCATTTGGATGTTTGAAGGGCTGCTGGTGCACCCTCACTGCCTGCCTCAAGTTCTCTGAGGACAACCTCCCCTGGGTCATCATCACAGCCTGTGTGCTGAATAACATCTGTGAGGCCTGTGGGGAGCTCTTCTGTGTGGCCTGGGTGGTAGAGGCACAGCGTCCAGAGGATGCCTGGCAGCAGGAGCACCACCTGTGGTGGCAGTAGCAGCAGTGGCTCCCTGCTGCCAAAGCCCCTGGAGAACTATGCACCTACCAGCAGGGGCCAGGGCACCAGGTACAGGAGGCGGGACTGACCACCCCCACTGGCACTCTCCACTCTATCCCACCTGCACCTCCACCCACAGACCTCCCCACTCCCTGCCCAACCCCAGCACCATGCTCACTGCAGACATGTCTCACAAGAAAAAGGTATTTCCTTCACATTAACCAGAGCCTCCCTCCTCAATCCCTCTCCAACAAGCAAAGCCCTCCATCCCCCTTTCCTCCCCAACAAACAGAGCAGCTCCTCCCCCTCCCACCTCAACAAATCCCCTTCACCCCCACCCCCCACCCACCAACAATAAAAAAAAATTCTTCCCTGTGAAAACTATGTACAATGTCCTTTGTGGGAACTCCCTATCTGACTGGTCCTGCACCTCCTTGTGCACCCTGAGCACCCTTGTGCGTAACTTCCTCTGCCCACCAGGCCCATATGTCCTCCAGCTGGTTCTCTGATGCCATCATCAGCTAGTCCAGGAGGAGGATCCTGCCCAGGGTCCTCCTTGGTGGAGCCAGTGCATCCATGGGGCCCTGGCTGTGGGTGGTGGTGACCCTGAGGCTGCATTCCAACTGCTAAGTGCAGCCTTTCTCCCATATGCAGCTGCAGGACCTGTAGAGCCATAAGAAAGAGGCTGTTTGTGAGAGTTTGTGACATAATGATAAGATACTCTGTACTAGGGGCCATATACTGACCACCTTCAGATTGGGGATCAGGTGTGCACCGGTGCCCAGGGACCATGGTAAGTTGGGTGGGCAGGCCTGGACCCAGGCAGCTGCTGACCAAGCCCAATATTCCTACTTGTTCCCCTGGGGCTGGCTGATCACAAGCAGCCTGCCTCCACCACCCTGTTCCCAGGGCAGGACAGGCCAGACTGCTGGCAGCACTTGCTACCATGAGTCTAGACTGTGCTGACTGCCCCCCGCAAATCCTCCTGAAGGTCATCCTGTTTCCTGTGCTGCTACCCAGCCCACAGTGCCTGGTCTCTGGGGATGTGGGGCTCCCAGACAACTGGGATGAGGTGCTGCTGGCACCCCCACCCTCCCCACAAAGGGTTACTCCAAGGAGGCCCCTTGGGGCTGGGCCTCCCTCCATGTTGCTGCAGCACTCCAAGCATGCCCCTGCTGTGCACGTTGTGGCTGGTGCATGAGGTGTTATTTACGCAGACCAAGAGGTGCCTTATCCACTATGACCTGCTGTTGCTGAAGGCCATGGTGCCCTGGGTGCATCTGCACACCTGGCACAGGACTCTGAGCTTTGACAGCATGGGGGGCAAGCCCAGGCTGCCCTACAACCTTTGCTGCTGCTGCCTGGAGGGCTACCTGTGGCTGTATTTCACAACCCAACCCCCTGCATCTGAGGAGGACATTGCTGCTGGCATCAACACATTCCTCAGCATGTGAGAGGCCCGTACCCACTTAGTTGTGGGGGCACAGGCTGCTCAATAAAGTTTTGCACTGTCTACCACCTCCCTGCATGCTGGGGAGGGGTGGAGGAATCCAGAGCCAGGGGAGTGTGGGTAAGCTGTGTGAGGGGGGCAGAGGCTCGGGGCAAGGGTGAGGGTTGGGGGCAGGGGCTGTGAGGGCTCTCCCCCCAGTGTGGGCCTTACCACATGGCTGGGGCTGGTGTGGCTGGTGACTCTGCTTGGTTCCAGCTGTCAGTGATGGCACGTGGCTCCGGCTGGTGTCCTCAGATGGCAGGGCATGGTGGATGGGTGCCGAGTCAGGGCCCCTTCCCAGGGAGGAGCTGGCACTTTTGGGGGCCGATGATGTCATGGCCAGCAGGACCTTGTGTGGGGCTGGGGCTGCAGAGCTGGCATGACAGGTGCTGGCCCAGGCTTACTGAGTTGCTGATGGAGGGTGCAGCTGGGAAGTTCAGTGGGGTGGCCTGATGGACACCCGAGGGGCCCTCCACCAGTGATGTGCCACCACAGGTGCCAGCCTGGGGTGGGGGCTTGGGAAGACCATCTCTGTTGCTGTAGACAGCATGGCTGCAACCTGGTTCCTGGAGCACTAGGATGTCTGTCAGTTGCTGTATAAATGGCATGAACTTACAGATGCTCTCCGATGAATGATTGTGGTGGGTGATGGCCGCCCACTGTGCCTGCAAGGTCTTGACCTTTATATGGCATTGTCACACCAACCAGTTGTGCCCATGTTCCCATATCCAGCCTGACAGCCCCTCATAAATGCTGGTGTTGGAGTGCCTGCCCCACTTGAATTGGTGCAGCACCTCTGCCTCACCTCACAATGCCATGAGGCCACCAGTCCCCTTCTGTGACCAGTTGAGAACTCAGGTGGTAGGCACAGGTGTGGACATGGGCATTGGTGAGGATGTCACGATTGTGGATCCCACACTGGCTCTCTGGGCCTCTGCACTGCTGTCCCTGTGCCGCTGGGCCTGGGTAGCTGCCTGTAGCATCTAGTGCAGGGGCACAGCATGGGACTGACAGAGGTGCAGTTGAAGTAATGCCCCACAGCACCTGCAAGCTCAGGGTAGATTGCTGAGGATGGGATGCAGGCAGGTGAAAATGGCTCCAGCAGCCAGAAGCTGCCTGCCTGCAGCTGGACCCAGGGGCTGCAGGCCTGGTTGGAGCCTGTAGCAGCCTGGACCACCCTGCAGACCTGGACAGTGTGTATGGCCGGGCAGGTGCACAGCAGTGCTAGGCAGTGGCACCAGGATGCAGGCAGGCAGGTTGGCACAGCTGGCCTGCGGCCTGTCCAGGAAAACACAGGGGCCTGGCATGACCTCAGTCTCCCTTCATGTGTGCCCCAAGGGTCAAAATGCATGCAGGCTTTTAAAGGCCTGAGGCAGGTGCTGCCATAGAAGCAGCCCTGCCCTGGGGCAGGAGAGGCTGCCAACCTGGAGCCCTGGGGCTAGCCTTAGGTTAGCCCCCTAGTGGCAGGGATGGCCCTGGAACAAACTTCCTCCCAGGTTCTGTCTATATGTGCATTACTATTTATATGTAAATTTGATATCTTACTCATGATTAGGGTTTTTTACTGTGCAGTAAGAGTGAGCACATGTAAACATGCATACTTACTGCACAGTAAACTAAGCTGCTGTGCAGTTAAACATCTCATGTAGATGCACCCAGTAAGATGTCTTTTAGTCCCTGCAGCTTGTGTATAGCACTTTAAGCAGACTAGCTTCTTGTTCCTTCCTGAATAATCCCATTTGTCACCTCACAACTCTGATCAGTAGGTCATTCAACCTGCTTACTGCTATCTGAGATGAAAAGTGATTTTTTTAATGCTTACTCTGAATTTATTTTTCTTAACTTCTATTTATGTTCTTCTTGTCCAATCTTCTGTACTGCCATTAAAAAGGAGCCTTTCCTGTTATCTGTGTTATTTATGATTGTATTCACTTCTATTAAGTTCCTAGTTACTAATAAAGCTTTCTAACTTGTTCTCATAACTCATTTCTTTTAATCTTTTAATGCTCTTTTTTGGTTCTCTCTGTACTTTTTCAAGACTTGCACTTGCACTGATTTTTGAGGAGGCAGGGGAGAGTCATGTGTTGGTTAGGAATGGAAGGAAAAATACCTCACTGAAACTGTTTTAAGTCAATATAAAAATCCTGATCCCCAGTTTCCACTGACATTCTGCTTTCTATTCAGCATGGCTTTCCTGCATTACCTACCTAGAAAATTTTCCTGAATGGACCCTTTAGACATTTCCATTCCTAAATGAAATAACAATTGGTTATACTTGCATTATACTGGGGGAGCTGGTAACAACCCCTATATTGTGATAAATAATACTTTCCAGTATAAAAGATTTTCACACTGTTTTCTGAGAAATTCTAACAACTTCATTGTTTTCAGCAGCAGTTTGAAATTCAAGAGGAAATTCAGTCCTTGTTCTATAGCAATGCCTTTTTCCCTCTCCTACCATGTAGGTTTAGCTAAGAGAAATTACTGAATATCACTATCCCCCTTCTTTTGCTTATGTACCTCTGGAAACTTGAGGCAGCAGGTCAGTGTTGCAGTAGCAATAGCCCTTGCAGTAGGAACAACTAGGAACTTCCATATCATCTGACGGGTATAAACACCATCATAGAAACATAGAAAATTAGGGTTGGAAGGGATCTCAAGAGGTCATCTAGTCCAAGCCTGTGCTCAAAGGCTTTGTCTAGCTGGGTCTTAAAAACCTCCAGGGATGGAAATTCCACAACCTCTCTAAGTAACTTGTTCCAGTTTTTTACTATCCTCCTGGTGAGAAAGTTTATCCTAATATCTAACTTAAGCTTCCCTTGCTGCTGCTTGACAGTTGCTCTTTGTTCTGTTATCTGTTACCAGTAAGAACAGTCTTGCTCCATCCTCTTTGGAACCCCCCTTCAGGTAGCTGAAGGTTGCTATTACATTCCCTCTCAGTCTTCTCTTCACCAGATTAAATAAAACCAGTTCCCTTAGGCTCATTTCAGAAGTTATGTACCACAGCTCCCTAATTATTTCTTTCCCTCTGCTGAACTCTCTCCAATTTGTCTACGTGCTTTCTGTAGTGGGGGATCCAAAACTGGACACAGTACTCCAGATGTGGCCTCAGCAGTGCTGAATAGAGAGGAATAATCATTTCCATTGATCTGCTGGCAACACTTCTACCAACGCAGCCCGGGATGCCATTGCTTTCTTGGCAACAAGGGGACACTGTTGGTTTATATTCAGCTTATTGTCCACTGATCTTTTCTGCAGAGCTGCTGCCTAGCCTAACAGTCCCCAGGCTGTAGAAGTGAATGGGATTGTTCCATCCTAAGTACAGGGCATTGCACTTCTCCTTAATGAAACCTCATGAGATTTCTTTAGGTCTAATCATCCAATTTGTTTAGGTCACTCTGAATCCTAACCCTATCCTCCTGCAGATCTACTCCACCCCCCACCCCCACTTAGTGTCATCTGCAGACTAGCTGAGGGTGCACTCCATCTCATCTTCCAGGTCACTGATGAAGATATTGAACAAAACTGGCCTCAGCTCTGACCCCAAGGCACACTGCTTGAGACCAGCTGCCAACTAGACAGAGAAACATTGATTACTACCCTCTGAACCTGACAATTCAACCAGTTTTCTACCCACCTTACAATCCATTCATCCAACCCATACTTCTTTAGCTTGCTTGCAAGAATGTTGTGGAAAACTATCAAAAGCCTTGCCAAAGTCAAGGTACACCACATCCACTTGTCTCTTCTCATCCACAGAGCCAGTCAACTCATCATAGAAGGCAATAAGGTTAGTCAGGCATTACTTGCCCTTCATGAATCCATGCTACCTGTTCTTAATCACCTTCATCTCCTCCAAGGGTTTTGAGATGAATTCCTTGAAGACCTGCTCCATGATTTTTTCAGGGACTGAGGTGAGGCTGATCACAGTGTAGTCCTGGATCATCATCTTAAGATGGGCACTATATTTGACCTTTTCTGGTCATCCAGGACCTTCCTTATCACCATGAATTTTCAAAGATAATGGCCAGTGGCTCTGTAGTGACATCAGCTAACTCCTTCAGCACCTTTGGGCAGATCCTGTCCAGCCCCATGGATTTGTACTTGTCTAGCTTTTTAAAACAGTCCCTAACCTGTTCTTTTTTCTAAATAGTTCCAGATGCAGTAGTCTAGGGCCTGACCTCACCTGTGAAGATCGAGGTGAATAAGCCATCAAGTATTTCAGCATTTTCTGCATCCTCTGTCATTAGGTTGCCACCCCCATTTAGTAAAGGACCCACACTTTCCCCGATCCTCTTCTTGTTTCATAGTTTCATAGTTTCTAGGGTTGGAAGGGACCTGAGTAGATCATCTAGTCCGACCCCCTGCCACAGGCAGGAAAGAATGCTGGGGTCAAACAATGCCAGCAAGGTGTACATCTAGCCTCCTCTTAAAGACCCCCAGGGTAGAAGCCAGCACCACTTCTCTGGGAAGTTGGTTCCAGATCCTAGCCAACCTGACTGTGAAGTAGCACCTCCTGATATCTAGCCTAAATCTACCCTCTGCCAGCTTGTGACCGTTATTCCTGGTCACTCCTGGTAGTGCTCGGGGGAACAGGGGCTTCCCCAGTGCCTGCTGGTCCCCCCTGACTAGTTTGTAGCAGGCCACTACATCCTGTCTCAGCCTTCTCTTTTGGAGGCTGAACAGGTCCAGGTCCCGTAGCTTCATATGTTGCTAACATATTTGTAGAAACCCTTCTTGTTAACCTTCACATCCCTTGCTAGCTGCAACTCTAGTTACGCTTTGGCCTTCCTGATTTCATCCTCTAACCATTTCCCCAAATTTGCATCCCATCCCACAGAGGCACCATTATAGCAGAAATTCTCTTAGTTGCCAATAGGGCCAGAAAAAGAAAACCAGGCTGAGTTCTTTCATAGTAAAATCCCTGGATGGGTGTCCATTTTCTTTTTGCAATAAGTCTTCTTCCTGCTAGCTCATATTAGTCCCCTAATTTGAAGAGGTTGTGTGTGCTCTAGATTCAGGGGTCAAATCTGATGATGATGCAGATGGATGAGGGTTAATTTCAAGTGCTGATAGTAGCCATATATGTGAGGGACACAAGTTATACACAAACCAGTTTAAATAATTGGAAACTGGTTTAAACGTGTAACAGAACAGAAGTTCTTTCTGTCTGTGTCTGTCATCCCATAGGCACTGGGGTGAGGTGTAGGGGGCAAAGCAACAGACCCCAGACTGCCTAACCAGGGTCTACACAGCATGGGGGGGAGAAGAAAAACCCATGTGGTGGGGCTTTTCCACCCTTGGCAGCCCTCCCCCTCACAGCTGCTTGTTTCTTCAGTGGCTGCCACAGGAGGGAGGACGTAGAAGTCCTCCTGGATGGGTGTCTGCCCATGCAGTCCAGCATGGGGGCTTCTCCCCATCCCAGTCCATCCCATCCCATCCCATCCCAGGGGCCCCCAGCTCGGGGCAGCTCTAGGGAGCAGAGGGGAATTCTTCTCCAAACCTCAGACCTGCTTGCCATAGCCTCTGTGAGTCTCAGGCAGCCTTAGGAAGTGGAGGGAAATTCTCTTGCTTCTCTGCAGCCAGGTTTTGCCTCAGCTGCTGTGAGTCTATGGCAACACTAGTGCAGGGGAGCAGAAGAATTTCCCTGGGGTTTCCTAGAAGAATTTCTCAGGGCTGCCTGGTTTGGGGAACCCAGGCTGGGGAAAACCTCCTAAGGGGAAGGCTCCCCCAAGGTGGGCCGGTACCTGGACAGGGGGCTTAATCCCCTGTGGGGGGGGCAGCAGAGTTCTGGGGACACTTGCCTGGGCTGGCAATGGCCAGCAGGCTGGGAGACATGCTATAGTGCCTCCTGCCTACTGGCCTGGGTCAGCGCGGGCTTCCCTTTGCCTTTCCCAAATGAAAACTGAATGTCAGTTCAATTGCTTATCAGTTCAACCTATGCAGCTTAGAGGAAGCTGCTTATATTGAATCAATTCTACCTCAGACTTTTGACTGTCTGAACTTAGCCATATTCTCACATCCTGGAATAAGATACATACTTTGGTTTTGAAGGGCAGAATAAAATAAAAAAAGATTCTTCCATGTGGTGGAGCCAAGTAGCAGGATCTCAGGAGCTGAGACAGCTTGTTGTTCTGTATCTTATAGATCACATGCATACTTCATTTTTACTTTTGCACACTGCTGCTTTTACACACACACACTGCTTTTCCCATATTTCCTTGCATATAATTCACACTCCAATTTCCTGTAGCCAGTTATGGGAAATGGTAAAGAAAATATGGTAGTTGTGCAAGAAAATATGGTAGGTTGTCTCAATCTTTTTCCTTTATAAAAGGTACATTAAAATTAAGTTATTTAATTTAGAAAGTCAAATACTCAGAAGTTAGGAAAGTCCATAATTAGGGATGCTTGTACAACTTTTATACTGCACTTTGTCCATAAGTATTATGATGCATATTTTAATTCTATGATCAATGCAGGAGATAGTGCAAAACTTTATTGAGCAGCTGGTGCCCCCAAAACTAGGCAAGCATGAGTCTCTTATACACCAAGGAATGTGTCAATGCCAGTGGCAATGTTCTCTTCAGTTGCAGGGGGCAGGGACATGTAGCACAGCTAGCCCTCCAGGTAAAGGGGGAGGTTGCAGGGCAGGGTGGGATTGCCCTCCACATCAGGGTCCCATGCCAGGTTTGCAGGTGCACCTGGGGCACCATGGTGATCAGAAGCAGCAGGGTGCAGTGGGTCAGGCACTCCTTAGTCCACAAAAATAATTCCTCCTGGTGCCTGGGACATTCACAGCGGGGGCATGTTTGCAGTGCAGAGCCAGTGTGGGGGTGGGCTGGCCTCAGTACACCTTCTTGGAGAAGCATCCTGAAGGGATTGTGAGGGCACCAGAAGTTCTGCTTCCCAGTTGGCTGGGAGCCCCTCATCACCATGCCCAGGTGCTGTGGGCTTTGAGACAGCATAGGATACAGGCTGGCCTGCAGGAGGAGAAGCAGGGGGAGTGGCTCTGCAGCCATGCTAGGAGGTGCTGCCAGGAACCTGGCCTGTCCTAGCCTTGGAACGGGGCAGAAGAGGCAGGCTGCTTGCAGCCAGCACCCAGCAACTCACTGCCCCGTGCCAAGCAAGAGCAGATGGGGGGCTGTGCCAGAAGCCACTGGGGCTAGGGCCTGCCTGACCAACTCACCATGGTCCATGAGCATCTGTGTATGCACAACCCCTGATCTGAGGCTAGGCAGCACACAGCGCCCTGGTACAGAGCATCTTATCTGAGAAATGTTGCAAACTCTCACAAACATGTTGTTTCTCTTGTATACAGAGGATCTGTAGCTGCCTGCAGGGGAAAGGCACCAGTTGGCAGCAGGGATGCACCATCAGGGTCACTGCTACCTTGGCTGGGCCATATTGATGCACTGGAGCCAGGAGCATAGAATGAAGGAGCAGACCTGGTTGCTGGACTGGCTGGTCATGGTGGCCAAGGAGCAGCTGATGGACTTGTGGGCCTGGAGAACATTGCCAATGAGCAGGAGAGGGACTGAGAGGACCAGGAGTTCAAGGATAGGCTCCTGGCCCTGGAGGAGAGGCACCTGGAGGCCCAGGACTGGCTGGCTGTCCTGGTGGCCAGGGCAGTGGGGGCCACAGTGGAGGACTGCTTTCATGTCACCTGCTGCCCTTCCCCCATCTGTAGGAGGCTGTCTTGGTAGCCAGGGCAGTGGAGGCCATGGAGGAGGGCCTCTGGGTGCTGGTCACTGTCTTGGCCTTGACAGTCACCTTTGTGCCACCCACTGTCCTGCCCCTGGTCACATCCCTGCCTGTGCCCTGGGAGCTACCCATTGCCCAGAAGCAGGCCCCCGCATAGGCCTGGGATGAGGTGCATAGGCACATCCACTGGCCAGGAGCGCCTGCCTCAGCCCTTGCCCTGCGTCCCCCACCCCCACCCCTACCCCTGCCTGGGCATGGCAGGCATGCCTGGGCCCTGCCCTGCCACTCACCCCAGCACCATGCCACTGCAACAGCAGGAGATGCTTGGAGCATGGTCAAGACCACCTGTGGGCCCTGCTGGCCCAGACTGTTGGCTGCAGGAGGGGAAGATGGTTGTGCTGAGTGAGCAGTGCCTACCATTGCCCCCAGATGATCCCCTTGTGGTGTGTGTATTTGTGAGGGTCCAGCCAGAGCCTGGGGTGCTGGGTGCCTGTCCTCAGGCTGTGCTCCCTAGGAACCCCCACACCACTTCCCCCAACCCTGGGAGGGAATACACAGGCACTGAACAGGGTCTGCATGGGGAAGAGGGTGCTTTATTGATGGTGGTTGGGGTGGGTGGTGGAGGAACTATGTGGGAATGGAGGGAGAGGCTCTGTGGAGAGGGGAGGATGGGGGTCCGGTGTGGGGGAGGGAGGTGGGAATGGGGTCTATTGTTGGGGAAGGCGGAGGTCTGGGTTTTTGGAGGGGAGTAAAGTGGTTATTGGAGAACTGTCCACAGTGAGCATGGGGCTGGGAGTGTACAGTGGGTTGGCAGTCCATAAGCAGCTGTCCAGGTGGCGCTACAGTGGGGAGTGCAGGAACAGGTGGTCAGCCAGTGCCTTTTGCACCCAGTGCCCTGGCCCCCACTGGCAGATGAGTGGCTTGCCTGGCCCCTCAGTGGTGGGGGCCTGCCTCTGTCACTGCCACTGCAGCTGGTGCTCCCAGTGCCAGGCATCCTACACCCGCTGTGCCTCTTCCACCCAAGCCTCATGAAAGAGCTCCGTCTGTGCCTCACAGATGTTATGCAGCATGCAGGCTGTGGTGATGGCCTGGGGGATGTTGCCTTGGTGACCTTGAGGTGGGTGGTGAGGGTGCACCAACATTCCTTCAGGTGGCCAAAGATGCATAAAAGCATGGGTCTGAGCCATGCACCAGTTGAAGTGTGTCTAGCAGGGGTCTAGCTGGCCAGTGTAGGGCCATATGAGCCAGGGGAGGAGCAAGTAGATGGGGTCCCTGATGAGGAGGCGTAGGACCACCACCGCACCACCGCACCTGGATGGAGGTTCAACACCCCCGGCACAAAGGGCCCACTCTCCAGCACGGATGGCAAGGTAGAATTGTGGAATATGTGAGTGTCATGGGCACTACTTGCCCAGCTGGTGCTCAGATTGGTGAAGGCACCAAGGTTATTGACAATGGTCTGGAGCATGATGAAGTGCAAGCTACACTGACTGTAGTAAAGGAGGTCACTGTAGGACGGGCATGTGTTGGTGATATGGGTCCTATCCAGGACCCCTATCCACTGAGGGAAGCCCAGGGCATAGAACCCCACCACCACTACCAGGGAGTTATGCCCCTGGAGTACAATGTGTCCCAGTACATCCTGGAGAATGCCACACATCTCCAGGATGGCTTCCCAGATGGTCTCCTTGTTCACACCAAAGAGGTATTGAATGTAGTATACTGGTGGGCGTGGCCAGCTTGAGCAAGGTGATGGCCAGCTGGCTGTCTTCATGGAGAGGCCATACTATGGTGGTAGCCTGCCTCTCCAGGTGTGGCTGGAGCTGCATTAGGAGGTCCTGGAAGGTGGCCCAGGTCATCTGGAATGAGTTGAGCCACTGCTTGTCCCAGGTGGTCTGGACAATGTGCAGCCACCAGGCCTTTGCTGGCTGGATGGGCCCAGAGATGCCATCCTCTTGGAGGCCCAAGAGGGCATAGATGGCCCCCAGCAGCACGGGATCTGGGCAGCAGCAGTGTGGTCACAGGGGGTCTTAGGCCAGGTGGCTGTGCCATGTAGCGGGGCCACAGCAAATGCACTTGTAGATGCATCCAGTATGTAAAAAAGGTATCGTGAGTTATGGATTTTATTTACTTCAAACACAATATTTTTATAAGAGTGTATTATAGCCCTTTTCTTTCCCTTTGAATTTTTGATACAGCCTATCCTGTCTTTTTTCATCTTTTCCCAAAACCTTTAACTTTTTACAAAATGCTGTATAAAGCCCAGCTCCTTGGACTTTAGCCAAAGAAAAGTATGTTATCAGTCCCTGGTTAATAGGACCTATTCTGTCTGTTCCAGTCTGTCAGCAGGGCTAGAGTCTGAATACTATGGTGACTAGTGTTCTATAAATACTTTTGATAGATAAATTACAAATTGCTACACACTTGGACAGGTCCTACGTATTCTATCCAGTCAAGGGCAATGGAAAAATAAATAAATATAATTAAAAAAGTGTGTGTATTATATATAATACATGCATACACTCACACCCACACTCTAGCTAGCACAATAGAATATATTACACAGCCTTGATGTACCAAGAAGGAACATAGTTATTTTGTTTTCTACTAATAGGGGAAAAATATATGTGCATTGTTAATAAATACATATTTTTGAATAATGAACTCTTATTTTACAAGGACTTAAGTTACTGTCCCGTCACCTGAACCTGTCTTTGTTACCACATAATCTTTTGATTTATGAAAAATAAAAATATTTAGGTCTGAAGACCTAAAGGCAGACATTATCAGTTGGGACTATCCTCTATCTATCCACATTAAATGTGTTGTGCACTGTTTGCCACACTGACTGTCAGAGGAGCAGACTAGAGTATAGTTCATCCAGAATGGCCAGGAGTGCAGAAGTCGGCTTTGTACCCTTTTTCCATGCTGTGCACTCTTCAGATTTAGCTGTAAAACTGGGTCAATATTTACTAATGACATATTTTGTTTCAAAAGTTCCTTATCCCCCTGAATGATATCCAGGGCCCAGAGTTAGGTTTCTTGAAATGGTGATCCAGTAACTAGGGGAGATGGCCCCATCCAAACTAATGTATATGTTGGTGGCTAGGACACTCTCCTGGGCAGTGCTGGAGGGGCAGGGGGTGAGTGGGGCAACTGCCCCGGGTGCCAAAGCAAAGGGGCACCAACAAGCACTGCCCAGCTAGGGTGGGGTGCAGGACAGAGCCATGAAGTGGTTTATTTGGGGAAGTGTGGGGACAGGGCAAGGGCAGCTCCTGCTGCTGTGTGCACTCTCAGGCAAGCATGGTGGGGGGGGTGCCCCCTGGATTTGTGCACAGGGCGACGGCTGCCACTGCAGCAAACTTAATTGCTATGGCACCAATTTAATTACTATGGCACTGCTCCTGAGATTTGGATTTGAATCCTTTCAGGTTGAAAAGGGCATTGAATCTGTGTCTTCTATTTCCTGTGCGAGTGCTCTGACCAGTAAAAATCACATAAAAAAGGTGGTTGTTAGGGACTGGACCATAGGTAGTTTCGCCTACTGGTTAGGCCACTGAGGGAAGGCAGGGACCAGGGGCTGGGTCAGAATTCAGGAGCCAAGCTGCTATGCCTGGAAGGAAATCCAGGGGAAGAGTCTAGTACACAGGCCAGTAGAAGGATCCAGAAAACCAACAGCCAAGTTACCACAATCCACAGGGTGAAATCTGAGCAAGTCAAGCCCCGGGTCAGTATCTAGAAAAGTCAGCATCTAAGTTGCCAAGTCCAACGGGCTGTCTATGGAGCTAAATTTGAGCACAGGAAAAAACAAAGACAGCAGGAATTTGGAGACTTGCCACAGCAGACTGGGTCAAAACTGTTGACTGGCCTAGGAAGCCATCCCCCAGCTGGGTCTAAATGGATCAGTGGTACTCCCAGTAGCCAATCAGGAGACTTGCTGTTCCTAAACCAGTGCAGAGTTCGTCAGCTGGTGACTGACTGCAGATATGGCTTCTTAGGTACTTGGCCCATGCTGGCCTGCTTGATCAGGGTCCCTGGCAGTGGTTCACATGAATACCACCACCAGCACTAGCACTGTTGCTTTAAAAACAAAGGGTGCCTGTAGATGTGCTGGGAGGCTGCTCCGATGCCCTGTAATTATAGTGCATTAGAGCAGATTCAATTAATTGAGTCTGCTGGACCATGGTAATCCCATGCTCCAGCCATCCTCCGCATCTCATGCATCAGTGTCCCCCACACTTCAAATGCTGGCGGGGGCACTTGAACTATAAAGCTCATTCAACATGCTTTAGTTCAAACACCCCTGCCACCTTTTGAAACTGCGAGTAAAAGTGCTCGAAGTGGTTAGGGCATTTTGTGAGGCAATTAGTCTTGTCGCTGTGTGTTCTCTGTACTGGATTGGTTTCCTTAGGAATTCAGGACTAGATTCCTGGATCCTGATCAGATTTAGGCAGGAGCTAGGTGTGTTCCTTTGCAGACCTGGCTCCTGTGGCTGTATACAGAAGCAGATCATAAGGTACTTAGGTAACTTTAAAGACATATAGGAAGGCACCTAATAAGTTTAGTTGCGTCTAGGATTGGTGGCTGCTAGACAAGGGCCTTATGAATCACAATATTGGACTTAGGCACCCAAAAGTCTACATACATCTTGTTTTTGGGTGACTTTTTCCTTATTTGGCTCTAACACATTACCTTTCACTTTCTCTTCAGAGATGTTTGTAGTCCCTTGGATCTTCATTATATCTGCAAGAATCTTTGTCTTAATTATTCTTTCCCCATCCCCTTATATTCCCCATCTCCAAATCAGTTCCCAGTGGGAGATTTAGCTCATTTACCACTTTTTGCTTAGTAAAGCATAATGTAAGGATTTGTTTTTTAGAAGTCTGTGAATTCACCTTACTGAATCTAAAATGTACTCTTCGCTCCTTCTGGCTTATTCATCATTCTCTTAACAGGGAGATTTTGTGGACGTGTTCTAGAGGAACACATTTGTGCAAACACATGCGGTACTTGCTTAAACCAGCTTTGAATTTGGCCCATTGCCTTTAAATTCTTCTCTCAGTTTGTGTTTGTGAAAAATTTTTGTTCTTAATGGTTCTATGGAATTTATCCTTGCTCCTCCCACCTCCTGTATAGCTATTATTATTACTATTATGTATCCATATGATCATAGTACTATGGACCCAGTCCTGAATCCTAATACCACTGTGCTGGGCAAAAGTCCCTGTCCCAAAGCTTATAGTTTTGTGTTGGATATGAAAGCAATAAAAAGCAGTATTTCCAAAATCTTAAAAAGTAAATATACACATATACACACACTTATAAAACTCTCTCTCTCTCTCTCTCTCTCTCTCTTACACTTCTCCCTGGCCCAGCTCATATATCAAACGCTATACAGAGGGAAATGGAGGCCTCATTGCATAAACTAGTTGTTGAAATGAAACTGACTCTTTCGTCTCTGAGCTGGGGTTTGGTTTAACCAGCTTGATGATATTCCACATGTAAAATCTGGTGTTTCCAGACTTTTTTTCTATGTAATTGGTCTTGCAAGCCATCTGAACTGTATGCAGGTTAGAATACTGTACTTCTAAGAAATATCCAGATAGTAAGCCAACACTTACAAATGTAGAATAGCTTGGTGCTAAGCTCCAAGCTGACACTCAGTAACTAGGTGGCTGGATTGCCAGAGGTGCTGAGAACCCACAAAGCTTTGACAGGAATTCAGGATCAGCAACATCTCTGAAACGAAGGGCACTTGTCTGTATGTCTAACTTTAGTTGTTTAAACTTTTAAAAGTTTGATGCGAGTCTTTACATGCCAAGGTCCTTGTATCTTCAAAATGACTTTGAATGATAGACGATTCTAATCGGTCTTCCAATACCACTATTTTCTTTATGCTTGCTCACTGAGTCTTTATAGTTCAGTTTTATTCTGCCTTTATTCTCTGTACTTCACAGTCTTTAATGGAGCCTTACATTGTAATCACAGCTGAAATCTGCAGATTATGCTGCCACAATAAATTATTCAGATGTGCTACTTATACTTCATTTCACTAAATGGTTCCATCTCTATTGGTGATTGACAGTTATTTTGGAACATTATTTAGCCTTTCACATTACAAATGAGGACTCCCGCCTATTGCCAACTTCTGTTCTTGGTGCCAGATTCCCATCTGGCATTGTAACAGGGAGTAGTTGAGTAGGACACACTGCCTTTTTTAGTATCAAATCCATAAGGCTTACAAAGATAAAAAAACTTCCTTTTATCTACTGGGCTCAGACGTATGCATTCTGTAAATTATTCTAACTTCCCAAATGCCAAGATGAGTTTAATAATCTTAACGGAGTCGAAAACTAAAATGAAACTTAAACTTTGAGCTGGAACTTAGATTAGGTTCCTAGTGTCTTTAAAAATAGAACATTTATAAAAATCTGTAATACAAAAAATAATTCACATACAGATCTCCCTCTGTGTATAGTGTAGATACTTATATCCTGTTCATTACCAAGACATAGTTAACTCACAATTGAATCTGTTTCCACTTTCCATCCATATGAAACACAGAGGTAATTAAAGTCTTGATCTCCAGATATGCTGAGTGCCCACAACTCCAGCTGTGGGAAATGACACTGAACCCACTGTACCAAGGTGCTCTGCACTACTTAATGTCTTGCTCTATGTCTCTTGTCTGGGATAAAATAGAGCAGGAAATGGAATCTTTATCTCTTGTGCTAATTTAGTGCTTGAACCCTAAGATCATTCTTTCACCATTATTATATATATATATATTAACATTATATCAACGGGGAAAGTCTCAACAGTTATTAGCTGTCTAGAAACTGCACAGTCCTACGTTCATTAAAACTAATGGTTGTATATGGAAACTTGTAAAGTTTCATAGTTTCATAGTTTCTAGGGTCGGAAGGGACCTGAGCAGATCATCTAGTCTGACCCCCTGCCATGGCAGGAAAGAGTACTGGGGTCAAACGACCCCAGCAAGATGTGCATCTAACCTCCTCTTAAACA
>NW_017728918.1:65427105-65435478 GCF_001723895.1 Crocodylus porosus | reverse complement strand
GAAAGAAAATAGCTGTCAATTTCTTCCTCTGCCTCCCTGATTCCCCTCAGCCTGCTAACCTCCTCCTGGAGCTCCCTCACCTGCGCCTTCAGGGCCCTAAGGCGGGCGCCTGCAGGACAGGTGTGGGGGTCCCCAGTCCCTGCCCCCCTAGGCCTTGCTGGACAGCTCCCACAGGCCAGGGGCTTGGGGGGTGCCAGCCCCCCCCGCGGGCTCCATCTGGGTGGAGGCCTCAGACAAGCCCCAGGAAGGCTGCGCCCCGGGGCAGGGGCCCTGGTAGCACTCTGTGTCGACAACATCGTAGGAGTTCCTAGCTGAGTTTGGGTCCTCTGGCCCGCGCTAACAAGAGTCGGTCTCTCGGCCCCTCCTGCTCCCCCTCCAGCACGAACGCAGGTGCAAACGACGGCGCGCTCTTACAGACCATGCCTGTTTGTGCACTCTGTTCGTGTGGCTCGGGAGTGTGGCTCTCTACCGGCTCAGCTAAGAGGGATTCGGGGGGCTGTAGTTGAGCTTCGTTGATGCCGGTGCTGGGAGTGCTGGCATGGGAAATTGGATCCTCCTCTTCCACATCCCCTTGCCTCTGCACTTCAGCCTCCCTGACTTTTCTTGACCAGCACCTGCATCCCATGATCGAGGGTTTTGGTGCTGTCAGCGCACATGCTCCCCTTCACCTTTGGGTTGCACATGCCCACCATCATGTGGACTGTACTGGACCAGAAGGGATCCAGCCATCTCCTGATGCCCTCCTTCTGATGCCTCACCAGTGCCTGTACGTCTGATGACAGCGGCCTGCCCCAGACAGGAACAATGATCCCCTGGAAGTTCTCCATTTGGTTCTCCAGTTCCCTCACTAGGGGGATCACCTGGCTGAGGAGGGCATCGCCAGTGCTAAGTGTCTTGGTGGCCTTGAGGAAGGGCTTGAGGACCACCAAGATCTGGGAGCTGGTACCCCACTCAGCTCTGTTCAGGGGGTTGCTGATCCCAATCTCCCCAAGAAGAGCCATCTCATGGATGGCCTTCTGTTGCTCCACCAGTCTTTTGAGCATCAGGTATGTGGAGTTCCACTGAGTCTCCACATCCTGCATGATTTTGTGCTGCAGGATGCTCAGCTCTGCCTGTTTCTCCCACAGCATCTTGCACCCCTTGACGCTGCAGTGGAAGTAGCCCACTGCCTTCCTGCATTTCTAAATCAGCTGGCTTGTAGCAGTAGTGGTGGCAGCACCATCACCAGCAGCCCTGTCCCCCTCCAAAGCATCCCTCACTATGAGGTGCAGCTTGTGAGCCACACAGCGGATGCCAACAAAGTTGGCATCATGGACGGCCTTCACCATATTGGCCCCATTGTCAGTGACCATGAACCCATGGGTGAGCCTGCCCAACGAGTCACCCCTGCACCATGCGGTTCATGGCCCCCATGATCTCCCTTGCTATGTGGGACTTATCAAGCACCTCGGCTTGCAGTAGAGCCCACCGATGGCCTGACTGATCCAACAGTACCCTGTGAGGGAGAGGTAGGCGTGATCGCCACCCTGGCTGCTCCAGATGTCGGAGGTGAAGTGCAAGGCTACCTGTGGCCCTGCTTTATGCAGCTCTTCCCTCAAGTACTCCCTGTATGCGTCATACAGGGAGGACACCACCATCCTGCTAATGGTGGTGCATGAGGGCACTTTGTAAGATGGGGCCAGAAGTGCTATGAGCCGCCTGAAACCTGGTCACTCAACTAGGCTTAACAGCTGGCTATCATAGTTTCATAGTTGATAGGGTTGGAAGAGACCTGAGCAGATCATTGAGTCCGACACCCTGCCGTGGCAGGAAAGAGTATGGGGGTCAAACGACCCCAGCAAGGTGTTCATCTAGCCTCCTCTTAAAGACCCCCAGGGTAGGAGCCAGCACCACTTCTCTTGGAAGTTAGTTTCAGATCCTAGCCGCCCTGACTGTGAAGTAGCGCCTCCTGATATTTAGCCTACATCTACCCTCTGTCAGCTTGTGACCGTTATTCCTGGTCACTCCTGGTAGTTCTCAGGGGAACAGGGACTTCCCCCAGTGCCTGCTGGTCCCATCTGACTAGTTTGTAACAGGCCACTAGATCCCCCCTCAGCCTTCTCTTTTGGAGGCTGAACAGGTTCAGGTCCCTGAGCCTCTCCTTGTAGGGCCTGTCCTGCTGCCCCCTAAAAGGTCTGGGTGATCTCTCTTGCCTTGGGAATGTGCCTCACTTTCTGTCCACCTTTCCCCCACTGGTCCAGGGTGGTCTGCCTTTGCTTTGCAGGGAAGGGGGCTTTGGAGTGAGTGGGGGACTTCCCTTTCAACACGCTTGCATTGGTGCTAGGCTGAGCAGGAAGAAGGGCAAGGGGGTACTGCCTCCTCAGATGCATCAGCATTGCCATAGTGGAAAAGTGAGCTAAGCTAAATCCTACCCAATCCTTTCTAACAACAAAAAGGAGCAGGCAAGTTCAACCACTGCCTGCCTGCCTGCCTGCTAGCTATGGTACCTTTCTCACACGGTTCCTGAGACAGAACAAACTTACAAAAGGCACAGCATTCCTGCAAATAGAGGCTTTTATGCTGTTTCTAGGTCCCTCTCCCCAGACATTGTCACTGGAAAGGAAGCCAGAGAGAAATCCTTCTCACTGGCCACCTACACATGCCAGTCTTTCCCCACCTGCTTCCCCTCCCCCCTGCTCTCCCTCCCTCTTCTAACTTCTGCTTTCAGCCCTCTGAAGTGTCCGAAGCATCTGAAGTTTTGCCTAAGTGGTTTGGAAACTCTGAACCACTTCAGAAAGCCTAAAGAAGCTAGCGCTTTGATTCAGACATGCTGCTTTGGCATCCGAAGTGGCCCCGGATCCAAAGTGTGGTCCAAAGCCTCACACAGTGCTACTGCTTGACCCATGGCTGCTGGCCCCACTGCAACTGCTGCTGCTTTTGCCACTGGCCCTGCAGACCTGGGGTCTCAGGGATTTGTCCAGGGGCATAGGGGAGTATGACCCCCTATTGTAAATTGTACCTACATTATACATATGAGGATAAACCTGAGGCTGCAAAGTCTAAAGAAAGAGTTATTCCCAGCAACTGTGGGTGTTGTTCTTGGGACCAGTATGATTTGTTTCTTAGTATTGGAGAATGGGGTTCCAAATACCAAATTTTCAAATACTTTATGAATCTTAACTAGCATTCTCCTTTAGAAATCACTGGCCCACCTTTATTAACTTTTTGGGAGTTCCAAACAACAATCAGAGAATGTAACATAAAGTGTAAGTAATGCAGGATTTTAAATTAATAGGGCAAAGCACAAAATCTACAGTCACTTACTAGTAGGAGATGTCTGGAAAGAGGATAGAGAGCAGGCCATATGAAATCCAACAATTTGGGTACTGCTTGAGTTTCACAACTTCAACCAGCTGATTTTGTTCACAGGAGACTGTTAGGTCAAGTATAGACATTTGGGGGCATTGGGGGCGGGGAGTTAAATCAATGCAAAATGGCTGCCTGATATGCTTGAATGGTTGAGGAGCCAGCCCTCCTGCTCTCTAGTGAGCAATATGACTTGGTAGGGATCACAGAGACCAGGTGGGACTCCTCACATGATTGGAGCTTAGTTGTAGAGGGCTACACCCTGCACAGAAGGGACCAAGCAGGGAGAAAAGGTGGAGGGGTAGCTCTCTATGTGAGGGAGCAGTACACCTCTCCGGAGGTTGACATTGGTTCCAAAGATAAGCAAAGATAAGCAGCCACAAGATAAGTGGCCAATTGTCTGTTCTTATCCATGGGGTTACTGTTAGCATGAAGTAAAAGATCAGAATTCAATAGATATAATACTTTGAGCCTGATTGTCTTTTCACTTGCACCAATTTTATACCTGGGTCGATCCATTAACTTCAGTAGAGTCAGTCCTAATCTTAGTTAAAGAACAATGAAATTATTTTTGTCTTTCCAATTATTTTGGGACTTCTGCTCTTGTTAGATGGGACCTTTAATGCCCTAATACAATGGTGCTCAAACTTCCAACCCTGCAGGATAGATGAGGTGATAGGTCAGTCCACGGGATGGATCCTATAGGCAGGGTTGCTCTATGGGCCAGATCCAGCATATGTACAGGTCACATGGGTGGAGCCTCATGTATCAGTTCAATTCAGTGCACAGGGCCATGTCATCCACCCTGTGGGGTCCCCCACGGGCATGGCAGCCCCACTACCAAATATCCAGACTTCTGGGAAGAATCATGTGACATGGCCTCATGGGCCAGATTTGTCTCACAGACAGGAGGTACTTCAGCATCCTTATAGTAGGACACTTATTTCCCTGTGATTTTTGGTATTAATGGGCCTGATTGCTCATAATTTTCTAAAGGGATTCATTGATTCCCAATGGCAGTTACCAATTTCAATTAATTGTATTATGTCATGATTTTTTTTCCTGGCAAGTGGATCAGGAGTGAAGAGGTAATTTCCCTAATCTATATGCACCCCATAAACACCTGGTTCAGATTCAGAAAACAATACTGTGAAATCATGGCTGATATATTTTAAGGTGGTTTATCCACATTAAACAATGTTATATTTTGCTTTTCTTTTTCTTTTCTATTTTTCTTCAAAATGGAAAGATTTGCTGAGTGGGAAAACAAAGTCTCTAAGTCTGGTGACTCCTTGTATTTGTGAACACATTTATTAGCCAGTACTTTGTAAATACCTATGATATTCATGGGTACCCAGTAAATGACTATTTATACCTTATTTGTCTTGCCCATAATTTTGAGAAGAAAACTGCCAAACAATTATTATGGACAGTCCAGACAACACTGAGCTGTCATGCTAGAATTCTCTTTTGTTAGACCAATTGCTGTTATTTTGGAAATTGGCTGGTTTGAATAGTTTGAAGGTGCCTGAGAGTAGATAGTAAAAGCTGCAGATGGCCAAGAGTTTTAATACTAAGGGAGAAGAATAGTCATGTCTGTATGTATGTGTCTTGCTATATATAGATACATAGAGAAAGACATATGCATGTACACAGAGGGTGCATTGGTATACTTTCACACCCCTTTGATTCCTGCTCTACCTTAACTGCCTGGCAGTGGCAGCAGCTTTTTAAGCCACTTGTGCTGAGGGAGTCAACTGACTTCATAGTTAATTATAATCTACTGGATCCCTTCAAATTCTTCATTCCACAGATGTTAATGACCCTCTCTCCTTTTTAATAGTCTTGATGTTTCACCAATCAAGCTAGCCTTTGTTTCACAATTCTGCTATATGTTAGCTGCTCCTGGTAACAAAGCTCCTATTTCACAGCCCTGCAGATTGTTTTTAGCTCATTCCAATGAAATTATATTGTTTTTTGCTTCAATCTTAAACAGAATAATAAAGCCCTAGGCCTTTGCATATTAGAATCATAGAAAATTAGGGTTGGGAGGGACCCCAAGAGGTCATGTAGACCAGCTCCTAGTAAAGCTTCTTGGGGTTTTTTTTTATCTGGAGAAAAATGTGTGTTGTTTTATATGTGAAGATGTACCTCCATGCTGACTGGGGAAAAAAATTCTCATCTTAGATTTGAGTAAATATAGTATTAAGTTATATAATTGTAGTATTCAGTTATGGTATTGTATATTATATAAATATATATAGATATGTTTGTACACACTTATATATATAAACAATGCTTTGTATTGCTTACTCATTCTGGGTGAAGAAGTTGTGATACTCTATATTGAAATGCATCTTCACTTGTACTACAGAGATAGGTCAAATTTGTAAATTTCATTATAAGATATAACTATCTTGTAAGCTTTGCATCTGTCATTGCAAACTTTATTGTGCAATTCTTGCCAAGTCAGAGCAACAGAATTGGTTTACCTCATTATATTCCACAGCTCGGCAAAAGCAAATTTATGTGACACTTTACCCAATGCAGACCACAAATGTGCCCTTTACTTGACCTAGTCTATTAATATTGAAGTACCAACAGAAAAAAATAGGACTGTGGGAGACAGAGTTTATTAATGCAGCCCTCGATTGTTGGAATAAGCTATTTTATTCCATTAAGCATAGCTATAAAATTGTCTTGTTTTAAGACAATATCTGACTCTGATCTCAAGAGCTATTAGCGTACAAAGAACTGAAATTATTGACTGCTCAGTGCTATGCACTACTGTGTTTTAAATGGTGTGTTCTCTCGTATATTGCTTTAATGACACTGCCATGGTATAGGAGACTGCAGGATTGCTATAGCCTTGGGCCTTCACAAAAATTAAGGGCTTGAGTCTCATTTGTAGTAAGGCCGGTTAAACTACTTTATAAAAAGGCTGGCATGTGAATAATATTAGGTCCTAAATTTGCATCTCATTCATGAAGCTGTGATTGTGT
Organism: Crocodylus porosus; assembly: GCF_001723895.1. Classification (NCBI taxonomy): domain Eukaryota; kingdom Metazoa; phylum Chordata; order Crocodylia; family Crocodylidae; genus Crocodylus; species Crocodylus porosus. The sequence continues at coordinate 65,429,131 of NW_017728918.1, read as the reverse complement.
TTTTGGTTGGAGTGTGGCAAAAAGCAAAGATACTTCAATTAGGAGTTTTCAGTGACTTAAAAAGTGCAGGGGTCCTAATAGCACTGATTTTTTGCAACTAGTACAGGTGATATTCAAGTATTTGCATTTAATGTTCCCTATTTTGGAGTTTAGAAAAAATAAAACAAGTTAATTCTAAACTAGTTTGTCTTTTCCTACTATTTGACAGCATATTCTTATTGCCATCTACTAGAATTTATACTAATTAGCTCTGAATATTTTAGTGGCCTTATTATACTAATCAGCTGTTGGCATTTTATTTTCTGTACTAATTACATTCTATTTTAGGATGTTGTGACTTGTATGGGAAGAGGGTGGATAATACTCATGACTTCAAATGCCTTCCTCTTCAATGAAAGGTGCTACTGTAGCACTTTCAAAGGGATATTTCTAAACCAAAAAATTATTCTGTTTCAAAAATTAAAACTCATGAGGGTACTTTAAACAGAAGGTTTGTTGTCCTTCCAGACATTTACTATATTGAAAAGCCCTCTCAAATTAATACTTTTCCCACAGATTTTTATATAGAGAACATTTACACTATTTTATGGTATAAAGGTTTTCTCATCTTAACGTTAGTGGCCTCATCAGATATAAATGGTCAGGTGATAAATACATTATGGGGGGTGTCCAAAAGGAGAGTCCTAATACAATTACATTATACCATTCCCCACTACATTTTGTGTATGTCAGATGTTCCAGAAAAATATTCTGGAGAGTTTTAAAAATAATTTTGATAAAAATTGAAATTTCTGGGAAAAACCCAATGGCAGGGACAGATCCAGAGGGATGCAATGGTATGGGCACAGCCACTTCTCAGTCTACTCCACTGGAGAAACAGCAGCCAGAGACTTTTCTTAAGTCCCCATATCTGGTAGTAAGTTCATCTTTTTCTTCCCCTCCCTGACCACTAGCACCTCTCCTCCCCTCCCCTTATCTCTCCTGACCACTGCTGCTGTGGCTGGCTGTCCCAGGGATGGGGGCAAGGAGAGGTTCCACAGCTATTCCTGTCCACTCAAGCCAAGCTGCATGAGGAGCCAGGTTTGGCTGAGTACAGTAGCAGTGGTGGGTGGATTCCTCCTCCCTGCCTGGTCCCCCTGGCTATTCCCTGCTAACCCAGGAGCAGTTGTGGGGTAAGGAATCTCACCCATTGCCATTGTTGCTGCTATCTCTGGCCGGGCCCAAATCCCTCTGCAGCCTAGCTGGAGCAGGGCAGGAATGGCTCTATAGCCTCCCCACAAGATACTGCCTCTGGGTTAGCTGGGGACAGTGGCAGCAGCAGGTGGGGAGGGAGGGTAATAGAAAGGGAGGGGAGGGGACATGTTGCTGTGTAACACAGGGGAGGAGAGAAAAGGGGAGGGGGAAGAAGGAGGGAAGATTCTTACCTGATTGAGAGATGTCACAGAGCACTCAGGTGCCCTATGCCTGAGAGCTGAAAACAGCTCTGGAGAGCCCCCTAGTGGCAAAAAGAGGGAGGCCCAGCTGCCAGTTACCAGGGCAGCTGGAGTAACAGGTGCTGGTTGCCAGGACAACAGCTGGGGAGCCAGCTGACAGGAAGGGGCAGGGCCTGGCCCATATAAGCCCAGGCGGGTGGTCAGGAGGGCAGTTCCCCTCTGGCGGCCAAGGGAGGAGGACCTTGACCAGTGCAGACAGAGGGGAGAACCCTGACTGCCTGAGCAGCCCCCAGTTGCTGCTGGGGGTTGGAGTGTTTTCCTGGTAGGGACTGAATGTTGTTTGGCCAGATGAGCTAGCTTTTTATGTTATAGTTCAGGGGCTTTGTGTTTTTGTGTTCACTGTTTTAAACTGGAGGACTGGGTGAGGCTATTAGGGGTTGGGGGAGGCCTCATAGGGGCTCCATGGTAGCGTGGGGATCCTTGTGCCAGAGAGGGTGCAGCATTTGGGGTGCATTGACCCCAGCCCCACAGCAAGGAGGGTAGTGAGGAACCTGGAGAGAGGGCCGTGAGGAGGGAGAAGCCCCAGAGTGGGG
>NW_017728918.1:65420611-65426750 GCF_001723895.1 Crocodylus porosus | reverse complement strand
GCTGCTGACACTGCCGGTGGTGTCTGCAGGTAGTCCCTGGTTGCCAGCAGCTCTCGCCCCACCTCTGCCACTGGCAGTGTTGTGGTCACCTGCAGGAGCTCACTGCTTGCCACCACCATGCTCCCACTGCCAACAGTGCTGCCACCGCCTGCAGTGCCACCTCCTCCCACCACTACCTTTCCATGCCACCATGTGAGCTTGCCGTGCCCTCCCAGCCTTAGTAGGCACACAGTGTTCATGGGTGGGGAAAGCTGGGAGCAGGGGGTGTAGCCACCCCTGTATTACTGGTTGCTGCTCCTGCACCCTGCTTTACAAAATCCTGGATCTGCCCATGCCTGATGGGGTGGTAGAACATACATATTTGCATTTTTCACACCTGCTCTGTCTTGGATCACAAATGGTATTGGCAACAGCTGTGAACTTCCTCTGTTGTCCCTCCAGACTTGAATTATGTTTACTCTCTCCTTGAGTACTTAGGGGGGAAAATGGGTTCCCTCTTCATATTCTCTTTTCATATTTCTTTCATATTTCCTTTTCCACTTCCAGCCCTAAGGCACCTGTGCTGCAATCACTTACAGTTTGACCCTAAGGTTCTGTTTCAGTCTCTTCTCTGTAGAATAATAAATATTAATAGAAACATTGCCAAAAAACAGTTGCAATGAAAAGATACCCAAGGAGGACCCAAGTAACTACAGGCCCAGGGAGGACCCAAGTAACTATAGGTCTGTAAGCCTCACCTCGGTCCTTAGGAAGATCTTGGAGAAAATCATCAAGGAGCACATTTGTGGGGGGGCCATCAGGGGGGATCATGCTCAGGGGCAACCAGCATGTGTTCATCAAAGGCAGGTCCTGCCTGATCAACCTGATTGCCTTTTATGACCAGGTAACTAAATCCTTGGGTGATGGTGTCACCATGTACGTAGTCTTTCTATACTTTAAGAAGGCCTTTGACACTGTCTCTCACCCATTCTCATTAATATATTAAGCGACTGTGGCATTGATGCCTACACAATTGGATGGGTAAAAAACTGGCTGATGGGGCACACCCAGAGAATTAGTGGTGGAGGGGTTGCACTCAACCTGGTGAGATGTGAGCAGTGGGGTCCCCAGGGCTCAGTCCTCGGGCCCGTACTGTTTAACATCTGCATCAGTGACTTGGACGAGGGGGTTGAAAGCACGTTGTCCAAGTTTGCTGATGACACTAAGATGTGGGGTGTGGTGGGCACACTTGAAGGGAGAGAGAGGCTGCTACTAGATTTAGACAGACTACAAAAGTGGGCAGATGAGAATAGGATGGGGTTCAACATAGATAAATGCAGGGTGCTGCACCTTGGGAGAAGGAATCCACAGCATACATACAGGCTGGGGAGTTCCCCTCTTGAAAGCACAGAGGCAGAAAAGGATCTTGGAGTCATTACTGACTCCAAGATAAACATGAGCCACCAATGCCAGACCACAACCAGCAAGGCCAGCCATACCTTCTCATGCATCCAAAGATGAATCTCAAGCCAGTCCAGAGAGGTGATACACCCCCCCATGCAACAGTGGTCAGGCTGCAATTGGAGTACTGCATCCAGTACTGGGCACTGCACTTTAAAAAGGATGTGACTAGCCTGGAGAGAGTTCAGAGGAGGGTGAGAGGGCAGCAGGACAGGCCCTATGAGGAGAGATTGAGGGACCTGAACCTCTTCAGCCTCGGCAAGAGGAGGCTGAGAGAGGAACTGGTGGCTGCCTACAAACTCATCAGGGGAGATCATTGGCAAATAGGGAGAGCCCTTTTCTCCCCAGCTCCACCTGGGGTGATGAGGAACAATGGTATTAGCTGATGGAGAATAGGTTTAGGTTAGAGATCAGGAGGCAATATTTCACAGTCAGGGTGGCCAAAATCTGGAACCAACTTCCCAGGGAAGTGGTCCTCGCCCCTACCTTGGGCGAATTCAAGAGGAGGTTGGATGATCACCTGTCTGGGGTCTTGTGAACCCAGCATTCATTCCTGCCTGTGGCAGGGGGTCAGGCTAGATGATCTGTTCAGGTCCCTTCTGACCCTAGCTACTATGAAACTATGATATAGTGGAGGCATTGTGCTACTGAATAAAAGCAAGAAGTGAAAGTGGCTGTAACAGTTCAGACTAATTTCTCTGTCTCTAATAGAAACAACTGCAAAAAACGGTGTGTAGCCAACATAATACTGTTTCAGGTCCCTTAGTTTTTAATATTTTCCAGTTTTATGAAATATATTGATCATGGATTTTAGACTCTGATTGCTGACAGTGCCCCTTCTGCTGATGGATGTTTATAACTGAAAGAGTTCAGCATACAGTGGACATAATAAATATAATTAGGGTTAACCTCATTTTTCTTCTTTAGCATTCAATAAACCTGCATTTGGAAGCTGCAAATTGTGGAGAAAAGCTATACCTGCTCTAAGTAATCCTGAAACAGATGGGTTTTCCACTTCAGCCAGGTCAATGCATAATGGATATAATACTTGGGGTGAAGGTGGAGGAGTAGAAGGAAGTGGAGGGAAGAAATCAGAATAAATGAGATTTATTCAAGGTATCATATTGATTCTCTACAGCCAAGTGAAAACTGAAAAGGTTGTATGTGTCCACTGAGGCCTTCTGTAGTTCAAAAAGAAGCAGTGTGGGAAGAAAAATGAAGTCCTGAGGGATTCAGGCTTCTTTTCTGTACAAATCCTGTAAAAAGCATAGAGTTTGAAGAAGCCACTTCTTATGCGTCTTTTGATGGCATGTGTTCTCTAGATTTTAATTTGACATTTGTTTATTCCTGGTGATGACAGACTACTTCAGCTGAAAAAGCCTATTACATTTCTTAGACTAGTGGCTAACCCAGGAGACAGAGAAACTGGTGACAAGATTGACTTGCAGAGTGTTTTGTAGCTCCTTCTATGGTATAGCATCTGTTGCTGCTCTGAGGTCTTCTTTAATCTTTTGCCAGTTTTAAAGAAAGATTGAAATGATAGATGCTAAGAACAATCTCCTGTGAAGACTGATGTTGGAAATGGAGATGTAGCTCCTTTGAAAGCAATGGGATCTTGTTAAGTGAGTAAGATCTCAACATTTGCCCCAGCGTGCGCACGTGCAAGAGCGTCTGCATGCATGCATGCCTACATTTTGTAGGCTTAAGCTGCAAAGTGCAGATATGGATCTAAGCTTTCAAAAGTTGGACTGGGAGCTAATCAGATTTGAATTAAAGGGTTTAATTAGTTGGGGCCCATCTCAACTTTTTGCAGTATGTGTAATGAACAGAAAGTCACATCTGGACTAAAAAGAAAAGTGGAGAGCTATTTGGTGTTTTTGCTTCTGGGTAGAATCCTGGCATTGGGTTGCTCACTGTATAATTGAAGAAATGCATCCTGGGCTTAACATGTTTATTTGTGCTTGCACAGTACACTGCTCATCCCCTCCCTGCATGTATACTGCAGGTTCAGAAACCCCTATTTGAATCTTTTATGAAGGGTGTCCTGATTCCTGAGTGCCCAAGTGTGCACCTTGAATGTAAAAGGAAAAAAGATGAGATGTGGGATGGCAGTAGGTATGGCTATGGGTGAGACTCATTCTGCCAGACCCACAATTCAAGATCAGGTAGTCATTTTGTTCAAAATAAAGTTACTCAGAGTAACTGTAGGTAATGGACTCTCAGTGAATAAACTTCAGGGCAAAGCTGCCAGTTACCCCAATAGCATGTCTCCTCCAAGCACTAGCACCATTTTTAGTCTTCTGGATCTTTCCATTCGTGTCTGTAGAATGATGTGTAGGAGTTTGTTTGAAAGAATGTCATTATTTGTATGCCTTTATATATTTACTTTGCATGTTTCAAAAAATGGATTGCAATCAAATCAGGTCTCTGATTTATAGTGTCTTGCACTTTGTTTAATCATTTACAAGTACAAAGTGAGCCTGAAGACAAGGCAGGCTGGCACCTGAGAGCGGTGGGTTTCAAGCTTGTTAGACTTGAGGCCCCCTGAATAGATTCAAGGCACCCCTCTGAAAATGCCAGCTCTTAGTTTTCACCCTTTTTTGACTACAGAAATATAATAGTCTTTTTTCTGTGCAGAGAAGTCAGAGAGACCAAAACTATGGCTTTCTATTTGACATATCTGAGTTTATCTTGTGAACTGGGGTTGTATAGCTAACAGTAACCCTAACCTAACAGCAAACGACATGATCACAGATCACAAAAGCATACAATACATACGGCATTAGATTTAAGATCAGAATCTGGACATCAGAAAAACAGAAAGAAAGCTATGGGAGAAAAAGCTATCGAAGTGCCTGGACACAAAAAACAAAACAAAACAAAACAAACTCCATTCCCTCTTCACTGACCTGATGTTCTTGGAAAGCTGACTATTCTGTTTTAAAATGCACTGCTTTGCATACATGCAACTGCATTACCCTTATAACTCAGCAAAGGAGTTGAGTGAAGAAGGGACCTCACACCAAGTTCTCAGTGCATCTCTGAACAGGGACAAAAGGTGATTAATTACATGTTTTAGAACTAATTTGCTGTAGATTGCCTTAACATTCTGCAGACAGTTCCCCTCAATCTCCTGCTTTTGCAGTTGGAAACTTACCTCTTGGCATGGTTTACTTCTTAAAGAGCCAGCACTTCATTTTCTTCATAGTGTGCTGTACTTTCCCCTCTCCATATATAGTTTATTCAAACAAAAAATAAATGGAAAATGTCACACCTTTCCAGCAGAGTACTTCATCATAACTGAAATCTTCTGGGAATTACTTTGGAAAGCATGAAGACAGCAGTGAATTGATGATTTGGATAAAAGCCTAACCACACAAAAATATAGTTTAGATTGGAATTGAGGTTTCCGGGACATTTTGTCATCCAGTACCATTTTACTCTATTAGATACTTCCTTACAAACAGTAACCTGACATTTGTTGCTATTTTGTAAGTTCCCACACCTGCAGTCAGTTCAGAATAGCTGCATACTTTAAAAAGAAGTAACCAATGAATTCCACTGTTCCCAAACATATTTATTGTCTTTTTATTGTAAAAATTAATTGTAGTAATGTATAGAACATGGAACAAAACCACAGGAAATGTGTGAGCAAATCTGCTGAATGTGTGTAATTGCAAAAACGTTTATTATCTTCAGTTATATGAAGTGGCGATTTATTAAGTTTTATGGCTCCAAACTGCCAACACCCCCCACCCCCAGTCAGTCTGGGCCGCTATGTTTTTACACAGTAATTTTTGTTGGATGATTGGGACTTCTATGTCTGTATTCTAAGTGCTCCTGCTTCCAATGAATATTGCGGTGTGGTGTAGTATTAGTAAATCAAAATGGCTGTCCAGGGGCTATATATTTCTTTACCAAAAAGCAGTAGAACTAATGATTGCGAATTAGGTGTAAAGGCCTCTCCGGTGTCCATTGAAATTAATAGAAAAACCCTTTATTCTTCAGTGGGCATTGGCTTGAGCCAATAGGATATCACCTCTTTGATCTGTTGGTCAGTATCCAAGGTGCACAGGCAAAATACTGTATCACTGAGAAACTCTGGTGAATTCAAATTTAACATCCGAATATTTAAATATTCAACAAATACTGGTTCATACAAAAGGAAAAGATGATAATCTCCCTGTAAAATATAAAGGTAAATATTACCACAAACTTTATTACAGACTGTAAAACTCTACACTAGTTCCTCTCACTAAATACATTATTTCTTAAATGATGTAAATGATGTATGTTACCAGTATTCCTTATTTAAATAACAAGGTGATGCACAAAAGGGACAAATATTGGTATATTCTCTTGATTTAAGTAAAAGTTAATGGATCCCATTGTTAAACTATGCTGCAATATGAGATAATGTGAAACTGTGGTGTTTAATCCTTCTGTTAAAGTTGGTCTGTTCTGGTATGTTTTGGAGAGCCGAACTGCAAGCAATGGGCACCTATACATGAGCATTGAGGCTGTTCTGACATACTGTATTAATCGAGTCTGCTCCAGCAGCCTCCTGCATATTGTGTATCAGCATCTCTGCACTTAAAAATGGCAGCGGAGGCACTTGAACTAAAGCTTTTTGAACAAGCTTTAGTTCAAATGTCCTCGCTGCCATTTTTAAGTGCAGGGTTCTTGATACATGAGATGT
>NW_017728918.1:65410700-65411723 GCF_001723895.1 Crocodylus porosus | reverse complement strand
TAATCAGAACTTGTTGAAAACTTGGGAAGCCATTTCAAGAAAAGTGGTACTATTTCTGTTATTTGAAATGTAGCAATTTTTTCTTGGTGATTTTTAGGAAATATTATTGGAAAACATTCATTTTTTTCTGCTATCTTTCTCTCTTCTCTTTTCTTTTTCACTGAGGGCAATATAATGAATAATATTCATTATGTTGTTTTCCTTTTTTCCCTTTTTCTACCGTATAACTTCTCATTGCCTTTCCAAATTTGGAAATGTTAGAGAGTGTCAAAAGGAAAAATGAAGGTCTATAACCTTGACATTCAGGAACTGTTAAAAGTTTCTTTAGCTTATGAAAAGTTACAGTGGCAGTGTTACAGGCTTTCATTTTTTCTTCTGCTATTCTTGAGGAAGTTTTGAAAAACTACACAGTGGATTCAGGGAAAATAGAGAGCACCATAGACATCTTCTATTTTATGGCATAAAAGAAGAAAAGTGGGAGAAAAAGGGAAAACAGAAAAAATTACTTGTCAAACAAAGACCAAATGAAAATTTTAATTTGAAATGCAATATAACATATGTTTTCCTTTTGTTTCCCTTTGGAACAAAAATTAAAATGTCATAAATAACATTTTCTCTCAAAAATCATTTATAAAACTCAGTGTCTCATTTTGAAAATGTTTACTGGTTCCAAGAGACATGTTTTAGGGATGAAGTGCTTGCACAGGATATGGCTTAGAGCTTTTTAATTTATCCGTTTGAAACAAGTAAGTAGCAGACCAGATACAAATTAGTACTTGACTGGTTTAATTCTGGTTTAATTTTAGAAGAGAAGAACTCCACACTAAAGAAAATCTATTTATAAATTACCCTTGATGCATGTTTAAAAATGGAGGTTCATGCAGAGACCTTATTGAATAAAGGCACCCCATGACTTTAGACCCTTTAGATGCCACACCATCTTCAAAGACCAAAATGCTGTTGAAATCATAATGATATAATGCAAGAATCAAGCAAAACATGTAAATCTTAACAGACCTACAG
>NW_017728918.1:65408231-65409310 GCF_001723895.1 Crocodylus porosus | reverse complement strand
GGGGTGGGGCTGGGGAGAGGGGTGGTCTGACAACCCCCTGGGAGGCTGATGGAGCACCCCCACCTACTGGCCAGGGCTGATGCTGGCAGGCTTGGAGGCCCCCACACGCACAGGTGAATGCCAGTTGGGTTCAATGGCATGCTAACTATGGCAGTTTGTGTAGTGCCATAGCTACAGTGCCTCCCAAAAAGCTGCCTAAACATCTATGTGCACCCTAAGACCTAAGTATCTAGTTGAAATAGCTAAAACCCAGCAGTTAAATCAATACTTAAGTTCCTTGTTTAGTATTTAGCAGCAATTATGGCAGAATATGGCTAAATAGAAGGTCAGTCTGTAACTTCAAAGTTTCCAGTTTGAGGGAACCCTTCATTCAAAACCTTCTAAAAAGAAGAAACTAAGTTTAAGCACTTAAAAACATGCAGATAGAATTCCACCAGCACAGTGGGGGCTACCTAGTTTATTGCACCAAGTGCAGCATGTATGATTATGTCTAGTTTCCATATATGTGCACTCCTGGCTCTGAGAGAACAAGTGCATTTTCTCAGGGTTAGGGCAGTGGAACTGGATCAGCTAAGTTGAGGCAGAGAAGTTTATAGATGAGGATTTCAGGGACAATATAGAGCAGTCCTATGCCATAGTAGCAGCTCCCATGCTGCTGAGGAAGATGAGAGCCTCAGGGATGGAAGGCGTCAAGCTGCAAAGGAGGGAAAAGGGTCCAGGAAACCTTCATGGCTGAGCGCGGATATCCAGTCTGGCCTGAGGGCAAAGAAAAATGTGTACTGGTGGTGGAAGCAGGGGGCAGGGACAAAGGAGGAGTACACCTCCCTGACCCTAGCTTGTAGGGATTTGGTAAGGAAGGCTAAAGCAGCACTGGAGCTTAGATTATCTTCTGGGATTAAGGATAACAAAAAGTCCTTCTTCAAGTATATAGGTAGCAAGAAGAAGTCTCACGATAACATTGGGCCACTACGAGGCAGGGGAGGGCAGTTGGTGACGGACGTGTGAGAGAAGGCAGAACTCTTCAACAAGTTCTTTGCCTCCGTGTTCCAGTCTGCTGACAATGGGGTGCTTTCGGGTGA
>NW_017728918.1:65400591-65401798 GCF_001723895.1 Crocodylus porosus | reverse complement strand
CATACCTGCACAGAACAGTCTGCCGGTAGCCCCTTCTCCAAAGGAAACCCTGTCCTGGAGCCCCCCTTACCAGAGATTTCCCAGTAAATAGCCCCTCCCCTCCCCCAGGGGTCAGTGCCCTCTGGCTACCCCTTGCCCACTCCTGTGCAAACTCTGGCGTGCCCCTGAAGAGCGCACGCCTGTCTGGCCAGCCTGTTCGCACAGCTCAGGAGCATGTCTCCCTTCCAGATATGGGGACAGGTGGGTAGAAGAAAACCCTTCCCAATCTGGCTAGGTGCCTTGCCCATCTCCCTCCCTCTCCCTGGCTTACCTGACTGTTCCTTCTGTGTCCATCGGTCAGGTCACTCTGCTCTGCTCTGCTCTGCTCAGTGTGGTCAGGGGAGCCGAGAGCACACACGTGCTGGGCCATTACTAAATGTATTGTTTGTATTTGTCTTCATTGTGGAAGATGTTAGGGCGTTTTCCTCACCAGATCAACTGCCCTCTAGGGACAAGTCATTGGAGCTGACCCAAATTAAAGTTTCAATAGATGAGGTCATAGAAGAAATTGATAAACTTAACAGCAGCAAATTATCAGGACCTGATGTCCTTCATCCTGGCATCCTTAAGGAACTCAGATCAGAAATTGCCGAGCTCTTAACTTAGTACATAACCTATCACTAAAAACAGTCTTAGTACCAGAGGACTGAAGGGTTGCCAAGTGACTCTTTAAAAAGGCTCTAGAGAAGACACAAGAAACTACAAGCCAGGGAGCCTAACTTCTGTTCCTCAAAAACTGGTAGAAACTATAATAAAGAGAATTGTTCAGCTTATGGATGAACATGACTTGCTGTGAAGGAATCAACACAGCTTTGGCAAAGGGAAGTCATGCCTCACCAACCTACTATAGTTCTTTTAGGGTGTCAATAAGTAGGTGGGTTGGGTCGATCCAGTTGACATAGTATATTTGGGCTACCAAAAAGCCTTTGACAAGTTCCCCCATCAGAGGCTAAATTAAGTAGTCTTTGGATTATAGGGAATGTCTACTCATGGATTAGAAATTGTCTCAAAGATAGAAACCAAAGAGTGAGTATAAATGGTCAGTTTTCAGGATGGAAAGAAGCAAACAGCAGGGCCCCCAGAGATCTGTTGGGACCAGTGCTGTTTAATATAAGTATAAATGATCTGGAAAACAGGGTGGGTGCATCTACACAAGACACTAAATGTG
>NW_017728918.1:65365193-65400491 GCF_001723895.1 Crocodylus porosus | reverse complement strand
ATAATGGGCTCTACATTAACTGTTATCACATAGGAAAGAGATCTGGGAATCATTATGGACAGTTCACTGAAAACATCAGCCCAGTGCTCAGCAATTGCCAAAAAGGCACACAACATGTCAGGCATTATTAAGAAGGGAATTGTAATCAAAATGGAAAGTATCATTATACCCCTTTATAAATTCATGGTGCATGGACACCTTGTATACTGTGCCCAGTTCTGGTCTCCATACTTCAAAAAAGGTATAGAAGAAATAGAGAAGGTCCAGAGAAGGGCAACAAGGGTGATTATTGGTATGGAAGAGCTTCCATATGAAGAGAGACTAAAGAGGCTGGGCCTATTCATTTTAGAAAAGAGATGCTTGAAAGGGACATGATAAAGATTTACAAAATACCAAAAAGTGAAGAGAAAATAAATAGGTATTTATTATTTACTGTCTTTCACAATATAAGAACTAGTGGTCACAGCATGAGACTAGTAGGTAGTAAGTTTCAAATTAACAAAAGTAAGTTCTTTTTCACACAGTGTGTGATTAAAGTGTGGATCTCATTGTCACCAGATATTGTGGAAGCTTACAGTTTAGCCAGAATCAAAAAGGGACTGCACAAATTCTTGGAGGTAGGGGCATCAGTATGTAGTGAACATGGGAATTAGGGAATACAGCCTCTGAATTACAACTTCTTAGATCTTAATTGCTGGAGGCTGTAAGTGAGAGAGGAACAGTGGAAAACCCCTTGGCCATACCCAGTTTCCTGTCCATTTCAGCATCCACTCTGCCACTGTGTGACATAATATACTGGGCAATATAGATGTATGGTCTAACTCAGTAAACGGCCTTTTTAATTTTCTTATGCTATATGCTTATTATAAATGTTGTTTATATATACTCTTGTTATATATGTTGCTTAAATGTTGTTATAAATGTTTATACTCTTGCTATAAATGTTGTTTATATGCAAGAAGAGTAGTAAATTGTTGAGTAGAGCTGGTCATAGTGGTCATTTACCAGACACTAATTCACAACCTTGAATGAACCTGAATGAACCCTTCCATTCTTGATGCTGCATATGGCAGAGATACTGTGAAGACTTGGGCCTTTTCTGTACTTACACTGCTCCGCCACCGGAGATTCTGGCCACACACAGCCACCTCACTGCCAAGCCATCTTATTGTATGAAGAAGTTTGTGGCTCCTTTGAACAGCTCTGTTATATCAGTGTGAATTGCACCCTATCATGGAACACAGGAATTTCTACACTTGACTTCTGCTGGTGCAACAGCTCTTCTCTACTCTGTGAAGGTTGAGTAAACCCGATTGCAAATTAGAAGGGCTGTCTGTTGCTGTGGAGCTTTGCGTATTGCTGCGTCCCTATGATACTATAATGGGTCTTATATCAGGCAAGGAGACTAAGACACGGTTGTCCTAAACTAAAAGCAAGTTTATTGAACTCTAACAGATATAATTCTAATTAAAATTGAAGCAGCATTAGCGCTTAAAAAATTGAGGTTTGTAGGTAGTCAACTGATGAGCATCTCCACCCCGTAATGTTATGAATACAACTTCACTGGTTGATCAAGCCATGAAGTTTTGTCTGGGGCTCCTGGTTCCCACATCTGATGTTGAGACAGGATCCTGGATCAGTGACAGGATCTTTTCAGGCTTTCTTCAGGAGTGTTCTGAAGGGCATGCTCTCTCACCTCTCTTTATATACCATATAGCTTGCATTTTTTAACAAAGAAAATTAACTTAAGCCTTCCTCCTAATGCATATTAATAACCTTGCTTTTGTTTGCCAAATATGGTACCTTTAACTGGCATTTTCTATTCTCAGGTCATTTTTTCATTCTTAGGTGGGTGCAGCTAGAGCTGGTTGTTATAATTGCCAGTTTTGGTAAGAATGTTCTTTGCAATGGAAAAATTCTAGTGGTTACTATTCCCTACGCTGTATAAGCATCATAAAGTGATCTTAGCTGACCAGAGAATACATCCCTTTGTATCAGCTTTAACAAAAGTTATAGGAATTGGGTAGCATCTTATTAAATATCTTTTAAGTTCTCTCAAAGTACTCACTAGGTTTTATGTTATATAAGCCCAACAGAAACCAGTCAGAGCAGCAGTGGGTGTGTCTACATGTGCAATTAATACAACTGAATAAACTCCAGTGCAATTTGAACCAGAGTAAACGAATGCCTATATAATCATCTACACATGTGTTTAAGCAAGTAATATACTCTGCTGTCAGATACTGTCTGTGTCTGATGGGACTATCTTACACTGGATTGCGGTGCCTGTGTAGGTGGTGATGCTTTACTGTGCAGTAAATTAGTCTGCTGCACAGTAAAGTGCATGTTTAGACGTGCCCACTAGGCACATTTACACAAGACAGTACGGCAATGTAGCTCATTGCTGGGGCGGTGTAACATTGCCAGGCATGAACTGTGATGCTGCTGCTACTGTGCAGTAGCAATGAACTACTGCACAGTATGGTTGGAAATGACTTGTGCGGTGCTGGGACTGCACAGTACCGGTGGTTACTGTACAGTCATTTAATACTTGCTTGATTAAGTAAACTAAATGACTGCACAGTAACAACCGCAGAGTTGGGTGCAGATGTAGATGCACCAACTATGTATGTAGTTGGGCCTGGTTGTTGTTATACAGTATGGTAACTTTGGACCTTCCTGTACATATGTGGCTTTTTCATATTATTTTGTTATATTAAGAATAAAGGCCATAATGATTATGCTTATTATGGGAGAAAAAACCTGAAATGATGACTACAGTTGAAGGAGTTATTAATATGAAACCTTCCTTCCTCTGAAATCTTACATTTCTATATACACCATACTATACACATCAACATTTTTATAGGAGCTGAGGCATTTGTGAGGTAATTGAGGTGAACTAGTCTTGGATCTTTGGGACAAAATAGACTCCAGAGGCCAGCCAATAAATTTCTTGGAATGTGGGAGGTCACAAGGCAGTGAAAAAATGAAGTGTGTTTGGAAAGATATGAAAGAGTGACAGTAAACCTTTTTGGTTTTGCACATGTTTTCCTACAGTTGCTAAAAAGATGTTTGGATCAGACCTAAAATGTGCATGAGTAAAATCCTAAAGGATTTTAAAAAAGTATTGCTCAGAAACAAGAAAAGGGTAGAATGGCAATTTTGGGTATAAAATTACAAAGGGCAAGAATATTAAAATAAAGTACAATATGTTAATAGAGTATTACATAAGTTATTTGAATACAGAAGTTATGGGGGAATATTAAACATATTTGAAAGGTCTGTTCAGTGCAAAATAAACACAAAGGTTGTGTAAAGAGTGTTAATGTATTATCTTGTACCTGAAAAGAGCATTAATGATCTCCAAGGAGGAATATTGAAGGAAGACTGTGCTTGTATTAAGTGATTTGTGTTTTGTAATGCTTATAAAACCACTGCACTTAGATGTTTCTTCCATTTTAAGACATAATATCATTTTCAGTGTTATGCTTCTTGTTAAGAATAAGGAATATCTAAACTTGATATTTCTCTCAACATGGAAGACCCTTCAGAGGTGTGACCATTGCCTATAAAGATAACCATAAATAACAAATACAAAAAAAGTAATAAATATGAAATTAACACATTGTATGGTTAACACATGGTTAAACGTAAGATCAAATACATCTGTAGTAAAACAGACAATCATCAACATGGCGGAGGTTGTAGAAATGGTCCAGTTATCTCTGAGATCCCCCTGGAGGGGGCAGCAGCTATTTTGGAAGTGGATAAAAGGCTGATGAGACAGACACCCTTCCCCCCATTCTAGAAAACAACACACACAACAACAATGGAGTCATATAAGCTCATTTTAAAGGAGAAAAGGTGAATTCTGAGGAGATGGACAGAATAGACAGTGTGTGTGCATATTTGGATGAAGGAGGAGGATGGAACAGGTGCAGCAGTTGGCAGCTGGTTGCACCTCCATCACTGTCTGCTCAGAGCTAGGAGATTTAATTATTTCAGGTTTTCCAGATGGATAGAAATTGACATTAGAAAATATTTAGAGGAATATTTCAGAACCTCTGGCATCTGAAACTGGGCAAAGGTTTAAGGTGGGTGGATAGTTTAATTTGGCTAAATTGATTTGCTTATCTCTAGTCTGATAGATGTTGCTCAGTTATCATAGCAAACAGTCAAGGTATGCCTATGACACAGTTCACCTAGCTTTCAGAGGCCTGCTTTGGGTACCTGGCTGTGCAGCATGTAGCTCAGCATGGGTAATCACCGAAGTGTTTACACTTCATCTTGGTGGGGTTTGCAGTTCTTGCTACTGTGACTGTACTGATTCCAAGTGGGTTATGTTAAAACTAGCATTGTGCTATCTATAATGCATTGCAGTGACGGATTTACACTTAATCTGTGTGTTGGGGAGTGAGCTTTTGCCCACACTTCTGTATCCTGCAAGCATATGAATGTTCTGGGTACCTATCCTGACTACAGTGAGAAAGGGTCCAATGTCATATGTTGTGTTGTCTTGGGTATAGATATTGGTTATAGTCTCATTTCTTGAGAATTAAGAAAATCAAATAGCAGGATTTAACTGTTTTTGTGGTCTTGCTCTTTTAAATGTTGTTGATATTGCAGTCATTCCCACAGTAACAGCTTAGGTGGCTCAAGTTGAGAATTACAACCTAGGTGGTAAGTAGATGGAGAGGATGAAACAAGCATCTCTTAATGCAGATGTCTCCATTTAACAAAGAAAGAGAAAAATCATAACATAATTACATGTGTTTGTGAGATGAATTGTTTTCATAATGGTTTATGAAGTATGAGGTAGGAGGATTTAACCTAAGGCTGTAGCTGTCTGCGTGAAGCTTTCAACCACTATTTAAAAATTGATGATTATTTCTGCACACTACAAAACTGCTTGTGATTTATGATGTTTGAATGGGCTTTACATTAGGTCAGAAACTCCTTGTGCTGTGGCAGAGTGAAAGCATGCCAAACTACTGGGAAAGGACTTTTCCAGTCCTCCTCCTGATAAATATTGTTCTACAGACTATATGCCAGACACACTCCAATGGCTTTAGGCTGGTGCACTTTGTACCACTGAATTATCTACCATATGGGAAATTAATTCTTGATGGAGAGTTAAACAGTCTGCACTAAGCATTCTCCTCAGTAAGGTCACCTTTGAATTCAAGACTATATTACGTAGTTTGTTCAATAGGAGTACTGCAGCTCCTGGCTAGACTGTCTTCATTCGTTCTTTGCCACTTCCAAATCCCTAGGGCTAGGTACAAACATCTGAAAACCCAGAGGTGGAATCGATCTAAGTTACTTGGTTTTCTATAAGCAGCATAGTTTAGATCAGCAGCGAACAGAACACATGTTCACCCTTTGTTGGCTGGGAGGCTGGGGTGGAGAATGGACGACAAATCTTTGACTAGGTTCTACCATATTTAAACAAGTCTATGTGTGCTGAACTTCTGTTCTGTTATGGGTATAGACTGGTTTCAGATCACTTATATGGGTAAAATGTCTCTACCTGGCCCGTGGCTTAAATCACCACATCAGAATCCAAGTAGAATTTATGTGGCCGAGAGTACATAACATTCTACAAGCAAAGTCAGAAAATCTAAGGGGCAAATTCAGATCCAGGTTTTAATGACACTTCATTGTTACGTCTTTTTTATGCATTTAGCAAGAACCTAAGGGCTAATGTTAACTTTGTGTCATGTAAACTAGTGCTGGCAAAGCAAATGTTCTTAGCCTCTGGAAAGATCCAGCAGTCAGTTCCAACGAACTTCACATCTCTTGCATTAGCATATGACTAAAAGATAGTACTGATTACTCCTGAGAAAACCATCAATGTTGAGGTATTTAGTTGCACAGATGGGTAAAAGTAAAACTGATATTTGTAAAATGAGGTTTCAAATGCATAAACAGGTTTCTGTTGATGGCAACCTAATAAAGGTGGTAATGCTCTAAACATATTGTTCCCATTTTGTTTCTAATTACAGCGAACTACAAGGTTAGTTCTGCTCTTTAGGTGCACTTTAATTACTCTCTCAGTGTTGATTTTCTGCATTATGATCCCTTTAACACACCATAGGAAAAAAGACATTTAATTAACCAGATGCCACTCAGTAAATCTTAACTTCTACTCTTTGAATCTGAAAAGCAAATGTTAACTGGTATAAAAGAGCCAGGATTTTTTAATAATTAACTTTTATGCTTCTCTAGGTTTTTATGGTATCAAGGGAAAAGGGAACTCAAGGAAAAAGGGAAGCATTTAATTTAGTGTCTAATAACCAATACAAAAAATTGATAATGGCGTGAGGCTTCTGATATGCAGAGACCATTGCTTGTCAGGTTGACCAGCCCTCTCATATTGTCTCTTGCACTTCCCTGTTTGACTCTTATCTTGTACTTAGAAACAGTGAGATCATGGTCCACAGCTGTTGATTCTAGGTGGAATGATAATAATAAGTATAAGGGTTACAATAATACTCATAAAATGAGGATACAGGTTTTATTTCCTATGTGAAGATAGGCTTAAAAGACAAAAGACAAATCTTGAACCTCTCCTTAGTAGCCTGGTTGTACATTTGGTATGTGCTGAGTGAGAGAAGAGAACCTAGTTCCTTTGTTATATGTTGGTTGCAAAGCAGATGCAGAATGACTCTACAAGGGGTCCAAGAACTGAAATAATTCTGGGGGGCCTTTATGAAGCTTCCCATATTGGCCTGCTGCCTTTGTTTCTTCCTTGTCCTGTTCTTGCTTGTGGCAATGCACTTGTGGTACCTGTCACTTTAACGCTGAGTCAGGCAGCCAACAGGTGCCTGCCTGTGGCAGCCATTTTAGAACACCGGACAGATATATAAACAAAGCAGTTGGCTGCTGGCAGAGATGTTGCTTGGCTGAGCTGCTGTATGTAACATCGGGCAAGTAAGAGCAGGGGGCTCTTGGTCCTGAGCATGACTTAAAACTGAACTGTGCTGGGATAGGGAGGTCTGGTGGGACTGCTGGTGGTGTGGCAGCCCTGTTCAAATACTAGGACCGCTCACCTCCCTGGCATGGCTGTGGCCACCTGAGTCCCCACAGAGCAATGAGACCCCGGAGCCCCAGGGAGGGGATAGATGTGGAGCCCCAAGGAGGGGGTGGTAGTGAGGGCCCTGATGAGGGTTGAGTAGGGCTGAGGGTCAGCCTGAAGGGCAGCACAAGGGGGATGTGCTGAGCAGGTGTTGTGGGCCAGCTTGAAGGGCAGCACATGGGCCAACCCCCTGAGGAACAAGGTGTTGGATATGAAAAGCATGGTCAGGGGCTAGGACAGAGTTAGCGCTCTGTGTGGTGAATCAATTGGCTACTAACCAGGTGAGGGTTGCAGGAGATGCTCAACAGACTGCATGTTGCCACCTGAGGTGTGATCTGAATAAAGCCCCAAGGCCTATGGGAGCTGCTCCAAGAGGGAGTAGGGCAGAACAAGTTCTCAATCCAATAAAGAGACCCTGTGAGAGGGGATGGAGTGCGAGAGGCCCTAGTGAGAGGAGGACAGTGTGAATGTAAGTGTGAAAGAGGCCTGATGAAGGAGTGAGTTGGTCTGGCTTTAGGCCGGGAGCATAGTGTCATCCTGGATGCCATCTGTCAGGCATGGGCCACTGTGTAGGGGAGGTTCAGAGTGGTAGATGGCACCCCCGGCATCAGGGCATGTAACGGGTAGTCTCTCACATTTTCCACCAGTTATGCGAACAGCAAAGTGGCAGGTGACACTAGGTGGACTGCCCCATAGAGACAGGTGGGTGGGCTGGCATGAGACCCAGCCCTGAGCTTGCCCCCTGTCACAATGCTCTTTAATCTATTGTGGTGAGAGCTTCTGCACTCCCCCAGCACTGTAAGGGAGTGAAGGAGGTTCCTCAAAGTAGAGGATCCTCAGGCCTGAAAGTGCACCCTTACCTTGAGTTAAGCCTTATTGGGTGTTTTTACACATGCTCTGGGGATGGGGGGTACACTTTAATTAGAGCTGTCAGAGCTGCTCTAATTAAAGTGCCTGTAACATCTTGTGTATCAGTGTCCCCAGGCTTCAAAATGGTGATGGGGTGCTAATCGAGACTGCTCTGATGTGCTGTAGTTTCAGCGCTTTAGCGCAGCCTCTCAGCACATCTACAGGCACCCGTCGTGAACAAGATCTAATAGTTAGGTTGCTGAATGGTTTTGAAGAACATCTAGGATTACCAGTCTTTTTCTTGCATCCTACCTCTGTATCTGTTGTTGATCTCTGATTTTTCTGGGAGGCCAAATACCTTCTCATTCTTCCTCCCCAATACTGCCTCCTCCCTTCCAAAAAAAAAAAAAAAAAAGCCCCAAGAACATACACAGATATAGAAGCAAAGTTATTCATACACAGGAGCAGGAAGTATGTAGCCATCTAATACTGAGGTCCTGGCTGCTTATAGGCACTAAAGTTCACACATGCTTTTCAAAGATATCAACTCTAATGATCTACTTTCACGATAATGATTTCATCAGCCTTAACCCTTCACAAAACTATATAAGAGCAGGGTGCTCTCCTGATAATGGGACCACCAAGACCTTTTGCATTACAAGATGTAATGAGCAGTCTAACTGTACGCGGCCATTCCACTTCCAGCAGTATTTTCTCAGTATTTCCATTAACCTTAACGTGGGTAAGCATCTGAATAAGGACTTCCAGGAGAAGCCATCAAGGTTGTATACAGTAATTTTTCAAACATGTAGCAAGGTCCTTTCCTTAATAGATTGTGCTCAATGCCCTCCTCAAGGATTCTTTGCTACTTTCCTCGAGAACTGCTGAAATCTGTTAGTAATGCTGTCCTAACTCACAGAAACCTTGCACTCCTCTGAAGTCAGGCAGAACATCATTCTTCCTTCTCCATCCAGCCTAGCTCCATGATACTTTTAGGGGTTTTTTTTAATGTCACTGAATATGGCCAGAGTCCCATAAAAATAATACCAAGTGGAAACTTTCTCCTTTGATGTTTATGGCATTGAGCTTCCATTAAAATTTAATAGACAGTGTATGTACAATGAAAAGTGAAAATAACCCTAAAATCTCATACGCTATTTCAGTCGCACACTTTTTTTTTTTCAGACTCAGGTTTCTGTGTCAATTATGACTAATGAATGGTATGTGAATGCAAATTTTTGCTGAGTGACATCAAAGTCTTTAGCCTAAATTCATACCTTGGCTGTCCAAACTCATCCCTTCAAAGTGGGATCAGCCTTATGTTCTGCAGTTCTTGCAAAACTTTATTTTACATTTTCCAAAAGTGATAATATATGATAATGACACTGAATCTCATTAAAAACCAACCTTTATTGAAATAGCAGTGGCATCAGGGAGTATGCCATCCCTGATGGATAACTGTCAAAGATTAATTGCTCTTATTCTTTTGGTCTTGGTATCTTTTGATGTCCAGCCTACTTTTTGGCAGAATAAGGACAGTTTCTTTGGGGCTGGCCTCTGATACAAAGACCCTCTTTCCTAAACCACTAAATGGATTGCTAGTTCTCTTTAACTAACTTCTGGAGTAGTTGTGTCTAGAATTTATATAGGCCCCATTTGGAATTGGTAGCAGTCAATGTTTCTAGTCTGATTCAATCCAAATAACACACAACAAATTATACAGGAATAAGAGGTAACACAGTTAATTTTTAACCTTGGTACCTTGCAGCCTGGAAGGAACTTAAATCCCATGAATCCTTTGTGAATATTTCTAAACTATACTAAAAGAGGAAAAAGTGGAATTGTTTCCATACCTTTTCATTTGTTCACATGACAGCATAATATCTAATCTATATTGCTACCATTTTGCTAATGTCTGTGGGGCATCATCTTGAAACTGAGGGCATGCTGTTTTTGGATGATTTCAACAGAGAAGGGAAGAGGGGATCAGAGCCCAAGGTACAGGAAAGGAGGCTATGTGAGTGAAGTCTACAACTCTGTTATTTGATGTAGACTGATCACATATTTGAAAACAGAGAACCTAAAACCAACAGTGAGAACAAAACTGTGTGAAAAATGTAGTGGTTCATTTAAGGAAGGAAGTTGAGGGCAGCAGCTAGAACTTCTGTTGTGAGAATGGGGAAAAATGAAACCTGGAATTGATGACAACTGGGTAAATAAAACATGTAGGGTGTGATTCTCACGTATACTAAGGTCCCTTTGCCATATGAAAAGTCCTTGAAGTGGAGAAAAAGCTTGAGAATAGCCCCAGTACATGGTGCTTCACTGATTGCTGGTTTTGGGACTCTGCTCCAAGCCCCCAGCATTGTGTTTGTATCAGAGGGGTGCAGGTGAGATCCGATCTGGTGGGATAGAAGGTGCAGTGGTGCAGCCATGGTCCCCTTTGCCTCCAAGTGCTCAGGTCTCACCTGCTGGATGTATGTGTGGTGAGTATCTGCCACTGTACCACCCTCTTCAGGTTTCTGGATCTGCTTTTGGGTGGGTGGAGTGCATTGTGTCACTGTTTATTTTGCTTTCTTGGGCACCTAGATAGCCTCTGGCCTTCTTTAATTTACTTTTAGTTGTGGGGAGGCCCTGGCATAACCACAGAACATGAGAGTACGAAGGTAGCTTAAATGTACCTTTGTGAATATCTCCCTCCATCTCAGCCTTGAATGCAGGAACAGCATAAATGAGAATTGGGTCAACAGAGGAAAGATGATTTTGTGGTTAAGGCACAATGCTAGTTCCAAGATGTTCAGGTCCTGGGTTTGCCACAAATTTCTGATGTGAACTCAGAAATCTCTCTCAAAAGAAAACAGATTCAGCAGAACCAGTTCTAAACCCAGTACTCTGTGTCAGTGCTAAGATGGTTCCTTTTCCAATGTAATGAGGCAGCTACTGGATCTGTGCATGTCACAACTGCCCCAGTACTTGTGCAGTTGGTGTTACCAGAGCATTACTCCATAGGTCACATTAGACGCAGCTCCTTACAGATCCCATAGGCTGCACCCTCATGCTCAGCAAAGTTTCATCACCTTCAGTGCCTGGGTCTTCCATGGCAACAAAAAAGAGCATCTGGTTTTGACCCAAAAGACAAGGGTGATTTTTTGATGGGAATTTTGGATCTGTAAGGATTGCAGAGCCTGCCCTGAAGTCTGTGTACCTAATAACAAGGATGCTTCATGAATTTAAGGCCTATCACTGAAGAAACAGGGAAAGATCATGTACCTTGTTCAGGTCAAAGATCATGTTCTGATAATTTTTAAAATATAAAATGGCTCCCAGCTGATCAGGTAAGTTCTCTTATATTCTCTGGGTCAACACTGTAGTTTCTGAGCTACAGCTATCTACCTTAACAGTGTTTCTTACTTCTAGCTGTGCCTAAGTTCTCCTAAAGGAAATAAGTCTTTAGTTTCTTAATTGAGCTCTTTATTGAGGAAGATATTACCGTTCAAAAAAACTCCCCAATGAGTTCTCATTTGCTGCAAATATACCAGGTGACTCAACATAGCTCTTTTAAAAAAAATATTCCCATAACAGTACTCCAGTCTGTCTTTTATCCCAGCAGTGCTTAACATTTCATCCCTGAGGCCTGGATGAATAATTTGGGGCTGGACCATGGGCCTGATCCAGCACAGGGTTGGCATGCAGTGTTGGTCCATAGGTGTGATCTGACACAATGGTTTGGTCATGGATTGGTTGTCTCAGCCTGTGTGATCCATTGCTTTGGAAGCCATGGCAATGAATGCTGCCACTGCTCCCCCAGCACCAAATTTCTGGACCTGTGAGGAGCCCCATGGATTGGATGACACAGCCCAATGAGCTTGATTTGGCTTAAGGCCCAGAGGTTGAACATCACTCTTTTTTTTTTTTTAACAAAGTAAAACAATGCTGGACAAGGTAGCCCTGTTACCAAACAACATTCCCGCCCTCCGCAAAATAATTGTCTGAGGAATAAGAATTCCCTATGGTACAAGAAGACTCATCTCATGCCTGTGCCTTTAGAGACCTCTGGACTATAAAGGGGACAGCTAGGGTCAGTACCAGCTTTCTCATTGGGTGGTCATGGTGTTATATAAGGTACTCTGTAATCATGTTTCAGTTATATGATCCAAGAGTAATTTTATAATTATTCTCCAGCTGATTGATCTTTCTGCATTGAGAACCTGTTAAGCCCCTTCTAATTGTGATAGACTTGCTAGTGGTGGCTTTGTCCAAGGGTTTTGTAAAGTTCAAAAATGATTGGTGGAGGGGAATGTCCTTTTCCCCACCAATGGGGTCCCGGAAAAGGAGGTTTGTCCTCTCCCTCACCCAGGGGCCAGGTAGGGACACCAGACCTGAGAGAAGACTCACTTCTCTGGCCCCCCCGATTGGGTCCCGCCAGCCACCTGGGGGCGATAAAGGGGGCAACATACCTGGCTTCGGGAGAAGAGAAGGCTGGCGAGGGCCAAAGAAAGGGGGCACTGAAAAGCTGCTAAGAGCTGACCAGTGGGGTGGAACAGTTGCCCTAGAAGAGCCCATGAAGCTGTTGGAGCTGTGGGCAGTGGCTGGGCCCCATTGGTATCAGCACACAGGTAATGTGCGGTGTGGACCCACACCCTGAATCACAGGCAGTGGTGCGGGCATCCGACCCCTGGCAGGGAGGCCAGGAACTCGGCACGCAGGTGGTGTGCAGCTGGGAACCACAGGAAGTGGCTTCCCTCCGGCGTGCAGGGTGGCACATGGGGAATCCCTTGCCTGGGAGCTGCAGGGGCAGCCCAGCTGGGAACCCACAGGTGGTGACTCCCCTCCAGTATGCTGGGCAGCATACAGGGAATTCCCAGTGGGGAAAACCCCAGTCTTGCCTTGGAGTACAGACCACACAGGAGTGTCCTGGAGACAGGGAGCAGTCCAAGCCTGGATAGCTCAGTGGTAGACCTTTTGCCTGCCACACTGGAGACCTGAGTTTGGTTTTTGGCGGAGGCATTTCAGAGGTGAGTTGTGGTGAATTGCGGGATCCTCAGGTAGGTGGGTTCCTTATCATTTCCCCTGCCCCTCTGGGGTACCTGCATCTCAGATTTTGTCAACTTGTCTCTTGTCAATTGAATGAGTATGCCTAACCATTACTGAGTTCCCTGGTTCCCCCTGGGTACTGAAGTGTCCCCATGCTCTCCAGGTATCTGTGTTATGTCCCAAACCCTGTGCCACTCATTAAAGGGTATATGGTTAAGTTCCCACAAGTGGTCTGTCTTTGCTCTATAGGTAAAGGAGGATTGCCACCCCTCCCACAGTGCTTCTGCACCTGCTCCAAGCCCTTCAATTGGAGAGAGGGTATGTCTTATAATTTTTATTTTAAAGCTCTAGAACCTTTTAAAGGACCTCCTTCTCACAATACATTTCCTGTTCATGGGAATGTGTACATACACAAGTATTTCAGAATATTCTATTTCAGAAACACTGGTACATTTCAAACAAGCCAGGATGTGGGAGAGTCAGTTGAACAGCAGAAAGAACAAACCAGCCATGAGCCTACATCACCACTGAAAACCAACATAAACTGGAGTTTTTGTGCTAGGCATCCGTACCTTTTTTTCTTCTTTTAAATATTTGGATTACCAACATATAATATCTTTACTGTGTTAAAGTGGACTAATTCTGTTTAATATCCTTTAAAACATTGTTTTCTTTTTCTACAAGGAGAATTCCATACAAAGGCAAAGGGCTTGAAGACCATATATACCATATAGAAGTTAGCAGGAGAGATTATCATCACTGCTAATATGCCTTGCAAAATGTTGCAGAATGAAAATGTATTTGTCCAGGAGCTCAGAACTGTTCACTCTTTTCATTGTGATTGACAGCCAAAATGTCAGAAACAGTGGTATTTTATTCCTTTAAATTTCTGACTTCAGAAAAATAAGAGTTTAAATACCTATAACTGACAATTTCACGCATATTGGATGGCAAACTGCAGTTGCCATTGATTGCAAGTTTTCAGTCAATAAATTATGTATCTTCTGTTAACAGCTGGCTGATAGATCACCTAAAATTAATTTGTGTAGTGCTATATAGTTATAAAAGTTTATTCTCCTTGGACTCTTCCTGTATGTGAATGCTGCAATCTCTTTATGCATAAAACTTATGAACATATGTTTTGAATGCTGGCATTAAAAACAAGATTTACAAGCACTAATTTTCTACAAATCGTCCTGCACATTGATTGGAATACAGTAGAAGATGTGTTTTTGTGTTTGGAATTCTTTTTTTCAGGCAAGAGTGTCTACCTAAACATGTTTTATAAAGCCTCTAGGGAATTAATGCAGGAATTGTAAAATGTTTAATTCCGGGAAATCTGTTGAAATGTTAATGACATTTATTTATTTATTTATTTTTTACTCCTAGTTAAATTTTGATTTCACCTGACAACCTAGCAATGAAATATTTTACTTTAAAGAATTCTTAGATTGTTTTTTCTCCTACATGTTATGTGCTTTTTTTGGAAGGTGCTGTATGACTTGGACTTTAAAAATAAAAATAAAATCACGCGCACACACACACTTTCATGTATGTATGCATGATCATATAGTGTGTCTATATACACATAGGTGAGAGAGATAGATATGCACATTTTTCTTCTTTTTATTTTATTATACATCTTCTCTTAATTTTAAATCAAATAAAGATTTTATTTTACAGATTCATTTCTATCCTGGAAGGGCTAACATCTATTCCTGATTTGGGTCCAAATTCTAATCACTTATGTGGATCTTGAATCTTGAGTTCAGTTAAGTCTGTTAGCCTCATACTATTTTTTAAATGGTTATATTTATGAAAATGTCAATCATGTAGATTTTTGGGTACATTATATAAAGAATTTTGACCGGCCTGAAAAGCAATTAGAATGCAAGATTGCCATAAGCCATTGTTAAATATACAGACTTTCCTTTTTTCCTCTAGTAGGTATCTGACATCTCAAAACCATCTCTCAATCGATGCTTTACTCAAGAGAGACAGATGACTGACTACAATATGTAAATTATACATCCAAGCATGGCGACATTTAAAACAGCTCACTGACAAAGCTTCCACAGGATTTGCCTGCACAGTGTATAATTCAACACAGACCTTTTTGTCCCTTCCTTCTACTAGTATGTCGCATTCAATTAAATTGGCACACAGTTTCAATGTAAAAAGATGTGGGCATTTTTAAAAAGACCTGTCTTTTTATGTCTCATGAAGAATGGCTGAAATGTATGCTGGTGCACAATGTAAGTTCTACATGAACCTGAAATCAGGTTTTGACTAAGATTTAATTCTTTTGCCAGACCTATTCATGGGGTCTAGGTACAGACATTCAAAAAGCCCAAGGTGGAATAGATCTAAGTTATGTGGTTTTCTGTAAGCAGTGCAGTTTAGGTTGGTAGTGAATGGAACACACAGTTGCCCTTTGCAGGGGGAGGGATGAGGAGGCATGGATTTTAGACCAAGTTTTGCCACTTTTGGTGCGTGTAGACTAGTTTAAACTTCTGTTTGTTGTGGGTATAAATTGGTTTCCAATCACTTATACTGGTCAAAGTATAATGACTGCACCTGGCCTAAGTAAAATTCATCTTCTCTGGGTAGAACAACTCTGGTGGTAAATGTTTTGTTTCTACAGAACTTCATAAACAAGTATTTACAATATATGCCAGAGAGAGGAGTTTCTTTGACAGTTTGATCAGGGTAAGGGAGATAAGATATGAGTGAGATGTAGGGGTGTTGACTATGCCAGGGAAAAAAATCAGCTGATTTGTGACTTCTAGGAAAGCAAATCATAAACAGTAGCTCTTGGAATAATAAGGGCCACCTTGAGTGGGCAACATGCCACAATACCTTAAGTGAGCAAAGTATAATAGAGTGGCAAAAGGGAGAGAAACCATAATTTTTCCTCAGGTGCATGGAGATATGAAGATGAAGATAAAATGCTTTACTTGCTCCTGGAAAACTACAAGTTGTTTTGTAAGTCTGCTAAAATAATTTAACTAATATCCAATGAAAGCACACCAGCAAACAATGTCCAGTCCTTAGGGGACGATGGTGCATGCTTCTTAATAGGAAATTTTGCTGATGATTTGAGTAGGAGTTATTTTAATTGTAAACAGATCTGAGCAGACCTCAGCCTCTCAGTTCAGTAAATCAGGATTATTCACCAATTGCACTGATCTGGCGAGCAGAGGGATGGCAGGGCTTCTCCTCTGAATGTACCAAGGACCCATTGTTTGACAAGGTATTAATTACAGGACTTGGAAGGCATAATATGATCCGTTGTGTTCAACAGCTCATGCTTGTCTACTTTTATAACTTTCACAATTAGGGATGAGCAGCCTCCATCAGCAAAAATAAAATGGATTGTTTACTCTAGCCTTTCCTGGGAACAGACTTATTTCATGTCTCAGGAATACTTAGCCAAGTTCTTCTTCTTTTTTATATTTCATTTTTCTTCCTGTGGTTGTGGTTAAAACTACAGGTAAAAGCACCAGAATATCTTCAGAATGGTTGATATGGGAATATTGCTATCCCAGTTGGAAAAGAATTGTTGCTGTTGAAAAATTCCCAAAAGATGCAACCTTGGCTAGATGGCAAGGTGGAGGAAATCAAAACAGCTTTGCAGGAGTCTGTAGAGCTACATTAAACTTGCACTGGCTGAAAATCTGGCCTACTGTGCATAGTGCATTCACTTTCCTTATAAATCAATCTCTCTAGGTTATTAAGTTTATTTCTCTTCCCTGGACTTCCCGGAATTTGTCAATGTCTTTCAGGTGCTGGGACTCCCAGAACTAGAGCTGTGCAGAGAACACAGCATCATATGCTGCCCCAAATCATGTTGTCTCTTGCCATTTCAGTGCACCACAAACTCTATTCTGAATCCTTGTCTACTAGTATCCTGGAATTTCTGAAAATGTACAGCTTCCTTGGGGGTTCTTTCCCACTGAATATTTGAGTTTCCAATTTATTTTTACTTAATCTTCCATAGCTTACATCTTTTTTTTTAAACTGATTTCATTATGTTAATTTTTGTTCCTATTTCTTACCTTTCTAAACTTCCTTTTGCTTTCTTTCCATCCTCAGTGCTTTTGATATCCTACTATCTTAGTATCCTATGCAAATTTGAATACGTTTATTTCTAGACTATCAATAAATATCTTAAAGTAGACTAATAGTCAAATTTCCAAAGGGACCCAAGTGCCTTAGGAGTCTAAACTCACGTGCAATGAAACCGAAGTCCATACATCCTCTTACAAAAAATGCTGTTTGTAAGACCACGTTTTTAGCACTATTTTGACACACAGAGATCTGTGTCTTTATCTGCTAGGGTTTTCAAAGTTTCTGTCTTCATTTTTAGGTGTTTACATAATTTTGAAAAGCTGGTTTCTAAGTTTCTAAATCACTCATGGGAATTTTGTCATGGTTCTAGCAGCAACTTTTATAGCACTTCTTCCTCCCAGAAGGGAATAAGATACAACAAGTTATTTTTTTGTCTACAGTTCTGTATTCATTTTGCAAACAGCACTTTTCCATTTCAGCTAATGTAATTTTTTTTTGCAGATTTCATGACACTACATCAAATACTTTTTAAAATACAAATAATACATCTAATATACTCCTTTATAGTTTTACTTTGTGATCCTATCAAATGCAACAGTCTTCTGGCATGATTTATTCCTTATGAATCCATTTTTCTTCTTGCTCATTGTTCCTCCTATCTGCAATATGATTATTTACTTGCTGTTTTCTGGATGGTAATGCTTTATCATCTTCTGGATACTTTTCAATCACCTCTATATTGAATAAAGAGTCAGATCAAAAGCATCTAATCTGAATGTACGTATGTGTCAGCCCTCACCTTGGCCAATGCTGAGGATCAAAATAGTAGCATCCAGAACTAAATGTATACATCTCTATGGCTAAAGCTAACCCTGTAGTGATCTGGGACAGAAGTTCAATAAACTAATTCCACCAAAATCAGCTAAGACTGATGCTACATCCATTTAGGTTTATCTTAAAGTAGCTTTGGCCATTTTGAAAGTGGTGTATGTGCACTGAACTTGTGTTACAGATTTGAACCAGTTTCTAATCACTTACATTGGTTTAAGTGTAATTTCTGTTCCTAGCCCAAGCACCTGTAGAAGACTGGGTAAAGTGCTTTGAGTCCCAGTCCCAGAAGGCAAACCCTCCAAAGGCTAAAAGGCTGTTGATCCAAGCAAAGCGGTAAGTGACTGGTGTTTTATTGAGAGTGGGTTTGTCTTTTTCTCTCCTGGAAGGTTTGGTCAGAGGTATAAGCCACAAAACAGCTGCCCAGAAAAGGAGGGAGAATGGCATAGTAACTGTGACCTCCTAGTAGGGCAAACACTAACAGTTCCAAACCCCACTGGTGTCAGACAGCACATCCTGGATTATGCAGCAGCAGGACTCTTTGGAGAACCACATAGGAAACAACTTTGGTTTTAAGAAGCACAAGTTTACATACTTGGTGAGTTAATTTACTTTGGTACGAATGCTACTGGCATTCCATGTGGGCAGAATCTGCAACGGTACAGAGTTTCAGTGATATCAATGATGCCCCATGTGGATGGCAAGTAGCAGGATTAGGCCCTTCTCCCAGTGGAAATGTCCTCCCCCACTTATTTAGTGTGTATATATCCATATATATATATATATATATAGTAAATTAGGATCTTGCCTTTGTTAATCTACCCCATTTCCTTCTTCAAATGAGCAGAAATCTTCCAATTTTATGTTCCTCTTTGTTTCCTTCTTAATTCAAGTAGCACCCCCCAAAACAAAAAAAAGCCTATCCCCCAACAGCCAGAACAAACAAATGAACCCCCTGGCCTTTAAACTGTAGGAGAAAGTTCATTTCAGCATTTGACTATTTACCCTCTGTAAGCAATATGTTGAGAATTTCTCAAAGACATTCTTCCAAGGCACCAAGAATGGGATTGTATGTATATGCATATACGCTAGAGTATCACAGACTTGCTCAAGCTCTTCAACTAATTTACCAGGTGCTCGAGATTTCAAGCTTATGGGGGATAGTGTATTTTCATGTGCAAGGCAGGTAGTTTTTCTGGATGCAGTTGCAGATAACTCTAATGAGTCTGAGTAGTGCAGACAACATGGGTAAGAGTCAGCTGGCAAAGAGGACTCTGGCCAAATTGGATGCATGCTTTGACCTTCAGCACTCCTGTCTGCTGTTACATGTACCTTTCAGTTCTACTAATTAAAACTTCCAAAGGCAAAGTAACACCAACAAAAAATTAATTATTTTGGGGGAAGTGCAATAGGGAGCAGCAGAAAGGAAATAGAAATCATTTATTCTTATTTTAGAAACAGGCAAAATTTTTAAAAGAATCATCCATTTTATTTTCCATACTCTTTGCCTCACGCTAAAAACCATAGGGTTAGGAAAAGGAATAAATTATGACAATTGCATAAGCAGAACAAGGAGAACTATTAAAGTATGAAACAAAAGCAGCTCTTCCGAGCGTTCAGACATTTTTAGTTTCACTGTCCCAGAAATGTCAGCGAATTAAAGAAATTACTTCAGTGGTAGCTCTGTTCTGTTGTCATTTCCATATCAGGTTCTCACACTTTGCTAACTGAAGGAGATGGAGGTGGGTGTTAAACAGACTCTGTGGCAAATGCTTGCTGAAATGGGAGCCTAAAAAGTTAGGTGCCCAAATGGACATAAACTTCTGGATACTCAGAATTTTTTAGAACCTTTATAGGTGGCTTTAAAATAATGTTCTCCAAACCCAATTCTATTAGTTCCACTAGTAACATAACTGTGCTCCACAGAATATACGTTGGTTCTTAAAGCAAAAAAGACAGAGACTAACTTTGTTCTGCATTTCAGGGATTTTTAAAAATCTTTTATGCCAGGACTTTAGTTACTGAACAGAGGAATTAATGAGAGCAGCTGTTAGAGCTGAACATTCAATAATTCTCACATGCTGTCTCTTTAATGAACAATCTGGTTTGTTAAGGTAAAATGCACAATCTCAAAAGGGAGGCAAGGGGCTGGAAAGGCTGGGAGAGTGAACTATTTCAGAAATAGAGACGGCCCCTTCAAGTCAGGTTTGAGGCAGGTTAGCAGGGCCTAACATATGAGAACCTGCAATGCTGCACAGAAATACCTAACCACAGAAGCGACAAAATATCTTTAGTGCTGAGTCGAACACTTTTTATAAGAACTAAACTTAGATTAAATAGAAATGACTGCAAAATAAAAAGGACTTTTAAATAAAAAGGACTGCAAAATAAAAAGGACTTCAAAGTTAGGGGGGGTTGAGGATCAGGTAGATGTCCTGTGGACATATTACTTGAGTTTGTTGCACTTCATTTGTGCTTTTTCTTGGCTATGTCTATGCTGCACTTTAGTATCAACATTGTGTTAAGTAGCCAAAGCCACATGAGCTCCTTGTCCCATTTAAATTACCTTTCCAGACCTGCACACCAAATTCAGGAAGAAAAAAAAAGTAAGGAAGAGAACCTTTCTAGCGATGTCTGTCCATCACTTGTTCTCCTTCTGTGTTCGGCTCTGATTATAGGCAATAGAGACTGGAGGTAGGAAAAAAATGACTGCAAGTCAGATATTGGCAGACATCCTGTGTTTCTGGTCCTTAGCCAAGCTGAATTTGTAACATACTGCAAGGGAGAGTAGAGCAGGGGCTCAGTCTTGGGCGCTGATGCTCTGGAGATCTTCTGGGAGCCGACAAACCATGGGGCTTGGGCTAGAATGACAATCTGATACTGTTGGGAGATCCTGTGTTATGCCTGCTTTGCTTAGCTGTAATGAAAAGTTTGTCTACAATGTTAATGGCTTGCAAAACTTGAGATTAAGATTTAATGGATGGTTAGGAAAACACATTTTGCTCATGTAACATGATTTCATGCTATGATGCTTATATTGACTGGCTATTTACAAAGTCACTCCAATTCTCCACTACCAATGTGTTTCTAATTAACATAAGTGTAGGTGAAATATTGAAAATCTCCTCCTTCATCAAGAGAAACAGGGCCTATAATCATTCTTCCTGTTTTCCCCTCGGCTTCTTTGTTTAAGGTTCATTGCCAGAAAGGGATTTTATGTTCTTTAAAACTTCAGGAGAATGCAAACCCCTCCCCGCCTCCCCGCCTCCATGGAGCTTCTGAAATATCACTCTTACTTGTGCATGTGAGGTGATTTATTAGAGAGCTAATTTTGTGGAGTTCCTCATCAAGAAAACTGAAAGCATTACTCATTTTTATTAAAAATGTTTAAAAAATAAGTAGAAAAAGCAGGAGGCTGGCAACAGGGTTCTTAGAGCTAGCTTGACAGCTAAGTTAGTCAATGAGGTGACACCAAGGTGGTTGCTATTCATGAGGCAAAAGTCTGCTCTCATGACAAGTAAGAGCTTCTTGCTATAGTGTAGCTGTATTTCAAGCTGGGGATGTAGGAAAGGATTTATAATCCCAGAAATAAATCCCTTCTGTTTATAGTGAAGACAATTAAGGAAGTGAAATAGGATGATTAATATCTATAAGATGGTAGCACCTATGTTCATTGGAGTGGTGACAGATGCCAAAATATAAGCTTAACGCACAACAGGGACAGGAAGAAATGGGGGGAAACCCCAGATTCTGAATGGTGAGGGATACTCATCAATGTTGTGATCCATTGGCCATGAAAGTCAATGAGACACTTCCCACTGATTCAAATGGTTATTGGACCAGACCATGTATCCTTGTTAGCACTTGCTCAAGATGTGCTCTGCCTTACTGCCATAAAGAGAAAAGAAAACAATCACTGTATTAAAAAAAAAATCAATTTCAGCGTGTATCATTTAAGATTCACATTTAACAGTGCAGGGAGATAACTATTATTCGCTACCACATACATTTCTAACTTTGTTCTGAGTTCAGTAAGAGGTTACACAGTGTGAAAAAGTTCTTGTTTGCTATTGTTACTTTATAATCTTAAGAATGTGCAGCTGTTGCATGAGATGTGTTTTGTCCAGTTTATGAAAGTTAATAGAAAGCTAATATAAACATAGATCAGGCATTTAATTTTCTGAAGCTAAAGCATAAACTCATTTGCCAGGAAAAAACAAAGGGCTTAAGGCCAATGGAGTCTTTGTAACTTTGTTTTTTCCCTCTGCTGAATGCCAGAGACTGACCATTTGGCATGTGCTGTATACTATTAGATTTGCAGTTTAGTTAATGCAAACTAAACTGTCAGCCTTGCAATAAAATGAATATAGATGGAGAAATGTTCTGTGCCATTATTCTTTAACACTATTTTGCTGGATATTCTGAATTGTAAAAAAATCTCCTGCAAATTCAACACTTTATCATTCTGCTAGGTCATAGCCTGTCAGAAGCAGGATCAACTTTGTATTTAAATTCCTGTACATCACTACGTGTAACAGGGAAAAGAAAGAACAGGAGAAACAACTTTGTATTTCACTTGTCAGCCAAACTGAACTGGTTGAAGGTTGTACATTTTTAATCACAGGATCCAACGCCTTACAATTTAATATATTCACTTGTAAAACCTTGGTGGCCAGTATTTGATTTGTAAATAGAACATCCTTTTTTTTCTGCAGGAGTTCCTCTTGGGCAATGACTTTGTATGAATCCTATGCTGTTTTCTGGGAGTCCTAGGTTAAAATGTTTCTCATTTCAAGGGATGGTTGCTCATGTTAGTTCATGTTAGCCTGTACTTGTGAAATCTTCTTTTAGATTACATGCAGATGTAACATTTCAATCAACCAAACTGGGGTTCTGTTGATCAAAATTCCCATCTGTGCAGATGTTCAGGGTGTTTAAATGGTGGGCCCAATTTAAGTTAGTTCACCTGGGTTTACCCAATCCAGTAAAAATCTGTATGGGTTCAGAGTGTAACTCCAGGGCTCAGAAAGCCCACCCACTTGCCCCAGCCGCAGCCCCAGGGCTGTGCTCTTCCTACCGCCTCTGACCCTTTCTGTGCTACTTTTGGCACCTCCCCTATCCTGCCTGTCCCTCCCTCACCCAGAGTTACTTATATTGGGTTCAGTGTGCAGCTCCTAGCACTGGCAAATATCTGTATTCACCACTGCCTTTCTGCAATCTTGCAACTTAGTTACATGATTTACCGTTGCTTAGCCATAAACCTTTCCTGCCACTGTTCTCCTCATGCCCTGCTGTAGCTGGCTGAAGGGAACTGTTAAACAATGTCCATGGAACTCTTGTTTTATCCTGCTACCCCAACACCATAAATAGCTCTTGTGAGTTTTGTCAGGCTCAAGGAATGGAATTAGCCTTAGTCTTTACTTTAAAAAGGAAAAATCAGGGTTGTAGCTCCTAGGTATTTCCCCTACCCCCGCTTCCCCACCCAAAAAAGAATACTCAGCTTTTTCTCATGCAGCATTGCAGATTTGAGTCCTGCTGTTATAATAACTCAGCCTTCTTGCCATTTCTGTGTCTCGCTATTTTTCTCTAATCAAATCGACTAATCATACAAAGTAAAGATTAAAAAGGTTAAAATCTGCATCTATACAAATATTACTTGGACATATGGGAATCAAATGGACTGAGGGTTGCAGCAGTAACTCAAGCCAAGTTAGTAAAACACTTCTGTTCCCATTCACACAGAACCAAACTTAGGGCTGTGAAGGACTGAGCACCCTTAGTCCACCTGAAGAATAAGGCCCAGAGTAAGGAGCTGCTGGGGTATTATACCAAGAAGTAGAATGTCCTTACCACACCTCTCTACGTCAACCCTCCTTTCCACTCAAATATTTCACTTTGTTCAGAGGGCTGATCAGAGACCTAGAGCCAGAACCTTTTGAGTTCTGCTCATGGTTTTTTATGGCTAATTTCCTCTATGACACGGGGCAAAATGTTTAAGTTCTTTTAGCCCAGTTCTCCACTCCTTTTCACCTTGTATAGTTTCCTGCATCTATGGAATGGGACTATAAAAAGCTACCGCCTGTGTAACTGGAGAATATATGTCTTGTTTGATTAGAGGCAGAGTTAGTTAAGGCTTCCTAACACTTTATTTTTTAACCTTTGATTTGACCTGCTTGTGTCATCATCATGTACCATTTTTTCCACAGGACCTGGCCTCCATTCAGAGTACAGCATAGATGATATTAGGAAATTAATCAAGGTTGTGTAATGAATGAGAATGAGACTTAGGGTTGGAAGAAGACTATAGTTCCAAGAGCATTTGGAACAGTTGGGCAATTACAACAATTCTCTCTGCCTGTTTTGTAAAGTTGCTCTGTAATGCTTAGACCAAAACATATCACAGTTGCATTGCTTATATTTTGCAAGTGTAAAACCAGAGACTTTGTGGTATGATTTGCAGAAGTGCTGAACACTCACAGCTACAATTGAAATCAATGGGAGCTGTGCATTAAACATAAGGAGTACTATAAAATTCCATGCATGTTAAAAAGGTAGGGCCCACAAGTCTTAGGCTGCATGTCTAAAATTATAGACTAATTCGACCTTATCATTCTGTGCTTCACTTTCTCATGTGTGGAATTAGGGATAATACTGTTAACTGACTTCACGAGGACTCTGTGAAGATAATTTCATTAATAGTTGTGAAACACCCAGATATTTCAGTGATTTCATAGATTCATAGATGTTAGGGTCAGAAGGGACCTCAACAGATCATCAAGTCCGACCCCCTGCATAGGCAGGAAAGAGTGCTGGGTTCAGATGACTCCAGCCAGATGCCCATCCAACCTCCTCTTGAGGACTCCCAGGGTAGGGGAGAGCACCACCTCCCTTGGGAGCCCATTCCAGACCTTGGCCACTCTAACTGTGAAGGAGTTCCTCCTAATGTCCAGTTCAAATCTGCTCTCTGCTAGCTTATGGCCATTATTTCTTGTGACCCCCAGGGACCCCTTGGTGAGTAGAGCCTTACCAATTCCTTTCTGCACCCCCATGATCAATTTCTAGGCAGCCACAAGGTCACCTCTCAACCTTCTCTTGCGGAGGCTAAAGAGGTCCAGGTGCCCTAGTATCTCATAGGGCTTGGCCTGCAAGCCCTTGACCATACAAGTGGCCCTTCTCTGGACCCTCTCCAGGTTATCCACATCCCTCTTAAAAGTGTGGCGCCCAAAACTGGATGCAGTATTTCAACTGCGGTCTGACCAGTGCCTGATAGAGAGGAAGTATCACCTCCTTGGTTCTGTTTGTCATGCATCTGCTCATGCATGATAAAGTGCAGTTAGCTTTTCTGATGACTTTGTCACACTGACGACTCATGTTCATCTTGGAGTCCACTAGGACTCTGAGATCCCTTTCTGCTTCCAGGCTACCAAGCAGGTCATTTCCTAGGCAGTAGGTGTGCTGGACATTTTTCCTCCCTAGGTGCAGCACTTTGCATTTATTCTTGTTAAATCACCTTCTATTGTTTTCTGCCCATTTGTCCAACCTGTCCAGGTCTGCCTGTGGTTGTTCCCTGCCCTCCGGTGTGTCCACTTCTCCCCACAGTTTTGTATCATCCACAGACTTGGACAGAGTACACTTCACTCCCTCGTCCAAGTCACTGATGAAGACATTGAAGAGAATCAGTCCAAGGACCGAGCCCTGTGGGACCCCACTACCCACTCCCTTCCAGGTCGATACCGACCCATCCACTACCACTCTCTGAGTATGACCCTCTAGCCAATTTGCCACCCACCAGACTGTGTAACCAAGTCACAGCCCCTTAGCTTGTTCACCAGTATGGGGTGGGATACCGTATCGTAGGCCTTCCTGAAGTCTAGGTAAACTATACCAACCCCTACTCCTGTGTTGAAGTGTTTTGTAACCTGGTCATAAAAAGAGACTAGATTAGTCAGGCATGATCTACCTGCTACCATTCAAACTACCATTTGCATCATTGAAATATCCACAAGAAAACTAATAATTTGTTGGAGGATTTGGCAAGAAAGGAGTAGATATACCATGACCTACAAGTTGAATGAGTATAAAAAAAGCTTGAATCAATGAGCACTGTCCAGTTTGTACACTAAATGAATTAGGGGTTCTGTGGGGAAAAACAATATGTGATCACGTCGTTCAGAATCATATAAAAATGAACAGCTGCAAAAGGGCTAAATTAAGTTGGCATGAAAAATCTTAGGTCTGGAGCTTTCAAATTCTGAGTACGTGACTGCATTCTTAACTTTCTCCTTACATAGCTCTTTTTATGTGATCTTAATTCACAATATTACCAAACTGCTAAAAGGAGTGGTGCCTTTAATGTATTTACATGATAAGACCTTTATTTTTTATTGTGCCCTATTTTTCCCAGACTAAGAGAAGAGGAACATGTTAGTGTAGATGTTGCTGGAAAGTGTTTTCCCTCTTTTATTAAAGCCCTTAATCCTGCTGAGCAGTATCCTCCATCTAAACTGACTTTTGAGCTGAAACCAACAGTACTGTCAAAAGGAGTTTTGCTTATTTTTCAAATATTCCATGTGGAGAGCTCTGTTGGCCACACCTTTTAAGCTTCCTTAGGAATTTCAGCCTCTGAAAAAGGTTCTTGCCAAAATCCTAACTTCAGAAATCCATCAGGTAGCATATAGAAAAATACAGGCTTTCTCTGTCAGCTTTGTGATGGATTTCAAACCATGTTTGATGAGCACATTACTGGATTTTTAGGTTAAGGGGTTGCACTGTCCCTTGTCAATTGTCAACTCTTCATTTTATGCACAATAGAAAACCCCCATTATTGCAGCAGATTTTGTACTATATGTCTGGTATGGTAAGCTAGTCTAGTTCTGTTATGAATTTAGTGCTGTTGCTTATTATAAACTTTCAATAACTGCTGTTTGTATCACTTGCATTTCATATAAATTGTTCCCTTTGTGTTCTGCTGTTAAAGATGTTATATCTCGAGCAGCAGCAGAAGACTTGAAGATTATTTCACAGCAGACACACAGAAATATCATTTTATGTGTGTTTTTTTTTGTTATATGTGAACTTGGTATATTTAGTTTGAAGAAATGGAAATGAAGGTGGGTGAGGCACAGTAAGTGGGGTCAAACATTTGAAAGTCTTCCATAGAGGAGAGGGAGAAAAAAAGTTCTCATTTGTCACAAAGAACAGGGCACAAAGTAATGGCTTACATTACAGGAAATCAGATTTAAGCTAAATCTTAGGGGAAACTTCACTGTAAGAGCAGTGGGACAATGGGATAAGCTGTCTGAGGTTGTAGAATTTCCTTCATTGGAAGTTTTCAGGAAGAGACTGGATAGGATTTACCTGGGAGGATTTAGGAATAGTGAATCTGGTCTCTGTAGAGAGGGCTGAATTTGATGACCGTCTTCCAACTCCATAATCCTACTATCTAAACAACAATTGAAATCATTAATAACTTTTCTAAAGATAATAGGTTTTCCATTCGGTAAATGACAAATTACACTGTTGTCCATAGTACTGCTAGTGCTTTCTTACTTTATACAGTTCATCAAAAATTGTTGTTCAACCCTAGGAGCAAGTAATGGCCATTACTGGAGTTATGGCAGTGCCCAGAAATGCCTACTAGGATTGCATTAAGACACCTCCTCCCTCTTGTTTGTTTCTTTGTGACTTAGTCTTAGCAATAAGATGGCACCATATTCCAAAAGTAGATATAGCAATGGATTTTCAGGACTTGAACAGGCTGGACTACAATCACACTTAGGCATTTAGGTGTCTGATAGTTGGAATAGAACCTGGCACTTCATTAAAAATGGAGTAGATTTTTATACATACTTGTTGTTTGTTTGTAATATATGAATATTTTTCAGGTTCCCCTCAGCGCCACCTTCATACATTGGCTCATTGCTTGTAAGCTTCATGGTTCTTAAGGAAATAGGTCTTGGAGAAGGAACCTGAAAATAGAGAAGAAAGTAGTTGTATAGGTCAGGTAGGGGATGATAGTCCAAATATAAGAGATGCTGTAAGGATAAAAATCAGCTAAATTTGGCTGACATCAGCCTACGTGACTAGGAGCAGCTGATCCCAGCATCAGCGGCCAGACCTGGGAACCCTCAGCAGGCATGGCTTATCAACCAACTGCACTAATCAGCTGAGTGGGCCTGAAAAAGACTTGCAAAACATGAATCAGCAACATGAAGGGTGAGTACACATAAGCATCTCCAGGGATACTAATTTTCTTCGTCAATTAATCAATTAATTTCTCACATTGGTTGGAATGACCCAAGGGTCCCTTTGAATCTTTTTCACCTGTCCACCCTGTTTAAAGTTTGCCAACAATGGGAGCGAAAACAGTATAAAGCTATTTGTGGGATGAATAGATAGGTGGATGGCCTAATTGGCAGAGTGGAGAGACAGAAGATGGTGTGAAGCTCTTTCAAAATTGAGATCAGATAAATTGTGTAGGAGCCTCAAAGATTTAAGCTATAAGAAGCCAGAGATGTTTAGGATCCTCTACTGCAGGGCTGTCAAACAAATGGCCCATGGTCTACATATGGCCTGAAAGGGTTAAGTTGAGGCCCTCAGGCTCCTTCCTGGGTACTACTTCCCCCATTATTTGGGCTGCCGCAACAGTCTCCAAGCTCAGCTCTCTTCTTCAGCTTCCTCTGTGTGGTCTTGACCTGAGGCGGTAGGGCACTGCAGCATGACACAGCTGGGGGTACTTGAAGGTAAGTCTTACAGGTGCATGTGTGATGCAGTGGGGGAGTCTCTGGAGGAAAAGACTGAGTACTGGAGCAGTTTGATAAGAGTCATTAAGGAGAGAGAGAACAAGGGGGACAGGGACGTGGAGAATGGGAATAGCAGAAAAAAAGTAATGGACTGGAATATATTGGGATCCTTAAGATTGTCCTGCTATTCTAACAGCTGAAAGGTCACAGCCCTGGTGTTAGCCATCAGGTTTCTCTTTTGGAAGACAAGCCTTGAGTGGCGAGCATGTGCAAGACAATATAAGAAAGAATGGGCCTTGGGAGGAAGAAAAATAACTGTGGTTACTTTTTGATACATTTCTTGGAGCAATTATACACCTAAGTGTTTTCATCATTTTTTTTCTTCAAAGGAGGACATATAATTAAAGCCCACCTAACTGGCATTTATCATGGGGCTTCTTTTAGGTGTGGTAAGAGCTGTCAAGTTCAAAATGCCAAGGAAATTGAGGGAAGTGCCATGGATGAGATTAATTTTCCTTAACTTCAGTGATGGTGACATTAATGCCTATTTTATTTCATGCCTTTTGGAAGAAGCATGTTGTAAAGTCAAACTTTCTAAATTTCATTCTCGTAACAGGATGCCTCTTGAGTGATGCTTCTCTGGAAAGATTAATGGAAATGATTCAAGACAATGCTGTTCCTTTTCACTCCAACACTATCCCAGCATTATCACTAAGTTCTCTACATGGTGTATTTCTCCAAGAGGCATTTTGACTCTGTTGCTCTAAGACAGCCCTCCAGACACCAGGCAAAAGTACAGGCTGACTTTGGCTTTTCTAATGATATCTTTTTCCTGTAAAGCATCTGTAAGCATATACAAT
This sequence comes from Crocodylus porosus, assembly GCF_001723895.1. Lineage (NCBI taxonomy): Eukaryota > Metazoa > Chordata > Crocodylia > Crocodylidae > Crocodylus > Crocodylus porosus. The sequence continues at coordinate 65,371,026 of NW_017728918.1, read as the reverse complement.
GACAATTCCAGGAGCACAGTAAGTGTTCAAAAGAGGCTGCTTTCCAGACTCTGGTCTTCAACACTTTCCTAAGGGAAATGTTTCCATCAACAAAAACCTTTGTATATACAAAGAGCTATGACTGAGATGAGCAATTCTAAATTCTTTCCTGTTGTTTGTGGCCTGTTTTGAGAGAGTGATGTTGTGACACTGCTGCCTAATCAGTGTGATTATACAGGCATATTACAACTGTGAGATGTTGTGGTTGTATGGCTTCTGTTTGTTATTATTAGAGTCTTTCCTTTAGCATTTTTCTGAAATCTTTGTACAAACATTTCAGTGAAGAGGCAGCCTAAAATGGTTGACTTTGATTACATCTTCCTCTCCAGAGATGAATTACTAAAACTTTAAGAGTGCGCCAGTTAGCAATACTAGAGTAGTTCTGCCCTACAACTACTGCTATTCAACTGTGTCAGAACAATCTGGGGCTGGATGTCTCAGGGGACAGCTATTACCATTTAACACTACTTTGAATCCAGTGACAGTCAGAAAGGATGGCAAGTATTTGCCATATAATGACTGCTTAGTGGCCTTGTATAATTAATTGGTGGTATTAATTCAGTCATGTACAATCTGGCACTTACTAGCCTCAGGGACTGAATTGGCACAGAACTTGCACTAAAATCTCTACTCCTTTAGTAACCCCTTAAGTTAAGATTGGGCACATTGGTAATGCTGCCCATGTGGCTGATATAAAGATATATGAAGAGAAGACTGAGAGGGGATCTGGTGATCATCTATAAACTCACCAGGGGGGGATCAGTGGAAAATAGGTGAGGCTCGAGGCTCTGTTCCCCTGGGCATCACCTGGGATAACAAGGAATAACGACCACAAAATGATTGAGAACAGGTTCAAGCTTGATATCAGGAAGCATTACTTTACTGTTAGGGCTGCCAGGCTCTGGAATTGGCTCCCAAGAGAGGGTGGTGCTCTCCCCTACTTCGGGGGTCTTCAAGAGGAGGTTGGATAGATATCTGGCTGGGGTATTATGATCCCAGCACTCATTCCTGCCCAGGGCAGGGGGTTGGACTTGATGATCCGTTCGGGTCCCTTCTGACTCTAGAAACTATGAAACTATATACTTATCTACCTTATTTCTTATGACTCATCACAAAATTTGATAAGTAGTAAATTCATTAAATTAAAAATAAACAGAAATATATGGCTCGGAAGGATCTTAGGAGGTTATCTAGTCCAATATGCTATTCAAAGCAGGATTATCCCTATGCAAACCATTCTGTACATCTGTCCAAACAAAACTTCATAAACAAGCCTCTCACACAACTACCAGGCACAATGCCCCAAAACAACAAGAACACTCTAAACTATCACAAGCAGACCAGGGGATGATCCCACTGTCAATGTCTTGCCACTAGAAGGACAGAAAGTATCTTGCTAAAATCCATGCAAGATACAAGGTAGAGGAGCCTGCCCCCTGCCAGAGAGGAAGAAAAAATAATGTAACAATGTTAATCTGTTTACAAGTTCTGTCTGCTGCTATTTCTTTTCCCAGATGTGATACTCCAGGGTATCGTGTTTTAGGATGGTTCTCACACTTGTCCAAAACTTTTTTCACTTTTGAGTAAATAAGAGTAGAATCTATATGGCCAATGACTTGGCTTCCAGCATCAAGGGCTGCCATCAAACCTTTCAAAGATAACACTAACCATTATGACTGAATGGCAAAAAACAAACAAACAAAAAACCCCAACAAAAAAACCAAAGCCATGAGGAAGATGAAGACCCTCTTCTTTCTTTTATATTATTAGTTTTTTAGGGATTCAAGCAAGGTAGAACAGGATTGTGTTTAAGTTCCTAAATCTGCTCACATGCCTGGTAGGTAGAATAGAATCTGGTCCTAAAAGAATTGAGAGTTAAGCTACCGAGAACAGAAGGAATTACAGTTATGGCTTAAAATCCATCATATTTTGTATGCTTTCTTAATACCTAGATCAGGGGCGTGAAAGATATAGCTTGCAGGCTGGATATGGCTCACAGAACCTCATCATTTGACCTCTGGTGCTGGCCCTGGTTCTCAAGTTGACTTACAAACTGTGCATGCATGGCCTGGGACATATGCTACATGTGGCATCCATGTGGGGCCAGTCTGGGACTCTTTCCACATGCCAGATCCAGGACCTGCTCTGGCCTGTCTGGATTATGCCACATGCAGTGCCCTCACCAGCTGGTCCTGGACCCATGCTGTTCATCCGATCTGTGGGGCCAGATGATTAGAAGTAGATAGGGATCTGTGGCTAGGATAAGGATAGGGTGGATAGGGAACTGTTCTGTAGCTGGCCTGAGTGTGACCTCTTTGTACCACTGTTTTCCCTCTGCCTCTTGTCTGTCATGTCTATTTAGACTGTTAAGCTTTCTGATAAAGTCATAGTCTCTTCGTAAGTGTTTGCATATACCTTGGCCACCATTAAGACTAGTTATTACATTACATTAGCACTATTACACACTACTCTAATACAAACAGATGAGGATCAAATCACTGAACTCAATCCCTTTTGCCTCCCATTCAGAAATTTAAGCTTGTCTTTAGATATGAAAAGCCAATGCACTAACTAACCACATCTACTATAGCCTCCCTTTGCCTAACCATCTTCATTTTTCATTCCTATTTTTATTCCTTTTCATTTTCTTTTCCCTCCACCTTTCATGTGATCCTCCCTCATCAGTCTCTGGATTTCTCAATCTATATTTTCTATTTTTGTCCCCAATTTTTTCAGGATCCCAGAGCTGCCTCAATGCTCTCATTGGAGCCTGTGTGGCAGGAGAAGGGTGAGACAAGTTTGACTTAACCTGATTTTGCAATGAATCATAAAAAAGTAGAGCTGGAAGGGACCTCTTAAGGTCATCTAGTCCAACCCCCTGTGTGAGGCAGGATCATCCCTATCCAAATTATCCCATGCAAATCTTTGTCTAGTAGTAAGCAACTATCCCCTATGGATCATGGGGTACATGTAAGAGGTATAGTGAGATGCCTGATTAATCTGTTTGTGGCTGATAAGCCTATTTCAAGACACAGTTTGTTACAAGTTTCACAGATCCTTATGTTGGCTAAGTTGGAATCCAAGTTTACAGCGTGCTACTTTCTCCTTTCTTACTTTGTTTCCAATCTCTGGATCAAAGCCACTTCATGTTGAGCAGCACCCTGTGCCAGATGTTCTCTCCAGATCGGACTGGATTCTGTGTGCTCCTCCCAGCGTTCTACGTTGAAGTTGAATGACTTCATGTCATTTTTGCACACATTGTGGCACTGTCGTAGAGGGTGACCTTGCTGTCTAGACCCATCACAAATCTCACTATACAAAATATTCTTGGGAAAATGATCATCTCCCATTCTCTTGACGTGGCTGATCCATCACAACTTTTTCTTCTTGATAGTGATTTCTAAGTGCGTCAGTCCCACGTGCCCCAGTACCTCTGTGTTTGGTATTCTGTCTTCACACTTTCTTTTCAGGCTCTTATACAGATATCTCATTTGGAAGCTGTTTAGTCTCTTGGGCTAGAGACAGAAGTTACACATATATCAGGTTAAGTGATCACTGATCAGAAACTGCTTTAAACCTGTAATAGAACATAAGTTCAGTGAACATAAACCAGTTTCAAAATGGCTGAAACTAATTTAAGATAAACCTGGTTGAATATAGTATGAGACTTAACTGATTTGGGTCAAACCAGTTTTTGCAACTTCTGTCCTAGCCCCCTTCCTGGTTTAAGTTAAATCAGAGTCCCTTCTGGAGGGAGTCTATTCCAGGCCTTGGGGGCTCACACAGTAAATAAGTTTTTCCTTATGTTCAGCCTAAAATGGTCTTGGAGGAGTTTGTGACTGTTGAACCTTGTCATCCCTTGGGATGCTCTGGTGAACTGGCATTCTCCCAGATTCTGTTGCACACCCCTTATATACTTCTAGGCAGCCACCAGGTCACCCCTGAGCCTACGCTTTTCCAGGCTGAAGAGTCCCATGGCTCTCAACCTCTCTTCATCAGACCTATTCTCTTGCCCTCTGATCATGCATATGTCTTTGCTTTGGATTCTCTCAAGCTTCTACACATCCTTCTTGAATTGTGGACCCCAGAATTGGATGCAGTACCACAGCTGCAGCCTCACCAAGGCCGAGTACGGTGGGAGCATGACATCCTGAGATTTACTTGAGAAGCATCTGTGGATGCAAGCTAGAGTTTAGTTTGCTTTACCACTTGTGACATCGCATTGGTGGCTCATGTTCATCTTGTGGTCAGTCATGATGCCCAAGTCTTTTTCGGCCGTGGTGCTAGTGACTGTAGCACTGCCGAGCCTATAAGCATGCTGTGGTGTTTTTTTCCCCCAAGGTGGTGCACCTTGCATTTGTTATTATTGAATGTCATCAGGTTTATATCCACCCACTTTCTAAGCCTATCCAGGTCAGCCTGGATCACCAACCTATCCTTAGGTGTGGACGCTACCCAAAATTTTAGTGTCATCAGCGAACTTAGCTAGTTCACTTCTGACACCAGTGTCCACATCATTAATAAAGATGTTAAAGAGAACAGGTCCAAGGATGGAGCCTTGGGGGACACCTCTTGGCACGTAGCACCATATTGATTCACGTTCATTGACTACTACTCTCTGGGTCTGGCCTTGGAGCCAATTCCCCAGCCATCAGACTGTGATGTAGTCAAGGCCACAGTTGGCCAATTTTTCTAGGAGGAGACCTTGGGACACCAGATCAAAGGCTTTTTTAAGTTTTAGATATATTATGTCAAGCTCTTCTCCCTTGTCCAGGTGATATGTCACCTAGCCATAGAAGGAGATGAGATTGGTCAGGCAAGACTAATGCAACAAACCCATGCTGGATGATCGTCAGGATGTTGCCATCAGCCAGCTTGTCAAGAATGGTGTCATCGGATCTAACTTTCCTCCCTTTCTTGAAGGTGGGCACCACATTGGTCTTTTTCCAATCATCGGGCACTTCACCTGAGCACCAGGAGTTTTCAAATATCTTTGCCAGTGGCTGGTCTATGACTCTTGCCAGCTTCTTAAGTACTCTGGGGTTCAACCTGTCAGGACCAGCTGACTCGGAGGTGTCCAGCTTCTCAAGGTGTTCCTTTACAAGGTATGCACCAATGCTGGGTATACACTCACCCTCACTCTGGCCATCCTGCATCATGCTAGGCAGAGAAGTCCCTTTGGGCTTATGAAAATCTGATGCAAAGTACCTGTTAAGCAGGTTGGCTTTTTCTTGGGTGCTCATTGTCACTTGTTCCATTTGGTTTAGCAGGGGTCTAATGTTACCCTTGCTTTTCTTCCAACTCCCCACATATCTGAAAAAGGACTTCTTATTGTCGTTGATACGTGTAGCAAGCTGGAGCTAGGTTGCAGCCTTTTCTTTCCTGTGTCACTCCCTACAGGTGCAGACCAGTGCAGTATACTCCTTCTTTGTGGTGACTCCTGTCTTCCATCCTTTATAAGCTTCTCTTTTTAGGTGTAGGAGGTTCATGAGTTCCCTGCTGATCCAAGGGGGTTGTTGTGTCCTTTTGCTACCTTTTCTCCTAGCTGCGATGGACATCCCTTGTGCTTTCAGGATTGCTCCCTTAAGGAGCAGCCACTCCTGTTGGACTCCCCTCCCTGTTGAGTAATGGCCCCTTAGATATTTCTCTGTTTCTGAGATGGGGGTACTTTACCCTCCTAGGCCATGTCCAGATGAGGATGGGTGTTTAGTTCTTCAGGGACAAGTAGTAGTGGCACACCTCCGGCCCACAGACCACTATCCCATGCTCCTTATTCACGTGGGCACCAATGACA
>NW_017728918.1:65361473-65364115 GCF_001723895.1 Crocodylus porosus | reverse complement strand
GGGGAAAGGGGAGGGGGAGGGAGGGCATTCACGATGCTGAGAGAGAAAGGAGATAGATACACACAAACCTGTTACAATGGTCCACAATGGTGGAAGAAGTGGTTCGAAAGAAGTGTCTCAGTCCATATAGAGTCTCATCATGGGGGTCCTCTTCGGGTGGAGCAGGGTTGTCCATTGTTGAAGAATCCTCTTGAAAGTGAAGGTCCATCTGGTGGGGCGGGGGACAGTTCAGGCGGTCCCCTCTGGTCACCAATATAGGTTCAAATATAGATCTGAACCATTTCAAATATAGATTTGAACCGGTTTCTGATCACCAATATAGGTGATCAGAAATTGGTTCAAATCTGTAACACAACAGAAGTTCAGTGCACATAAACCACTTTCAAAATGTCCAAAAATGGTTTAAGATAAACCTGGATGGATGTAGTATCAGCCTTAACTAATTTAGGTTAAATTGGTTGATTGAACTTCTGTCCCAGATCTCCAGATTCAAGTTAACTCACAGTCCCCCAGCATCCCAGGATGCTTTGCACCTCCCCCACAACTCCTCCCTCTCAGGATAGGTGGATTAGCCTTGGCCCAAGCTGCTTGCTCCAGTGGAGCAGGGAGCCATACTCTAGTGCTTGCTGGCTTCTGGCCTGGGCTGCTGTAGGCATGTGGCTGGATTTCCAGAATCAAAAGTAAACATCTGTTCACTTGTTTATGAGTTTAATTTATGCAGCTTAGACTAACTTGCAAAGATTAAATCAATTCAACCTCAGGCTTTTTGGCTGTCTATACTTAGCCTAGGTGAAATAGAATTCTGCCTATCATATTCACATTTAAAAGTCTAAGTCAGAGAAAGTAGCATCTTGACTTTTTCCCCAACTGGAAAAAATATTGATCCTTATTTTTTTTCCTGCTTCCAACTTATTTTGTTTTTTTTAACTTTCTTCTCTCTGCTTTTCTACTGGAAAAGGTGACAACAGAGTAAATACAAGTGAAGGGGAATGCTTTTCCCCCTCATTTTGAAAATTTCCAAGCAAAAACAAAACCTGTAATTTCTCCCCCAAAATGTTTCACACATTCAGAAAAAAGACCAAATTTAAGTTGCTCTATTGTCACCCCTCGCAACAGTGTAGACAACAAGTCATAGAAGTGACAGGATGCCACTTTTTCCACCCACTCACTGTGGTCTTCTATACTGCATCTTCTGAGAGGCACTGCACAGAATCTATCTCTATTAGCACCTGCAGTTCCTTTAGAGCACTGTGACAAAATTTTTCCCTCTTCATCAAAGGAATCAAAGGAAGCAACCAAAGTAACAGTTTACTGTTATGGATTCTTTCTTGCTGTGTGGTAGTCAGTGACCCCATTTCTATTTTGTAAAGTGGCGAGCCACCCAGAGCCTTCCTAGTACTGAACCTATCTCACAAGCTAGGTAGGTGACAAGACTTCCATTTATATCAGGACTGAGAGAATGTTTTTCATAATCTTGACTTTAAATCTCAGGAAAAAAAATATTTCAAGGGAAACCTACCAAATGTCACAGGGTGGTCCAGAATGAATTCAATGAGAGTTGGGAGTGCTCAGCACTTCAAAAGGAATGACTTCTAGGGTCAAGAGGAGATGAGTTATGTTACAAGTAAATATTTAACAAACTGACAGATCCACAAAGCAAGACTAAAAGAAAAATCATACCATAGACAAGGTTTCATCAGATAATTCAAGGGTCTCAGTTCCACAGCAGTGGGAAACTGAAGTAGACTATACAAATAATTAGATGACTGTGGAGCATGGCAGTGGGAGCTGGACTCAATAACCCAGACAAAGAAACCATAGGAGAATAATTATAGTCATTAGCCCTGTGTAAGTGCAGAAACCAGTGAGAGGTTCAAGGGGGTTTTATACCCCTATTCTGCCTCTCAGTCATCTAGAGTGGAGATAACTGGAGGCCTATGTAGAGGCCTTTCTGCACATTAGAGCAACTTTGGGGTTGCAAGTACCCCAGAAATCAGCAAGACCCATGGCACTAAGATGCTAACTAGTAACCAGGATACAGCAGTGACCTGATCCTCAGAAGACCCTTCCCAAACCTCCTTTCAGCCTCAGTGGACAGTGCCTGGAACAGGACTGTAAAAAAAATCTAACATGCTGCCCTGGAATTACTTTGAAATTAAACAGACTTAAATGTTGTAGTTATGCTTACTTAAACTGAGTAAATATTATAAGAAGATTTTCAAGGTGTTCAGAATTCTTAATGAACACAAAACTTGAATTTGATACAGCTGCTTTATCTGCAAATGCAGTAGGCTACCAATAAGCATTCAGTACAGATTAGTTGGAAGAAAGAAAAGTTATTTGCCAATCTATCCCACGCACGTAATTTTTTATTTCTAGCTCCTAATTATTTTCTAATTGTAAACACTTTCCCCTGATTATTGCAGCAGTTCTTGATTTTTCAAAACATATGATAGAATATAAGGTTGTATCTTAGTTGGTCAGTTAAAGATGTGGGCGGATGTGGGCATGCTAGAAGGAAGCAACAGGCTACAATCGGACCTAGACAGGTTACAAGGGTGGGCGGACAAGAATAGGATGGGATTCAACACAGACAAGTGCAAGGTGATGCACCTGGGGAGGAACAACCGGCACCATACCTA
>NW_017728918.1:65344427-65361053 GCF_001723895.1 Crocodylus porosus | reverse complement strand
GTACTCTTTCCTGCCATGGCAGGGGGTCGGACTAGATGATCTACTCAGGTCCCTTCCGACCCTAGAAACTATGAAACTATGAAATACCGAGGGATAAAGAGCTTGAACTACAGGTTGTTTAGATCAAGCACATTTTATTATATATGCACATAGAGCCTGTCTAGTACACCAGCCCCCAATCCTGAGCTACTACAAATGCAAATAATAATAATGTCATATGGGAAGGGGAGGATGACACACTGAGAAGCAGAGCATCCTACAACTGGTTTGAAGGGAACACTTTACACACAAGGGGAGCTAAGGATAGGTGGGACAGGTGAGGAAGAAGACCACCAAGCACATTTGGCAGAACTATGATCTAAATGTTTCATCTATCTGCATTGTTAGATTTGTAGTCTGTAACCTGTTATCTGTTAAAGTCCCTATAAACTACCTTGCTCTTGGAAGGTAAGGGGAGGAGGAATAATGGTTAAATAAATTTAGTGTTAGTGAAAACCACAAGAAGCAATTGTTCTGGACACTTAATATTTTTACTCAGAGCCAATCAGATCACTGAGAGTAACCAGAAATGTTCCATGCTACTGACTGTCATTGGCTCACAGACTTTTGATGTTGTCTGCTCATTCCTGTCCCCAGCCAAACCTAGCAATAAGTCATGCAATGAAATCCTTACACTGATAAAAAGTCACTTCTCACTTCTCAGTGACTCCATCTGAAATGAGTAGATGGTTCCATTTCAGCCAGCGTCACCAGATACCAGATGAAGAGATTGTAGCATATGTGGCTGAGTCACATCGTTTGTCTGAGAACTGTAATTTTGGTATCAGTCTCGAGTATCTGAGAGGAAGCCCTGCAATACAGACTCCACACAAAGCAAAACTTAACATTGGCTGATGCTCAAGAAAAAGCACTTGCTTATAAGCAGGGAGCCACTTCCCATGGAAAAATGCAGAAAAACATAGATTTTCTCTTTTTAAAGAGAAAATCACAGACCTCACCCTTAAAGGATAAAACCCAGGAATCTGTGAGTTTCCTCTTGCAGGCTGGCAGAGTTCCAGCCTGAAAGGGGCTGTTTGGGGTTGGGGAGAGGGGGAGAAGGGTGATCAGAGGCAGGGGGTGCCACACATGCATATGGCCAGTAATACAAGCAGGCAGCATGGTGAAAAGCAGCTCCATGAAGGTAGGTCTTTATTTTTGAAAACTCTTGGTGATCAAGGGAGGTCCTGGACAATTAGAAAAGGGCAAATATGGTGTCCATCTTTAAGAAAGAGAACAAGGAGGATCCAGGGAATTACAGATTGGTGAGTCTCACCTCATTCCCCGGAAAAATCATGGAGCAGGTCCTCAAATAATCTATTTCTAAGCACTTGGTGGAGAATAAGGTGATTGAGAACAGTCAGCATGGATTCACCAAGGGCAAGTCATACCTGATTAACTTGATTGCCTTCTATGGGTCTGTGGATGCGGGGAAAGCATTAGATGTGATATACCTTGACTTAAGCAAGGCTTTTGATAGTCTCCCACAAAAAACTTCCAGGCAGGCTAAGGAAGTATGGGTTAGATGAATAAACGCTAAGCTAGATAGAAAGCTGGCTGGATTGTCAAGCTCAGCTGGTACTAATCAATAGCTCAATGTCTAGTTGGCAGCCAGTATAAGTGGAGTGTCCCAGGGGTCAGTCTTGGGATTGGTTTTCTTCAATATCTTCATTAATGATCTGGAAGATGGGATGTATTGCATCCTCAGCAAGTTCATGGATGACACCAAGCTTGGGAGTGTAGCAGATACACTGGGGGGAGGGCTAGAATTCAGAATGACATAGACAGCTTGGAGGATTGGGCCAAAAGAAATCTCATGAGGTTCAATAACAACAAGTGCAAAGTCCTGCACTTAGGACAGAAGAATCCCATGCACTGCTACAGCTTGGGGACTGACTGGCTAAGCAGCAGCTCTGCAGAAATGGATCTGGGGATTATAGTGGACAGTAAGATGGATATAAGTCAACAGTGGGCCCTTGTTGTCAAGAAGGCCAACGGCATACTTGGTTGCATTAGTAGGAGTGTTGCCAGCAGATCAAGAGAAGTAATTATTTCTCTCTATTCAGCACTGGTAAGGCCACATCTGGAGTACTGTGTCCAGTTTTGGGCCCCCCACTATAGAAAGGTTGTGGACAAGTTGGAAAGAGTTCAGAAGAGGGCAACACAAATGGTTCAGAGGCTGAGCCACATGGCTTCTGAGGGGAGGCTGAGGGAACTGGGTTTATTTAGTCTGCAGAACACAAGACTGAGAGGGGATTTGAATGCAGCTTTTAACTACCTGAAGTGGGGTTCCAAAGAGGATGGAGCTTGACTGTTCTCGGTAGCAGATGACAGAACAAGGAGCAATGATCTCAAGTTGCAGCAAGGGGGGTTTAGGTTGGATATTAGGAAAAGCTGTATCACTAGGAAGGTGATGAAGCACTGGATCAGGTTACCTAGAGAGTTGGTGGAATCTCTACCCTTGGAGGTTTTCACAGGTCTAGCTCAGCAAAAACCTGGCAGGAATAATATAGCTGGGGATGGTCTTGTTTTGAGCAGGGGGTTGGACTAGATGACCTCCTGAGGTCCCTTCCAACCCTCATTTTCTATGACTCTATGATTCTATGAAGTCTGGGGGTGGGAAGGAGAATAGTATAGGTGATGCCCTGGGGGACTAATTGTGGGGGAGCATAGGTGACGTGGGGAGATTGAGGTGGTGGCAGTGCCTCATGCCAGGCCTGCACAGTGAGAGTGTGGGGCAGGGCTGGCAGCTGGAGTTGGGGGTGCTGCCCAGCCAGAGCAGTGTGTGGTGCCCAGGCCCTGGGCCTGGACAGAATGTGTGGCCATGGGTCCCAGCCAGGGAGTGGGATGGAGTCACAGGCAAGTCATCCTGGAGGGGAGGGGGTGTGGAGTGGCTCTCTGCTGCTACACACACTTGTGGGGAGGGATTGGGCTCATAGGTGAAGTGTTGGGGAGCTTTTGGGGGGCACATGATCCCCCAGATCTATGTACCCACAGCAGGAGACAGGACTGCAGCCTGGCCGGAGCGGTGCTGGGCAGGAGTTACCTCTGTGGCCTAGCAGGTGGGAACTGGCATGGGAGGGCACTGTGGGGTAGGGCAGGGAGTCTCAGTGCTGCTGGTGCCACCATGACCACCAAGGTGAATTGCCCCCTGTCTGCTGGGCAGCAGCAGAGGGGCACAAACCTGCATCAACATTCTGGCGGCATCTCACCTTGGTGGCCAATAGTGGTGTGGCTGCTGTGGGGCTCTCAGTGTGGTGATAGTGCAGAGTTATGCCTCCCTGCTACTGCCGGGTAGGCAGGGGGCACCTCACCTTTTTGGCTATGGCAGTGCAGTGATCCCTCCCATGCTGGGTCCCACTCGCTGGGCCATGGAGGTGGCCCCTGCCAGTGCTGTTCTGGCCAGGCTGCAGCCCTGCGCCTTACTGTGGGTGCAGAAATCAGGGGGCATATACCCCCCCCATGCCTCCCTGATGCTTCGTTTATGGTGGTGTCTATGTCCACACACACACTGTGCTGTGCCTCTGGCCTACTTGGGACAACTAAACGTATCTCTGTGCTTTGAATCTCTGGTTAGGTGCCTTCTGCCTGTTCCTGGTTACTTCTTTTCCTGATTGCTCCTGTTTCTGCATGTGTCCACCCTGCCTGGACAAACCTCTTGCCCTGACCATGGTCTCATCTCAACCCTTGACTTTGCTTCCATTCTAGTAAACCCCTGACATAGCACAAACCACTCAAGATGACTGCCTATGCACTGGAAAACCCTTAGAACCTACAGTGATGCTCCAAGGTGGACTGTGTGTCATAGAGGTAAACTCAGGATCTAAGTTTGCCTCAATTTCAAAAGATACAATTACACTACAGCCTCAAAATATCCCACCATTTGTTCCTTTTGAAGCAAGATTTGTTGACTATAATAAACAAATAATTGACTTGAAAGGCAAATGTTATTTCAACATTCTCCAGTTCATAATTACCAAAAGACAGTGAGCAAGCTAGATAGCCAGATAATGGTTCAAATTCCTGGGCAATAAGTTAAAAGCCATTTATAGCATTGTAATGGACAGCATCCAAGTTAGGATTATAGAAAGTAGGTCTGGAAGGGACCTCACAAGGTCATCTAGTCCAGCTGCCTGCTCAAGGCAGGATCACCTCTGACTAACCCACCCCAACCAAACATTGGTCCAACTTGTACTTGGAAAATTTCCAGGGATGGAGATTTGACAGCTTCTCTAGGTAGCCTGTTCCAGTGCTTGAGCAGGTTCATTGTCAGGAAGTTCCTCCTAATCTCCAACCTAAATTTCCTCTGCTGCAGCTTAAGGACATTGCTCTTAGTTCTTTCCCTGTGGTCACAGAGAGAAGTCTATCTGCAGGTATTTGAAGATTGTTATCTGGTTTTCTCTTTTCCAGACTAAATAAACCTAGTTTTTTCAGCCTTTCTTTACAAGGCATACTACCCAGGTCTTGAATCACTTTTGTTGCCCTGTGCTGGACTCTTTCCAAACTATCCATATCCTTCCTGAAGTGTGGGGCCAAAACTGGACACATTGCTCAAAGTGAGGCCTCACCAGTACTGAACAAAATGAAATAATCACTTTTGTGTCCTGATTTGCAAGTGACACTCCTCTTAATACAACCCAGGATGCTATTAGGTTTTTCTGCAACAAGAGCACATTGTTGGTTTATTTAGTTTATCATCTGCTGTAATCCCCCAGGCCCTTCTCTGCAGTACTGCAGCCTAGCCAGTCATTCCCCAATCTGTACTTTTGTATGCAATTATTTCATCTCAAGTGCAGGACTTTGTACTTGTCCTTGTTGAATTTCATCTGGTTCATTGTGGACCTTTTTCCAGTTTATTCAGGTTATTCTGGGTCTTAGCCCTACCCTACAGAGTGTTTCAGCTGTCAAAGACATTCATCAAGGTTTTTCAAGAACGGATCAATGTGAACCATGACCACCTTTTCATCTATGTTGAATCTGACAATGGCAGCAGTTTGAATAAAGCCTTATTGTGCTGCATTTGCCATCCATGTGAAGACTGATGCTGAGATTGATCATCTTGTTGAACATGTCCTTGATGCTATACCATCAGTGTCATATGAGGTCAAGACTTCAGATTTTTCACAGAAGCTGACCAGATGCAAGGTTGCATTTCAGATGAGGTGCCCACAACAGCTCCAGAAGACATCATATTGCCAGCAGGACTAGTTCTTATGAGTCCATCAGTTGTTCTTCCAGACCCATCAAGTCCTCCATCTGCCCCAAAGATGCAAGAAATGCTCAAGAAGCTGTTATCATCTCCAGTTGTGTCTATTTCTTGTTGCTGCCTATTGTTTTGTTTGAAATGCATTCAGTTTAAGCTCTTTTATTTGCATAATAAAGCTGTAGCATAACTTTGCTTGGGTGAGTGGCACACTGATTAAGAGGGACTGCCAGAATGGCACTTCTCTATATCTACCTCCCTAGTAGCAGCCAAGTAGCCAGATGTGGGAGATAGCAACAGCAGACAGCAATGTGGCAGCAGTGCCATGGTCTTTGAGCCCTCAGGACAGTTAAGACTGACTCCCCTTCTTCTACTTCTCTCTTATCCTCTGGTGCTTGGCATGCACCCTCCACTGCTCCTCAGGGTGCAGGGAGTTTTGCCCAAGGCAAAGAATTTGTTAGCTACACTTCTGCCATGAAGGTAGTTTCCCTGTTGCTCCCTGTATGATTTCACTGGGACAGAAAAAAATTCTGCAATACACATTTGTAAGAACCAACAGATCTATCCTATGATTGCTTGTGTCCAGTTAACCTGTGGAGCTTCTACTGCATGGAGCTTGCATAGTTAAGCAGATTGACCAAGGACAGCAAAAATAATAACTATCTGTTAAATAAGTAAATTAACTACTTATGTACTTCAAGTATACTGAGTCAAAAAGTAAAAGTAGAAAGGTTCACAGCTGTGGATGTTCAGAGAATCTCTGTAATAGTTTTAGAATTTGCCCTCTGCCCTAAGGAATGGATGAGTAGTTTCCATTCCTGGAGTGGAAACATTTTCAGGGTGAATCTTCCCTCCCTCTGTTCCCTCAGAATTGCAAATCCCCACATAAATCAGGCAGTCAACAGGGATAGTACTAAGTGGGAAATTAGTGTTCCTGTTGGAGAGTGTGGGTGAGACAGACTACTAAAATCATGTCTGTCCTGCTAAAATTAGCAGGCAAAGATCTATCTATACCGCTTTCAAAAATGTTTCCTAAAGCTGCATGATCACACACTTCAATAAGAAATTAAAGCAGGAAAAGAAACATATTTTACTTCCAACATACAGATTCATCTTCAGTTAAGATGCCTGTCACACACTAATTTTCGTAAGACATGAATAAATATGTATCAGATTTCCATTTTCACTGGACCAGAAATAATTTGTGTCTGAGGTTAGTCTCCTCTGTCTTTGCTCAAAGGTGCTAGCGAAAGTGATCTGCAGTAGACAGAACGGGATGCCTGGAATAGAGCTGTCACTCCTTGCATCCTTCCAGCACTACCGTGTGGAAAAGACTCTTTGTGGGACACAATCCCCTTAAATTATATGTGTCAGGTATCTTCATTATTTCTTTGTCTTCTGTCTTCTTTCCCCCCACCACCCTTTCTCTTCTCATTACTCCTCTTTTCTGGCTTCATTTTCCACTGTGTGTTTGAGAAGGAAAAAGGAGATAGCAAAGAAGTGAGGCAGGGGGATAAGAGAAACAGAACAGTCTGTGAGGAAGTACAGAAATCAGATGAGTCTCCTCCTGATGGAGAAGTAGGATTTTGCTTATTGATGCCAGGGCCTATCTCTTCCTTTTTGTGACTGTGATGGTGGCCATAATTTATTCCATCTGTTTATTGATACAATGTATATGCTGCCTTTCCCAACGAAGGCTCAGGGTGGTTTACAGTAAGAGCAACTAGAATATCAAAATAAAACAGAGATTGTCTAAACAACATTTTGGCCTAGCTTTGGTTGCTAATTGTCTGCCCAAGTAGGAAGGTCTTACAGCACTTCTGAAAAATATCCAGGTTTGGGCTCTGGTGGGCGTGAAGTGGGAATTCTAGAGCTGAGGAGCAACTATCAAGAATGACGTCCCACACATTTGCCAAATGGACTTGATGTACTGATGGTGCTTGCAGGAAGCTGCTCTCAGCTGACCTTAGGGCTCACAATGGGGAATAAGGGGGCTTGAATCTCCATTGCTACGTACATCAGAATCACTTACACCTGTGGTACCAGATCAGTAATCTCTGCTCACCTGACAGTTATGTTTATGGCCACTTTGTTTAGAATTAGGTACAAAGCAGGGGAGTGCTGGACTTTTTGCCTGTGTCTTCTCCACATTCCTGACTACAACTTGAAAATGGCCAAGGAAGAGACAATCTGAAGGCAGTCTTGGGATGGGACTTCACTGGTTTAGCAGTACTGTATAAATTCTTGTGTATGTCAGATATTCTCCGCTGCAACCCCAGCAACTGGTTGGGCATTTGAGACCTCTCCTTGGAGAAAGACTCTTTCCTAGAAAGCCTTGCCAGGAGAGGAGAATGCTTTTAAAGTTGGGAATAGCTACTGCTGCCCTAATAGACAATCTGAAGAGGTTAATGTCCCCTGAATCTTTATATTAACATATCATTCATACACAGTTTGCCTTTGATGCCAAACTATACCCTACCCTGAGGTGTGGTCATCAGGGTGCTTGCATGCAATTGTATTCCATATACTATATTAGTTGTTCAAATTCTAAACTTTCCATGCCATTTTACATACTGCATTAGTTACACTCCTAGGTTGCATCCAGATGAGCATGCACATGCCTCTTGCAGCATCCCAAACAGTTTGAGATGTTGCGCACACCCTTAGCATGCTGGGGCAAGCAGGAGTGTGGCAAAGGGCAAGGATCTGGAGTGACTAGAACCTGGGCACTGCCAGGTGTAAGTAGGGACTGGGGGAGGAGGTGATTATGGGTGTAGGGGGCCTGTCCTTGTGTGGGGGGACTGTGGGGCGGGGTTGTGTGTGGCACCCCCCCCCCACAGCAGCAGCAGCCATGGGGCACTCAGGGCCTGCTGCTGTTGGGTCACCCCATGGCGCGGCGTGGCCCTGATCACCTCAGAGCTGGCGCTGCCTGTTCTGCTCATTGCGGTTGTGGCCTGCTGTGGCACTGTATCCCTTTCTGCAGCCCCAGGCAGCTTAGGCTGTCACACGGGGGCCAGCACCACTCATAGGGACCATGTGTCATGGTGGGCTGGGTCCTACCTCCATGGAACTGGCCTGGCCTGACAGCATGCAGGGCTAATGCAGGCATGACCTGGCCCGGCACAACACATGGTCCCCATGAGGGGCACCAGGCTCCGGGCGACAGCCTGAGTGGCCCGGAGCTGCAGAAAGGCACATGACTCTGCATGGTGCCAGGCTGCACCTCTGACAGGTGGCACAGGTGGCGATGGATCTGAGGTGATGGGGGCCACCCCACACCATGGGGAGGCTCCAACAGCAGTGGGCCCTGAGTGCCCCACAGCCACTACTGCTGTGGGGGTGGGCCCTGCGTGGGGGGGATAGGTCCCGCCAGGGTGATGTGGGCCCTGAAGGGGGAGGCTGGGGCCCTGTGGGAGGACTGTGGCCCTACAGCGGGGAGCTGGGGCCCCGTGGGTGGGGGGAGAGCTATTGGCCCTGCAGGAGGGGGAGGGGGGCCATGGTCTTGTGGGGGGGCAGTCCATGTGCTGTGGTGGGGGCTCACCCTGTGCAGGGTAGGGGTCCCACCCCTCCTGAGCAGCCCCCCCACACAGTCTCTCCACACTTACAATCCCCCCACCATCCCACCACACCTACCCACACACCCACCCGGATCCCCCTACACCCCTTCCCACCCTCCTTTCGCAAACTCCCCATCTCCCCATAACACACCCATTGTGCCCAGCTGCCCAAATGGATAAGACCTGTTGGCAGGAGCAGTGGCAGCTGTTCCCACATCCTGGTTAGTGAAGGGGTCAGGGGGAGCACTAACTGCTCTATGATAAGAAAAGCAAAAGCAAACATCAAAACATATAGATATTTAGAATTTATTTTATTATGATAGAGACACTAATATGTTTTCAAATTGCTTTAACATTGTAAATATATCAATAAAACTTTGCCCAACTGATCAATCTCCCTCTCGCTCTCTAGATATATATAGTAGTCTTGTGTTTTAATTGTGGAAGAACATGGATTTGGGGGTGTTTTAAAGAGTGAATTCGGGATTTTTTTATGAGAGAATTTGCAGTTTTTAAATAGGGAACACCAGAATTCCTGCTAGTGAGGCAAGTGGCAGCAACCAGGCAGAGAAGCCTGCTCAGGGCTGGCACCTGGGACCCAACTGGAGGTGGGTGACCTCCTGGCCACTTAGGGCCAGGAGGACATGCTTTGATTGTTCAAAGAAGGCCACCACACTGAGAACATCTTTGGGAGATAGCGGCCCAGATGGCAGGGTGGTGGCACACATGGTAGCTGTGCTGCACAAAGGTCAACTGTGCAGCCACAGCCCACTGGCATCTGGCTCAGAGGTGCAGATGCCTTTGCTGTGGCCATGCAGTCCCCATCCAGGTCTGACAGGCGCGTAGCCTTGGGACCACATGCTGTCTCAGGTGGCAGCAAGTCATAGCCAGGCAGCAGCCCAACTGCCAGACTGCTGCAGTAGGTAGAGGGTGCAGGGAACTCTCAGGCAGGGCTGCTTCAGCAGTCCAGCTGGCACAAGAGGTAGTGTCCCCAGGTACCAATGGGTTGGGCCCCAAAAACTCCTATTTGTAACATTCAAATACCATGGGCTCTAAGGCTCACACAGCTAACTAGTAACATTCAAATACCTGGGTCAACAAAGGCAAAAAACAGGATAGGAGTGATGTGAGGGTCAAAATGTGAGAATGAGTGCTATGGAGGGGAACACTGAGCAGAGCCCCCCCATGCTCAAAGGCATCCAAGGAGCCAGTGGACACTGCCCAGTGGTGCTCCACTCAGAGGTGTGTGCAGACCAGTGAGAGGAAAGTGGCCCTGCAGTCCCTGGGCAGCTTCCAAACCAAAGCCTCCTTCCTGGTCATGTACTAGGTCCACTTGGCCAGGGCCAGGAGGAAGTTGACCAAGAGGTCCCAAGACTTGGTAGGGCCAAAAATAACCATGCAGAACCTTGTTAACAAAGGCAAGGGTGTTGGGAGGTAAGGGAGGCAGGCGGTCCAGGCGGGTGGTCCAGGCGGGCACCAGACCAGGTGGGTGGTTGCATGTGTCATGGGTAGACCCATGCACTGGGCTAGTGCAGCAGGGTCCACCCATGCCTGTCCAGGAGGTCTATGATATGGGTGACACCAGCCAGGATCAATCTTTGTCACAACCTGGGTGCCTCTGCTGTTGGTACCTCCAGCGGTGGGTTCCAGAGAAGGGGCTCACTGAGCAGGTCGGTGCCCTGGGCGAGTGTCACGGGAGACCTGGAGGCAGAGGCCAGCCTCCAGGCCCAGATGAGGTCCTGATAGAAATCTAGCAGCCCTCACAGGTCATGCAGGAAATAGCCCCACAGGCCAAGGAGCTGCCAGTCATATTGGAGCCCCCGGAAGTGGCAGGGGAAGGCGCGCCCCAGGGGAAGTTCAGGACCTGTGCAGAGACCCAGTGCTGTTCTGGCCAGAAAAACTCTAGCGCCATCTCTGGAGTCCAGCCAGGACCCTGGGAGGCACTAGCAGTGTGTGGAAGTGGTGGCAAAGCATGGATAGGACCAGCTGGTTCAACACCAGTGCTCTCCAGAGCAGGGAGAAACCTGAGAGTGAGTAGCCATGAGCTGCTTGCCAGAAGCTCCTGAGAGTGAGTAGCCCTGAGCTGCTTGCCAGGGCAAGTTTTTATACTGTTGGGGCCAGCATGGGTGCTGGCTCTAGGGTCTAACTCCCCCTGGCTGCAGATCTGGGCAGGGTTATTTTGCCCCAAGTAGCAAAACTTGCCCCACAACAAAGTGCATGTCCGGGCACGTGTACTGAGGCAAAAATCACCGGCTCAATTTGTGCAACTCCTATTTGAGCTGCTGCAAGCGTGTGTACTTGCATGTGTGGATGCAACCCTACAGGTCCCTTTGTACCCACTGAGGAGGGACTAGAATTTGCTTCCATAATCCAGTCCTGTTCCATAGAGCTGCCTATATATCACGTTAAGAAATCTTAACTTGACTTTGGTTCCTGGTAGCCTGGGATACACTCTCTCATCAGAAAGCTCAAAAATCACTGAGACTCCTCAAGACAATCATGTTTAGCTTGTGGTGGTGCCCAGTGCCCCATGCTATAGTCTGGCAATGTGATGGAACAAGTAGAAAAATCTCTGTGGAACACAGGTCCCTCAACTGGTGAGAAAAGTGTCAGGCATCTTCATTGTTTCTTTGTCTTCTGTCTTCTCCAACTTTTCTTGTTTCCCATTCTTAAAAGAGACAGAAGCTGTATGCTCTGTGCCATGCAGCATAGTTGAGAGGGATGCTTGTTAGCTTGTTATACTAGACAGTCTTGCTGCCTTTTGAGATTCATAGCAAATAGTGGAACAGTTTCACTCATTGAATTAGCCAGATATAAAGCCATCAGAGCTGTAACAATAAGGAAAAAATGGCTATGGCATTTGACATTATCTTGAATAATATCACACAGTGTATAAGATTTAATTGCATACAAAATTCATTGATGTGAAAAACTTTATGCATGTTCCCCCTACTCTAATTCTGTAGATGGATGCCTATTACAATGAAGAGAACCAAGTCTTTCTTGGGATTGGTGAGGGACCAATGAATATTTCAAGTGTAGTTTCTTTCTCATAGAAGTAAATGTAAATGAGAAGCATATGCTT
This sequence comes from Crocodylus porosus, assembly GCF_001723895.1. Taxonomy (NCBI): domain Eukaryota; kingdom Metazoa; phylum Chordata; order Crocodylia; family Crocodylidae; genus Crocodylus; species Crocodylus porosus. Next base: position 65,349,172 of record NW_017728918.1, on the reverse strand, counting down.
ATGTGAGAAGAGGATTTGGATATTATCATAAGAGGCCAGGGAATACTATAAAGCAAATATTAATTTGCTTTAGAAATGTAAACCATCAGAAGGAATAAGCTCACTGTGTTTTTTATGTATACATTAATAAAATCTTTTGCAAACCCTAGCATTTGCAGTTGCCGAGAAAAATAATACATTTATTTTAAATGAAAAGGAAGAAATTGGTGTGTACAGATCAATCATGCAGTACTGGAGCATTAGGAGATTGTCACACAGGCAGAACAGACTAACTGTGAATGTGTTGTAGGCTAGCTTAGCCACAGAGAGGAAGGATAGTCCACTGGCCTAGGATGCGAGAGAGTGCAGTTCAAATTTGTGCTTTAACTATGGATGGTCTAGCTTTCAACACTTTCAGAGCCTTGATAAAAAAGTTGATTTGCTTTGGGCTTATCACAGTTCCCAGGGGAATGCTCTAAAAAACACCCCAGTTCAGTAATAGTTTTCTCACTGACAGCTACCCTTTGTGGTCTATCTGTCCACCAGGTTTTCTAATCCATTTAACATATACTTTATTGCTCTTGAAAAGTAGAGACTTTTCAATCGGCATGTCAGATAGTGTTAAGTTAAATGTCTCACAAAAGTCTAAGTTTATATCTAGACAAGTTGTGTTTATCAGTGTAACTTGTGCTCTCATAAAATGCAGTCAGGCTTAGTTAATAGACTAATTTTCCTTAAAACCATGTTGACTGGCATTAATTAAATTCTTGGTCTTAATTTCTTTATTAATTGAAACCTGTAATAGCTTTTCCATTATTTGGCCTTGAACTGATGTCAGAATAATCAGCCTATAGTCACCTGGGTCCATCCTGTTTGTCTTCCTTTAATAATGGCACATGATTAACTCTCTTCTTTTGGAATGTTCCTAGCATTCCAGGATTTATTAAAATTGAACTGCAGCAAGTCAGAGATCTCCTTAAACAGCTCTGAACTGTGTATTCCTAAAACTGGATGTTTTACGACCAATTAATTTAAAATGAGATGAATTGCAAATACTCCCTATGTTCCATTCTGGTCACGTCCAAGGAAACACATCTCAGGAGAAGTGGAAATTGGTAGTAGGATTAAGAGTTGAATTCTGCAGATTTAGCAACAGGGAAATAGATTTATTTTAGGCAAATCCAACAGCAGCTGTCTTATCCTTGACACTTACACTTCATCCCAGTCCCAAGAGACTGAGGAAAACACTTTGGAGAGCACAATGGTGATGAAGTAAAGAAAACAAAATGTAACATGTAACCCTGTTGTTGCGCTATTCTTTGTTTTCACAGGAAGTAAGTGCATTTTGTTGTATGCTTTAAGTTCTGGTTTGGAAATTTGTCTCCAATATTCCACTGGGAGATGAGGAGGGAATCTTTCCCCTCATGCATTTGATCTAACTTCTTTCTTCAGTTTCAGAAATCACAAAATTATGGTAGTATCCTGTATATTACTTAGATACAACCAGGCAAAATGAGCCACTCTTTACTCTCTGGTATGCAAGACTTCTGTGGGAGCTGATAGGCAAGAGACAGCCCTTACACACAAACCGGTTTAAGTGATCAGAAACTGGTTTAAACCTGTAACAGAACAGATATTCAGTGCACATAAACCAGTTTGAAAATGACTGATGCCGGTTTGAGATAAACTTGGTTGAATGTAGTATCAGATTTAACGATTTAGGTCAAACCAGTTTATGAAATATCTGTCCCAGACTCTTTGCTGGTTTAAGCTAAATCAGACACCCCCAGCATGCTCCCTGGGCTGAGTGGGGCTCTTTGCTCCACAGCAGAGCTAGTCCCTCTCCTCTGCTCTTACCCAACCCCCCCCACACACACTTACTGCTTAAGCAGCGATCCCTTCCTTGTCTCTCCCACAGCACAGACTGTAGCCAGCATGTGGTCTGCTGTGTAAGGAAGATAGGGCAGTGTCAGCGAAGGGCTTTTGGGAGGTCATCAACAGCTCAGCTGGTAATGTGCCTGAATTCATTCCTTTGCAGAAAGCTGTTTAAGAATAAGTGAGGCTTTGTTTTCTGATGGGGTGCTAAATGCAGATAACAGAGATAATAAATGCTCTGTTATCAAGGGGGGAGGGACTTCTCCCCAATCACGGTGTCTTGCCAGGGCCTGGCCATGCCCCCCTCAGCTCCCTGCAGAAGGGAAGGGAGGGCTCCTGTAGCACCCCCTGGCTTGTAGCCTTAGCCACGGCAGGCATGTGCCTGCATTTGTCATGTCTGTCTGGTTACAAAACTGATTGAGCCTAGCCAGGTTAGACTAACCTGCAAAGATTGAATCAATTCAGGCTCAGGCTTTTTGAATGTCTGTCCCTAGCCATAATAACATAGAGCAGAGGGGGCCAAGCTATTAGGCAAGTGTGCCTCAAATGAGTCCTACATCCCCCCCTTAGTATATTTACATGCACAATTCTGCACGTGAATAAACTCTGGAGCTTATTGCTCTGGAGTTTTTTGCTCCTAGGCATGCTATTTGAAAGTGCGCCCGAGAGCAATTAACTCCAGAGCAATGAACTTGAGAATATTCACGAGCAGTACATGGAGCTTGGTTGAGTCAGCCCCAGCTGTCAGGGTGCCCTGGGGGTCAGCCTGCCAGCCTGGGGTTGCTCTGCCAGGCTGAATGGGCTGCAAAGGGGCTGGCTGGGGCATGAGGGTAGCTCCCACACTGGAGCACCCTAATGCCCCAGCCAGCTGGGTCAGCATTTACTGTACACTGCTGCACATGAAAAAAAACTCTGTAATAGGCTAGTATTTTTATTCACAAGTACTACCCTGCTGCAGAGTTTATTAGCTTCTTGCATCCTAATAGGCGTGCGCCTGCAGATGCTGAGACTTTTACTGAGGAGCTAATTAGTCAGATCCACAGTAAGCCTCTTGTGTTGGTAAGCTTTCTGAGTGCTACTCTGATACCCTTCTACTAACTGATCTTCTGCTCTGCTTTCTATTCCCTACTCTATGCTCCCTGCCTAATCTTCTCCTCTGCCTTCTGTGTCATGCCCTACCAATTGCTCTACTGCTTGTCCCCTCTGTGATCTGTCACATGCCATACACAGAAGCTGTTTGTGCCACCTGTGGCACTTGTGCCTCAGTTTCACCAGCTGTGCTGTAGGGTAAATTTAGTGGGGAAGAACTGGGCCAATTTAGAAGAAAGAATGCTACTATCAATTTACATACAAACTGAGGCTTAATGAGGAGTCCAAGGTCTTGCCAGGTGACAACTTCTTTTTTAGGGCTATGAACAATGACTTCTCATTCTACTTCACCAGTGTGAAATTGGGGATCAAGCCAGTTTACCTCACTGCCTCAGTTTTCCTCCTGTGTCAAAACCAGCAGAATACCTTCTCCTTGACCTTCTCCTCTGCCTCTTCGTTTCCTTTTCCCCTTTCTCCTCCAAGTTATTTCTTCTTGAGGGCTTGTAGGTGGATGATGTTGGAGAAACAGTAAAAGTATGGCCTCTGAAACCACTTTCTCGCTCTCTCTCACTCTTTGTCTGGTAAATGTAAAACCATTTAAAAATGTTTACTGAATGTTGATCCACTGGGGAAGCTTCTATGAAAATGTGCCAGTGAAGTATTTGCTGAAGTCTTATTTGCCTGTAGCTGACTTCCCTAAAAGTGAAGTGCTTTGAAGCAGCTATGTAATACATGAGATGGCATAACTGGAACAAGTATCAAAAGGGGAATAAAGAGTTGCATTCATAGTTTTATGCTTCATGCAGTAGGTGAAATGTTTGTAGACTAGATATTATGGAAGCTACAAGGAGTCCTTAAGTGATGCTCTCTCCTTTGGAAAAATACTTGTCCTGGTGTCTGTAGGATTATTCATGTTCTTGTGAAAATATTTTAAAAAAATCAAGGGATGTTCAGTAGCCAAGGTACAGGGTACTGTTTTTTCTTATTGGCAAAAATTATATAAATCATCAGTGCTGGAAATACTTAAAGAAGTGATAAATATTACTCAGTTCTCCAAGTCAACTGTGGGGTGGAAAGTCCAAAGACATTTTTTGTTTAACATAAGAAAACTGTATTTAATTCTGAAAAAAGAATTCCAAAGAGTAATGTTTTAGAACTAAGTCACTTGAATAATAACATTGAAAAGGTCAAAGTCCCCAAAGAGTTGGAATCAGCTGCTATTATGGAAACTTTAATGTTACATCATCTAACACATTAAAATGTTGATAATGTTAATGGAGGCTACAGTACTTATCATGTTTCATTAGTTAAAAAATTCATTTTTCTTGGTCTCCTGTATAAGAATGATTACTTCAGCAATATTTCTGTTTTCTGTAAAAATGGGGTGGAGTAGAACAATTAATGTTGAATAGCCCTAGTCTTACTAGTTGACATATTAACTGCGAGTGGAAGCTTGTGACTCTCAAAATTTGGAATTGGCTAAGTGTCATTGTGTCTTCACTTTTTTGTTTGTATAGACATGCAGAATGGATCCATTTTTCATCATTGGTTGATTGGGTGATTAATGGATCATACACAACATAGCAGAGCTATTATACAATATTTCTTTTCTCTTTCATGCCTTATTGTTCAATTAATAGGTATGTAGGAGGACATTTTACCAACTCAAATAACTGTCATATTTTCATTTGGGAAAACAAATGTTTTGCTAGGAAATTTTGTATCTGTAGTAATGACATCTAGCAATCAACAGTTTATAATGATCTGCTTCATTTTGTCAGCTAGTAAAGTACATGGAACTT
>NW_017728918.1:65342190-65343477 GCF_001723895.1 Crocodylus porosus | reverse complement strand
AGATATTAGGAAAAACTCTCTCATGAGGAGGGTAGTAAAGCACTGGGACAGGTTATTCAGAGAGGTGGTAGAATCTCCATCTTTGTAGGTTTTTAAGGCTTGGCTAGACAAACCCTTAGCTGGGATGACATAGTTGGGGATGGTCCTGGTTGAGCAGGGGGTTTGACTAGATGACCTCCTGAGGTCTCTTTCAGCTGTAATGTTCTATAATTCTAAGCTTGAGAAACATTTCTCCACTGTCCCTGAAAAATCTTCCTTTCTGTGGAAGTCCTAGTGCTGCAGGTTTTTTAATTGCTGTATGTTCCACCCAACTGGGCAGTATACATGACATTTAAAGCCTATGGGGGCTGAGGACTGGGACAGGGAAAGTGTCCCCCAGCCTGCTTCCCACCCCTGCCACCCAACTAAGGGCAGGGTCAGTAAGGGGAAGGTGTTGGAGCCAGGAATAGGGCCAGAAGATAGCCCTCTGGCCTATCTCTGAGCTTTACAGGCTTCAAAATCACCAGCCCATTCCCTAAAAGAGGTAACTAGTCCCTAGTTTGGGGTTGGGGCTGCTCCATTCTTCTCTTAAACTAATCCAGGAGGGAAGCGGCGCAGTGGGGCAAAGCTCCTAGCCTGTTCCTTAAACTGGGCAATCCCTGGTTTGGGCAAGGGGGAGGGAGCAACAGGGGCTTCTCACCTCTCCTCCCAGGGTAGACCGGGAAAGGAGTGTACAAGCTTTTATTTTTGTGATAGATTAGATAGATAGCTTTTTATTTTTGTGATCTCTTTCAAAGGAGATTGTAGCAGGATGGCCTTGAGGTGCCGTGACCTCCCCTTAGTGCCCATGCCTCTCGTGCCAAGTCTGGGTCCTTAACACATCCTCCATCTCGCCCGCCACATCTTTGATCTTATTGGTTCAATTAGGGAGGCTGCCTTCTCTTTCCCCCTTGGCACGGAGCCGGTCTTACTCTACCCCAATTCCGGGCCACTTCCCATGCCGGTCCTTGCCACCCTGCCCCCGAGGGTGTCCTAAGCAGCCCGCTCTCTCTCTCTGGGCTTGCTTCGATATACACACCCTCTCCCGGGGCCAGCTCCACTATACCCTCTTCGCCCGCGCTCTCTGCCCACACTGGGGCCCTCACCCGCGCCTCTCGTGCCTTGGGGATCAGGTGCCCCACAGCCATGCCTGGCCCCTTGACCCTTTCTTGGGTTGTGCACCCCACTGGGCCTATATCGCGCTGCTCGCGCTCATGCTGCGCTTCTCGTGCCTCCTCACCCCTCTGGGCCTATATCGCACCTCTCACA
>NW_017728918.1:65325847-65341372 GCF_001723895.1 Crocodylus porosus | reverse complement strand
CAGCTGACCCACTCTGTTGCCGTAGCAACTGCCACCTGCGCTGCCCTGGTGAGTGGCAGCTGGGCCCATTCACTACTATTCAGTAGCAGGCACCCTAGTGCCCTGCTACAGAGATCTTCCAGGTTGACACTAGTGATCACCAGGTTCAGTAAACACAGGCATGCATGAATGAGAAGAACTAACAATGAACTTTATTTGTGGAGCATTAGGCAATTTTTAAAGGTCCTTTTTCTGGTTGTAACTAACTAGGGCCATCTGCCAGTTCCCAAACTCTGTAGTCTAAGTAAAGAGTCTCTGTAGTCTCTTTCTACAACTTCTATCTCTTCAGGCACTGTGACAGGGCAGTGGTCACATCCTGTCACAACTTGTCAGGAGACAGAGGAATGGTGGGAATGAGAATGTCTTACCTGCATGGGAAAGGAATCAGTAAAGTGAGTAATGAGAAAAGTGGCTTTATTGATTCTCGCCAGGGCTGGCAGGAAGAGAACATTGATGGGGAGCTGACTGAATAGGCTCCAGAAGCTGACCCAGAAGTGGAAACGCTGCAAGTCAGGTGAGTCATTTCCCTGGAAAGGGGAAACTGGCAGGAGCAGGAGCTTGTGTAGCTGCATGGAAGTGCAGCGATTACTCACCCAGCCAGGGGCCAACAGGTTTAACAGAGGAGAAGTGAAAAACTTTGAGACTGACCTGAGGTGAGGCCCAGTGTGAAAGCCAGCAAGGAATTGGTCTAGTGAGTAAGGAGCTTTGGGTCATAACCTAAGGGGAAGAAGAAGAAGAGAAGGGCTGGCTGAGGGGATCTGCCTGCAGGAAACAGGATTCTCCCCTAAAATAAGGATGGAACGTAGAACTAAGCCAGGGGACTGAGTTGGGCTGGCTGTAGCTCCCAATCGATACCCTTTATTAAAGATGGAACAGAACAGAAATTGGTGCTTAATTTTTCCCACTGGTTGTGGGAAAAATCCTGAACGTGTTCAGAGAAGGTATTCACCCAAGATTCCAAGGGCAAGTATGCCTAGGGCTGGTTCTAAAGAGGGACCTGTGAGGGTGTAAGCCCAAGTGCTGGGAGCAGTCCATGACATAGGCATTGGGTGATTTGTGACAACCTATAAGACTGAGTTGGTGCACCAAGCACAGACTGTAATTAGGAAATGCACCTCAGAACATCTGGAGTGGTAAGGGCAGGGTATGGGGAAGGAGGAGCCCTGTAAAGAGGCCAGATGGTCAGATATGTTACAGTGAGAAACAACAGTTTTCTTCCCAATATTCAATTTTTCCCTAGGATTTTCTTAAACATCAAAGGCATGGCAGGAAAGTACCAAAGAGGATTAGCAGATCCTGGGTGGATTGGTTGCAACATATCTTTCCATGAAAGCTTCAGACTTCTACAGGGGTGTAGGTTGTAGCCATGTTGGTCTAAGGACATAGGCAGACAAGCTTCTTTGGGTAAATCTGAAATCTTTTATTAGACCAACTAAATAGTTAGAAATTTTTTTTCTTGCTTGATAAGAAATTTTTTTCCAACGATTTAGTTGATCTAATAAAAGATATCAGATTTACCCAGTGTGGAAGAGCCCCGACCCCAGAGAGCCCCAGGGCTGACCAGGCCGGTCGGAGCACGCCCGGCTGGGGCCGGCAGCGTGGGAGCGCGGGGCGCGAGAGTGGTGGTGCGGCCGCAGCAGGGATGAGAGCCCAGGAGGTGAACCCCATGCGGTGCTTGGCAGCCCGCACCTTAATTAACTTCCCCAGAGTGCGGCAAGGAGCCGGGCGGCTCAAAAGCGGTGCCAGCACAGAGCTTAGGGGGACCGGAAGAGCCGGAGGAGGAGGAGGAGCTTCCCGGTGGGGAAGCGGCACGAGGGAGGACAGCAGATCGGCACCCGGCGAGGGTCTTCTGGAGCCGGGTAGGGCCCCGTAGGGGCAGGACACGAGGGACGGAGGGCCCTGTGGGCCATTGACCGGATTGTGAAGGCCGGGGTGGGGGAGCTCCCCATCCCAGCCCCAAGCAGCGCGGCCTGCAGCTGGAAGCGGCGGAGGCGGGCCGGCCCGTGCGGTACTGGGCAGAAAATGGAGCCCAGGCAGGAGCGGCGTGCTCTGGCCGCACAGAGGGAACCCCAATCGGGGAACACAGGCCTCCAGCAGGAGGCGGACGGGACTTAACAAGAAACCTGAGCCAGCACCGGCGGAGAGCTGGCAGAGCGGCTCGCGTGTCGCTAACGGGACAATTTTCTGTTGAGGGACTACCCCACCTCAGCTGAGGAGAGGGGGGCAGCCCTGTCGACTCATTACGGAGGCCTGGGCAAGGGTGTAGGGGAGGCAGGAGCCCCCAAGGACCCCGAACTGGACTGGACAGGAGGTACCGCTTTTGGACGTGCACACACCAGGGAATTCACTGGACCTAATAACAGCAAAGTCGTGGCAGGAGGACTTGGCAAGAGCATACCAGGAGCGGGAGCCACCCCTGGATCAGGAGGGCAAGCCCCACAGCGATCTGCGGGCGCCCAAACTCGTGCCATTGCGGGCAGGCCCGCGGACACCCAGAGAACATTGTCAGACTTCTACGGGCACCTAAAAGATCTTCTTCCCAGAGCAGGTGTTCCCCCTGGAAGAAATTGAATTATCTTATAGTTTCTGCTAGGAGACCAGTGACACTCCCAGTAGAAATGTAATGCCTTCTTGTGGCCTTTGTCTTCTGTTTTAACTCTTCTGTACAGGGACTTTATCTTCCTATATATCCATGAAGTTCCTTCTGTATACATTAATAAATAACATTTTCTCCCCCTGATTGAATAGCTAATGTAGAAAAAAATGTAAAAAGTCAAAAGATCTGTCATAGGGCTAGATGTCACATCAGACAATAATAGGTAAGGTAGTCTCATTTTTACAGCCAGGTGTATGAAAAGGAATGATGTGGCTAGCATCACATCTAGTTGACTTCAATTCACCAGCTCAAATGGGTTGATTAAGTATAAAGATCAGCATACATCCAGACCCAGGCTGTAACTCATGCCTTAGGGTCTGTAGGTCAATGCCATTATCCAGCCACCCATGCAGAAATTAGTAACTGGTTAAGTACAAGCAGAACACAAGGTGTTAATGGAAGGTAAGATTTTCAAATGTCCAAGAGACTGAGGTATCCAACTCCATTGTCTTTCACTGGGAGTTGTGCACAATAGTCTTTGGGTGCTTTTGAAAAGCTAGCCTGAAATGAAGAGAGTTCTAGCTAGCGTTTAAAGTAGTAAGCAATATAACAAGTAAACATTTTGTTGGTAGAGTTTGAGTTTATAACTCAGGCGGGTTTTATTACTGACTCTTTCTCCACTGTAAGATACAGCATGCATATACAGTACAAGAATGCTGAAAAATAAAGAGCTATTCTGGTCAACAACATGATTTCAAAACATTTCTTTCTTTTGGAGTAGGAAGTTTTAGTGACAGGAAATAAATATTAACTAACTTTTGTTAGCTGAGATAGAGGTGATGATCACTAAAACAAACAATTTATTAAATAGGGGAAACCCAGCAATAATGGTTTCCCTTAAGATAAACAGTTTTAGTTTTATCTTATTTGGATGTCAAGAAATTTGCACAATGTCCAGATTGTCCAACTGACTTAGAATAGGCCTATTATTTTTCTGTTGGATGTGGGGCATATGCTTCCTGGGATAATTCTGTGCTTGGTTGTTACATTATTTTGTGCCACTGTCTGTGCAACAAGTAACTTCTTTCTCTCCCTTTACCTGTTCTTCTCTCATTCCTAAAGCAGCCATTCTATACTTCTCTTTACCCCAACAAATGATAAAGCCTTTTATTGTCTTGCTCCACTGGGCATCAGTTCAGATACATTTGATTATCCTTTAAGCTCATCAAGGAAGGGACTTTGAGTAAAATCTAGACCCTACTAAAGTCAGCCACAAACCCTCCATTGGCTTTGCAGGAACCTGAATGTTACACATCTTCTGTTTTTCTGATTGTCAAGTTCCATGAATGCAGAAATTAAGCCTATACATCCAATTTTGCATGACCAGTGTCTTGGTGCATTATATAGGGGGGCATTATTAGATAGGCGGGACAAGCTGAGCTCTTCAATGAGTTTTTTACTGCTGTATTCCTGAACAGGGATCAGGACAAATCCCTCAATTGGATCATAGACAGAGAAAAAAGGGAAACCAGCCCACCAACTGTTAGCACTTAGTGAAGGGACACTTGGAGGGGCTGGATGTGTTTAAGTCAGCAGGCCCAGATGATCTTCATCCAAGGGTGCTGGAGGAATTGACCAGTCATAGCAAAGCAACTGGCATGGCTGTTTGAGCACTCTTGGTGCTCAGGTAAGGTCCCAGAGGACTGGAAAAGGGCCAATGTGGGCACAGTTTTCAAGAAGGGGAGGAAGAAGGATCTGGGTAACTATAGATTGGTTAGTTTCACCTCTATCCTCATTAAAACCTTTGAAAAATTATTAAGGATCACATTTGTGGGAGTCTGGTGGGAAAAACAATGCTGAAGGGCAACCACCATGGATTCATAGCAGACAGATACTCCCTGACTAACCTTGTTTCTTTTTTTGACCAGGTCACAAAATATTTAGATGCACAAATTGTGGTAGATGTCATCTACTTGGATTTTAAGAAAGCCTTTGATATGGTATGTGATCCTATTTTCACAGATAAACTGAGTGGTTGTGATGTATATGATCACATGGTCAGGTGGGTGGCAAATTGGCTTAGGGGTCACACACACAGAGTGATGGTGGATGGGACAGTATTGACCTGGAAAGCTGTGGGCAGTGGAGTCCCACAGGGCTCAGTCCTTGGACCTTTGCTGTTCAATGTTTTCATCAGCAACTTGGATGAGAGTGTGGAGAGCACTCTGTCTAGATTCACTGATGATACTAAATTATGCAATAAAGTTAATGCACTAGAGGGTAGCGAATGAATCCAGGAGGATCTGGACAGGTTGGAAAAGTTGGTGGAACAGAATACAATGCAGTTCAACAAGGAGAAGTGCAAGGTGCTGCACTTAGGGAGAAGGAATCACCAGCATGTACAGGCTAGGGGAGGACGTTCGCAGCAGCACAGCAATGGGAAATGATCTCGGAATCATTGTTGACACCAAGATGAACATGAGTTGTCAATGTGATGAAGCAATTAGTAAAGCTAACCACACTTTATCATGTATTAGCAAGTGCATGACACACAGGTTCAAGAAGGTGATACTTCCCCCCTATGTGGCATTAGACAAGCCGCAGTTGGAGTACTGAATCCAGTTTTGGGTGCCACACTTCAAGAGGGATGTGGATAACCTCAAGAGGGTTCAGAGGATGGCCACTCGTATGGTTAGGGGCCTGCAGGCAAAGCCCTATGAGGAGAGATTGAGGCCCCTCCACAAGAGAAGGCTGAGACGTGATCTAGTGGCTGCCTGCAAATTCAATGGGGGGTGGGGGTGGGGCAGCAAGGAATAGGAGGAGCTCTGTTTACCAGGGCACCCCTTGGAGTAACCAGGCAAAACGGCCAGAAACTGATGGAAAGCAGATTTAGGTTAGACACCAGGAAGAACTTCTTTATGGTAAGTGTTGCCAGAATCTGGAATGGGCTTCCAAGGGAGGTGGTGCATTCCCCTACCTTGGGGGTCTTTAAAAGGAGGCTAGACATGCACCTGTCTGAGGTTGTCTGACCCCAGCACTCTTTCCTGCCCAGGGCAGGGGGTTGGACTCGATGATCTGCTGAGTTCCTTCTGATCCAATCATCTTGAATCTATATACAATACCATAAACTAGCAATGTTTACTTTAAAGCATTTCCCTCCATTGCCTATTCTACCACAGGGGTACACTATGTGCCGTAGAGTACACAATAGAAAAAAACATCAAGAAACCTCAAATAAAATGGAAAATGATAATCCTTTCACTGCTGTATTTTGTAATCTGAATGAGGATTCACAACAATAATTGGTGCTGCATTTTGTCAGGTAGTGTGTCCATGAACATTTCTTGGCATAAAATGTATTAGTTATTGGTTTTTCTCTCTCATTACTTTGAAGTACATAAAGTGTCAGAGAACAGTCTCTTGAAGCTGTTAGACTTAACTGAAGAAATACAAGCCTGAGCCAAGCCTGTTAATAGCCAAAATTCTCATAAGGTACTATTCTGACACATCAGGTAGAAGTGAATGTAGGCCACTTCAGTTACAGGTAGGGAAGAGAGAAAGATGTGTTCGTTTTGAAATTTCCAACTGTAGTCCTCTTCTAGACATATCTATGTGGTACAAAGCACTACCATTATGATACTACTTATCACACCCTGCTGTATAGGCTGTGAGAAGAGCTTTGATTCTGTTGGGCTCTGTAGTAGGGCATACTGAAAGCAGAATTTGAATAATGTGTTTTTATAGACTCTTTTTTTTCATCATTTGTGCATATTCTACCTGCACTCTAATTACCCTGAATCAGCAAAATATATGGATAATTTATGCACCGCAGAAGCTATGGGTGAATTCAGGGGCTCTGAAAGTAAGTCTTCACCATGCCACTAAGGTACTTGGGAATGATATACAATGTGGCCCCTGCCTCCTGAGCTGGAAGCAGGGCAGCCAGTAGGGGCGTGCAAAATGGGCCCTATTGGATTCAGATTCGGCCCAAATCAGGGACAGTGATTTGATTCATTGATTTGGATCACTGTCCCTGGTTTGATTTGGCTGAATCCAAATCTGAAGAATTGATGTTGATTTGGAGAATCAGCGATTTGGACATAGACACAGCTTTAAATGTTTTTTCTATATACCTTGAAGTACCAGGCACAGCTCATGAATGCTGCAGTGCTGAGGTGGATGGAGTGTCTCACAGGAGCATGGGGGAACCCCTGGCATGCTCAGTAGCAAACCTAGAAGTGGACCAGAAGTATTTCCGGTCCACTTCTGGGTCTGCCAGGGAGCGTGCTGCGGGCGCCCCCACACCCCCTAGGCTTGGCAACTGGCTGCAGGGGGACCCTGGGTGCCCCTCCTGACCCAGGAGGCACCAGTCACTGAGCCAGGGGGGAGGTGCGGGGGGGGGCCTGGAACATGCTTCCTGGAAGACCCAGAAGTGGACCAAAGGTGCTTCTGGTCCATTTCCATGTCTGCTGCTGAGTGTGCTGGGGTCCCCCGCAAGCTACTGTGGGATGGTACATCTTCCCCAGCATTGCAGCACTCATGAGCCCCCTGGTACTTTAAAGTATGTAGAAAAAACAGTTAAAGCTGTGTCTATGTCTGAATCACTGAATCTTTCCGAATCTCTCTGAATTGATTCAGAGGGTTCCAATTTGATTTGGAGAGATGAAAGGGTCTCCTGATTCAATTTGGATTTGGAGATTTGGCCACTGTTCCGGGGGCATTCAGACACAAGAGCCCCAAGCCATACCCTGGGGGCTCCGGGGATGGGGGCCATGTATAAAAACAAAAAAACAAGAAAACTACTCACCTGCAACAGGATGCATGATACTGCGGGAATAAAGAGTAGAGCCCACATGGGTTAAAAGCCATGCCTTTATCCAGCTGAAGCCAACTGGTGATGTCATGGGCAATCACTGGCTGGTGGAAATAAGAAGGATCGCTGCAGGAGGAGCAGGGAGAGCAGGGGAGGCGGCGGAGGATCTCCACACTGGCATGCCTGTATAGTGAGAGAAGATCCAGGCAGGGAGCAGCAGCAGAGATGGCAGGGTCTCCCTGCTCGGGTGATGGAGAACTCAAGCCCTGAGGACTGCGGGATGCTGGGGGTGGGACACTGCAGGCAATGCTGAGGGAGACTGGCATTGCAAGCTGCACTCAGCGGAGTGAAGGGAGCAACAGCCCAGAAGAAGGGGCTATAGCAGACCCAGGGGAGACGACGGGTCATCTCCCTGAATACTCCCAGGTACTGAGTACAGGAGATGGGTTGGCGAAATAGTGGAGGCAAAGAAACTTCCAAGGAAAGGCGTAGAGGGGACCCCATCGAATCTTGACAGTGGGGCTGGTGAAACAGCCTAATGGGCCACCCAGATCCATATTTTGTTTTGTTCATTTTTCTTTTCCCTCTTTTTGTGGGGTGGTGATGAGGCATGCAGGTCTCATGAATTGAGTCTCTTAGTCTTGAAGGGCCCTGGTACGGGGAAGTGAGTGTGGTCAAGGAATGTCAGCATTGTGGCTTCCTTCCTTTTTTTGTTTTGCATTCCTTTTTTGTTTTGTTTCCCCTTTCTTTGGTTGTCCCAGAGGGGGTAGAGACCTGGTCTATGTAACTAGTAGGCCTGTGGGCCCCGCAGGTGTAAAACGCTCAGGACACAAAATCCGAGGGAGGGATCAAGGTCAAGGAAACATCTACACCGGAGGGACGGCTGCCTCAAGACCTGGTGTCCTGCCGGAAGTTGGCGTGAGACTGGGGTGTAGAGGAGGTGGAGCCCCACAAACAGCTGTCAAGTGGAGTACCCACCCCTGAGAGACCTCCAGCAGGTCACCCCCTGACAGGTAGTACATTCAAAGTTGTGGCAGAAGAGTTTGGGGACGGCCACTGAGGTGATATAGACCTGCCTCAGGGGCCACCCAAAGCATTGGTACATCCATCACCGGCTGCTTGGGCCAAGGCAGCATCTGGATGGCTGTTTGAGGCCAGGCGGGCAGAGCCACCAAATCAGGTCAAATCTCCTCTGAATCATAGTTTCATAGCTTCATAGTTTCTAGGGTCAGAAAGGACCTGAGTAGATCATCTAGTACACCCCAGCAAGGTGTACATCTAACCTACTCTTAAAGACCCCCAGGGCAGGAGCCAGCACCATTTCTCTTGGAAGTTGGTTCCAGATCCTAGTTGCCCTGACTGTAAAGTAGCACCTCCTGATATCTGGCCTAAATCTACCCTCTGCCAGCTTGTGACCATTATTCCTGGTCAATCCTGGCAGTGCTCGGGGGAACAGGGACTTCCCCAGTGCCTGCTGGTCCCCCCTAACTAGTTTGTAACAGGCCACTAGATCCTCCCTCAGCCTTCTCTGGTGGAGGCTGAACAGGTTCAGGTCCCATAGCCTCTCCTCATAAAGCCTTCCCTGCTGCCCCCTGATCATGCATCTGGCCCTCCTCTGGACCCTCTCCATGTTGTCCACATCCCTCTTGAAGTGCGGTGCCAAGAACTGGACGCAGTACTCCAGCTGCGGCCTGACCAGTGCCGCAAACAGGGGGAATATCACCTCCTTGGACCTGCTTGAGATGCATCTGTGGATGCATGACAAGGTGTGGTTGGCCTTCCTGACTGCATCCCCACACTGCTGGCCCATGTTCATCTTGGAGTCAATGATGACTCCAAGATCCTTTTCTGCCTCTGTACTGACAAGAAGGGAGTTCCCCAGCCTGTAGGTATGGTGCTGGTTCTTCCTCTCCAGGTGCATCACTTTGCACTTGTCGGTGTTGAGCTGGCTGAATCAGCAACTGAAGCTTCGCACAGCCTTAGCAGCCAGCCCCAGGTGCAGTCACACAATATGATTGTTATATAGTCATTTACACTGAGGGTTCACTCTGTAGTAAATTTACTTCATAGTGGGGACATGTACATGAGATGTGTACTGTGGAATAGACTAAATAGCTTTCCAGTAAATGTCTCAGCATCCACACATGCAAGGCTATTAGGCTGGAGTAAACTAATAAACTCTGCAGCAGAGTAGTACTTCTAAATACAAGTACTATTCTGCTGTGGAGTTTTTTACTCTGCAGCAGCACACTTGTACACACTGACCCAGCTGCCTGGGGCATCAGCTTGCTTCAACGTGGAGGATGCCTGCCAGCTAGCCCCACACTGGAGCACCCCTGTGCCCCAGATAGCTCCTTCACAGCATATTGATCTGGGTCAGAGAAGTTCTGGGCTGGGACACTGACCCCTGCGCCCCTTACCAGCTGGGGCTGCTCTGACACATCTCAATGTCCTGAGCTCCCAGGTTCATATATAAGCATGGTTCCTGGGCAATTATTTCCAGCCCAATAAGCGCCAGTGTTTCTTGTGTTGGATTAATATGTATGTGTAGACATGCCCACTAAAGAGCAGACAAACAACTCACTTTCCCAAGCTGCCTGCCTGCAGTAGGTGCTATTGCAAAGCTTGGCCACTCAGTGAAGGGGAAACCAGTTTGAACTGAGCAAACAGCTACCTCAGGATGCTACTGACAAGAGGAATGGGCACACAACTGGTACCCCAACTGTTTACGTACAGTGTAACTTATGCCAGTGTATAGTTTCCTCTTCACTTGCTGAGTGACATACATCAGCATAAGGATGTGTGTTGTGTGTCCACCCCCTTACAGGATGCATGCCTATAAGCTTTGACTCTCAGACCAAAGTGTTGTAATTACAGTGTGTTGGGGCAGCCTTTCTGCACATGTATAGGCACCCCAAGTTGCCATCCATTGCTACATTCCCCACCAAGTGAGCAGCAGGTCAAGAAGAGCATGGCCCCTAGTTGGCCTGCTCTACAATGTAAGCCTGTGCTTTACAACATGAGTTCAAGGGAATTGTGTAAGTGTGTTTCTGTGTGAGTGTGCATCTTTCATACATGTGTTTGTGTACAGCTATGCTAATCACCTTAAATGAATGAAAAAACCTAAACAATTGTAAGCACTAAAAATATTGTACAATGCACAAATTAGGATCTGGTATAGCATAAATATATATATTTTTAGGATCTAAACCTGGCAACTATGCTATGCAACATTTGCATTCTCATCTGTCTGCCTTTCTGTGACTTTTCAGTGATTAGGAATAAAAGCCATCCTTGCAACGTAAGGAGAACGTTACGTATGTAATGCCATCTGCTGAACACATGTTGTGAGAGCCAGGAGTTCTGGAGGGAGGTTTAATCACTAGTTAGCTATCCAGTAGTGGTTGTTGGGTTTTCTCCCCCCACTTACTTATTTGCATTTCAAAGTGAAGGGGAAAAGATGCAACCAGAGTGACCTCTTTCTATTCCTGAAAAGAGAAAAGACTGTAGTGACCAACCTGTATATTTCATAAGGACAGTTGATCTATTTGGTTGAGGAGGATGGGGGGGTGAGGATAATTACAGTAAACTTATGTGGTGCAAACAGACTCAGAGTGATGAGGCTTTAGCACAGAATGTTCAGCCCACAGACCCAAAGAACAGATGACTGAGCCTCCCTGTGCTAGGCTTGGTGTTATATGGTTTGGCTATACACAGTATATTTTCAGGAGAGGAATCAGCTCTGTACAGCTCCTCCTCATGTTGATAGAGCTGTGTCTAAGAGAAGCTCTTTAATGAGGGAGCACTTATGGAATCTGGTGAATAGTGGCAGGGGTCAGGGACGTAACAAGATGTTAAACAAGTGGAAAATAAGAGAGCAGAAGAGGATGGGGAAGGCCACAGCAAAATGCAAGTAAAGTCAAGAAGAAAAGTGTGACCTGTGGAACATGGTAAGAGGAGGAAAAGACTATTGGGCAGTAGACAAAGAGATAAGAAGAGTCCTCTGGTTTTACCTGTTTGGCATGTCTGTTTTGATCACTTAGGTTTTCTCCCTCCCTCTAGACAAAAATCTCATGAGAAATAATTTCCCAAAGGTTCTATTCTTAGAGGAAGAAGGTGATTACTAGGTCACCAGCAGCCCTTTTGGATAGAATTTGTTAGAGAAGGTTAATTGCCCCCCACACCTCCCTCCATGCATCAGGACATCCTCAAAATAACCCCAGTTTCACCACTAATTCATTGTAGCTTGTTCCATGCAGGGGTGGTGCTCATTGATGTAGCAGCAAGTGTGCACTTGTTAACATTTACCAAGCATCTGAACTGAATACTTGCAGGGGTTTTCCTAAGGCCAGGATCTCTGATTATTTCCATTGATGGCCACCATAGAATGAAAATTCCTCTAGATAATAAATAACCACCCTAGTTTCATAACATCTAACATGCTTCTAAGTTCCAGGGCTTCAGAGTGTTTTTTTCCCCACACTTTGGCATCAGTGTTAACAATTTTCATTTGTAAAGTACCTAGTACCCTGTGCACAATGTGGCTCCATCTCAGTTGGAGCCTGTAAGTGCTACTGCGTACAGATAATACAGACATTCAGCAAGGAAAACCATGAGCAGCACCTGTGAATAGAGATATTCAGCAAAGACTGCAAGTACCATCTGTGAATATGGCTCAATATAGCTCTTTAAAATAGAAACTAACATTTGAAAGAAGTTTTGTCATGGATAAAGTACTGTTAAATGCAGCAGCCAGAAGCCAGAGGGAGATTCTGAATGAATCTCCTCTACATGTTACACGTACTGTACAACAGGGTTGTGCAAAATGGCTATGTTTTGTTTTGGTTTTGGATTCGGCCATTTTGTCAGACAGGTGACAAATGCAAGGAGTGCCCAGGTAAGAAACAGGGGTCCAGACAGTCTCCAAAATCAGAGGGTGGCACACACAGCTAGGCAAGGCCATAAATGCCTATATACCAATGCTTATAGTATGGGGAATAAACAGGAGGAATTCGCCCTCAGAATAGCCAGTTCAGACTTAGACATAATTGGGCTTACAGAAATGTGGTGGGATTCATCCCATGAATGGGCAGTTAGCATTAGGGGCTATAGGCTTTACAGGCGGGATAGAGAAGGAAGGAAAGGTGGGGGTGTGGCACTCTGTCAAGGAGCAATATACATCCTTTGCCAGCAGGATGGGGTCAGAGGAGGGGCAAGCTGAAGTGCTCTGGGTCAAGATACAAGGGGGCCGTGGGGAGAGGGATCTAATGGTGGGGGTGTACTACAGATCCCCCAACCAAGGGGAAGAGCTGGACTAGGAATTTTTGGGCCAGCTTGCAGAGGCACTTAAGGCAAGGGATGTAGTTGTCATGGGTGATTTAAATTACCCGGACATCTGCTGGGAGGAACAGTCAGCCAGGTCGGACCATTCCAGGAGGTTCCTGGCCGAGATACAGGACCTCCGCTTAATTCAGGAGGTGCACAGTCCCACCTGTTGGACCTGGTCCTGGCCACAGGTGACAACCTTTTAAGGGGCCTCCAGGTTCTTGACCACCTGGGTGATAGCGATCATCGCTTGCTGGATTTCACCATCCAGCGCAGGGTGTCAAGAGCCTGTAGCAAGGCAGTAGCCCTAGACTTCAAGAGGGCCAAGTTCAATGAGTTGAGATTAGTGGGAGAGGCCCTGGGGTTCTTGAGAGCAGGGGAACTCAGTGCCCAAGATGAGTGGTCGTTCCTGAAGGAGGCAATACTCAGGGCCCAAGGGGTGACCATCCCAACAAGAAGCAAGGGGGGCAGGAGTGCCTGAAAGCTCCCCTGGCTCACCAAGGGTGTCTGGGAATTCCTGATTGCCAAAAAGGTGATGTACACCCGGTGGAAGGCAGGTACTGTCTCCAAAAAGGAGTATACCTCCTCTGCTCAGGCCTGAAGGGGGGCTGTCAGGAAAGCTAAGCTAAGCTAAGCTAGGACTAGCTTCCAAAATCAAAGATAATAAAAAGTCCTTTTTCAAATATACAGGGAGGATGAAGAAAGCACCGGGAAATGTGGGGCCCCTGCAAGATTCTCTGCAAACCAATACTTCACCTCTGTTTTCTTGGGCAGGGACCGGGACTTCCCCACTGTGATGCAAGACGGACTCGAGGGGAATGTGGCCAGACCTCAGGTTGGGGAGGACCGGGTTAGAGAGCTTCTGGAGGGGCTGGACGTGTTCAAATCAGCAGGTCCAGATGCTCTTCACCCCAGGGTGTTGAGGGAACTAGCAGGGGTTATTGCAGGGCCCTTGGTACGGCTTTACGAACGCTCATGGTGGTCGGCCCAGGTGCCCGATGATTGGAAGATAGCCAACGTGGTCCCCATCTTTAAAAAAGGGAGGAGGGAGGACCCGGGCAACTATAGGCCCATCAGTCTTACCTCTATCCTAAGGCAACTCTTTGAGAATATCATCAAGGAGCACATCTGTGATGGGCTGGCTTCAGGGATGATGCTCAAGGGCAACCAGCATGGTTTCATTAGGGGTAGGTCATGTCAGACCAACTTGATTGCCTTTTCTGATCAGGTCACAAAAGCATTGGATGCAGGTGTTGCTGTGGACATAATCTTTCTGGACTTCAGCAAGGCCTTTGACATCGCCTCCCACCCCATCCTCATTAAAAAACTAGACCTGCCTGGCCCCATCCCCAGCCTCCCGGAACTTAAAAAAAAAAAGCCCTGCACTCAGTGGATGTAGCAGTGGTGTTCAGGGCCTCTGGGAGCTCATGGCAGAGTCCCCAGTGAACCTGCTGGGTCACGTTGCACCCACACCATGGGGCAGCTGCCATGCAGGTGCTAGGCAGGGAGGAGTGATCCCTACTGACCTCCACTGTCCCATGGTGCATGGGGCAGCTCTGCCAAGAGCCCTCAGAGGCCTTGATCACCACTGCTACAGCGGGCGAGTGTGGGGCTTTTTTGTTTTTTTAAGTGCCAGAAGGTTGGGGCCAAGTGGGGAATGGGGCTGGGGAGGGCAGCCATGAGGACTTCTCCCACAGCTTCTCCAGGTGCACCTGCATCTGCCTTTGTGGGGGGAGCTGTGGGAGAAGCCCCAATGGCTGTGCTGCCCAGCCCCATCCCCTGCCTAGCCCCGGCCTCCCTTGATTTTAAAAGTAGGGTGGTGGGGCTGTGCCAGACTCTTCCTGGGGGGTGTGGGACCCTGGATCTGCATGTGGCATGACAGCAGACTGCCACTGCGAGCTGGGGACAGTGCCAGCACTGGGTTCTTTCCAGCACTCGGCACGGGCTGCGCCAAGCAAACTCGGATGCTGGTTCTGGCCCCAGCTGGCAGCAGCAGCATGCTGTCATCCTGCATGCAGATCCAGGGGCCTGTGCCCCCTGAGAGAGCTTCAGAACTGTGCCAGACTCCTCTCATGGAGCGCAGGCCCCCAGATCTGTCTGTGGGATGACAGCAGGCTGCCGTCCTTCCCCTAGAGCACTGGGGTTGGAAGAGACCTCAGGGACAGATCACAGACAGTGGCCAACTACAGAAGTCAATATCAGAGCAGTCCTTCCCTGCCCCCTCTTCCCTTTCCCCCTTCTGAGTTTCTGTTTCCCGCAAGCCCACCTCCAAAACGTTCTGAAACATCCAAAATATTTCTGAAAAGTTTCGGATGGTTTTGTTTCATATTGGAGATGTTTTGGAGCTTTCCATTTCATTCTAGATTTGGTGTTTCAGGTGCCGAAACAGGCTGAAATGAAATGGCTGCCGAAATTTTGTGCAGCCCTACTGTACAATTACCTGGTTAATTGTGCAATTATCTGGAGACCAGCTACATGTGAAAAGTAGCTATTGCACAATAAAAAGCTCCAGCCAGCTATAAAGTTAGACCCTGAAAATATGTACTAATTTTATAGCTGGTTGCTATCGAACTTTAATTTGATAGGGCTCCCAGCTGCAGGGGTGCACTGTGCTCAGTGAAAAAACCCCAAGCCCTAGGGATCATAGCAGCTGTGATCCCCAGAGTCTGGGGGTTTTCTGCAACCCCAGACACTGGGGATTGTAGTTACAATGATCCTGAAGGCTGGGGGGTCCAGGAAACCCGCAGACCCC
>NW_017728918.1:65311608-65325067 GCF_001723895.1 Crocodylus porosus | reverse complement strand
AGTGTTTCAAGAGTTTTGGATAAGGTGCTGTGGAACTACAAGGTATTATAATTATTAACTACATAGGAGGCTTCTCATACCTTATCTAAACCCCTCAATGATTTAGTGAAAATAAGTGCTTATTGGAATACTTTAAACCTTTGTATTTCCTTCATGTGTTTAGATATTTCGTCTTTTTGAAACTGTATTTATTTAACGAGGTGGTTAATTGATGGATGCTTATTTATAACCCTAGTCCAAATCCTTTTGTTTTGGAATTTATTCATGGTCATTTACTATATTTGACTACTCAGCTTTCTTTTAGCAAGAGAGAGTAATCTGATAGCTCTGATATCTGCAGTGTCCAAAAAGACAAAATAATGAATAACAATAACACACTTTTAATTGTCTTGTAATATATTTTTGATGTTTTTGTCCTAAATATATGAATTCCCTCCCATATAGATCTTGGGCCCACATTCTGCTTAGGGGTCATTTTGAATTCAGTGTAATTATTCCAGATTTGCACATACATATGGGATCAGAACCTGGACCATATAGGAAAATGGATGAAAAGAACATATGATCATTGGTGACTTGGTTGCCCTCCCCTCAAAGAAACAGAATAATTTACTCTGAACTTTTATCAGCATTTAAAACCACTCTGTTTTTACTTTTCTTTTTAAAGATATTGGCAGAGCTGAAGCTGAAGCTGAAAGCATAAGCAGCTGCATGGCCCTAATGTTCCCAACACAGAAATTGTATTGGCAGGAAATTTAACTGCTGAGGCTGGTGGAATATATCAGTGCCATACTTACTGCAAAGTCTGGGAACAGTAACAAGCATCTTTAAGGGACCTGTTTCCTTTTTAAGGAAATTATTAATGATAATGAGAGAGAAAAGTGATTTGCTAAGAGAAACTTGCTGCGCACCAGCTGTTGTTTAGAAATAGATTCAGATAATAACAGCAGCCAGAGAGGTACGATTAATATACCTTGCTTGATCCCGCACATAAGCTAGGAAGCTGGGTCATACCTTTAGCTGCATTTAATCTTATTATTTTTACCATTTATTATTTTTAATAACAGTATTCCCTCAGCAAAGATGAAAAATGTCTTGCTGCTAGGCACATAAACAAAACTGAAATAAACCAGAAGTAAATTCCAGATGCTAAATGCCCATAACTTAAAGGGTAGTACAAAATTTATCCCAGATCCAAATTTTGCAGATGGCGCTCTCGCTAAACAAGAACTGTTGATCTGATAGCACAGCTTGCAGTATTCAAAGCGTGGATTCATGTCCAAATTTCAAAGCACTGGGCCATTTCAGATTTTTAAGCAAACTCATGAATAACGCACAAGCAGTATTTTAACTTCTAAATATTGTCTTGCTGCCCACATACCCCCATATATCTCGTCTTCTGTACATGGGGCACATGTATAGAAGTCTGTTCCAGCCCTTCCATATCTATATCAAGTTCAGGTAGAATGTAAGTCATAGCTTGCTAAGTGCTTGCATGATATACAGAGGGCATGTGATCTTCTAATTTCCTAACTTAAAAAACATTTATTTTTAATATTAATTGCATATTCCCTCCCTTATATTATTTGTCCTTTCTTGTAGCTTTAGCAGTGTGCTATTTTTGGTTAACAGATACCTTATTAAAATTGTAATCCTAAAACAAATGGCTGTTGTTGTTGTTGCTTTTGACATGTCAATATTTCTTCTTCTTTCTTGAGGAATTAAAAACATGTATCTTAATATGTCAAAATGTTGTTACTTATGTTGCTACAATAAGAGCAGAGGGAGGGTTGTTTCCCAAATCTAGCTTTCTTAATTCCAACTGGGATTATGACACCATATGTAGTTTATGAACTGTGCAATGTTTATAAACTCCGCAAAAGGCATTTCCATAGTTCTCCTTGGATAGGAGCTTGTTAAATGCATGACACATTTGACAAAAGTTATAAGCTTAATGACAATTTAATATGGTAATAAGAAATATTGTTTTCTCTAAAATAAATATCAGTCAATTATTCTATCAATCCTAGCCCAGCTCAAGAAACTCTTTAGATACTTGCTTATTTTTGGATGTCTAGAGAATGGATTAGAGAAAGAGTTTATTAAATTAGGCATATAAACAGGGTGGAGAAAAGACCCGTAGTGCAGACCAACACCTATTTAAGATATTTATCACAGAGTAATCCATGTGGTGATGAGCACATGTGTAAAATGGGGAAAGGGAAACAGGCCTGGATCTCTGCATGGGTCTGATCACCATTTGGCGACTGGTGTAGGCATTTCTAGATCTGAGTTCTAACTGTTCTTTCTTTTTTGACTGAAAGATACTTGCTACAACTTCACAGTTGCCATACAGTTAAACTTTACTACTGCTTCAGGTGTGTAACATTCAGCGCAGAAGTTAAATTCTGTCTTGGTATCTGTGTTGTCAGTGAGATGCAACTGCACCAGCCAAGAGGGCATTTAGCTTTTCTTTTTTCTGCGTGCAATTCTGATCTTTCTCTAAGTGAACCCTAGGCGATGTAATTACAAGTACCATGAGAGCATACTGCATTTCTTTCCTTCTATACCCATCTGTTGTAGATGTCAGCAGTTCTTATGACATGCAATGTAATAGCTACCAAAAATCCATGTCTAATATTATTGGAATTTCCCCTTTGCCATGTATATCAATCCCATTTTTAAATAAATTGATGTAAGAAGCAATCTAATTTTTTTTCACTTTTTGCTTTGTTTGTTGCTTTGGCATACAATTACATTACTGTTTCTGTTTTTTGTTCATGCCACCACTAGTGTATTTAATTTTTTTTCCTTTTGCCACTAACCCATATCTGACAAATATTCCTATAAAACTTAAAATAAGAGTCAATCAAGCTGTACCTACTGTATTGGAAACTGTACCTACTTATATTGGAAGAATGATATGCCAATACTGTTCACTGCAGTAATAACTCATGGTACCTGGAGAAAAATCTTATAAATGTTTGGATACAATTAATTAAAAATAGATTTCTTTAAATGTGTTCATTCTCATTGAATCACCACACAATGTGGTGCCAGTTCAAAGCAGCAAAATCTCAAAGAAACATTGGTCATTTTGTCAAGTGCTGACTAAATCTCTCCTGTTTGTATTATTCTCAGAAGTGTTTGGAAATACCATTTCTTTCCCCACTGATCTGATTTCTTTTCTTTTTAAATTTGAGAATGATTTTGTGGCACATGAAATCTCTTTCTTTGTTTGTATTCTAGTATCTCCAATGAAAATTATGGCAGGAGAGCGCAGCTTTGGGGAATAGGGAATGTTGCTACCTTGAGGCCTTTTTGGCAGTAAAGAGAAGCATAGATGTCAGTTTGAAAAGCTATGTGAAGAGAGTACCTAATCAAGAATAGTAGAGACTGAAATCTAAGTAGGGAACAATACAGATAGAGGAAGTGCAAAATTCTTCATGTTGTTCCACTGAAGAATCTCAAGTGTGAGCACATTGCACTACAGTCTCTGTGAGACCATCTGAGCCAACGAGAGAGAAAGGGGCTTTCCTTAATATCCTCAAATTAAGGAGGTAGGAGCTGTACATTCAAGAGTAAAATTTGACCCTCAAATAGAGAATGGATCAGATCCACTCTTGTTGGCTGAAAGAAAATGAGCCCTACATTCAGCTCAATGGCATTTCACTCTCTGCTTGCACAGATATCTTTGTAACACCACACACAATCAAAATTTTGGGGAATATTCTAGGCATCAGTGGAAAAGACCCAGTAGAGTGTGAGGAAATCAGACCCATTGAAGACTAGAGGCCCGATTTGCTCTTAAAAAGCTCCTTGTGTTCCCTCCAAAAAGCCAGTATGATTTTTTTTCTATTTTTCCTATTATATCTAATTTAGTCATTGGCATAGTGTAGTTTTAAATGTCTCTGCTGATGGCAAGACTGGATTTGGGAAGAGGTAATTACAGCCTTATGTGTAGAGTCTCTGCTCCTGGAATTACGCAATTACAGCAACATCTCTGCTTTCATTTAAAAAAACAAAGCACATTTCTAGCCCTTGTGGTTGCTTAGAAAATTTGGAAAAGGTGACTTAAGTGTAATTGGTTCAATGGTGTATGCCTGAGTGCAAATACCTTGGAACAAAGGCCCCCAGAACTTGTTAAAAGTGCTGAGCCCAGGACTTCTATTGAGAACTTTACTCCATCTATTTGCTTTTGCTCAGCACATACCAAATCCCAGAAATGAGGTGAACTAGCCTTAAACTGATCCTGAGCACAGGCCAAGAAACGCATTCTGACCAGAAAGCCTGAGGGCACTTACACAAGTTACATTTTTTATGTGATTGGGCCCCTGAAAGCACTTTACAGCCGGGACATAACATGTGTACCTGGCTGCAGAGTGCTTTTATAATGGCTGATCACGCAAAAAAATAACCCTTGTCAAATCAGGTATTAGATAAAGACACCCTAAAGCAGAGTGTCCTAGGGAATTTATGTTCCCTCAAGGGTTAATTTTTTTCATGGGGGTGGGGGTCAGGGGGCTGGAAGTGATGTAGGGAGGGAGAAGGGAGCAGCATGGAGCTCTGGCTGGGCTTCAGCCAGCTGGAAAAAGCCTCTTGCGGCCTGTGACATGAAGGAGCTTCGTTCCACCCTGCCTTCCCCCGAGGTCTGGTTGGGCCTATTGAGAGTGACAGCAGCAGCTGCCGGCTGCTTTGTCTGGCCTGAGCTGGGGGAGGGTATGGAGTGGAAGCCCTGTCTCTTGTGGGCTTGGCCTGACTCCCCCCAGTACCTCAGCTGGGGTAGCTGGGGTGGGGCATGAAGTGAGGGGGCTTCTATCCCTCCCACCTCCATGCTGCTCCCCTTCCACCCCGTTCCCCACTGATAGCCCAGGAGCTGGGAGCAGGGCTGGAGAAACGGGTGGCTCAGCAGCAGCTTTGTCTCTAAGCTGTGTGGTGTGTGCGGCCCAGCAGGCATGCCTGGCAGTGAGGCATGAACGCACCTGTGCGGCTGCACACACCACACAGCTAAGAGGGAATGCTGCTCTGCAGACTCACGAGAGGCTGCTGGGGTGCCCCCAGCTGCTGGCCAGGGCTGGTGCAGGTAGGCTTGGTTGTCTTTGACTCAACAGGTGAACATGTGTTGTGTGGGAGGCTGTAACTCATGGTGCTTTGTATAAGCGCCATGAATTACATGAATTAGAGTTCTGCCCCTAAACATCTGTAGGCACCCTGCAGGTGGCACTGGGGTGTGCACAGAGGGATGCTCAAAGGTCATGACCCAGCCTCCTTTCTAGGAATTGGTACACGTTAAATCGGAGTGAGGCAGCAGGGTGTGGTTCTGGGTGGCAGAGCCAGGTGCTCATAGGGGCAGTGTAGACATGGCCTTAGAGGTGTGAACTGCCAATACATTTCAGTGGATTCATATTTCATAAGCCCATGGTGAAGAATAGAGAGCTGCACCAACTCCACCCATGACTTCAGCTGAGGATTATGTGTGGCAGGAGAAGCATGCATTACATCCATTGTGGTTTACCATGCTGGTATTTTCTGGGGTCTGCCTCACTTACAGAAGTTTTCCTGAACTCTAACATTTCCTTCCTGCCCTCCACATCAGGATTTGCAAGAGGTTCATTATGCAATTTCTTTACAGTTCATTTCTGTAGTGCCAGTGTTAACTGAATTTTCTCTCAAGGAACATGGGTCCTCTTTCTGCCTTCAAATTTTTTAGCAGATGTGTAGGGGCTAGAGTTGGCATAAGGCTTTCACCCTCAGCATTTGAAAGAAACATTAAAAAGCAGACACGTGCTAGTTTTAGCAAAACATTCTCCTCTCTCTGGTACCCTTTGTACATTAGGACAGCTGTATCTAATGCAGGAAGAGAAAGGAGGACAAAGTGAACTCCAAATTTTGTGGAGCTGTCAGCCTTAGATACGGATTTCAAGGTACTCCGTGTTGTGAATTTTATATTAATTAATTCCAAAGTTCTACATTATGTCAAAAGATTTTTCTGAATTCTAGGAAATGATTTGTCATGGAATATTTAGTATTTTACTTTTAGTTGTGGCTCGGACTACAATTTATGTATTTTTAGATATGTTGTTATCACTTTAATTCCAGGAATACAGATCAGTATGTATTATAGCAGAAGCTATTTTGCATAGGGAACAGCGGACATTTTAATGCATTGAAATCCACATCTTTGCTGCAAAACAAGAGTGGGTCATAGCAAAGCTAGATTTACAGTTGGATGTTGTTCCATCTTTCCATTCTAATGGAATGGATGATAGGAA
The DNA here is from genome assembly GCF_001723895.1 of Crocodylus porosus. Classification (NCBI taxonomy): domain Eukaryota; kingdom Metazoa; phylum Chordata; order Crocodylia; family Crocodylidae; genus Crocodylus; species Crocodylus porosus. Next base: position 65,318,795 of record NW_017728918.1, on the reverse strand, counting down.
GGCATGATTTTATTCTGTGTGGGAACTTGTTCATGGAATGAAATAATGGTGGATGTCTTGTGGTAGTATTTGTAAATATTTGCAAGTACTACCCTGCTGCAGAGTTTTTTTTTCATGTACAACAGCACACATGTAGATGCTGACCGAGCTGGCTGGGGCACAAGGGTTCTTTAGTGTGGGGGCTGCCTGCCTGCTAGCCCCACACTGGAGCACCTTCATGCCCTAGCCAGAGTTAACTAGTATACTGCAGAGTTAATTAATATACTGTGGCCTACTAGGGCTGCAGGTATAGAATGAGATGTTTACCATGGAGCTAATTAGTCTACTCTGCAGTAAATGTCTTGTGTAGATGTGCCTACAATGAGGTAAAAGTCACTCAAAACAGGAACTTCTGGTTATGAATAAACACTGCTAGAAATACCACTAGGATTAAGTGAAGAAAAAAAACCCTAGTATGTGAAAAAAGGAATAAAGTCAGTCAAAGATCTTACCAAGGTTCACATGCCAGGTGAGTACGCGAAAAGTCAATTTACAGGGGGGTAGGATATACTGAGGCATTATAAAGAGATCTAACACAACAAGGAAATGTTCACTCTGTTCAAAGTTGCTGTGGAATTAATTTGGGTCAGATTTTCACTCCAAGTATTTAAATAAAAATGCTTAAAGAAATGACTGCAGAAATTTTTGGACGAAGCATAAAGTGAATTAAAGAGCAATCATGTTCCATTTTATCTGTTTGTAAAGCCATGGTTACACCATTACATTTGGTGTAATATAACTAAGTGAAAATGAGAACTGAATTTAGCCTTCAGTTTTTGTTTAAAAACCAGCATTTGATTATTCATTTTACGGTAGAAAACTTTTTAACATGCTATTTTCTTGCAACCTATAAATGTTTGAGATACAAACCCTTTGATAAAATAGAGGGCTTGGCTTGTTTAACAGAAGGTTTTGATACTCTGCACCCTGTTGATGCAATTTTTCAGTCCATGGGGTTTCTTGTGATAATGGGGAAAAATGAAAGTGAAATGAGACACAAAACAGAAACTGAAGACAAGGCTAATCTATCGTTTTGTAATAACCCTGGTGACCTGCCAAAGTCTGGCAATAAAATCCTTGAGGGTATTGAAACATAACGTTGTTTACCAGGGTATGATGCAGAATGAACGTTACTTGATTTCACTTCTCTTTTGAACTGTAATAGAATGATTATAGCTTATGTTGGCAGTGGAAACTTTTCCTTAAAAAAACACAACAAACAAACAAATGAACAAAAAAAAAAACAAGAGACTACCCCAAAACTTCTATCTGAAGAAAAAAATACTGCTTTAAGGGCACACATTTTGGTATGGTTTAAAGCACATATCATAAAGCTGATACAATTTGTTTCTGATTTTGGGTGGGGTATAATCAGTTTTATGATGGAAATTCGTTTCATGATATGTAAGGAGTCACTAATGTATTTGGTAAGATTCGTTTCTTGCTAAAAAGTTCCAACTCTTTAAAAAAAAGAAAAAATAATTTGGTCTAAAACACAATTTTCCCTCCAAAGTAGTTTTAATGGAAATGTTTGATTAATTATGCACTGCTTAATGACTATTTTATGTACTGTACTACCATTTGATTTGAGACCTGGGCAGCAAATGTTTTCTATGATACTTGCATAATAATACACAGACTTCATTTTAAAAAATCCCCTTTTAACAATTCTTAGTGATACTAGGAAATTCTGAGATTTTTTTTCTACTTATTTATGAATGGTTTATAAGGTTAATTCAAACAGTCAATTAGGCTTTTGATATTGGATACTTTTGGAAGAAAATTGTTCATTAAGTATATTTTTGGCAGTATTTTGCTATGCTGTTTCCAGATGTGTGCATTCTTTTCCTTTGCTTCCTAAACTGTTATCCACTACCAAACTGAAAGTTCAAGCAGTGTAAAAATTATTTATTGTTTTATTGGTTTCTGTAATTTAAATAGATATTTTTCAGTCAATACATACTATATTTACTCAGAAATAAGGCTTTTCCTCTCAATTGGCATAGGGAAAAAAGCCCCTCATCTTTTAATTGCATATAAGGACATTTAATGAAATGCATTATCTATCATTAAATGGCTGCCAAAAGCAGCATGCAATCAGCAATAGAAACCAACTATGAAGCTGATTAAATGCACCAATCACTGAGCATGACTATAAAGCACATGGCCCACATTGGGCAAACATAATCATAGGAACTTACCATGAGAATAGATTAATGTAGCCCATATACAGAAGTGCCCATTAAGTGCAGTCTCCCTCACCACTTACTTTTTCAAATCATGGTGAGCCATAACATTTCATACCAGGTGCTGTCCCCCTGTGCCCCAGGAGGCTGCCAGAAGCTGCATGTCCTCACTGTCAGCAGGAACTGCATCAGGCCTCTGGGCATTCCTGCCACACCCACATTGCGGGAGCATCCTGCCTCTGTCCCAGCCCAGCCACACTCCCCTGGCCCCAGGTTCCCCCCCTCCACACAGCACACAGAGAAGCAGGAGGGAATGTAAAACTTCATTGAGCAACCTTTGCCCCCACAGCTAGGTGGGCACGGGCCTTTCAGACATGGAGGAATGAACTGATGCCAGTAGCAATGTCATCCTCAGCTGCTGGGGGAAGGGATGTGTAGCATAGCCACAAATAGCCCTTCAGGTAGCGGTGATCCCATGTCAGGTTTGCAAGTGCACCTGGGGCACCATGGTGATCATCAGTAGTAGGGTATAGTGAGTTGGGCACTCCTTGGTCCACACACACAGGTCTTCATGGTGTGCTTGGGACACTCTCAGAAGAGGCATGCTCTGGCATCATAGTTGGCATGAAGGGGCTGGTCCCAGGGAGCCTCCCCAGAATTGCCTCTTGGGGGGAGGACAGGGGAACCACCAGCTCTGTGTCACAGTCAGCCAAAAGCCCCGAGCCACCTGAGCTCAGGCACCATGGGTTTGGCAGCAGCACAGGAGACAGGTTGCTTTGCAGAAGGAGAAGAGTGAGGAGTGACTCTGGAGCCATGGCAGCAGGTACTGCCAGAAGCTAGGCCTGTCCCGGTCTGGGAATGGGGCAGAGAAGGCAGGCTGCCTGCAGCCAGCACCCAGCACCCAGCAGTACACCTGTCCTTGCAGAATGAGCGGGGATAGAGGCTCAGCTGGCATCCACCTGTGCCAGAGCTTACCTGGCTGACCTTCCATGGTTCATGGGCACCCATGCATGCCTGACCTCCAATTTGAGGGCAGGCAACACATGGCCCCATTGTATCAAGCATCTTATCTCAGAGATGTTGCAAACTCTAACAAACAAGCTCTTTGTCTTGGGTCTATAGGACATGCATCTGTATGCAGGGGTGAGGCACCAGTTGGCACCTGGGATGCACCATCAGGGTCACTGCCTCAGCTGGGGCACTGTGTATATGCTGGTTCCAGCAGTGCAGGATCCAGGACTGGACCTGGTTGCTGGACTGGCTGATCATGGTGGCTGAGAAGCACCTGGCAGTCTTGCAGACCTGGTGTATGGAGGACATTGCCCATAAGTGGGAGAGGGACTGGGCAGACCAGGAGTTAAGGAACAGGCTCCAGGCCCTGGAAGAGAGGACCTGAAGCCCAGGAGTGGCAGGCTGACCTGGTGGCTATGGCAGAGGAAGCCATAGAGGAGGACCACCTTCAGGCCACCCAACTGCTGCCCTGTCTTCTCCTTAGCAGCTGCCTGCTGCCCAGCAGCAGGCCTCCCTGTGGGCCTGGCCTGATGTACAGTGGTGCCTGAGCTCCCTTCCCAGATCCCTCACTACCTGCCCACCCCCCCACCTGGGCCCAGCCCCACTGCTTACCCCACAGCCCCTGTTCCATGCAGCCCGAGAGGGGTTCTCTGATTGTGGGGGGGGCACACACAGAATCTGGTGTGAGGAAGCATGGAGGGAAGGGCTCTGTTGTTGGGGAAAGTTTGTGTTTATAGAAGGGAATAAAGTGATTTTCTTAAAACTGTACATGATGAGCATGGTGCTAGGAGTGTGCAGTAGGGCTGGGATCATGGGCAACTGTCTAGGTGGCCTATAGCAGGGAGTACAGGAGGAGGTGGTCAGCCATCACTTTTTGCACCTGGTTTCCTGGCCCCCTGGGGGCCTTGTTGGGGGGCCTGCAAGCTGTCATTGTCACCAGAGCTAGTGCTCCCAAAGTCAGGTGTCCTCTGTCTGTTGCACCTCCTCCACCCAGGCCTCATGGAAGAGTCCCCCCTGGGCCTTGCAAATGTTATGCAGCACACAGTCTGAGACAATGACCCAGGAGATATTGGCTTCAGCAACCTCGAGGTGGGTGGTGAGGGTGCACCAGCCTCCCTTCAGGCACCCAAGGGCAGGGTCCACCAGCATGTGGGTCTGGCCCAGGCACCAGTTGAACTGTGTCTGTCGGGAGTCCAGCTGGCCCCTGTAGGGCCACATGAGTCAAGGGAGGAGTGGATAGGTGGGGTCTCCAATGAGGAGGGGTGGGACTGCCACTGCATCCAGTTGGAGGTCCAACACTTCTGGCATGAAGCGCCCACTGTCCACCTGGGCTGGAAGGAAAGAGCTGTGGAATGTGTGGGCATTGTGGGCACTCCCCACACAGCTGGTGCTCACATTTGTGAAGGTGCTGTGGTGGTCAATGATTATGTGGAGCATGATGGAGTGGAAGCCCCGCTGACTGTAGTAGGGGTGGTTGCCACAGGGTAGGAAGGTGAAGGGGATGTGGGTGCCATCCAGGGCCCTGATGCACTGAGAGAAGCCCAGGTAATGGAACTCCACCACCACCTCCAGGGGTGCACAGTATGCCCCAGCGTGTCCTGGAGAGGACCATACATGGCCAGGATGATCTCCCAGCAGTCGCCTTTCCCATGACGAAGAGGTTTTCATAGATTTCACAGACATTAGGGCTGGAAGGGACCTTGGAAGATCATTGAGTCCAGGCACCTGCCCCAGGGGCAGAGAGTCAGCTGGGGTCAAAGGATCCCAGCTAGATAAATGTCCAAATGTTTCTTAAAGGAGTCCAGAGTAGGTACTTGCACATCCTCTGGAGGGAATCTATTCCAGGCCTTGGGGGCTTGGACAGTAAAGAAGTTCTTCCTTATGTCCAGCCTGAAAGAGTCTTGGTGGGTTTGTGACTGTTTGACCTTGTCATCCATTGGGGCGCACTGGTGAACTGGTATTCCCCCAGATCCTGATGTACATCCCTTATATACTTATAGGCAGCCACCAGGTCTCCCTTGAGCCTGTGCTTTTCCAGGCTGAAGAGTCCCATGGCTCTCAGCCTCTCATCATAGGGCCAGTGTTCCTGACCTCTGATCATATGCATGGCTTTCCTCTGGACTCTCTCAAGCTTCTACACATCCTTTTTAAATTGTGGAGCCCAGAACTGGATGCAGTACTCCATCCGTGGCCCCACCAGGTGGCTGAGATAATGCAGGCTGGTGGGCATGGCCAGCTTGAGCAAGGCAATAGCCAGTTGGGTGGTGCAGGTGCAGCTGGTCGACGAGCACTCTTAGAGGGTGGCCCAGGTTATTTGGAATGACTACAGTCACTATTCATTATCTCAGGTCATCTGGACTGTGTGCAGACACCGGTCCTGGCCAAATCTCTGCATATGTAGACAACTGCCCAGGGTGGGTTTACTCCAGAGTACATTAATTCAGTAAAATTTACTCTGGAGTAAACCTATCCAGAAGTATTTATACATGTAGACACACCCTAGATGTAGCAAATACATTTAAAGTAAATATGTTTGAAGTTTAGTGTCTAAATGTTTAGGCTGACATTCCTATGGCTCAAATGCTACCAATGATATAAGCATTTGGAAGTCATAGGGACAAGTGTTTTGTTCCTCTAATCCAACAGATAATATAAAAAATGTGCTTAACTTTTAAACAAGATAGTTTTACAGGTGGACTGGAGCCTACAAGATCATAAATAGGACAGTATAGTTTAAACTAAATTCCAGCTTTGTTATGTTTTATCATTGGGGATCACTTAAGACACTTTGTAAATTAAAACTAATATTCACTTATAGACAGAAGTGATTAGCAGATGTCACTGATGTACCAGCCAGTATAAATGGATTGGTTTTAAAGCTGCAAATACGTTGATCTAGAAGGTTTGGTTTATAATTTCCTTAGGAGAGTCAGAGAAGGGAGAATCTAGGATATGTGCCTTTGGCTTGTTGTTCCATGCTTGCTTTTGAGTGGGCCTCTGAACATTTTCTATTTAGTTGTGCAACTATTACACCCCAAGAACAAGTGAGACTAGCATGCACAACTATTTCACTCTGAGAGAAGTCTGTAGAACAGAACTGTCAGAGAAAGGCAATCCATCCATGGCCTTTTGCTTGATTTCATAGGGCAAAAATGACTCTACAGGAGCACACATGTACATTTGGAAGTCTCAATACCCTTTGAGACGCTGTAAGAGGCGTGTGCAGAAACAAAAAAAAATTCCCTGTGCTGCAAATTTGCAGCACAGGGCCAAAATTAGACCCCTGGATACCTAGGGGTCAAAAAATACCCTGGGGAAAAAAGACAGGGCAGGGCAAGAGCCTCCTGAGGCAACTGGAGGTTCAGGTCCTCCACAGAGATGTTCTGGTACCCAGCCAGAGCGTCTATATGGTTGGCCCTCACCTTGGTGCTGAAGCATGTTGCCTGCCTGTGCAGGGCAGGCAGTGTGCAAGCCACAGGGAGCTGGACCCAGGCTCTATGCTGGTAAGTAGGGGGTTCAGGGACCTGGAGGAGGGTGGAGGGGACCATGGGGGAAGCCCCGCCAGCCCCATCTCCTGCCTGCCCCCTGGGCCCCCCCATTGCTGCCCCACTGAGCCCCATCCCCTGTCCACTCTCCGAGCCACCTGTATCACTGTCCCACCTGGCCCCATCCCCCACCTAGCCCCCAAGCTCCTGCACTGCTGTGCTGCCCAGCCCCAACATCCTGGCAATTATTAAAAAAAAGCCCCGCACTCACAGGAAGTAGCAGCTGCCGTAGGGGTCACTGGGGCATCCTGGCAGAGGCCTCCTGCCCAGCACAGGGCAGCAGGGGACAGCAGGGACCAGCCCTGGCCATCTGGCACCAGTGCTGCCACTGCTGTATGGCACAGGTGTGGCCTGGGTGGGCAGGGTGCCATGCAGTTTCATGCTCTATCAGGCAACGGGGGCCACT
>NW_017728918.1:65277947-65311222 GCF_001723895.1 Crocodylus porosus | reverse complement strand
CCCCCCCACACCTACTCAAACACACCACAGCGCCCCATATCCCTCCACAGCCACCCACATCCCCCACCTTCCCACCCCCTTCCTGCAAACCCCACATCCCCCCAGCACACACCCTGGATGCTCAGCTGCCAGACAGGATGAGACCTGCTGGCAGGAACTGTGGCTGATGGGGAAGCTGTCCCCAAATCCTGGTTAGTGAAGGGGTCTGGGGGAGCACTAACTGCTCTATGGTAAGAAAACCAAAGGCAAACACCAAAACATATAGGTATTTAGAATTAATTTTATTATGATGATAGAGACACTGGAAGGCTTCCAAATTGCTTTAACACTGGAGATATATCAATAAACCATTGCCCAACTGATCGCTGTCTCTCTGTCTTTCTTGCTTGCTCTCTCTATATAGTGGTCTTTTGTTTAATTCTGGAGAAACATGGATTTCAGGGTATTTTACAGAGTGACTTTGGGATTTTTTTTATCAGGGATTTTTCAGTTTTCAAATATGGAAAGCTTCTGTCTATTTGTATCTTCCATATTAATGTGGGCCTTAAGTCCCATCCAGTTAACTATTAGCCCCTTTGTGGGAACAAAGGGTGAAAGATACAACTAATTTCTTGGGACAACAAAAGCAAAAACAGGATAGAAGTGATGTGGGGGTCAAAGGGTCAACATGTAAAAAGAAGTTCTCCAGAGGGGGACACTGAACAGAGCCCCCCAGTCTGCACCCACTGGTTTCAGAAGCTCCTGAGAGTGAGTAGCCCTGAGGTACTTGTCAGGGCAGCTTTTGTACTGATGGGGCCAGGACAAGGCAGCTTTTTACACTGTTGGGGCAAGCACAGGTGCTGGCCCCAGGCTCTAGCTTCCACTGGCTGCAAATCCAGGAGAAGCCAGGCAGGGTTATTTTACCCCAAGTAGCACAACTTGCACAACACCAAAGTGCATGTCCAGGAACATGCACTGAGGCAAAAATCTCTGGCTCAAATTTGCACCGATTCTATTTGAGCTGATGCAAGCACACATGCCTGCATGTGTGGAGGAGTCTTACATGTATCTGTAAGACAATATTAAAGGATGGGAACAAATTAACCGCTGTGTGGACCTGTTTTTTTCATTGCTAGTTGCATACTTGCACCTGACCAATTTAAAATTAAACCTAAGCAAGAATTATTTTCACTTCTCCCTAGTCCTTCTGTTTAACATGCTATTTTTGGTGAAGGAGGCAAGCATGTCCTTAGCAAATCTCTTCTTCAGTAAACTAATTGGTTTAGGATGATTCAACCTTCCCCCAGCCAAACTGCAGGACCCCTACTTAACTTGCCCTGGGGATTCCCTATTAATATCATTATATAGATGCTGAAGCCATATATTTCCAAAGGGATTTATGGAGCAGAGGAGAAAGGGATGAAATATAAATCTAAACACCGAACAGAAGGAATGTTCTCTACAAACAAACATGAGAGAAGAGAGCAATAAGAACTAAAAAATATTGGCAGCAGTATACTTGGATGTAGTAGTTGTCTAATCAGGTCAATGTAGTATATTATACATGCCTACAGATGGGATCCCATCATAATATCTCTAATGGCAATTTATTACCAAGAGAGTCCCAGCTGATGAAAACCTCCCTGTTACAAATCATTGTATCATCGTCAGTATTTGCAGGGAAATTACTTCTACATGACTGGCTATGAATTGCCTTATATGGCATCATGCAGTGAAAGTGCCAAGATTAAGAAACTCTGGTGTTCAGGAAGAAGTTTGTGACAGATGGCACCCGCACGAAAAAAGAATCTGATGTGCAAGACAAATATATTGCATTCAGTCCTGGAGTAGTTACACAGCAAATTCTACAAGAAAATAAGCATGAATGCAAATGAGATTAGTTTACAATTACAATGCTACTCAATAGCAAGAGTGTTTCTAAATGGATGTAGACTGTTCAAATACATGTGATTCATAAAAAGGAAGAGTAAAAGCACCCTTAAATTATAAGAGCAGAGCAGGTCCTTTTTTATCAAGTGGGACCAATCATGGTCTCTATGCATATGTGAAATTGCATTCTAACTCAGAAAACTTTGTTGCCTGTTTTACATAGGAAAAACTCCAGTAGGTTCAAGATCACTGTAGTGGGTTGCACCCTGGGACAGCCAAATCATTCCCTAGCGACTGCACAGATCCCACTTTAATTGCCTCCCTCAGGGTCCCACCTTGTTGTCTTTCCTACCATGCCTTGGTGTTATAATTGGACTGAAAGGCTGCCCATAGAGGTCAGGGAAGTTTTGCTTAGATCCTTGTCTGGGCTGAGGCTCCCTGGCCTTGACTCACTTTACACTGGCTGGGCCCCTCCACTTGAGGTCCACTGTCCCAGGGCATTAGGTTCCTGGGTCCCAGCTCCAGCCTCACCCCTTGCAAGCTCTGGGCCTCTTGTTCCTGGTCTCAGCCCCTCAGCCCCAGTTTCACTCTTCATGGGCTCTGAGCTTCTAGCTTCGGTCTTCTCTGTTACACATTAGAAGACCTTCAGCTGATAGCATGCTTTCCCCTGGCACTGCTTGTGGCCTCCAAGCTTCTCAGGGCTTGCAATGGGCTTTGATCCTCTCTTTGCACCCCCCCTTTTGAAGGGTTTGGGATCTGGGGCCCCTGGCACCCTTCTTGGTGGCCTCCTCACCTACAGCCACCATCTGTTCCTCCAGTTCAACCTTCAACACAATGAAAAATATGAGCATCTCCTCTCATACAAAAGGCTCTTCCCCCAACTCTGTGCCCACGTCATGTCTTGGTAATGAGCTACAACATAAGGGAAAATAACTCTGCTGCTTGTTGGGTCATCTGGTGTCCTTTCTCTTTGGGCAGTCAGGGCCCCCTCTCCCAGGGTCTCAGCCACAGGACTGGTTTTATAAGGCCTCTAACCCCACTCTCTGGGTCATTTGTCCCAGGGCTGTCAATCATTGGCCACACTGTGCTGGCCACATCTGGGGGCAGGTGGGCATTTTATTAAAGGGTCCTCTGCCACTGTGAGTCCCTCCAGGGGGCCTGGAGCCAGCCAGCTGCTTTTTGCTCCCCCTCTCCTTCAGTGATGGGTAGGGGCCCAGTTACAATCACACATTCCAAATGAAAAATAAACACATACAAGAGAAATGTTTCTATGCAGAGGCCGAAATTGTCAAACTATCTCATTTTAAGGAAGACAAGTGGTCAGTTCTTTGCCATTTTCAAGTAAGTAAATTAGATTGGTCTCTGTATACTATATTTCAGATAGGATCAAGGAATATTCTCATGATTTAAGGCAGAGAGGTTGAATTATTCTTAATGGCTTGGAAGCCTTCTTCAGAACATATGAGAGTGAGGTCCAATTGTCGAATTTGTTTCTTCCAGCATTTGTACAAGTAATTGGTAGACCTGACCTCACCATTATCAACATCCTAGGAAATCCATTCTTTTCAGTAAATTATTTTGCATAAAAGAAATCTCTGAATTATTAAACAGCAACATGCAGATTGTTGAACAGATTAGCCTTCCTGCAAAGTTGTTTTGTCATACAAGATTATATATTTTTCATCAAAACTACTTGGATCTCAGGATTGCAACTAGTTTTGCCAAGAACACTGTTAAAGAATTCATGTTGCAAATTGGCTTAGTGAGTCATGTGCACATTTGTTTCAGTGCTAGTAATTATCTGAATGATAATTCCTCATACCAAGGTGATTTGATTGGTCTAATTTGGGTCATTCCCAAATCTGGAATACTGACTATGATGACCTAGGGCTCCAAACTGTGTGACTTTGTTAATAAATGCAAGGTAAAATTACTGCCATAGGTATAATACATACAAATATTTATTTTGAAGAAAATCATTGTGTATTCTGCTAATCATGATTGTTTCAACTTTTCAGTGGAACTGGTGATGTAGAAGCAGAAGTATACCTGTTCCAAAGGTTAAGATTATCACCAGTGGGAGATGAAAGTTAATTTCCTCTTCGGTAGAACAGGGGAAAAATAAGCACACTACAAGGGTTTTACACCTTCTTTTCAAATGTTTGTCTGAACAGGATGCTCAACTAAATGCTTCTCTTGTTTGTTCTGGAGCAAGTCTTAGTTAAAAGCATCATGGAGAACAATGTAAAACCTTACTTTATTGTCTCTGGTTGTCTTTCTGCTGTGGATATCTACTCTTTCTGATATAAACTGCTAAAAAAGTTGTCAGTTTAATATATCATGACCCTAGGACTGGAGGTGAGAATTTACTGGTTGTGTATTACATGTTGATTTATCTTGGACAGACTTGCCAAACATATGCCAGAAATGTTTGTGCATCCCGTAGGGACAGAATATCTAAGCAATAACAGAATGCACGAATTAATCCCTGGATGCTGTTTTTATCTGGAAAGCCTGAAAGCGGAGGAAGATAATGTGATGATAATGTGAGCATGATCCAGTGCTTTTACACAGTGTTGCTAGCACAGGTAGAATTCTGGTGGACTGCGTGTTTCTTCACATTATGCAGTTCTTAAGTGTAAAAGGTGAGGCCCAGTCCTGGAGTCCCTGCATCAACAAAACCACATTGAACTGAATAGGAAATTTGCTTGACTATAGCCTGGGTTTAAAACTTTCAGAATTTGCACCTCTCCCCCCCCCACCTTTTAATTAGAAGATACCTTTTCTGTCACTGTTTTAAAACTCAGGTGAGCATATAACTCTTCCCATTGTTTTTCTACTTTTTTGCATTTTGATTTTGAAGGTAAAAACTTTCGTATGGTCCTAACAAATTTCACTCTTCTCAGCCTGTTATACTTCTTGTCACCGGCTTCCTTAATTCCATCTGTAGCCACATGCTCTAACAGCTTTACAGGGTGCAATGCATGGAGAAATGTCAGTCAACCAGAAACTTATTCTGAATAAAGCATTACAATGAGTAATACAAAAGATATTAAACTATTTACTAGCCTGTCCACAAAATTATTCCAAGTGTTTTGTGTTTTCTCAGCAAATTACATTTATTCCTATCTGACTGCAGGATAGGGGGTAGGTCTGAAAAATTTAGGCCACTTTCTTTTACAACAAGCCTGGTCTTTATCCTCTCTAATGATGTATAAGACTATAGTTTCTTTAAGTAACAGCTATCAGTGTTGCAGTGTGATTCATCATCATAGTTATCTGGAATCCACCATGCCCAGGTGGTTCTTTCATATTATGTTTGTTGTACAAAGAACAAAAGATACAATGCTCTCTTGCATGCTAGTCCTCCTGGCTTCTGTGAAGGTGTTCATTTTATGTGTGGGCTGCCAGCTGTGTCCTGAGGTAGAGCCTGATACAGGAATGCTGGAAAAGGATCTTCCTCCCTTTCAAGTGACTTGACTGAAGACCTTTTCTTTCTTAGGGTTTTTTTCTTTCTCACGCAAGATAGAGAGGTGTTGCTGCTTTCCCCTCTTCTCCAATCTGTGAAGGGTCTGTATTTGAATGGTTTCTTTCACCATTAGTAGCCTCCAAAATGATTTGTATCATCAATCCTTCCTTCAGAGAGGGGAGAGGGGTGTCCTGATTTTGATTCCATGCCAGGCACAGTGAATAGAACTCAATTTCTTTGCTCTCCCTGGCTGAGAGAATATATTGCCATGACTGAGTGTGTGCCAGAGGCTTGGTTCTCAGGGCATAGCCCAAGCTATAGAATCATGGCAGACACATGGCCCAGACTCTTTTCTTTCTGTTGGACAGGTCTGAGATGAACAATGGTCCATTATGTCTACAAAGGCAGGCTGCAGTACTTACAGGCACAATACATCATTTATGACAAGCTTAAACCCCAGAAAGGTCAAACTATTCTGTACTAAGAGTTCATTAAACTGAACATAAAGAGATCACATGAAAGCCTTCGTGTTGTGTCTGATAGACAGCTATGTGTATAATTAGCTTTGTGGCTTTCCCAAGGTCAATTTGTGGGCATTTGCTTTTTCTTTCAAGAACCTGCAATTTGGTTAAATTCATTGGAACTGCAGGTTTTGGGAAAAAATGGAAGTGGGGGTGGGGGGGTGGGGGGGGCATTCATACCATTCTCCAGACTGAAAAGCCAGAGCTGGTTGAATAAAAACCTTGAGTTAACTATGAGGGTGTGATTTTCCAGCTCACAAAGAGAAAATCTCTCTTTTGATAATGATACAAAGCTGTAGACAGTCAAAAGGGACTGGATTTTTGGCAGAGCCAGGTGTAACAAATACCTTTTTCAAGGAAATATTTGGTAACAATTATTCTCCAAGGATGTACTTTTATCAACAGATTAAAATGATGGCAAATTACAACACATTAAACAGATTCTCTCTGGGCTTCCATCCAAAACTGGTGTCAGCCATTTCTATGTATTTTCACAAATAGATGCTATACCTCACTGTTCATTCTGCCTGCACAATGTAAAGCTATTGTCTGACTGCTGTGGCAGCCAATCTGTTGCTAAAGGCTTGCTGGCAATTTCCCATTGTTGCCCACAGTGCATCTCCAAAGTGACTAGAGTCATGGCTCAATAGACACACCACAAACACAGGTCACATATTAGCATTTCATCATCTAATGCTGTTCAATTTCCTTAATTGAAATAAGTGCATTGTCTAAAGAAGGGAAGAGATAAGATGTAAGCTGCAGCATGGAACTAGATACTTTCCCACCTGAAGAACTGAGTATTTTTATGAGGCAGCATTAAGGTAATACACTTGAAGCTTCACTTCTAGCATCTTTTAAATCCATGTAAATCCTGAACATTGCAAAACCTAATTTTAGGTGCCTTGCTAATTAATGGAATGGCAAAGTAGGTGTCATTGAGCAGGTATCTCAGAATTAGTCAGTCAGCCAGTCCTGAGGCTGCACTGACTGTTGGGGCACCTTTGATGTAGCAGTAACTTTTTTCCATTCTTCCCGGTCTTTTGTAATCCATGTACAGTCCGCCAGTTGTAATCCCACCCAGGATGCTGGTGATCCAGTTTGTCATAGGTCTTTTTCTTCTTCTTTGTCTGTCCACAGCATCTTGCAGGATAGTGTCAGCAAGGGTGCAGGGCCTTCTTGTTACGTGTCCAAAGCACTGTGTCTTTCTTCCTCTTATGATTTCAAGTAAGGGCTCATATTTGCTGACTTCGTGTCTGATTTGATTTTTCACTGATTCATTTCTCGTATGTGCTGTGTAGGGTATGCATAGAAGTCTTCTGAAGCACCACATTTCAAAGATCTCAGTCACTTTTGCAGTGCCCTGCTGAGTGTCCAGGTCTCACAGTAATAGAGAGTTGCTGAAGTGACACCAGCATATAGTAGGTAGAGTTTTGTTCAGTCAGGGACAGCAGAGACTATGGCGGTAGTAGCAGGTCAGGGAGGACAGAGAGGAAAGGAAGGGGTGCTGAAAGTGGGGGTGGGGAGGATTTTTACCTGACTTAGGGACTTGAAAAGTGTCCCCAGCTGTTGCTCCCATGATGTGGTGGGTATGTCTGTACCACTGTGGATCCTCTGGATTTGCCCCTGGATGAGCTCTGAGAATACATATTGGACGTGGCATTGCAAATAAGAGAGATAGGTTAGCCATGACCTAGAACAGTGGTTTTTCAAGCTATTTTCATTTGCAGATCTCTAAAAATTTTCAAATGGAGGTATGAACCCCTTTAAATCGTAAGTGTGAGTATTCACATACTTTTGATTGTTCATAGTCATCTTTTGTGGACCACTTAGACATAGTCTGCAGACCCCCAGGAGTCCACAGACCACAGACTGAAAAATGCTACTCTAGGAGCCTAGGTTCCCAGGACTAATCAAGACTGAGGCAGTTTTGAGCACACACATAAGCAGACATTTAGGTACCTTGGAATGTTTACTAGTGGAAGTGTACATGCCTGCAGACTTTGAGTTCCTCTTTGGGATTAGGTAGCAGCTGAGCAGGATTTGGGGGTTATGAATTTTGGGTTGGGCACTTATAAAGGCAGGTTGACCATGTCCAAATCTGAAAATATTTACTTCTGTCATAGGGGAAGTAGTGAGAGGTTTGCAGGAGATGGTATGTACTCCATGGAGTTTCTAAGGAGTTCTTATCATAGCAGCCACCTGTTAATGTTGTCTGTCTCTAGCCAGGGACTGTACATTTACACATAAACCAGTTTAAGAGATCAGAAACTGGTTTAAAACTATAACAGAGCAGATGTTTAGCGCACATAAACCAGTTTGAAAATGACCAAAACCAGTTTGAGATAAACCTGGTTGAATGTAGTATCAGACTTAACTGGTTTGGGTCAAACCAGTTTATGCAATGCCTGTCCCAGACTTCCTTCCTGGTTTAAGTTAAACCAGAGTCCCACAGCATCCCAGCATGCTTTCTGGGCTAGGCAGGGCTCTCTGCTCCAGAGAGCAGGGCTCTGCTCCAGAGAGCTAGTTGGTAAGGTAGGGTCGGAAGAGACCTGAGCAGATCATCAAGTCCGAGCTTCAAGAGCTTCTCCCCTCTGTTCCCTGGCTGCAGCTCCAGCAGAGACTGCAGGTACAGCAGGGTCTACTTGGCTTCCTTCTGCTCCCCCACTCTCCCTCACCATTCAGTCAGGGATTTTCCCCCTCCCCCCTGCCTTACACAGGCACCTTTAGCTAGTATACTTCATGCTGGCTATGGTCTGTGCTGTGGGAGACAGGACAGAGGCATATGGGAGAGTGTCAGCTTAGGGCTCTTTGAAGCTAATCACCAGGTAGATGGTAATGTCCTTTTCTTGGAAAAGGTTGTTTAAGAAGAGCTTGATTTAAGGAGAGAGGCTTTGTTCTGTTTGGGATGATAAATGCTAACAATTCCATGTGTAACTCTCTCCTGTGTAACTCAATGCTTTGTTATCAGCCGACTGCTGCCTCCCTCGCTGGTCAGGAATGTGTAGAGGGGAAACCCCTCCCTAGTCAATGTCCTGCCAGGGCCTGGCCAAACCACCCCTCAGCTCAGCACTTTGGAAGGGAAGATACTTACTCTAGTATCTCCTGACTTCTAGCTTAAGGCACTGCAGGCATGTACCTTCATTTCTATCCACCTCCATAGTTGGTAAGGTAGGGTCGGAAGGGACCTGAGCAGCTCATCAAGTCTGACCCCCTGCCATGGCAGGAAAAAGTACTGGGGTCAAATGACCCCAGCAAGGTGTTTGTCTAGCCTCCTTTTAAACACCCCCAGGGTAGGAGCCAGCACCACTTCCAGATTCTAGCCACCCTGACAGTGAAGTAGCGCCTCCTGATGTCTAGTCTGAATCTACTCTCTGCCAGCTTGTGACCATTATTTCTAGTCACTCCTGGTAGTGCTTGGGGGAACAAGGACTCCCTCAATACCTGCTGGTCTCCTCTGGCTAGTTTGTAACAGGCCACTAGATACCCCCTCAGCCTTCTCTTCTGGAGGCTAAACAGGTTCAGGTCCCTTAACCTCTCCTCATAGGGCCTGCCCTGCTGCCCCCGATCATGCGAGTGGCCCTCCTCTGGACCCTCTCCATGTTGTCCACATCCCTCTTGAAGTGCAGCACCCAGAACTGGACGCAGTACTCCATCTGCGGCCTGACCAGTGCCGCATAGAGGGGAGGATCACCTCCTTGGACCTGCTTGAGATGCATCTGTGGATGCATGAAAAGGTACAGTTGGCCTTCCTGACTGCATCGCCACACTGCCGGCCCATGTTCATCTTGGCATCAATGATGACTCCAAGATCCTTTTCTGCCTCTGCACTGATGAGAAGGGAGTTCCCCAGCCTGTAGGTATGCTGCTGGTCCTTCCTCCCCAGGTACAGCACCTCGCACTTGTCAGTGTTGAAACCCATCCTTTTCTCATCCGCCTACCCCGTAACCTGCCTAGGTCTGATTGCAGCCTATTCCTCCCTTCTAGCATGCCCAGCTCCCCCCACATCTTAGTGTCATCAGCAAATTTGAACAGGGTGCTTTTTACCCCCCAGTCCAAGTCACTGATGAAGATGTTGAACAGTGCGGGTCTGAGGACCGAGCCCTGGGGGACCCCACTGCCCACATCCCTCCAGGTCAAAAATGATCCATCCACCACCACTCTCTGGGTGTGGTCCTCCAGCCAGTTAGCGACCCATTTGACTGTGTAGGTGTCAGTGCCACAGTCCCCTAGTTTTTAAATGAGAATGGGTTGAGAGACGGTGTTGAAGGCCTTCCTAAAGTCCAGAAAGACTACGTCCACTGCTACCTCTGCATCTAAGGATTTTGTGACCTGTCATAGAAGGCCACCAGGTTGGTCTGACAGGACCTGCCTCTAATGAGCCCGTGTTGGTTGCCCCTAAGCATAACCTCCCCTGCTGAACCCTTATGGACATGCACCAGGATAATTCTCTCAAATAGCTTACCCAGGATTGAGATAAGACTAACGGGCCTATAGTTTCCTGGGTCTTCCCTCCTCCCTTTTTGAAGATGGGAACCATACTGGCCCCTTTCCAGTCCTCTGGCACCACACCAGAGCACCATGAGTGCTCATAAAGCTGTGCCAGGGGTCCCACAATGACCTCAGCTAATGCTGGCTCCTAATCATGTGGGTGGACCTCCTTTAGACCCTCTCCATATTGTCCACATCCCTCCTGAAATGTGGCACCCAGAACTGGATGCAGTACTCCAACTGCAGCCTGACCAGTGTCGCATAGAGGGGGAGGATCACCTCCTTGGGCCCACTTGAGATGCCTCATTAGAGCACCATGAGTGCTTGCAAAGCTGTGCCAGGGTTCCTGCAATGTCCTCTGCCAATTCCCTCAGCACCCTTGGGTGGAGATCATCTGAACCTGCCAATTTTTGAAGACATTCAGTCTCACTGGAAGTTCCCTGACCAGGTCCTCTCTGACCCTGGGCCCAGCTGTGCCTTTCCTGAGTTAGTCCAGGATTCCAGTGGGGGGAGATGTCCTGGTCCCTGCTCAGAAATATGGAGGCAAAGAATTTGTTAAAGAGGTCAGCTTTATCATCTGGTGCAACCACCAGATTGCCAAGCATGTCCTGCAGGGGCCCCACATTACCCAGTGCCTTCTTTTTACTCACTATGTATTTAGAAAAGGACTTCTTGTTGTCTTTGATCTAGGTTGCTAGTGTCCCTTAGCCTTCCTAACAGTCCCCCTACAGTCGCAAGCAATGGAGGTATAATCCTTCTTGGTGATGGCCCCTCCCTTCCATCAGGTGTACACCTCCTTGTTAGCTTTCAGACGATCCTGAATGCCTTTGGTGAATCATGGGTGCTTTTGAGTACTCTTGGGCTTGGAGGATCATCTCCTTAAGGAACAGCCACTCATCTTGGACTCCCAAGTTCCCTCTCCTGTGGGACCTCAGTACCTTCCTGACTAATCTCCTTAATTCATTGAAATCGGCCAACCTGAAGTCCAGGGCTGCTGCCTTGCTGCAGGCCTTTGACACCTGGTGCTGGATGGTGAATTCCAGTACGCCATGATCACTATCGTCCAGGTGGTCAAAAACCCACAGCCCCTTTACCAGGTCATTGCCTGTGGCCAGGACCAGCAAGGCATTTCCCCTGGTGAGACTGTGCGCCTCCTGGGTTAGGTGGAGGTCCTGTATCTCAGCTAGGAACCTACATGAGCAGTCAGACCTAGCTGACTGGTTCTCCCAGCAGATGTCTGGGTAGTTTAGGTCACCCATGATGACCACGTCCCTTGACTTAATTGCCTCCGCGAGCTGACTTGAGAATTCCTGGTCCAGCTCTTCCCTCTGGTTGGGTGGTCTGTAGTAGACACCCACCATAAAGTCCCTTTCCCTCTGATCCCCTTGTATTCTAACCCAGAGCACTTCAGTCTGCCCCTTCTCTGACCCCATGCTGTTTGTTGAGGATGTGTATTGCTCTTCGACATAGAGTGCCACACCCCAAGCTTTCCTCCCTGTTCTGTCCCACCTGTATAGTGTGTAGCCCTTGATGTTTATCGCCCAGTCGTGGGTTGAATCCCACCATGTTTCAGTGAGCCCCACTATGTCCGGGTTTGTGTTAGCTAGCAGGAGGGCAAGTTCCTCCTGCTTGTTCCCCATATTACGTGAATTAGTGTAGAGGCATTTAAGGCTTCCTGTGGGTGTATGCTCTGCCCCCCGAACCTAGAACTATCTGGACCCCTGTCACTTACCTGGGTACTTTTTGTGCTCATCACCTCTTGTGGCTGGGAAGCGTTGTCATTTCCCCCCATGGCCCCATCCCCTGGTGCTAGTTTAAAGCATGCTGTATGAGCTCAACCAACCTGGAAGAAAAGAACTGCTTGTCTTTAGGGTAGAGGTGAATCCCATCCCACCCAAGCATGTTACCCATGCAAAGAAGTGGGTTGTTGTCAAGGAACCCAAGGCCTGCCTGGTGGTACTAACTCCGACTGACCACTCCGATGCAGGCCTTGAGGTGCCAACCATGTCTACTTACTGGGAGAATGGAGGAGAATACCACCTGCATCCCCATCTCCCTGAGCTTGGCTCCCAGGAACTCGTTCTTCATGATATGGTCTGGATCGCTCCCTGCTGCATCATTAGTCCCCACATGGATTAGGACCATGGGGTGCTGGTCCGAAGGTCGAATGAGTTTCAGGATCATGCCTGTAACATCCTGGATCCAAGCCCCAGGTAGACAGCATACCTCCTGCACCATGGGGTCGAATCGGCAGATGGGACCCTCCATTCCCCTCAGGATGGAGTCTCCAATGATGAGGACACAGTGTTTCTTTCTCGTGGTGTTCCATTCCTGTTCAGATTCTGCTGTGTGTAGAGTGGCACTGTTGCCCCCAGAGGTATTCACTTCAAGCTTCCTCTGTAAGGCTGCCAAGGCCTCAAATCTGTTCCCCAGTTGTACCTGGGGAGCCGCCACCATGATAGCCCGAGCAGCCCTGGTTCCGGTGGTCACCTTCTGCCATTCTTCTGCTGTGCATCCTTCCTGGGAGGCCTGTCTGTTGGAAGACTGATCCTGTAGAGAATGGAAATATGTGTCAATTTTGTCTTCTGCAGCCCTGATACCCCCAAAGCCTGCTCACCGCAGCCTGAAGTTTCCTAATCTTCTTCAGGGCCTGAAGTCAGGCACAAGAGGGACAAGCAAAGGAGCCTCCAGACCTCTTCCCATCTGCAACCTTTGGGTCCTTGTCAGGCAGCCCCCACAGACAGGGGGCAGGGAGCCACCAACCCCACCATGGGCTCCGTTTGGGTGGAGGCCTCAGAGAAGCCCAGGGTAGGTGACACCACCAGGGCAGGGTCTATACAAGCCACCTTCCATGTCCTTACCACTGGGGCACAATCTCTAGCAGCCGCCCCCTATGTCCTTACCATATCCTCCAAATCAGTTCAAGCTTTGCAGGTTAAACTAACCTGCAAAGACTGAATCAATTTGGGCTCAGGCTTTTTGAATGCCTATTCCTAGCCCCTGTATTCCCCCCAGTTGTAATGCAAATGAATCCACCTCACTTTATAGTGCATTTTCAGACTAATTTCAGTAACAGTTCATAATTGGTTGCCAAAGGCCTACCTAGGAGCAGTGGTGACACATAGGGGATGTGCATACACCCCCTGAGAGTGCTGGTTCACCCTCTGACAGTCGGTGCCCCTCACTAAGGTGATAGGGAGAGCGGGGCAGGTGGGAGTGCCAGGGCCCGCCCCCCCGTGAGCACTGGCCGGGGAGTGGGAGCTCCAGGAGAAGCACCACTGGCACTTCTGGGTGCCACACTTGTGCTTCCCAGTTGGTGAGATTGGCCATGTGGGGATAGCCACCCCCCTGCTGCCTGGTCAGTGGTGGGGCATGTGCCCCCCTGACTCAGGAGGTACCAGTCGCCCATGTCTAGGAGGATTCTAGGTTTAGATAAACCAGCTCATTTCCTGCTCAAGCTTCACCTGGCAATTCACCACAAAGAGAAGGTGGCAAACCTTTTTAATTGGCTTCTTATGTGTGAGAGTCTCCTCCTGGCTCTTCAAGTCCTGTTGGTAGTTTTGTATGAGTGGATATTTTTTGTTTCCTATGGAGAGGAGTTTCAAGTGAGCAGTGATTTTTAGAAGGGGCAGGGAAGGCCTAACAGTGTATAGAATCATACAAAGAAGGACTGGAAGGGACCTGTAAGATCATCAAGTCTAGTCCCTTGCCATGGGCAGGAAGTAATTGGGCTCAAACAAGCTCAATAAGGTATTAGTCCAGCCTCCAGATAAGACCACCACAGATGGCAACTGTACCTTCTCTGCTGGATTCTAGTTACCTGTATGGAAAAGAAGTTTTTCCTCATGTCCAGCCAAAACTTTTCCTCAACTAGCTGGTGTTCATTGGTCTGCATCTTCCCTGGGGTGCTTTTCTGAAAAGTTGTTTTCCTAGATCCTGGTGTTCTCCCCTGATGTATTTGTAGGTAGCTATCAAGTCACCTGTCAGCCTTCTTTTGCTCAGGCTGAACAAACCCAGATCCCAAAGTCTCTCCTTATAGGGCCTGTCTCCCAGGCCCTTGATCATGCAGGTGGCCCTCGGCACCCTTTCAAGCTTGTCCACATCCTTCTTGAAGTGCCCAGAACTGGACACAGTACTCCAGCTGTGGCTTCACCAACTCTGAATAGAGGAGGAGGAACACCTCTCTGGATCTGTTGGTGACACACCTGCTGATGCATGCCAGAGTTCTATTTGCTCTGTTGGCAACTTTGTCACACTGGTGGCTCATATTCATCCTCTGGTCAATTGACACCCCTAGGTCCCTTTCAGATGCAGTGCTAGCCAGTGGACTCCCACCCATTGTGTAGATATGGTGAGGGTTCTTCCTACCCAGATGAAGGACCTGGCATTTGTCCCTGCTGAACCTCATATGGTTTTGTTCAGTCATGGAAAAAGTTTATGAAAAATGTAACTAGTTAAAAGTTAGCCTTAAAATTAACTTGAGTTAAGTTAAAAGTTAATTTTCAACTAGTTAAAAGGTAAATTAACAAAAGAGAGCAACTAGTTAAAAGTTAAGATAATTCATGAAAAATGCGTTAAATATGGTGAATTGCCTCTTAGCATTATTTTTTATTTTCGAATGCAATGAATGGCTTTCTTTTCCATAAGCCCACAGAAGCATGCTAATTTATTCAGAACTCACCCTGCTTTATCTGAAAACAATGTTATTCTTGTCATACAGTTTTCAGAATAACAATTTATCAATAGCGTCTCACCCTCTCCATGTGAAGTACTTTGTAAAAGTCAATGCATCATATAGGTAATACCAGAATAACAGAAAGGAGATATTCATAGCCAGGTAACAAATGAAAGCTGTTTCCACAGAAAACCTCTGTTGTTACAGTTTTTATTGCTCAAAAGGTAACAAAAGGGTATGAAATACATCTGACTTAGAAATAATGAAAGTGTCTGAAAATCTAAAATTAGACTGAAATGAGAAAATCAGTTTCAATGAGAAAAAGAATGTTCCGCTGCATAGCAGAAACTGTTTAAACAGGCTTATTGAACTTTGGGAAAAGCTGCATTTCAAGATTTACATCTGACAATTTTCCTCTTCTGTATTGCAAAACTAAGCCCCCACTACTGAACAATCACTGTACATGGGCAGATGAGGGAATGCTTGTGTTATAACGGATAAATAGTTTTTTCATAGTAGGTGACACCTCAGATACGTTTCTCACAGATGAGAAGTAATGCTCAACTTCTTGGGCCCGGGGCTGCTGGTTCTGATCTTCATTAAAATTAAAAAAGTCATCATCTGCTTTACCCTCACTACTTGCTCCCACTCTTACTGGGATCAGTGTCTCTGCTTGCTTGTTCCCTGCCCTGCAGCCAGCGGGCCGCCCTGTCGACTTATGCAAATGCACAGAAAATGCCAGCATGAACTAAGGAACTCTGGGACTTGTAGTTCTTAAGAGACCATCTCGCATAGAAAGGCACAGTACTCTTTGTCTCTCCAACCAGAAGTCCTAGAGTTTCAATAAAGAAAAACTCAGGAAAAACTCTGGGAAAGCTGGATTTCAAGTTTTTAAAATTTTTTAACTTTTATACTTTAAAAAATGTTGTTAACCCTTTTTCTTTAACTAGCTCAAGTTGAAAGCTGACAGCTGAAAAAATTAACTAGTTAAAGAAATGACTAACTTTTAACTATAACTTTTTTAACTAGTTAATTCCAATGACTGGTTTTGTTTAGCCCATAGGACCAGCCTGTCAAGGTCTTTCTGAATCCTTGGCCTGTCCTCTGATGTGCCTGCTTGTCCCCACAGCTTGGTATAAGCCGCAAATGTAATTGCACTTTTCATTCCCTCATCCAGGTCATCAGTAAAGATGATAAAGAGCACGGACCCAAGCACTAACCCCTGGGTACACCACAGGAGATGGCCTTCCAGGGTGAGGCCACCCTGTCAATTATGACTTGTTGGGATCAGCCACTGATCCAGTTCCCAACCCACCCCACTGTAGCCTAGTCTAGGCCAGTACTCTCCAACTTAGCTAAGAGGATTTCATGGGACAAAGGCCTTGCTGAAATCTAGGTAGATGACATCCACCTCCTGTCCTGTGTCCAGGTGGTTAGTTATCTGGTCATAAAAGGACACTAGGTAGGCATGACCTCCCCTCTACAAAGCCATGCTGGTTACTTCTCAGTACCCCACCAGATGCAAGCTTGTGGTTGTTGGCCTCCTTAAAAAATTTTTCAAAGATCTTCCCCAAGACCAAAGTCAGACAGACTGGTCTATAGTTGGCAGGGTTATCCCTCTTTCCCTTCTTAAATATGGGAACCACATCCTCATTTTTTCTAGTCATTAGGGACAACTCCTGAGTTCCACATCTCCTTGAACAGCCCTGCCAGAGGCATTGCTGAGTTTGGCCAGCTTTTTCAGCACTCTCAAGTAAAGGTTGTCTGGACCAGCTGACTTGAAAACATCCAAATGATCTAAGAGTGGCTTCACCTGTTCTGGACTGATTTTATGAGGACCACTGTAATTGCCATGTTCCCGGCACCCCTGGTCTGGTGATCAGTTCTTGCCTGGTTTCAGGAGAATGGATGCAAAGTAATTATTAAGGAGCTCTGCCTTTTCACAGGGGTCAACTGTGGGCTTCCCCTCTGTTCAGTAGGGGTGCCACAGTGGAGCTTGATTTTTTTCCCTTCTTTTTGCTTCCTATGTACCTACAGAAGGATTTTTTTGTTATCTTTAATATCAGTTGCCAGCTTGATTTTTTTTTCCATGGATGCCTTGGCTTTCCTTGTCCTATGCCTGCAAACCCAGGTTTCATGATTGTACTCTTTTTCTGGACCCCAGTCCATTTTTCCATTGCATGTAATCTTGTTCTTTCTTTTTGAGAAGTTCTCTAATGTCTCTGAGTCAGGCAGGTCTCTTGGACCCTCTCTCTCTGTTTGATTGCATGGGGATGGACTCTTTTTGAGCAGTAAGAATAGCTTCCCTGAGGAAGTGACATCCTTCATGAGCTCCCAAGTCATACAGTCACTGGTTGTGAAGGACCTTTCCAACTAGACTCTTAAGTTTTACCAAAGTCTGCCTGTCTGAGGTCTAGGACTTTTATTCTGCTGGTAGAGTTCCCAGCCTTTTGGTGGATGGTGAATCAGATCAGATCATGATTGCTGTCACCCAGAAGCACCTCCAATCTTCAGGTTGCTTACCATGTTTTTCCCTTTTGCTTGAGGGGGCCCATACCCAGCTGTTCTTGGTCAGCCCAGGCCCATGTAGTAAGGTTGCAGTCTGACTGGTTGGCATCATGCTGGCTGGAGGAATTGCACTGATTGGCCAGGAGCCTAGAGGAGATGGGCCAAAGAAGATGGGGTTGCACCAAAATTCAAGGGAAGAGCCCACATGTTCTCCCCATCACTGTTGGAAAGGAGGATCTTCTACCACAGATGCCACCAGACCACAGCCTATGACAGAAACCTTATGCAGGGCAGTGCAGGTCAGGTGCAGAAAAGCGTGGGAAGTGTGGCAAAGCTGGGCAGGAGAACATCCAGAAGAGCTGTACAAAGACAGTGGGCCAATGCTGTGCAACCAGCAGTGCCCCAGAGAGCAGTGAGCTGGAGTGTAGGGCCTGTGTTGATCCACTTCAGGCCAGCTCAAATAGCACAGCATCTTGCGAGGGATGCAGGAAAGAGGGACCTGCAAACAAGGTGCAGCTCTCCAGCAGGTGTAGAGAACCCACACAAGGGCAGTTGGAAGTGGTGCCCCAAGGCACTTTGGACTAAAATAGCTCCCCAGTAGGGGCATCGGGTAATGCCAAGACCTAATCAACTAGCCTGAGCAATTTAAGTTCAGCAACATATTTATGCTGTAATCCTTTAAAGTGAAGGCATAGGTGCTGTCCTGAGCAAGACTGAACTACATGTAGTGCCTACAAGAAGAACTAGGAGGAGACCAGACTTACTATAAAAGTCCAACAGCAACACTTGTGCAGAAAGGGGTAGTGTGTAGGGGAGGAGGAGCCCCACAGAAGACCAGTGCAGACCCTATCACACTAAGACCATTCAGTTACCATAGGAACCACCTCCCCATTATTAACCATTCATCTTATAGAAACAACAAGTCATGGCAAGTGAGAAGACAGGTGCATCACGACCCTGTAAACGGGACTTACACATCACCCACCAGTGGCTTCTCTGGGTGTGTATCTGTCACAAATTAAGTTCACTGCCACTTTGCATCATCATCACTTTATGAAGTGGTCTTTATGCAAGTGAGGATCTGGCCAATGTGAGTTTGCAATACACATTTTCCTTCTTTTATGTGAAAAATAGCTTGGAATATGTAAAAGACCTCATAGATGATCCATTTTGTCTACTGCTACTACTGGACTTTGCCCTGTTTGATAATATGCAACACTTATATTGTGTTATTTTAAGAGTAAAGTACTGTATAAATATTAATTAATCTTTACAACATTGTGAGAGGCAGATGGGGATTAACTCAATTTTCATATGGGGAAAACCTGAAGCTTGGAGGATTTATGTAACTTGTCCAAGGACAGACATGGAGTAAAGAATTTGGGATTAAAAAAAAAATGAAGGGTTTCTCATTTGCCAGAGAAGGTACAGGCTAGTAGCACAAAGAACTGTCAGAATGATCTCAAAAGAGAACATCAGAAATCTGTTAACCCTTACAATTCAATTTCACCTGCAGGCCGGATCAGCTGAGGATCTGGTCCTGAGGGACCTTTTCTGTTATGTACTTAAAATATAAAATAAGGCCAGTAAACATGGACAAATATTGACTTTGTTTTAAATGGAGGCCAATTAAAAAGCAGATGACATGAAAGAGATCTTACCTGTGGGTATGGACAAATGATCAAAATGAAGTGCATTAACAGGGCATGATATTGGCTACATTGTTGTAATTTATCAGTTAGTTACCACTTGAAAATTGCAGGCACATAGTTACTGAGAGTAGCTGTTGCCAGGTAAATCTCTACCCCCTTCCTAAGTTGCTTTAACTTGGCTGCTTTTCCATACGCCTCAATTGTACTAATGTTGACAGTATCTTTATTGTACAAAATTATATATAACATTATATTATGTAATTGTACATAATTTTGTATTTAAATTCATTCACTTTTAATACAGAAAAAAATCAATTTAAAAAAGAATAAAAGCTTAATTATTATATAATGTCATCAACCCTTTGCTGGAGAATTTGTTTACAAAATAGTTTGGTTTCCACTGTGTGGTCATTTACCTTTGCACTTCTGTTGTGAGACTGAGAGAATTTCATGCAGCTCCCAGTTTTTAAAAGTCACCTATATATTTCAGATTATTTTTTAATCACTTTCTTTTTAAAAGAAGTAAAAAAAAGAAAAGAGACTTGTTTGTACAATACTTTACTGTCCAGATATATAAACCAATTGATAGTATTCTGAAATACTTGATGTATGTATTTAAATAACCTGTATTTTTTGCCTTACAACATAAATGTGTGGAGGACATTCATAAGTTTTAGTCTAGCAAAGGACCCCCTTGCTACAATTGAAGAGTTTTGCATGGGTAGCCACTAAATCAGTAGGCCTGGACATTGATTAATTCTGATATCAGGGTTTATGTACATTTTACTTCATTTAAAAAACAAGAGGAGAACAATTTGCTACTCTGCAAATAACCTGTTTTCCTTCTGAAGTCTGCAAACCACTGTAGCAGGGCACTAGGGTGCCTACTACTGGCATTGGTAATAGAGCTTGGCTGCCAATCAGCAGGGCAGCACAGCTGAAGGTTGCTTAGGCAACAGATTGGGTCAGCTGACTGAAAGGGGTCAGGGCCTGGCCTTTATAAACAGCCAGGCCGAGGCCAGAGGCAGTTCTCCTCTGACAGGCTGAGAGGCAGAAGCTCTGCTGCAGGGCAGGGCAGGGCAGAGCAGAGCAGAGCAGAGGAGGGCAGGGCAGGGCAGGGCAGGGCAAGGCAAGGGAAGGCAAGGCAAGGCAAGGCAAAGCTGCTTGAGTACCCGTGTGCTGATGAGATGGAGAGGCCTCTATCACGGAGGCTTGACAGAGAGCCAGGGTGGCACGGAATATTATAGCCGGTAGGCGGATTTTGTGTTACAGCCGGTGGGCTCATGGTTTTATGTTTGTTGTTGTGGTGATTGTGTAATACTGGAGGACTGGGTGAGGCTGTAGGGGAAGGAGGAGGCCTCAGGAGAGCACCTCAGCAGAATGGGGGAGTTCCTAGTGGCACAGAGGGTGCTGTGTTTTGGGGTGTGCCCAGGGAGGGCACAGTGATTGGTGCTAGAGTTGGCACTGTGGATGAGGCACGGTGTTTTGGGGTGTCCTGACTCCAGCTCCAGTGGGGCAAGCTTGGGAGGAATTAGGGGGTGTCCTGACCCCAGCCCAGTGGGTGCGCTATCAGGAGTAAAGCCCAGTGGGGTATATGACCCAGAAGAAGGGTCAGGGGGCCAGGCACGGCTATGGGCCACCTGAGCCCCAAGCGCAGGAAGCGCACGAGCGAGGCCCAGAGCGGGTGAGAGCGCGAAAAGGCATGAGAAGTGCGGACATAGGCCCCAGAGGGGGCGAGAGTGTGAAAGGCACGGCAAGCGTGAGAAGTGCGAGGCATAGGCCCCAGTGAGGGCAAGCATGAGAAGTGCGAGGCATAGGCCCCAGTGAGGGCAGGGGAGTGCAAGAAGCGCCGGAGAAGGGCGGGCGCGTGAATAGAAGCCTAGAGGGGGGCATGTATATTGGGAGGCCCCAGAGAGGGGGTGCATAGGAGAGAGGCCCTGGAGAGGGCGCGTATACTGGAGAGGCCCTGGAAAGGGCAAGCATAAGATTAGAGCGTCCGGTGAGGATAAGGATATAGGAGAAGCCCCAGATGAGGGCGAGTCGATTGGAAAGCCCCTGAAAGGGGCGAGGGCAAGTCTAAAGGGCCCGGAGGGGGCAGGGCATGCGGGTAAAGGCCCCAGAGAGGGCGCGCATATCAGAGAGGCCCCGGAGAGGGAGCGTATACCGGAGAGGCCCCGGGGAGGACATGCACATAGAGACAAAAGAACGTCCGGAACACCGGCGAGGCTTGAGCGTGGTATTGGGGGTGGAAGGAGCCATGCAACGCCCTGGGGGGGGTGCACCAAGAGATATCCATGTAGGGCAAGAGCACCGGGTCCGAGAAGCCCAGGAAAGGCAGCCTCCCATTAATATTATATAAACAGCAAAGATGTGGCTGGCGAGATGAGGGTGCTGGAAGGGCAACTTGGCATGGTAGGGGCACAGGAGAGATCACGGCCACTCCAGGGCCCTGCCCCGTGACAACCACTAACAATAATCTCCGCAGCAATTAATGAATTTCAGCATTTTCATATGGTGGGAAAATATTAATATATTCATTAGAATTTGGAGAAACTGAGACATGAGAGGTAAAACGATATGCTCAGTTTCATACACAAAATAAGTTGCAATCAAATAAGGACCCCAATCATCATGCTTCCTGCTCTATTTAAAATGAGGATCAAGATCATATTTAAAACAATATTCAGAAACTTAGCCTTCTCAAATCAACTCTGTCATTCTACCTTGTGTTATCTTGCTTACAGATAATCCTTTGAAACATGCCTTTCAACAAAATAAATGCTATTCTTCTTGTGGTTATAAAGCATTGATATATCAGCTTAAATGTTCACTTCAGCCATTCTTGGAAAATAACTTTAATTGTGGCATTGTTATATGAGTTGCTTACACATTAGACATAATAACCACCTATCCTTTTCACTGTCCTTTTCAGCCAACCTCCTGGCATTATGATTCTTTATCAACTCTTACAATAAGTGAAAATTTAAAAGCTGATGACTGTGCTTAACAAGATATTGTTAGCCCTATCCAAAAATTCTATCCATCATAATTCCATTTGGGAGCACTAAGCCTGTTACCGGAGCATTCCATTCTTCTTGTATTTCAAGTTTTTATTTGAGAAATAGGCCATTAAAATAATGGATGAGTGCAGTAGAATGGATACCTTTTGAATCAACTTTTAAAAAAGAATGTAAGAGAATATCTAAAGGAAAATGAAGAGAACCTCTCTACAATTAAAAA
The DNA here is from genome assembly GCF_001723895.1 of Crocodylus porosus. Taxonomy (NCBI): domain Eukaryota; kingdom Metazoa; phylum Chordata; order Crocodylia; family Crocodylidae; genus Crocodylus; species Crocodylus porosus. The sequence continues at coordinate 65,288,797 of NW_017728918.1, read as the reverse complement.
GACATGGTTTAGGTGATTTCCCCACCCCCCAGCTGTTTTTGAGGGGAGTTTGTAAAGCTGAAAGGTGGCAAAAGAATTACTAAGGGGTATGCTAAATACTCTCTTATGTGAGACTCGGGTCAGGGGGCAAAGTCCACTGATGCACACAACTAAAATCACCAGTATATTTCTGAAAACAGAATTTGGCGCAGTTTACATTGGACATGTGTATAGACATTTTGGACACATGTACAATTCATGCTAACATTGATAACCTTTTTGGTTCAATATGTTGTATGGATGTAGCCAAATTCTGCTGTGTTACATCAGCCTAAATGTGCAGTAATGACCCTAATGTTAATTAAATTATTTCAGGTTGACAGCAGTTAGGGTACTCCAGTTTGGTTTTAATGTTAGGGCAGAATTTGACCACTTTTGTGGCTGATGTTATTAACTAAAGTTTTAAACACCTCTGTTCCCCTGGGAATGCTGTGAAATGACTGCTGTTTGGCCATACATTCTGTAGAAACTACTTGCCAGACAATCTGGTTGTTAAGAGAGATTCTGTGAGAATATCCTGTTACAAATGTATATTCAACTATGCAAATAACCATCTTAAGTCTCTGAATACAATTCATTACAAAAATCCAGGTTTCCAGAAGCCTAAGCAAAGTCACTATGAGCTGAGAATTTGGGTTGAAAATTCAGTTAGCCTGTTGCCTAAATTCAAGAACAGATTCAGCATGTGGTGGGGAGGGAGAGGCAGAGGGTGCAGTGGTACAGCTGAACCCTCCCTTACCCGCTTTGATTCCTGGTGTATCCAGAGTTTAAAACCAACTTCCTGGAAGTGGCAGAGGCACTTCTATTGAAGCAAAACTGAGGGAGTTAATTGACTTCATGGCTGCTTGTAAGCTACCTGATTTGGTCCAAACTCTTCATTCCAGAGGTATTAACAACCCTCCCTCCTTTGTTAATGGTCTTCATGTTCCACTTATCAAGCTATGCTTTCCTTTGCATTTCTGTAGTTCTTCTCTTCTTGTGTCTGTTAGCTGCTCCTGATAATGTAGCTCTTATTTCACAGCTCTGCAGACTGCTTTTAACTCTAGCTAAAAACATTAAGTCAGGTGGACATCAGCTCAGCTGTGGAAATAACTTTCACTGAAGCATTGCACTATCAACTTCCTCAAGATCACTAAATTTTGTTTTATGACTCTGAAGAAATGTAGACATATTTCTAATGAAAAAGCAGTAAAGAAATAATGTACTTTGATTATTTTGCATAATTTGTTGTTATATATAATAGAATATAGCAAATCAATGCATATTCCAATTAAAAATCTATTTGTTTTTGCTTTGATCTTAAACTGAATTGTACAGTCCTGGGCCCCTATGATAGCAGTAAAGCTTCTAGTTTCTTTTCACCCATAAAAAAGCGTGTGTTGTGTATGTGATAATGTACCCCAAAATCTGCATCCCCCTCTTTTAAAATCCTAGGTCCACTCATGCCTGAATTAATGATTAAACTTTACAGAACAGATTAAATTACTTAGTCCTGCGTCTGCTACAAACCTACTTCCTCAGGTAGATATAACTGATAGGAACTGGAAGCTCCTCTTGTCCGACTTATTTGATATGCAAAGATTTGGGAGAGAGGAGTGAGGTGATCTTCTCACAATCCTTACAAAGTAGAGGAAATTGAACACTGAAATTCTAATTCTATGGAAAAATGTCAAATCAGTAAAAAGTCAATGTATTGAATTTTTTATAAGACTTAAAATTCTGATGTGAAATAATTTTGGTGGTGTTTGAAATGTTTAAGCTCTGTCCCCCAGAGCTGCTATGGTTCCTCATGGGAGTTTTAATTTGAGGCCCTTATATCCTCATTCCCCTTTATAAACTATAGGCCCTGTCCAAACTGTAAGTCCTATAGTGCAACATGGTTATGTGACTCTCCTGATGTTGTTCTCTAATGCAGGGGTGGTCAAATCTGGCCCAGGGGCTGGATCTGGCCTGATTTCATGAAGCCTGTGGAGCCCCTCTGAAAGCTGAAAGACATTATTACCAGCCCTGGCCCTCAGCTGCCCCACTAGAAGTCAGCATCTCCATGCAGGTGGTGTCAGTACCCAGTGCCAAAGCAGCTCCAGCTCTGGTTGCTAAGCAATTCAACCCCACCTGGCCTTACTTGCCCCACCTCCAGCACCAAGGTGGGGGTACTGGAGACAAGAAGCATCTGCCTGGCAGAGGCTTTTGCCTGGCCACCCTGTGGCTGTTTCCCAGCCCTCCCTCCCTGTGACAGTGGAAATTTAGGTAAGGGTACAGTGGGCTGGGGGCCAGGGACTCCCACTGGGGGAAAGAGGCTGGGTGGGACTGGTCCCACACACTGTTGCCATGTGCAGCTGGAGACTCGGGTGGAAGCATGGGAAGATGCATGCTATGGAGCTGGGTTGGGTTGTCCCACACGCTGCTGCCACATGTGGCTGGAGGGACTCACACACTCTGGGGACTCTAGGGATCCCCTCCAACCATGCCCAACCTATCCCCCACCATGCCCCCACCCACACCCTCTCACACACTCCCACACCCCCCACATACCTTACTCCCCACCATATACACCCTTCCACGCCAACCACACATCCCACCATACCAACGCATACACCTACACCCCACACACCCACACATAGACCTATCCACCATACCCACATACACACCCCACCACACACTCACGCCCACTCCCCAACCACACACTCCCTCAAACACCTCCCCCACCACAGTATACAAGAGTAAGATTATTTTGAGCTATTATGCAAGTGTCTCTATGTACACTACGCAAACACACACAAATCAGGAGAAAATACTGTTTAAAATTAAAATATGTTACAGTTCAGGATTATTTTTCTCTGGTTCCAAGATGGCAACCTCCCCTTCCCACCCCAAGGGAGTACTAGGGCAAGGGGAGGGACTTCTAGTGGCAAAGGTCAGGGGTTAGGAGCAGGACTTCTGGTCCCAAGATGGCGACCAGGGGCTGGGTTACCTGTCAAGGGGTGGAGCTACTCTTGCAGTCTTTGACGACTCACTAAAACTCATTAAGTGGCCCTTTAGTCAAAATAATTGACCACCCCTGCTCCTTTAATTAGAGGTGTAACAAGTAGTTTTTGTTCCCTGTATGGGAAAGGTGGCTAGGTCAGCAACAGTGGCGGCAGCAACAGCTATTGCCATTCTTTCTCTCCCTTAAAAGTAGCTCAAGATTCATGTCCCTCTTTCACTAGTGGAAACCTGCTGCTTATTACAGGTATTGTCAGTCCCAAACTCTTAAAATCACAAAACAGGCTAACCCCATAATATGGATGTAAAAATCATTAATTGACAACCACTGCTATTCCTTTCAGTTAATGGAGGTATTCCTTTAGCTCAAGCATTAGAGGTCTCAGTTGTGGTGCTGAAGTCATATATTCATCCCCAGGTAATGGCTAAATCTGAGGATTATTACCCTTGTTTGTAGACTGGGAACTGAAAGCTCCACTAGCTGTGGTAATATGTTATAACTTCATCTACTCGAAGATCTTTGTGGCACTGGTAATGGACATTGATGAGTTACTGATTTATCATGATCTGAATACCTGAGTTTGCAGAAATCCTATGCAAGCTTCATACTCTATATCATTTTATTGCCAGCGGGAGGACAGGTAATCTAAACTCTTGTGACTGGGAGAATACAATCTCTCTATTGAAATATATTCTACCCTATGAGTAAGTTTAAAAGCCTGGACATCAGTAAACCCTGATATCACTCAACCCAGTAATGAATGGCCACCTAAGTCAGGTGGCATCATGTGTCCACCATCTGTTTAGAACAAGTAATGAAGAGCAAATAATAAACAGTATTATTGTTCACCTATTAATAAGAGTTTTCATGGAACTGCCTACATAGTTTCTCAGACAAGTACCTGCTTTTATGAATTTTTTCAAATAACAATGTTGAGAACTACTTGGAATCTGAATAAGTACTCAAATTTGGGCAGTACTTCTGTTCACAGCTTCTCTGTTGGATGTTTGCTACAAAACATAATTGTTATTTGCTTAAACAAGTGGGACACTATTTACTCACATGAGTTAATAAACTTTAAAAACATATAATATATTTATGCCAGTCGGTATAAGTGCTATCATGTGCCACTGCTACAATCAGTCATTAAGGCTGGCACTTAGTTTTACATTTCTCTCCACTGCAGCTCAAACTACTTATTTGTAATTTTTTTTAAATGATTCTTTCTAGGTTTGAACTTGAAAAATACACATTTCAACCTCTTTTTGTTACATTAGTGAAGTTTTTGTCATCAAAACGCTACCACCAGTCATTTCAAATGTAAGATCAGAGTGGTCAAGGTAACAGGTTTGAGTTCCGTTATAGTGTTTCCTCAAAAGGGGAGGCTTACTTAGGAAAAAAGGAAGCAAGTTTTAGTGCCATTTAGGCTGCTGTAAAAATGTAGGCATTGATAGTGTAACTGAGGAGTGGATGACTGGGGCAGGCAGCAGCTTTAGGCACCACCTTTGGGGGAAATGTGCAAAATTTAGCCACTTTCATAGCTGACAGCAGCCAAACCTGTTCCATTCAATGCTGCTGCCCAGTGTGATAGGGGCAGGCTTTCATGCTCGGTGGAAGCACTAGCCTATCCCTGTCTATGGGTCAGCCACCTGCCTCTCCCCTGCCACACCTTGATGTAATAATATTGATGTAATAATTAGCTGAGAGGCTGCCCATAATACACCCTGCTATTGGGGGGGCGGGGGCTATCCACGGCTCCATTCCACCCCTACACCGTGGCCCAAACCTCATGGATGGCATCTCAGGTAGCCAACTCAACCTTCCCCTTCGCCCATTAGCGGTGGCCCCTTCCCTGGGACCTTTGGCTTTTCTTTAAGCCCTGGCTCCCATCTCTGGCCAGTCAGGATCCCGAGCTTCTCTGCTCTATATGGGTGCCCCTCACAGTGGGCCCCTGGCCCTTTTGACCTCTGTCTGGGTCCTGGTCCCAGCATTGACCAGTTGGGTCCCTCAGGTTAGGTGTTAGCTTCCTGCCTGCACTCAGGGATCAGGATCCCACATTCCTGGCTCAGGTACTTCACAAAGCATGCCTGGCCCTGCAGGGTCACCCACCCCAGCAGGCTCAGGCACTTCAAGAAACTTACCTGGCCTTCCCTGGATTAGATGGAACATATAACCCATCCAAAGATAAGGGCTGGGGTTAAGGCGCCCCTACCCGCCTTTCACTGGGGTGGTAACTGGCCTGGCATTTCCTGGGGGCTCTGTACCAGTGGAAGCCCTACCAGACCACCCACTTCTGGCAGGGTGTAGTTTTAGGTCATGCCCAGGACCAGAGTCTCCTGCTCCTACCTGCAAGATGTTCCCATACAGCAGCTCAGCCAGGCAATGTTTCTTGCCTGGCTTCCAGCAGTAAACTGCTCTTGTTTATATAGGCGGCCAGAGTTCTAAAATGGTTGCTGCAATCAAACACCTGCTGAGTGTTTGATCTAGCCACACCCAGGAAATAGAGCTGTCCTGTTATGCCTCCGTAAAATTCATTTTGGATGGCTCTTGGTGTGGAGACCTTGTGGGATATCTATTTGGCTGTGAACTTTACAGTTATTGTGTTGCTCAGTAAAGAGCTAAACTGGCCTTTGGCCTTGTCTATGCTCACATGCCTTTGCCAACAGAGCTTCTTAGCATGGCCCAGACACACAATCTTATAGCATAATTGCTCATTTGGTCAGCAAAACAGCTCTCCATGCATGCATGCCTGGGTCCAGAACCTGAAACTTTATCAGAATATCATAGAATCATAAAAAACATAGGGCTGGAAGGGACCTCTGAGACCTCATCTGGTTCAACCCCCTGCCTAAGGCATGACCATCCCTATCCAGAGCATCCCATACAGATCCTTGTCTACTCTATACTAAAACTATACACTTGACCCTGTCAACCAAGTACTGGCACAGATAAAAAAGGGGGACAATAGGAATCAATATCCTCCTACTGTGAGGGTTGTTAAAATTTGCTATAATGTTCCAAGGAAGAGGACCAACCCCTGCTACAGAGGAAGGCAAAATCCCCACAGTCTACCAGATTGATTATGGGGAAAAAAAGCTTTTCTGACCCCAAATGCAATGACTGGTTTGATCCTGAGCAAAGGGACAAGAGCATCTAGCCAAGAACCTGCAGGTTTTAGTTACAGCAAGAGCACTGGCACATTCCAATCAAAATCCCCTTTCTTGCCTGCAGTAAATACCCAGTGCTTGTGAGGAAAGCCAAAAACAAAAACCCCTGATGTGAAGAGGAGTGGAAAAAAAATCCTTCCTGACCCCATGAGACAACCAGCAAAACCCAGATGTGTGGGACATACTCATACCATAGGCAAAGCTGCAACTCGATCCTGCCTGATCAATGATTATTCAAACTTTTTTTGGATACTTCCACTGATAGTGACTCTACATCTTCCCTGTTCTACAGTGAAGATGTTTTTCTTGATATCCAATCTAAACCTACTTTGCTGTATTTTTAAGCCATTTGTCCATGTCCAGCTCTCTCTAGTAAGAGAAAAAAGATATTCTCCCTCTTCTTTATGGTAGCCCTTCAGACACTTGAAGACTGACTTGATGCTCTCTAATAAATCCCTAGTATTACATGAGTGCTTTAATTTTTTATGATTCTATGAAGCTAAATATGAAAGATAGAGTTGGAAGGTACCTCAGGATGTTATCCAGTCCAACCCCCTTGTCAAAGCAGGACCATCCCCAAAAAGATCTTTCCAGTGAGGGCTTGGTCAAGCCAGGCCTTAAAAACCTCCAAGGATAGAGATTTCATCACCTCTCTGGGTAACCTGTTCCAGTGCTTTACCACTCTCCTAGTGAGAATTTTTCCCTAATACACACCTAAACTTTCCTTGATGCAACCTGAGATTGTTGCTCCTTGTTCTGGCATCTGCCACGACTGAGAACAGTTTCGCTCCATCCTCGTTGGAACCAGCCTTCACATAGTTAAAGGCTGCTATCAGATTCCCCCTCAATCTTCTCTTCTTTAGACTAAATAATCCTTCTCTGAGCCTCTCCTCAGAAGTTATGTGCACCAGCCCCTTAACCATTTTCATTGTCCTCTGCTGGACTCTCTCCAGCCTGCCCACATTCTTTCTGTAGTGGGGCCCAAAACTGAACACAGTATTCCAGATGTGGCCTCACTAGTGCAGAATAGAAGAGAATAATTAATTCCCTCTATCTGCTGGCAACACTTCTACTAATGCAGCCCAGTATGCCATTAGTCTTCTTGGCAATAAAGGCACACTGTTGACTCATATCCAGTGTATTGTCTACTATAACCCCCAGGTCATTTTCTGCAGAGCTGCTGCTTAGCCATTTGGTCCCAAGCCTGTAGCAGTTCATGGGATTCCTTTGTCTTAAGTGCAGGACTTTAAATTTGTCCTTGTTGAACCTCATGCAACTTCTTGTGTCCCAATGCTCCAATTTGTCTAGGTCACTCTGAATTCTAGCTGTACCTGCCAGTGTATCTACTACTCTCCTCAGTTTGTTGTTGACTGCAAACATGCTGAGGGTGCACTCCACCCTATCTTCCAGATGATTAATGAAAATATTTGAAAAAATGGGCCCCAGGACATTCTGTTCTTCACCCAAATACATCCCTGCTTGAGCAGCAATGGGGTGGGGAGTTGGGTGGAGGAAAGTCTGGCAGACCCTGCTGTGCCTGCAGTCTTCGCCGGAGCTCTAGCTAGGGAGGCACAGGGGTAGAGCCAGCCCTGTTCCCTAGAGCAGAGGGCACAGCCCAGCCCAGGGCTACAAAGCATTGCCGACTCAGGTTTAACTTAACCCAGGAAGGTATCTAGGACAGACATTGCATTAATTGGTTTGACCCAGATCAGTTAAGTCTGATGCTACAGGTTTATTTTAAACCAGTTTTAGCCATTTTGAAACTAGTTTATGTGCACTGAACTTATGTTCTGTTGCAGGTTTAAAACAGTTTCTGATAACTTAAATCAGTTTATGTGTAACGTCTGTCCCTAGCCCAGTCAAATTTGTCCTGCGCTGCAGGGTTCATTTTGCCTTTAAGAGAAGGAGTAAGATTTTTTCTAGCTACAGGTTACGGAGTTTGTTGACCACAGGCTAGGGTACAAAATTTATGAGTTGTAGTAAAGAAGCTTTTATTTTTGTTTACTTACACGCCAACGATGGAAACGCGTAGGCACAGCGGCTTGATTAAACACTTTCTGTTTCAGCTATCTAAGTTACAAGCAGACTGCTAATTCTCTCTTCGTTGATGAATCATAAATTGGGTCGATGTGCAGGGGGAGGGATTACACCGGGGAAATTCGATGGCGGAGAAGCAGTGTCACGGTTGGCTGGACCACAACAGACAGGACTGATTGATTGAGTCCTAAAATGGCTTCTGCCGGGTTCAGGCTGGGCGCAGTTTTTAAAGTTTTCACCCTTTTTCTCCCCTGTCACTGTTGACGTCAGATAGTATGTTGTTTTTTCGTGCCCCTTTCTAGTAAGGGGGTGACTGGGTGAGAGACTTTGTGCTTACGGCACTACAGTCAGGAGGAGTACAAGACAAAATTATAGTTCTTTTCACAGGCTATGACTTCCAGCTCATCTGGTTTGTTTCCTATACTTCTCAAATTTGCATACATGCATCTGATGTATTTTGCCTCCTGATCTGCTTATTTTACTTTTGCATCCCTTGTTGCTATCCTTGGCTCTTTAACTGTTTCCCTGAGTTGAACTTCTTCCAGTCCTCTCCCCTCTGGATTGTCTTTTCTGTTATTGGAGGATTTTGTTTGCCATCCCCTATGGAACCTAGTTTAAAGCCCTCCTTACTAGATTAGCCAGATGACACCCAAAGATGCTCTTTCCAATTTTGGTCAGGTGGATCCTATTTCTTGATAACAATCCCCTTCCCCAGAACATCCAACCTGACTTTTTCAATGTCTGATTCACTTTTACTTCTCTGAGGGGATTTTTTAAGTTCATAAAAATTTATCAAAATATTGAATTGAGAGAAAATATGAAATGGTCATACAAGAACCATATAACCACTTGGAGATTTGACTTCATTGTTTTGTGGTACTAACAACTATTTTACACAGACTCTGTGAACAGAATGTGGAAATTTATACATGGTTAATTAGCTACGGGAGTCTTGTCATTTTGTTTTACGAATGCTTCAAAAGCCTATAGAGTATCATAAGAAAAAATAATTCTCCCACACAGGATATTAGAAAGAAAAACAATGAATCTGTAATGATTGCAGATTGCAAACCAGGCTTTCCTCTTTGATTCTTACCAAAATATATGTGTTGATGTAATATTTGAATGCAAATTAGACTCAGCTGGATCAGCTCCTCAGTTGGTATAAATTGGCACAGCTCCACTTAGTCAAGGGAATTCCCTCAGCTGATGATTTGGAGCAGTTTACTATAATTTTGCATTTTAAGATAAAAAAAATGAATTAGGGCACCTACTGAACTGATTGTGATAGGTGAGTGTTGATGTCTGAATCAAAATAGGCCCATATAAAAAGTTCAAAGGCAGGGGTCATTTTGCATCAAATAAAGACTGCTCTTATTTGTACCTTGGCTTCTGCCAGTACTGAATATAATTAATTTATGGTAATTAGTTTATTGTTCCTAGACAATATATCGCTAACAGGCATACAAATCATTAGAAAAGCACTTTCTTAACTTTTCATTTCAAAAGTGGCTGTGATATACATCAAAATAATCTTAAACCTCTGGTTCCTTTTATACCTTGAATGAACATTAAGATAAATGAACCATATTTCACTGTGCATGATAGATGCAGATGAGACTGAAAGTTTCAAACTATTCCATTTCAAGGCTCCTGACAGAGGAATGTGTATGAACATGTTCTTGACCAAATTTACGTTTCTAGTAACATGATAAACATGGGTGAACAACCTTGTAAGCACTAGATGCACAAGTTCTTCCTTGCATCTTTGCAACTTTTTGGAACCTCCTGAAGTTACAAAGTACAGTTGAGCATTTTAACCAGTCTTTTTAGTGTGCTGTTGAAGCAGATGGATCCACGTTTTTATGAGGGGGGGTGTGGGAGCAGCAACAGGTGCTTCAGGGCTGGCTACATCCCATCATGCCTCTGGTCATGGAGGCGAAAGGAGGGCCTGCTTACGAAAAAGTCCTGGGTGGGCTGCTGTTCTTGTCATATGGTCAGAAAGCAGGGTGCAATCATGCCACTGTACCTCTTCTGGATACACCCCTGGACTCTTGTGTATATCAGTGACCTTAACATAGAGAGCTCAGGCTCTTATCCAAATGTTCACAAAATTTTGGGGGATGGGGGTGGTTTAACCCACTGTTGTGATCAGAGTCCATTACAAAGTTTGCACAGAGGTCTGCACTATGTAATCTTTGAGTCTGCCTTAGTTCAGGGGTTTTTTTCAGGCCTATTTCTAATTTGATTTCACTGAGACGACAATGCTGAACATCAACACAGTTGATGGTTCCTTTTTAAAAGTAGCTGTGTGAGATAGATAAAATAGTCATTTTTTAAAGGTAAACTAGTAAAAATGGAACACATCTTACCATAATCTCACAAATCAAATGTGGAAGCCAAATTGACAAAAGGTCCTTTTACATAGACCTTTAATGTGAGCTAAAAAGATATGAGAGAGGGGAGCAGATGGCACAGTGAAATACGGAAATATTTCTTGGCTTATAGATTCATAGATTCATAGATGCTAGGGTCGGAAGGGACCTCAATGGATCATCGAGTCCGACCCCCTGCATAAGCAGGAAAGAGTGCTGGGCCTACATTACCCCAGCTAGATACACATC
>NW_017728918.1:65258742-65277580 GCF_001723895.1 Crocodylus porosus | reverse complement strand
GCATCCTTCTTGAAGTGCGGCGCCCAGAATTGCACGCAGTACTCCAGCTGCGGTCTGACCAGCGCCCGATAGAGGGGACTCATGTTCATCTTGGAGTCCACTAGGACTCCAAGATCCCTTTCCACTTCCGTGCCACCCAGCAGGTCATTTCCTAGGCTGTAGGAATTATGGTTGGAGAATAGTGTAATTTGGCACAGAATGAGTTGGTATCGTATACAATGTAAATACAGGTGGACACACCCATAACTACTGTGACTTAAAAGCAAAAACAGTCAGGAAGTCACACAGGAGTGGTTATGTCATTAGGTTGCCCCTACTGTAACAATCCTGAAAGCACTATCTATATACATAAAATGAAGTCTATGTACATATGTTCACTTATAATTTGAGAATGGCTGGTCCTAGCTACTCTAAACCTTCCAAAATCACTGATTACCACAGAAGGAAAATTATAGGTGGCTTATTTTTCACTTGATCTGTTTTGGAGCTTCCAGTGACTATTTAAGGGAGCTATGCTTTTCACATGGACAGTTATATGTGGCTTGCTCCAGAGTTGGTAGTTGAAGAGGGTTGTATATACTGGCACTAACAGGAAACACTGCAAAGATTGTTTACAAAAAAATTCTACAATAAAGATCATTCATTTGGATGTCATTTGAAATGTCACTCCACATTAAATATTAAATGTTAAATATGTTGTACTATGTTTTCTTACAAATCAACAATATTTTTACCTAAATAGGCTAAGTTCTTTGAAAATAAACAAACACTACAACTAGAAAAATAATGACCCAGGCAAAGAACGGGTCCTTCCGTGACTTATAAATAAGTCCAATATAATTATTAGTAATGTTAACTATCTCTGTAAATTTATATGATGCTTTATAAAACAAAGGGAAATTAGGTTTCCCATTCTAAGAACTTCTTGTCCAGTTTAGACAAATAAAACAGAAAGGACAACTGAGGTGAAATAAGTCCATAAATAGTGTGAGTTTTTGTGAGAAGCAATGGAGCATAAGAGAGGAAAATACATTTCTGCTGGACTGTACATATTAGACATTGTAGGATTTTCACTTTAAACTTCATTAAAGATGCAGCACCAGCTTAAAAAAAAATCACATTTACATATGAAAACTTTCTACTTTTTGTGGTAGAATGTATTTCCTAAAATTACTTAAAATAATTTAAATAGATTAAATACTTCATTGTATTTGTGCTTTTTTTAGTCTTCCTGCTTCATACTTTTATGTATAATTAGTTCCATTGTCTCTAGGTGGCATAGGCAGTGAAAGTGAGGGCTAACTGGTCTCAGCCTCCCTCCCCCACAAATGCAGGGTGGCAGGTATGGCCATAGGGCAGCCTGGCCACAGGCTGCTGCAGCACAGGGGGAGGGGTGCACACACTGAGATACCCTCCACAACTAGGATCACAGCCAGCCCAGCAGGCAGGTAAGTTTCTTAAAACCTTCTTTCTTTATGACTGCTTGGGTTGAGGGGAGCAGATTGATACCCCCACAGTGCAGGAGGGAGTGGGGTAAGGGTAGGGGCAGGAGTGAATCATTCATCCCTGCCCCGCTCCCTGCTGTACTGTGGGGATTGTCCCATGACCCAGCCTGGCCGGGGCCCCATTCACGGTGAATGGGGCCCCAGCCAGGTTGGGTCATGGGACGACTGGAGCCTGGCAGCTCCTCCAGAGACATGGCACTGGGGAGCCAAGGGGGCCAGCACTTGGTCCCCCAATCTTTGCGTGGGGCAAAGGCGGGCTGTAGCTGTGAGCTGGGCTCTGATCCCTGCCTCTGCGCCTTGCTGCTGCTGCTTTGAAAGTGGCATGGTGTGGCACCATGTGCCTCACTGCCCAGCCTGCTCAGTGGCGGGACACACGATGCCATGCTGCACCACTTTCAAAGTAGTGGCAGTGAAGTGTGCTGGCAGGGAGCAGGCAGAGCCCAGCTTGCAGCTGCAGCCTGCCTTTGCCCCGTGCAAAGATCAGGGGGCCACATCCCCCCGCCCTTGGCTCCCCGGTGCTGTGCCTCTGGAGGAGCCACTGGGCTGCACTGGGCTCTTCCTGGAGATGACTTGGAGTGGGGTGGGGCAGGGCAGGCATGAGGATCCTGGGAGCTCTGTCCCCTCCAGCCCGGTGGTGCAGCCAAGAGTGGCCCTGCTCCAGCCCCTGGCTCTGGGCCCCCCAGGTGGTGCAGGGCTGGGGCCAGGGCTGGTGTAGGGAGGCAGCTAGGGCTGGTGAAGGGATGGGGGGTGGCAGTTTTGTGGGGGCAGTTGGCATTGGGCATTGACCCTGGGGCGGGGGAAAGGGTCCAGCCCCCCCGGATCCCTGCCTGGTCCCAGCCCCACTCCCTTTCCCACCTCAGGGGGAGGGGATGGCATGCATTTGCGCTCACCTGCCCCCCACCAATTTTTTTTCTCCCTTTGCCTGTGCTCGGAGGTCTATGTTGCTCCCGGACTTTGGAACAGGGATTTCACTTGTAAAAACCAATAAAAATATCCCTAAGAGTTCTTATTCTTTTTCAGTTGACAGGGTTACACAGTAAAATGCCAAAAATACACATTAATTTGGACTGACCCCTGTGTGGTTATGATAGCATGCATTTGATTGGTAACCTCTAACACTACTGAAAATAAGCAACTGAAAAACGGATTGCATGTAAAGTACTATAATGGATTTGACAAAGTTATTTTTTTCAAGATCTCAGAAATAGCAAGAGAGTTCTTGATAGTAGAAGAGCAAGAACTCTTTGTAGGACTGTAAGAGAAAGAAAGGAATTGCACTACAGAAAAAGTGAGGCAACATGCTGTTGAATAATTGGAATGCAGCTGTTCAGCTTTCTACTGTATTTCATACCTTTATTTTCAATGACTTCAGACATTTACTGGACTCTAGGGAACATTTTCTTGTAAACCCACTAGAATGCCAATATTTAACATTGAGAATGTAAAATGTTGTATTAAAATGCTTTGCAAACATTAATCAATCTTCATAACAGTCCAAGGGGGACCACGCCGGCAGCGAGGACGGGCAGGAGTTCCAGGAGCCCGGGCACGATTCTGGTTTCGCCGCGGTGACCCGTCCAATAAGATAGCTTTTCTGAGATTCAGTACAGGATACATTACACATACAGGTAGGAAAACTAAGGGCCAGATTCTTTTCTGTCTACTAGGTGCTTAAGCTATTGCACCCTGCTTAAGTCCCAGAAAAAAAAAAACCCAACAACTTTTAATACAAAAGTTCCTCCCGTCTGCTTTTTTGTGACTCGGTTTTAAAGGTCAGATGATGATGGTATAATACAGAAGTAGATGTGTTAATGGTTTTGCAGGAGCTTGAGCAGGATAGAAGAGAATTACACTTACATATACTGGTCCACACAGATGCCCAATAGAGGGGAGTAAGATTTGGCCTGAAAAATCACTCGATCAAGGCACATGGTCCAGTCAGTAGCAGAGTTAGCTTTATAACTTGGAAGTTAATGTGTCTCATCCTTAATATATTGCTCCTCTGGCTTTATTTAATAAATGTATCATACAGTTGTAATCTTCTTACACACTTAGAAACAATAGCAAGCTTTGTATACAAATGCTGACTCTTGGTAACAGGAATGGTGTAGTTCTTGATTACTGGTTACATAATCCAACAATAAAAGGCATCAGTATCCAGTATCTTAAAAGATGTACTAGATTGAAATGTTTTCAAATCTCAGCCAAAACTATAACTCAATAATACAAACCATTCTTTTCAAAACACTTGTGTAAATATATCTTGAATTATTACCTGAGACTGCTCCTGTATCCTTCAACCACAAGAATCTTCTGGAAAGAGACAATTCATGTTTGTAGCCCAAGAGCCCAACTTGCTCTAATAAAGTTTTTAAAAAATTTATTTTACTAAGCAGAAAAAGCAGCTGTTTACTTAATGCCTCCGTGGATGAAAATGAGGCAAAAGAGAACTAATTTTAATGCTGCATGTTGTCAACAGATTGGCCAGACATCACAAGTTTTGCACCTAGTTGAATGGTTGCTTATTAAAATATTTTTTCACAAATTATAGAACAGTAAGCAGACTCCCATTGCTGTAGCAACAAAGTACATTTTACCTAGATAGAGTAAAAATGACAGTATTTACTATTGTCTACCTGCAGAAATCGGAACAAACTGTTCCCATTCAAAACATCTGGATGCAGTTTTAAGCTTTGAATCTTAACGTGTGTGTTTCTTTTCATCTTTTATATGTTTCTTTTTCAAAACCGCAAATTGTTCCTTAATCTTTGACTTTGCTTTCCTGAGCTTGGTAGATTAATTTTTCTCATCTAGAAAAATACTATCTTATAGATACTTTTCTAAAAAATAAAAACAACAAGAAATTCCCCTTGGAGTGCACAGTTTGTTTTTGCTTCATATGGTGTAATATCTATGTTTATGTTGAAAATTACAAAATGCAAGGTGGCAATTATGGTTAATGGCTGGGTGAAAGAAGGGTTGCTCTTTAAAGAGCTCTTATCCTTTAGGGTGGTTATTATTTTCTACAAACATTGAATCTGTACAAAGGTTTTCCACAGAGGGAATAAATTAATGGATCCATTAAAAAGGACAAATATTTTAGTGCAAGCTACACTCATGCTATCACAGAAGAACAGACATTAAAACACTCAGACATTCTTCTTGCAGAAACAAAAGGTTTATCGCTAGGCCAGTATAACATTAACAATAGCACTGACCTACTTAGAAGACATAAAATACATAAATGGTTATTCACGCTAACCATTCCCCCAGTTGTCAGAGGGGACATTGAAATACAATGAATGTTACAAACAGTCATGAAGTTGGGACCCAGAGAAGGACCCAGCTACTTTCAGTAGCTATTTATCATACAGAAAGAAACAATATCTGATATATGCAGGATATCCAAACCATGTGGTATATGAACACCTGAGCTAGCTCATGTGAGCAAAGGAAAATTAGCTCACATAGATACAGCTGTACTGTTTTCAGTATTATAGTGGGCTTGGATATTTCTACACTGTACTGTGAGCAGGGATGAGTAGTCAAAACATTTCTCCACCAGTGGAGATCATATGAATAAAAAAGGATGCTGAGTATTACTCAAACATTTGCTTTCTGGTTTCATTTTAAAAAGGGTGTACGTTTAAACTTGTCAAAAGACAGTAGCTATGTGAAATTAAGATGACTTGGTTCCTTTCTGAAGTGATTAGGAATATTTCTTGTTAATGTCCACAGAATCCATTTACTAATGAAGTTTGAAGACTGTGGTATATTGAAAGTTTATAGGAAATCAGTTTTTTTCCTTATGTAAATTATGGAGCAAGTTATAGAGGAACATGCTGTTAAGACAAGGAGATTTTAACTCAACTGACTGTGTTCAGTCTTTAGGAAAAGAAAGTATTCTATTGTGAAGGACTTCGCAAACATGTCTGGCTTATGGGTACACAGATACTACTGCAATGTGGGGCATGCAAATACTGGGATACGCATAAGGAGTTGAGGCTCACAGTAAAACTGTGTGAGCATGGATATGCAAAACCAAAGCTGGGTACTCTGTATTTCCTTGGCAGTGCAATGAAACGCACAAAAAGAGTTGAAAGCATAATTAAAAATGTACTAAACTTTAACTATACAAAGTGCACTGAAATACATTTAAACCATGCATGATCACAAGTGACAATTATCTTAAAGCACTATAAAAAACTCCTTCAACAAGGTATTTGCATTTGTCAAACCATACTAATGAGATATCTAGTATGGGAAATCAGCAGGACATTTTAAGGGTGTTTGCCTGTACATGTGAAGCAAGGCTGCTCTGATGTACTGTAATTACAGTGTGTTGGAGCAGACTCAATCTGGTAATGACTGAGCTCCAGCAGAATCCAGCATCACGTGCATCAGTGTCCTGGCACTGAAAAGTGGCTGTGGGGGTACTTTAACTGAAGCTTGCTTGATGAGCTTCAGTTAAAGCACCCCTGCCACCATTTTTCAGCACGTGGACACTGATACACATGATGCTCTGGGTGCTTTAATTAGAGTGGCTCTTAGAGCCCTACCTCCTGGAGCCTCTGTATAAACACCCTAAGGGTTTCATTAATATTTTTGGGCTGTGTTAACTGTGTATTTACATGCCTCCTAGTGTTTGAAGATGTAATGGCGCTGTGAATTTCCAAATTTCCTACTATTTATGATATTTTCAAAAAATATAAAACACACTTAATAGCTTTGCCCCTTGAGGAACTGGTGAATATTTATAACCTTAACTTCATTCTAATGAAATTTCTCACTCAGAAGTATGTACTCAATTCATAGATTTCATAGACATTAGGGCTGGAAGGGACCTCAGAAGATCACCGGTTCCAGCCCACAGCCTGAAGGGCAGGAAGTCGGCTGGGGTCATAGGATCCCAGCAAGATAAGCATCCACTTTACTCTTGAAGGTGTTCAATGTAGGTGTTTGAACCACCTTCAACGGCAGGCTGTTCCAGACCTTGGGGGCTCAGACAGTAAAGAAATTCTTCCTTATGTCCAGCCTGAAATGGTCTTGCAGTAGTTTATGACGGTTCAACCTCGTCATCCCTTGGGGCGCTCTGGTGAACAAACCTTCCCCCAGATCCTGGTGGTCACCCCTGATAAACTTATAGGTGGTCATCAGATCACCCCTGAGCCTGGCTTTTCCAGGCTAAAGAGCCCCATGGCTCTCAGCCTGCCATCGTAAGGCCTGTTTTCCTGACCTCTGATCATGTGTGTGGCTCTTCTCTGGACTCTCTCAAGCTTCTCCACATCCTTTTTGAATTGCGGAGCCCAAAACTGGATGCACTAGTCCAGCTGCGGCCTCACCAAGGCCGAGTACAAGGGGAGAATAGCGTCCTAGGATTTGCTTGAGAAGCATCTATGGATGAAAGCCAGCATTTTGGTCACTTTATTAGCTGCAGCATTGCATTGCAGGCTCATGTTCATCTTGTGGTCAATGATGACCCCCAAGTCTCTTTCTTCTGTAGTGCTAGCCAGTGTAGCACTGCTGAGCCTATAAGGATGCTGCAGGTTTTTCCTCCCAAGGTGGAGAACCTTGCATTTTTTGGTGTTAAACACCATCAGGTTCTCATCCGCCTATTTGCTGAGCCTGTCCAGGTCAGCCTGGATCACCCACCTGTCTTCTGGTTTGGATGCTTTGCCCAAAAGTTTGGTGTCATTGGCAAACTTGGCCAGTCCGCTTCTGACTCCAATGTCCACTTCATAATGAAGATGTTGAACAATATGGGTCCAAGGACAGAGTCTTGGCGGACCCCACTGGTCACAGGACACCATGATGATTGACTTCCAACAATTACTACTCTCTGGGTCCGACCACTTGTTTCTAAATAAGCTATTTTATCAGTGGTAAGTCCATAGCACAGTTTTGGAACACTTTCCCACTCAGCACACTTTCTCCTGTTGATCCATTTTAACTCTCTTCCTCTAGGTTCTGAACATAATATTAGTGCAGTCCTATTTGTTTATTGAGTCATTCTGTGCCTTAATACTTATTCTCTGTGCAAGTCTTCCTGGTTTCTGGTATCTATTTTGGGGGTTAGCTCTGAGGAGTGAGTAGTATGGAAAGAACAATTTCTTTCAAATATATGGAGAGAAGATACATAAAACTAATTGTTTGTACCTCATAGGGGAATCTTGACAACTGTTTGGATTTTGTATTTGCTCTCTTTTGTATTTCTCTGGGTTATGTTATCAGTGACTGCTATTTATTTGGCACACTGCTGGCTGCAAGGCACCATATTATTTCCCACACTTATAAATGCTAGTATAAGCTCATGCTATATCTTAGCCTGTCCAGCCATTTATAGGAAGGTGATAAACAATAGTGGAATTCTGGTTTTAGATACCTCTGAGTACAAATTGTTTGCAGATATTTTTTTCCTCCTCAAGGCTCACTCAGCCTCTTAAAAGTATTAGCTTCATGTTCACTGAGGAAATGTTCCATTTCTTGCTAAAAATTAATGCTTCAGCATCTGCACAATAATCCATATATCTTTATAAGGATATATTTCATAAGGCAATGTCTACATAATGTACAGAAATTGCATATCATTCATTTTTTCCTGTAAAACAAAGAGCTGTCCTAATTAATGGAGAAATGCTCTCAAGGCACATCTACACATGTGCTTTAATGTGCAGTAGCCTATTTTACCGCATAGTAAAGTGTCACATAAAAAACAGTGCAATTACACCAATATGTACTCTGCATTAAGCATCATTTTAAAAATGTGTGCTTTCAGGCAGCCTAATGCACATTTATTTAATACCTCATATTGAAGGTACTAAATTTAATGTGCATTAGGAAAAGCACATTAATGCACATGTAGACGCAGCATATGGTTGTTATAGTTTAGGTGTTCCAGAGACGTATCTAAAGCTGGATGGAGATCAGACCTCCATAGTGTTAGGTCCCTTCAACTAAGAGCTTCCATTTGAATCAGACAATGGAAGAGAAACACGGGCATGAAATGATTGATTTTAGGTTATATAGAAGCTCAGTAACAAAGCTGTGAATTGATGCCAGGTCTTCTAACCCCCAGTCCCGTGCCCTGTCCACTAGATCATGCTACCTACCTTTGCTGACCTCTAAGGGTTACTTTTGACAGCCCAGTACGAGTCTTCCTATGGAGTGAATGCAAAAGCAAACTTGGTTAAGATTCTCAAATTATGAATATTTTAGCCAATTAAAAAAACCCACCACAAGATATATATTTTAATGATCCAAACAGAAATAAGCAGTCTTACAAACTGACAGTATTTACCTCTTAAATTCCAAGCATTTTTAAACAGGTGGCCAGCCTGTTAGAGATCTTACCTAAATTAGGAGACTAAATTTTTAGGAAGTATTGGATTTTTATCATGTTTGCTAAAGGGGACCTCAGCAAAAGGTGCCAGAGAAACACATCACAGAAAATGGAGTCCCATTTTGTCCCCTTCCTCAAACAAAGGCTTACAACATAACTTGATGAACATTTTGATAAATGTGGTCAGAAAGAAGACATTCTTGTGTTATCCTGTCACTCAAGCTAAAATGCTTCTCAAGCTTTATGAACTCGTAATCAAGATGTGAGGTCTTAAGCTTGGGCTAGCCTCACTGATAAAATTTTCTTGCCCAACTCAGTTCTTTTTACACTACTTACCTTAGCTTCACTTATGCTAACTTAGACTAACTTAAATTCCACCCACCAAAGGCCTACCAAAGCAACTATAATGCAAGCTGAAAGGATTCAGACTAAACACAAATAGAGGACTGTAAACAAATAGGCTATTTCTGGGTTTAGATTGGTTCACCATACATCCTGGTTTGGCTGGGACAGTCCCGGATTCTGTAGGTTGGTCTCGGCTGGTTGGTCAAAAGTCTTGGCCTGGAGTTTGGCAGGGAGGCAGAATAGCATGGTATGCCAGGCAGGTGGGCAGTCAGGCACTTCTGCTGCTTTGAGAGCAAGCAGGTGGACTGGACCTGGGACGTATGGACAGGGTGGTGCCTGCTCCAGTCTGTCCACCTTGCTCCCGCATAGCAGCAGCTGTGCATGACTGCCTGGTGCACCATGCCACTTTGCCTCCCCACTGGACTCTGGCTTGGGATTTTGACCAACTGGCCAGCACTGACCTATGGAATCTGGGACTGCCCTGGCCAAACCAGGGCATATGGTTACCCTAGGTTTAAATTTGTCTCAAAGAAAAATCCTATAGCCCTTATTCAGAAAGTTTCTGGCTGGCTTCACTGCAAGCACTACCTCAGTAAGAGCCCACAAGATTTGACTCACAGACATTAGGGTGAGTAGGACAAGTGGGCATCTATTTCCTAAACTTGCCAGAGCACTGTTGTTCTCTACTGGATATATTTGAGTGCTTTCTCTTGCCAGGATAAATATTCCAGTTCCCTATGAGTGAATGAAGTTTATCAGTCTAATTTTGCTTTATATATTTGTTTGTATGCCATTGTAAGCCTTTTTATTTCTTACCTTCCCCTCCATTGTTGCCTCTTTTTCCTCATCTAAATTGTGGTTTAGTTTTTGCTCTTGCTTTTTTTTTTGTGCCTAAGTTGTTAGGTGATACACACAACAGCTGGGATTAGTTTAATTTCAAATACTTCCCAGATGCTGTTTAAGTCCATTCACTTTTACCCCTGCTTCCTTGTTTCTAAAATTTGCCTGCTCTCCTTTGGAGTAAAACAAAAATCACCTAATATAGCAATTGACTGATCTTAGTCAGCAAAGATAGAATACCTCCAAACATAAGATAGAAAGAACTTTCTATTGCTCATACCACCCACCTGGCTCTCAGTGAGTCAAGGGTTTTAGAACTATAATGCAAAACAGAAGGAGCAAGCTTAGCAGAAAAAAATCCACAGAGGCCTCTCATTAGCTCTCAAATCACTGGATATATTTTTCTTACTTCTGGTTTGAAAGCTAATCTTACAGTATGATCTCTCTCAATTCACAGTTCTGCCTGAAACTGTATCAGGTTGATAGATGATCGCTTATTTCTATGGACAAGAAATATTTTTCGAAAATAGTCCTTAGTTTGAGAACTGGAAAACAAAGAAGATCTCCCAAATTCTAACAAGTCTTATCTCTAAGAGAAATTAATCTAAAAAAATCTCCAAAACAACACCTCAAAAAAATTTGAAGAAAAGGAAGTTGTTAGTAACTACTTCTGCACATTTTTTCTGGTTTACCAATAAAGCCTGATAGCCAAGGCAAATACATTACCTATGATCCTGTTCTGTTTGCTGGAAGTAAGCTACTAACCAGCAACAACATAACGCAGAGTTGGCTTCTCATCTGAGTCATAATACTGAACCAACTTCAGTTTTCCCATCTTGTTCCCAAATAAAGAGAGGATTTATGTGAGGAGTTGCAGCATATCATGACACTTAGAGTATTCTGTTCTTGCCAAAAGACATCTCCCATCAAGGCAGGGAGGACAGAAACCCTAAGACCTTTGGTTTAAGTCAATAGGCAATGGTAGTCAGCATTTCCTAAAAATCAGGCTGCAATGAGGTGTCTTGTTATGGATTAAGATATCTGACTTTTGGGATCCAAAGCTGCCTAGTATTGCAAAGGAATCATCTGTCTAAAATAAATCTCCATATAAAGGGTATCTAGATCACTAGTGACTAATTTACTAGATCAACATAAAATATCCTACAATAGGCCTTTGACCAAATGATTCCAAAGACTCCACTTTGCCAGTCTTTTAAAACAAATCATCAAATGTTCCTTTCATGTGATGAATCATAAATCAGAGCATACATACTGGCAATTAAATACATAGAAATAAATGGAAAAAGGAGTATAATGCAACATGGGTTTAGTACAAGTGGTGTGTGCCACACTAACTAGGTATTACTCTTTGATGGGATTTCTGACTCTTTAAGCAAGGCAAGTGCAATCATCCAATCTCTCTGAACTTCAGATAGAATAAATGTGATACCACAGTGTTATTATTAGTCAAGATGGAGAAGATGTGGATTAGTCCAAGAACTGGAATGTGAAAAGAAGGTGTCAACAACAAAGATGGACTGTCAGGAAGGAGTGTTACCAGTGGAGTTCCTTAAGGATCAGTCCCAGGTGTGTTTTTATTAAATATATTTCTTACTTTGGGACTAAAAGTAAGAATGAACTACTGCAATTTTATGATGATTAAAAGTTGGGCGACATTTTCAATAAAGAGGAAAATCATACTGTCCTAGAGGAAAAAATGGATTATTTTTGCACACTTGAGTGATAGAAGAGGGATGACATTTCATAGTACACAGCACAAGATCAAGCACATAGAAGAAATTCTTATTAGTTTCTATAACCTGTGGTCTAATTGTTTCGAAAGGGTAGGAGGAGAAAGAGCTGGCTAGTGTATCACAACATGACTATGAGCCAGTAATGCAATGCACCTGTGATAAAGAAAAGAATATCCTAGGACACATCAGATGGGGTATTTCCAGGTGAGAGGGAATAGCTAACATCATTTTCCAAGGCATTGGTGAGACTTAATTTGAAATGCTGTGTACAATTTCCATTTTTCTTGTTCAAGGAAGATGAATTTCAGCTGGAACAAGTGCAGAGGACAGCTAAGATGACTGTGGGAATGGAGTCTATTTTGTAAGAAGAGACTAGAGACTAGAGGAGCTTGGCTTGTTTAACCTAGCAAAATACAGCCAACTAGGTCATGGCACTGGGTGGGTATAGCTGCATCCTCCACCTATAGACCTGTTCTGAAGAGTTAAATCTATTTTGAAGCTGCTTTTTGGCTCAGCTGTATCCACAAGCACAGAGGAGTTCAAGGTGCAGTTTTGGTACCCAGCAAAGGTGCACAGAATCATAGAAAATTAGGGTTGGAAGGGACCTCATGAAATCATCTAGTCCAACTTCCTGCTCAAAGCAGGACCATCCCCAACTATATTATTTTAGCCAAGGCTTTGTCTAGACAGGTCATAATCTCCATTCTTATAGGTTTTTCTCAGGGTAACCTGTTCCAGTACTTTACTACCCTTTAGGGCCATCACAAAGGGGAGGGCAAATTGGGGTGACCGCCCTAGGCCCCGTGCTTTGTGGGGCTCCACAGACAGTGCTATACACGCTCTGCCGCAGCTGCCGCATGCCACTCGTTCCACACTCCAGCCACTCGCCAACTCCCCTGCTCCACCTGCTTGCCCCTTGTCCCCGCTCTGCCATCTGGCTGTTGGCCCCCCCACCCCTCCACTCCTGCTGTGTGCTTTTGCTTCTCACCCCCCCTCGGCTGGTATGTCCTGCGCCCAGCACACCCCTAGGGACAGCTCTGCTACCCTCCTTGTGAGAGAGGTTTTTTTTATATCTAACCTAAGCTTCCCTTGCTGCAACTTGAGACTGTTGCTCTTGTTCTGCATCTGTCACCATGGAGAAGTCTAGCTTCATCCTCTGTGGAACCACCCTTCAGGTATTTGAAGGCAACCATGAGTCAATAACCATGTCCACATGAGTCATTTAGTATGATATAATCAAGTTATACCTGGGTTACTGCGTAGTAGCACTGACGAACATCTTTTTTGTTATGCTACTGTGCAGTAGCTTAATATTACTGTGCCGTAGCATTGCATCATGGTTTCTGCCATGCGATGGTACTGCACAGTAGTATGGCCTACTGCAAAGTGTCTTGTGTAAACATGGTCAGCTGCTATTAAATCCCCTCTCAGTCTTCTCTTTGCCAGACTAAATAAGCCTCAGCCTCTCCTCATAAATTGTGTCCCCTAGCCCCTGAACCATTTTTGTTGTCCTCTGCTGGATTTTCTCCAATTTGTCCACATCCTTTCTGTTGTGGCATGCCCAGAACTGGACACACTACTCTAAATATAGCCTCACCAGTGCAGAATAGAAGGCAATAAAAAGTCCCCTTGATTTGTTGGCAATGCTGCTACCAATGCAGTACAGTATGCTGTTAGCCTTCTTTGCAACAGGGGCACACTGTTGACACACGTCCAGCTGATTGTCCACTGTAACCCCCAGGGTCTTTTCTGCAGAGCTACTGCTTAGCCAGTCGGTCCCCAGCCTGTACTGGTGCAGGGGATTGTTCCATCTTAAATGTAGGATTTTACACTTCTCCTGCTGGAACCTCATGAAATTTCTTTTGCTCCAATCCTCCAATTTGTCAAAGTCTCTGTTTCGTAGCACTAACCCACAGCAGGTCTGCTACTCCCCCCAACTTGGTGTCATCTGCAAACTTGCTGAGAGCACACTTCAGGTCATTCATGAAGATAGTGAACAAAACTGGCCCTGGGGCTGTCTACTTCATACTGGCTGCCAGCTAGACAGAGAGACATTGATTACTACCCTTTAAGTCTGACAATCCAGCCAGTTTACAGTCCATTGATCCAATTCATACTTCTTTAGCTTGCTTGTGAGAATGTTGTGGGAGACTGTATCAAAAGCCTTGCTAAAGTCAAGGTATATCATGTCCACTGCTCTTCCTGCATCTACAGAGCCAGTCATCTCATCCTAGAATGAAATCATGTTGGTCAGGCATGACTTGCCCTTCGTGAATTTATGCTGACTACCTAATGATCTTTTTCTCCTCCGAGTGTTTAGAAATGGATTCCTTGAGGACCTGCTTCATGATTTTTCCAGGGACTTTCAAAGAATCATGGGCAACAGCTCTTCAGTCACATTGGCCAACTCTCTCAGCACCCTCAGGTGCATCACATCCAGCCCCAACTTCTTGTATACTTTCAGATTTTCCAAGTAGTCTGTGAGTTTGTAGGCAGCCACCAGGTCCCCCCTCAGCCTCCTCTTGCCGAGGCTGAAGAGGTTCAGGTCCCTCAGTCTCTCCTCATAGGGCCTGTCCTGCTGCCCTCTCACCAAGTGGGTGGCCCTCCTCTGAACCCTCTCCAGGCTGGCCACATCCTTTTTAAAGTGCGGTGCCCAGTACTGGATGCAGTAAACCAATTGCGGCTTGACCACAGTCACATAGAGGAGGAGTATCACCTCTCTGGACCGGCTTGAGATGCCTCTTTGCCATACCATGACAAGGTATGGCTGTCCTTGCTGGCTGCAGTCTGGCATTGGTGGCTCATGCTCATTTTGGAGTCACCAATGACTCCAAGATCCCATTCTGCCTCTGTGTTTTTAAGAGGGGAACTCCCCAGCCTGTATGTATGCTGTGGATTCTTTCTCCCAAGGTGCAGCACCCTGCATTTATCTACGTTGAGCCTCATCCTATTCTCATCTGCTCACTTCTGTAGTCTGTCTAAATCTGTTTGCAGCCTCTCTCTCTGTTCAAGTGTGTCCACCTTGCCCCACATCTTAGTGTCATCAGCAAACTTGGACAGCGTGCTTTCTACCCTGTGGTCCAAGTCACTGATGAAGATGTTAAACAGTGCGGGGTACCCCGCTGCTCACATCTCACCAGGTTGAGTACAACCCATCCATCACTACTGTCTGGGTGTGCCCCATCAGCCAATTTTTTACCCATCCAACTGTGTAGGCATCAATGCCAGGCCCTCCTGCCTGTCTACGCAGCAGTCCACCCAGTCTTACCTGCCACGACTTTGCTGTAACAATGAACAGAGGATAAATGCAGGAGGCTTCCCATTACATGCCCCAATGCCAGGGGGTGCTATCCATTCCTCCATACTGTCCCCACACCATGGCCCATGCTTTGCAGATGGCATCCAGTATGTACCTATGCTCTTGACCTAAATCTGGGCCCACTTAGTCCTTCATCATGTCTCATTCACTCACACACTCCTACTGCCCCCCTCTCACTAGGGCCCCTTGCACTCCACCCTCCCTCACAGGGTCTCATGTTTGCTGCACTATACTGTGCCCCCTTCATTCTGCCCTGCTCCCTTGAGTGGACCCAAGTCATGCCTGAGCTGGTGACATGCAGTCTCTCTCGGGCCTCTCCCACAATCCTCACCTGGGTAGTGGCCAGCCAATTCACCGAATAGAGGGCTAACTTCACCCCAGCCCCTCACCGGGCTTCTCACACCCAACAACTGGATCTCATGGGGGTTGGCCCATGTGCTGCCCTTCTGGCTGTCCCACAGCCCTGCTCAGCACACCCCCCGGGCTACCCTTCAGGCCATCCCTCAGCCCTACTCAACCCCTGTCAGGGTCTTTGCTATGACCCCCTCTCTGGGGCTACACAACTATCCCTCCCCTGGGGCCTCCAAGGTCCTTCACCCCTGCAGGTTCAGGTGGCCACAGCTGTGCCTGGCCCCACTCCTTTCCTTGGGTCTTACACCCCCTGGGGCTCAGGTGGCCATAGCTGTGCCTGGCCCCCTTACCCACAGTGTTGTGGGGGTTGGGGTTATTAAGGCATCCTTACCCACCTTTCACCAGGGAGGTGAGCAGTCCTGGTATTTGAGTGGGGCTACCATGCCACCGGCAGTCTCATCAGGCCTTCTTTCCCCAGAAGGGTGCATTTTTAGGTCATGTCCAGGACCAGGAGCCTCCAAGCCATCCCCCTAGCTCCTGCCCTTACCTCCAGGATGTTCCATGCTGCAAGGGAGCTGGATGGTGCTGCTCCCTTGGGTACAAACAGCCAACTGCTGACTCTACCTTGCTGACCTTTGTTTGAAAATGGCTGCCATAATCAGGCACCTGTTGGCTGCCTGCTCTAGCCCTTAAAGTGGCAGACACCGGAGGTGCACTGCCACATAGTCCATAACTTTTTCTTTCACCAGTGTTGGCTGCCCACTCCTCCCCAAACTGTGTGGCCAGATGCAACAGTTTGTGAAGACTGAGGCAAAATAAACATTAAGTACTTCAGCCTTTTCCTCATCTTCAGTCACTAGGTTGCCTCCACCATTCAGTAAAAGACCCGCACTTTCCCTGATCTTCTTGTTGCTGACATACTTATAGAAACCCTTCTTGTTACTCTTCATGTCCCTTGCTAGTTGTAACTCCGGTTGTACTCTGGCTTCCTGATGTCATCCCTGCACACCTAAGTAATACTCTTATACTCCTCCATAGTCATCTGTCCATTTTTTTCATTTCTTGTAAACTTCCTTTTGTATTTTTGCCTACTGAAGAGTTCTCTGCTAAGACAAGCTGGCCTTCTGCCATACATGCTAGTCATCCTGTACATCAGGATGGTTCGTTTTTGCCTCCCCAGTAAGGTTATTTAAAAATACAACCACCTCAGATGGGCCTCGCAGGGGATCCAGCCCATCAGTTCTCTGAGTAAATTGAAATCCTTACTCCACTGCTTTCCTTCCTTCCTTTCCTCAGGATCAGGAATTCAATCATCTTGTCAGCATTGCTGCCCCGGTTGCCATTGACTATTACATTCTCCACCAAGTCTTCCCTGTTTGTGAGCAGCAGGTAGAGAACAGCATGGACCCTAGTTGGCCCCTCCAACACTTGTACCAGAAAGTTGTCCCTAACAGTTTCCAGAAACTTCCTGGATTGCCTGTTCCCTGCTCTATTGCCCTCCCAGAAGATATCAGGGTGATTGAAGTCCCCCATGTGAACCACAGCCTGTGATTGGGATACTTGCACCAGCTGTTTGAAGAAAGCCTCATTTACCTCATCCTCCTGTGCTAGTGGTCTATCATGATGTCACCCTCATTGCTCTCCCTCTGACCCGAAACCACAGACTTTCAACAGGTTTATCCTCAGGTTCATATTGGAGCATCGAGTTCTCACTTCTTGCCTTTAAATTATATACTGGATTTAGAAGCTACATTTTATTGAACTGTGTTTATGACTATGTTGCTGCTGACTTGCTGGGGATTTGGGTTCTATATCATATTTTTTCCCCTCAGGTGACAGCCTTCATCCATTAATTTTCTTACGAATCGAACCAAATGTATTTATGTTCATATGAAAACTTGAACCTGCTTGAACTGAGACTATCTTGAGGGAAATGTTCATATATTTTTTAATATTCTTCTTGTTCAGCCAGCTGGCCTGTTCCTAACATTCAGCCTTTCACCACAACCTCTCGAAGGCCAGGGTAGCTTCCTTACTCTTGCAGTCTTTGTGGTAAAGGTTAATACCCCAGATTTCCTTTCTGCTTTCTGGGTAATGCAATGTCTTCTTCTCTGAGTCTCTGGCTGGTTCCATTTGCCACTCTCCCTATCTTTGTATTGAGAAGGGCCACATCCCATCTCTCTGCCACTTCTACCAATAGTAAATAGAGGGGAGCCAGGAGCCAGTGGGATTTTGATTAGCAGAGGGATGTTTCCTTGAGGCATGGGTATACAAACTCAGACATCTGAGAAAACAGGAAAATTTTGCCTGCTGTTGAACCCTCAAGATTTGTCGAGTGTAGAGTTCACACAAATCTATTTTCTAACTTTACTGCTTGTAATTTCAGACAGTTCAGTCTTAGAGAATGGTGACACCACAATCTGACTGCAGTTGGTGCTAATTTTAAACTAACCAGCTTGGACACTGGTAGGAGTCTAGCTATCATTGTACAGACCTCAGCCTAGCCTAATTGTTTGAGTATTTACCTGTTTTTTGATGAGTTTTGCAGCCTGTGTTGAGTTCCATGCTGCCATATGTACCCCATACTGAGTACATTCCATTACACAGCAGTCACAGGACTGCAAAGT
The DNA here is from genome assembly GCF_001723895.1 of Crocodylus porosus. Lineage (NCBI taxonomy): Eukaryota > Metazoa > Chordata > Crocodylia > Crocodylidae > Crocodylus > Crocodylus porosus. The sequence continues at coordinate 65,259,500 of NW_017728918.1, read as the reverse complement.
AGACATGCTCTTTCTTTTTAAAGATAAACTATATCTGTGTCTTGGCAAGAGAGGGTTATTTGTTAAGTGAGCTGCAGGTTGAAGCGTGCAGTTTTTTCTGAATCCTTTGATACTTAAAGTCCAGTATATTTACACTATTTGTTGGTGCTCTTGTCTGTGATGTCATATGTGTTTTGGTTTCTGCATGCTTTAAATGAGAAAAGTTGTGTATCTCCAACTGAGATTGTTCAATTTTAGATCATGTGCTTGTTTGTTTTTTCTCCCTACTTTCCTGAGTTACCATTAAGACAAGCTACTTGAATAAACTTGTTTAGCTTGTTTTGACTGCCTTCTTATAGGGAGAAAGAGATCTTGGTTAGGATAGGACAACAATCCCTAGTTAAACACTTTCCTTTTCTATGTATTCCAAGGAACGCAAGTACAAAATGTGATATTATGTCACAGGAAATGTAGATCAGGAAGGAACCTCAAAATATCAATTAATCCAGCCCTCCAAACTGAGGTAGGATCAACAATACCTAGATTACCCAATATAGTTCCCCAAAGGGGATTCTTCAGATCCTTTGGTAGCCTACTTCAGTGCCTCACTACTCTTTCATAGTTTCATAGTTTCTAGGGTTGGAAGGGACCTGAGCAGATCATCTAGTCTGACCCCCTGCCATGGCAGGAAAGAAAGAATACTGGGGTCAAATGACCCCAGCAAGATGTGCATCTAACTTCCTTTTAAACACCCCCAGGGTAGGAGCCTGCACCACTTC
>NW_017728918.1:65243070-65258590 GCF_001723895.1 Crocodylus porosus | reverse complement strand
TGGAGGCTGAACAGGTTCAGGTCCCGTAGCCTCTCCTCATAGGGCCTGCCCTGCTGTCCCCTGATCATATGAGTGGCCCTCCTCTGGACCCTCTCCATGCTTTCATTCTTTCTAATATCTAAAGCAGATTGTCTTTACTGTAAAATAAAATTTTTTTTTTATCATATCCCCAGCTGACTGGAGAACAACTGATGACTGTCCTTTTTTATAACAACCATGTATATACTGTAACACTGTAACCAGGTCCTCCATCACATCTACTTTTAAGACTTAAATTAACCTAACTTTTTCATCCTTTCCTCACAGATTCTATTCTCTAAACTTCTGTCACTCTTTTTGCTCTTGTCTGGACTGTCTCTAGTTTGTCCATATCTGTGGTGCCCAACACTGGACAGGTTTCTAGTCGAGGCTTTACCAGCACTAAGTGGAACAGAATAATTGCCTCTTATGTCTTGGATACCAAATTGCTGTTAATACAGCACAGAATAAGATTTGTCTTATTTGCAATATCATGATGTTCTTGACTAATATGACTTGTATTCCTTAGATCGTTTTCTCTCATGCTACTCCCCAGTTAGTTATTCATCATTTTGCATTTGATTTTTTCCTCCCAAAGTCTATACTTCTCACTTTACTGAATTTGGTTTCGGACCATTTTTCCAGTTTGTCAAGATTAGTCTGAATTTTGACTTGAAATCCAAAATACTTTCAACCCTTTCCAGCTGGGTGTCATTTACATATTTTATCACTGTAGTTTCCATTCTGTCATTTCAATCATTAATGGAAATATTGTACAGAATGGGGTCCAGGACAGATCCTTGCAAGACTCTGCTTCAAATGTTGTCATAGTAAACTGTTCATAACTACTTTTTCAGTGCCCTTTTCAACCAGTTGTGCCTATTTAGACTATATTTCCTTACTTTGCTTATGTGAATGTCATACAAGACACTATCTAAAACTTTACTAAAATCAAGATCTACCACATTTTCCTTTAGCAATTTTACCCTGTCAAAGAAGGGAAATATTTTTTTTATTCAGAAGGTCAAGAAGAAAATACAGGCACATAACTTGCTATGTTAGGCCCCCTCTACACATTAAAGGTATTGCACAATTAACTGGCCATCAGCTACACATGCAAAGCAGCTGTCACTATAAAAAGCTCCAACTAACTATAAAGTTAGAACTTGAAAATGTGTACTAATTTTATAGCTGGTTGTTATCGAGCTTTGCTTTACATGTGGCTGGGAGGGGTGCAGTTTTTGCTCATGGTTTGTTTTGGTTCCAATGTATTTGTTGCTAGGTGATACACACAACAACTGGAATTAGTTTAATTTCAAATACTTCCCAGATGCTGTTTAAGTCCATTCACTTCTACCCCTGATTTCTACATATTTCTAAAATTTGCCCTTTCCCCTTTAAAGTAAAACAAAAATCCCCTTTAAAGTAAAACAAAAAATTAGTCAGCAAAGGTAGGATACCTACAAACACAGGATAGAAAGAACTTTTTATTGCTCATACCATGCACCTGGCTCTCAGTGAGTCAAGGGTTTTAGAATGATAATGCAAAACAGAAGCAGCAAGCTTAGCAGAAAAAAACCCAAAGAGGCCTCTCATTAGCTTCCAAATCACTGGCTATCTTTTCCTTTCATCCCAGATGCAGGGGTGCACTATGCCCAGCATAAAACCCCTAAACTCTAGGGATTACAGCATCCAGGATTCCCAGGGTTCAGGGATTTCAGGGACCCCCAAGCTCTGGGGATCACAAAAGCCATGATCCCCAGGGTCTGGGGGTTTTTGCATCCCAGAGCCCTGGGGGTTCTCCTTCAGTCCCAGGAGTTTCCTGCAGTCCTGAGGTACAGACTCACCCCTGCAGTAATTTTTCTGGCCCCAGGATTTTCCAGACCCCAGGCAAGGGGATCATTGCAGTAGCGATTTTTCACCCCTCCTCCCTCAGGGATTTCCACCCCCCCCTGGTGTGGGAAGATCACTGTAGTGGTGATCCTCAAGCCCTGGAGGGGCTCCCCCATAGCTGGGAGCCCCTTAACTAGGGTACATGGGACTCCCAGTCATGGGAGGTTGCTTCTTGCCAGTACAGGGAATGCCCAGGATCGGACTCCCTCAGCATCAGCAATAAGGTGCAATGGGTTTTAATGCATGGTTGGGTGAATCACACTTCAGATCCCAGCATACCTCTACCTGCATATGTAGAAGAGGCCTTAGTTTAAAATACAAACAGTCCTCTGACTTAAAACACAATTGGTTCCATTTAAACCATGTTTTAAGTTGAAACATTGTAACTCAGACCTGATTTCCCCATAGGATCAATGTTATAAATGGGGGATTGGTTCCTGAACCAAGGCCCGATACCCTGTTTTCACCAAAAATCAATCAATCAATAAGAGATGAGTAATATAGCTATGTTAATGTATTTATATTATAAATAGCAATCATATTAATTTGGAAGGACTTCTTTGAGGTGACTTTGCTGGTCTTTTTGAAGGGTTCTTGGATAGAGTCTTCTCAGGAGTCTTGGTTGCAGGTTTTCTGGAGTTTTGTCTGTTTTCTTACAGAAAGTATCCAAAGAAGTTTGGACAGATATTCTCCAGGGAGATAAGTGACTCAGTGAACTTGTTCACTGGCGTGGCAACACATCGGATCACACGTTGTAAAGTCGAAACTGTCGTCAGAAAGTCAAAACGAGGTGCCAATTAATCAGCCTCGTAAGTGCCATTTGTTGTAACTCAAAACATCTTAAGTCAAGGACTGCCTGTATCTCCAAACAGTAGTTGGCTAGAAAACCCAGAAAATGTTCTCTAGGAACTTTTAGTTACACCCTTGCTTTATTGCTGTAGTTTGGTATCTGACAGAATATTGCAGGAAAAAATGTATGTATGTCTTTTTAATAAAAGGTTACTATAAGAGGTAAAAAAAAGAAGAAAGAAAAAGGTTTTCATTAGTTGTTGTGGTAATAAATGCATTAGAAATCTAGATCATATTAGAAATATGAACAGTTTCATCTATAAACTAGCCACGATCATGGGTTTTTTGAGGCCTTCTATGCTAGCATTAGGTAAGACAGTGGTTCTCAAGTAGTGGTCTCAAACTTTTTAATTCTGTGACCTCTTTCTTCCTAAGAGGACAAGCTGGGAACCTCTTCCAGCTAGCAGAGATATAAATAGTACCAGCCTCTTAATTAGCAATAGGGAAAGTCTTGGTGACCATAACTCTGGCATATGTTCATTGCTTTATGATGTAAGAGATGACTCTTGTAATGATGCAGTTTTTATATTTGTCCACTATATGTTTGACAGTTGGGAATTCTAGAAAAAAATAGTAGTGGTCTTCCTGGGTGGAGGGAGCTGTGGAAAAAGCCCCCTGCCCAGTCCCATCCCCCACAGCGGCAATCAGGCCCTCTGAGGGCTCATGGTCACTGCTACAGCTGATGAATGTGGGGTTTTGTTTTGTTTTTCTTTAAATGCCAGAAGGCTGGGGCCACAGGTGGGAACAGGGGCCAGGCAGGGCAGCCATGGTGGCTTCTCCCACAGCTCCTCTGGCTGTGCCTACCTCTGCCCTAGTGGGGGGAGCCATGGAAGAAGCTCCTATGGCTGCCCTGCCTGGCCCCAGCCTGCCAGCACTTTAAAAGGAGGGCTAAGGGCCTGTGCAAGACTATTCCTGGGGGCTGCCTCTGAAATATTCCAAAACATCTGAAACATTTCCAAAACATTTCAGATTGTTTTGTTTTATTTCAGACATATTTTGGAGCCTTCCATTTCATTTTGGATTCGGTGTTTCGGGCACCGAAACAGGCCAGAACACCTCTGAAATGAAACGGCTGCTAAGTTTCAGACAGTCCTACTTGATATTAGTGATAAGATTTTGGATGCTAGCTTTAAAATGATGTTGTTCTGGGAAGGCTGGAAGTCATTTACTCGAGCAGAGTCAATGGTCACTTAAGGTCATATTGGGAAGCAATAAGTTTTTTATCTCAGGCCTGGCAAAAATTAACCTTTTCCATAACAACATGTTTGAAGTTAGGCTCTAATCCTGCAAACTTGTACGTGCTCACCTTTATGGTAGTGTAAGAGTGATGTTGTAGTCATTATGGTCCAGAAATGACGAGAAAGGCAAAGTTTTCTTGGGGAGATATCTTTTATTGTACCAACTGAATAGCTTGGGTAGAGTTAGATAAGCTTTTGAATGCAAGGCATTCTTCATCAGTTCTTTATACACATGAATCTGTTGCATAAGCGCATGCATGGGTGGATCTAGGATTTTGAAAATAGGGGTGCAGATGATGCAGTGCATCATCATATATAACACAACACACAACGCATCAGGTAATAAGAAACTAGTATCTTTATGATATGCCAGGGGTCTCGGGCTATATTACTGATTTTAATTTAAAAGCAAAAACAAATATAACTTTATTGGAATGTGCCTTAATTTGCTATATTGTATATAATGTATAAAAACACAATAAACTTGGCAAAAATAAACTAAAGATTTTGTTCCTTTAGTTCTATAATCATTAGAATTAAAAATACATCTCTTCTAGATTCATAAAACACAATCTAGCATTCTTAAGCACCTTGACAGTGTATCTAATACTTTACTAAAATTTATTTCCACACCTTCATTGATATTCACCTGAATTAATGTTTCCCCACCTGAGTTGATGTTTTTAGCTAGAAGTAAAAAACAGAAGAGCTGTGAAACAGGAGCTACGTTAAGAGGAGCAGCTAACATACAGTACAGTTGCTGAAGAAAGAATAGTTGGATTAGTGGAACATCCTCAAAACCATTAAAAAAGGAGGGAGGGTCATTAACTCCTGTGGAATTGAGGAATTTAGAAGGAATCAGATAGATTATACTGAGTCATGAAGTTAGTTGACTTCTTTACTTCTGCCTCAATAAAAATGGTGCTGGCACTGCCAGGCAGTTGATTTTAAACTTTGGGTGGAGCAGGAATCAAAGTGGGGTGCAACTGCAGCACTGCACACCCTGCTCCTCCCCCCTTGGTGTCTATGCAAGAGTATGCAAGTCTCGGGACCTTGGCTTGTTTTGACTCCTCTGTGGAATCCTTATCAACCTGCAGGGCTCTTACGCCTGCCAGCTGAATTCAATGGGGCCTTTTATGAAATGCCCACCAATGTGAGAAAGGGTTTTGTAATGGGACCCTTTACCATGTATGCCTAATTTACTGTCTGTCGGCACATGTACATGTCCCTATGGCACTTTTGTTACTGCGCTGTCATTTAGCACTTCCTTTTGGAAGTACTAAATATACAGCTTGACTTCCTTTTGGAAGTACTAAATGATGTGCTTTTTGTACTTTTAGTACTAAATGATGTACATTTAGTACTTTTGGAAGTACTAAATGATGGTGCAGTAACAGGCCAGACTGCTCTATGCCAGTGGCGCACAGTTATTTTCAGCCCTTATGTTGCTGTAGCAATGCGTTATAATGAGGGAGCATATTGCTACAGTGATTTAGTGTCATGTATAGATGTGCCCTATTTATATTATATATGGCACCATTTGGATTACAGACTTATAAAGATAAATTTTTTGTGACTGATTGAAGAGATGAGAAAAATAAACAGTTCTCTTTTTGATATGCATACAGTGTATGCTGCACTTGATTTTAATGTTTTGGAATTCTGAAGAAATGCAGCTTTGTCAGCTTGATTTGCAGCCTTTTTATTATTCTTCATCTGCCACAAAAGAAGAGAACCAAGTAACCTTGGACAAGGATATATACTTGACTTTACAAGGAGCGAGGCCTTGGGGGTTTCCTTGACCACTGTTAAATCTAGGTCTGTTAAAGAGTGGCTATAGCAGCTTAATGCAGTATCGTAACTGCTTGATACTTTATTTTTAAGTTACTTGCTCTCAACTGAGTTCTAAGTCCCAGGAGAATACTGCAGTTTATATATATATCTATATATTAGAGTGTGAAAAATGATGCTCACATATGTGCCAGTGGGAGTGACAGTGGAGTATACAGAGAGTAACTTTTGCATGTCTTTAGGCCATTACTCTCATAAGGAAGTTTGGAGAAAAAATGATGGAGTTTTTTGTCTAACTACCAGATGTGCAGGAGTGATAAGTCATTTAGACTTCTAAATTCTACCATTTGTGTCTGGAGTTGATTTGGCTCCCTTTTTGACAACCACAAATACTTGCCTAGAGGCCATTTAGGAATCTTGGCTCCTAAAGCTGAAGTTTGTAGATTAATTTAGTCTCCAGAGTAACAGTTAAAGTTGAATACAAATAGTAATAGGAACACATATTAACTCCTTTAGTTTTCATACAAGATATGTAATAAGGGAACTTTTTTTTTGTTACAACTTTTGGAAATGCCATGTCTTTGGCTACTTTTGGGCCCAAAAGCTGTGCTTGGGGTTTCTGTGTTTCACTTTTGCTTGTCTAAATGACTTTTTGATTCAACACACCTTGATCTAGCATTAGAGTACAACTGGCTGTGCTTAATACAAGAAATTCTGAATAAAAATTAAATAATAGAAACAAGAAGTTTCTAGTGAAAAATGAAGAGGGTTAGGGAGTTTGAGTACAGGGGTATAGTCTCTGTCTGCTAGTGGTGGCTTTACAGGGGAATGTATGTCCAAATGGGTATAAGGATTTTTGGCACTTCCTGGAGAGGACTTGCTCTGAAGGGCAGGTACAAGTAAGTCTATTGAGCCTCAATATTTTTATAGGAAACTCACTTTCAGAAAGGTGGGAGAAACAATGGGGTTGTTCTAAACAAAACAAGTATTTGGTTTGTGGAACTAGTAAACTACAAGGCATGTGAAACTGCATAGGCAGAAGGCAGCTAGAGTCTTTGGCCGAATTGGTGTCAATTTGGATTAATTTAGAAGACTTAACAGGCATCAATTTTTTTTCCAGTTCTGAAAGGACCAGTTCTCTTCCTGGCACTATTCAATATTTTAATCTGTGTCATAGATATAAATATACAACCAAGCCTGATAAAATTTAAGATCAAAGGAAAGTAGGGTTGAAAGGGATCTCATGAGGTCATCTAGTCCAGCCCCCTGCTCAAGGAAGGATTATCCCTTGACTGAAATATCTCAGTGAAGTGTCTGCCCAGCTTGTTCTTGAAAATTTCTAGGGTTAGAGATTCTATAACTTCTCTAGGAAGGTTTTTCCAATGCTTGACCAGCCTCACAGTCAGAAAGGCTGCCTATACATGTTCCTGGGGGTAGGGCATTTTAGTTAGAGCAGATCCCAGAGAGCTCACCATCATGTATATTAAACTCCTATGAGTTTAAAGCTCCCATGGTACCTTCCCTTCCCTTCTGGATGGCAACAGATTGATGGTCTGGTAAATAATGAAGAGAACAAGGCAGTTGTATAGAGAGATCTAAACCACTTAGTAAAGTGTGTCCATTTAAATGAAACTCTCTCGATTTGTAATGGTATTTAAATCACAAGCCTTTGTGGAAAATATGAAACTGTTACTGAAAATGGAACAGGACATAATTCTCCATTGGATTCAAGGATGAGTGGTTTTTGGTGAGCTTCTTGAGAGTAATTGTTCTTCTGCTCGCTAAGAAGTTGTTCCTGAAAATCCTTTAATTTTGAACAACAGCACTTATGACAAACTAGTAGACATGACAAAAAGGACTACAAGTACATGGATAGACTATCAAAATTTCATAGATAATGACCAATTAATAACTAATTTGTAGTAAAACACTAATGATTTCCATCCCACCCCTCCCCCATCTTCCTAGAAAGCTTGGATGCTTCAGTTAGATGTGAAATATACTCTTAATTTTCTTGTGCTTCTTATGGATGCAATTAAAGTACTTTTCATACATGCATTCTTAAGTTCAGAGGAAAAAGGTAAGGCAATTGAGTAGAGGGATAAGCCTGTGGAATCATCCCCTATATGTATAACATAGAAATTATGCTGGAGGAAGCAGAAATCTGCATGATTGTCTTTGTATACTACTGTAAATAAATTGTAAAGAAATATAAATGTAAAAGATTATATTGAGTTCCTAATTATACTGATAATTTGCACAAATTAAAAATATGAACAACAGAAATAAAGCCAAAGATCTGAAAAACTTTAGTAAGATTTACACAAAACCTTTACAGTGTAAGAATCCTCTGTGCAAAAAATCCAATCTTTATGCAAAGCCCTTATCAAAAGCATTACATTATAATTAATAAGCAACATTATACATGCCTACTTCCTAAAATTTCAGCTGAGAACCTCAAGGGACTGAGAGGTTTATGGAATAAGGATTATTAAACAGCAAACAGAGTTAACCACTTTTAGATAACTAGCTCACAAGGGGCAGTCTAGGTTGGGATTGACAGGAAGTAATTGTCTAAATATGCAGTGTTCAGTTGCTTATACAGGGATACCTGGAATACAGGACTGCTTGGCCCTATGTTCTAGGTAAGGGAGAACATAGTTCATGGCAACTTTTTATTTTTTAAAAAGTTTCTGTGGGAAAAAAGCTACTGTCATGAAGATGCCAGACTGACTTCTGTAGTGCTTTGTTGACAGAATTTAGCTTTGTTTGTGCATTAGCCATTTTATTTCTACCAGATTTGCATAACCAGGAGCTAGCTGTCAAGGGAAAAGATATCAGTGATGGTGATAATAACTACTATTGCCAGTACAACAAGGGCACTCCATTTTCCACATGAAACTGTACCTAACTGTGGGAAGAAAAAAGCAGATTTTTAAAATCAAATCACTCCCAGACATACAGCGTGAGAATCTTGGTTTTTACCAAGTTCACCCACTCATTCATTTTCCTGACTTTAAGACGCTATCCATTATTTGAGGAAATGGAGAGCCATTATTTTGAGGAATTGGTATTTCCATATTGAACAGATTCTGATGGAGAATGATTATGGCATAAAAAGTGAACCAAGTAACAGGAATGGATGACCTTGGAGGAGTCTCCTCTCTCTTCAGTGATATGTGCATGCACATATCTGTACCCCCACAGATATACCATGATAACAACCCCCTCCATATAATGTTACTTGTATTCCATTTTTTTCTCTTGTCTATTTGTACAAAAGGGTTAGGAAAAAAGTTAGAACTATTAAGAATCTCTGACTACAGAAAATGGAGCCTCCTTTCTTAAGGGCTTATTCTGCCATATTTACTACTCTCTTAGAAAAAAGACTAAAAGCATTCTAATATTATAAAAGCCTTAGTCTGTTTGTCTGTCCACAACACTTTATTTACACTCTGATTGGTTGTCTGAAACAACCAAATCACAGTGCTCCAAGACCATTGGGGAACGGTGCCAGACCTGAAGGCTGGGGAAGTGGGCCTGGCCCTGAAGCGGTGGGTGGTGAGGGTGGGAGGAATGGGCCTGGCCCCAAAGCAGCAGGGTGAGGGTGGGGCGAGTGAGCCAGTCCCAAAATGAGGGGAGGGGGAGGGCGGCCGGACATGGGCCTCTGTCCTTGCCTGCCCCCTGCCCCATCATTTTTGACGGGCAATTTGCTAGTATAGGAGATATCTAACTATGAGAGCTAGAGCTGGTTGGGAATTTTTCAATGGGTCTTCATTCAAACTTCCTAATTAAAATGGAAAAAAGAACAAGACCCAAACAAGCATCCTTTCACAAACGTGCACAAGCAACCAGTATTTTAGTATGAGTCTCACCAAAGCTGCATGCTGAGGTAGTATCACCTCTTTACTTCTGGGTCAGCAGTTAGGATACTTGCCACACATTAAGAAACCTTAGATCCAATTCCTGTTCCAGTAAGTTATAATTGTATAAGATGGAATAGCTGCCATAGGAGAAGGGCCCATTCTGAAGGACCTTAATGGCTACATCACTCTTTTGTGAGATGGGAGACTGAGGTGCAGGTTCCTGGTCTGAATCAGGCAGAATAGGGTCTCCTACATCCCTGAGTCTTGGGTCTCCTACATCCTATCAGAGTGCCCTAACCAGTGAGCTATTGCTCACTCTGGGGGGGAGGGATCTCTTTCTGTGAAAAATTCTACAATACATTCTTGGATTTATCCTGATGCAGAAGGGGAACACATTTGAGATCTTAAAAAAAATTGTGGGAGAAAAAAGCCATTTCCCACCCAGACCCAAAAAAGAACTTATTTCCAGGACCTCCCAACCTTACTGTTGTTAGATAGCTCGCTTGTTTTGAATATTTCTCTATAGGACTGGGTAGACTCTTATCCCTTTCCTTCATTTTAGATCCATATAATAAGTCATGTAATACATAGTCTAATCATTTTCTGCATTGTTTTAATATGATTCCTATTTTCCTCCATTGCTAATATTTTTCACCTGCAGAAGTATGGTGGGTGCATTCACTCAACATAGATAGAATTCAGGCAAGGGAGACATTTTAGCAATAATGCAACACTTGCAATTTGAGATGTATTATGTTAAATAGTAGCTGACAGTCCACCCCTGGGGAAATCTGCAAACTGGGCCCAGAGCTTCAGTTTAAACCTAAATTCTGCTTGTTAAATCCCCAGTAGATCAGTGCTACAGTGTCTGTGTTAAGGTAACTGGAGACAAGAAGTAATGGAGATGACACCTCATTATTAACAAAATCAAAACATTGGATGATGAATGAGGTTTCCTTTCTTTTCCTTGTCCTTGTATCAGTTTATCTTTACCAATTTCAACTTATTTCCTCTTTGATGAAAAATAACAATATTGTGTACACTTTTTTAAACATGTCACAACATCAGTAATACAATATATTTATATACTGAAGCATATCATTACTTTCCAGTGACAGTCTTACTGTATTCAGATCCCACTCTGTTCTTTAAAATGGAAAAGTGACCTTACCAACCACTTGCTACAAATGAACAGAAATACTAAAGCAGTTCATAAAAAATCATTACAAAATACCTAAACTGAACAGGAAGCCATCAGTTCATTGTGTCTTGTTTTGAAAGAAGGCTAACTGAACCTGTTGTCATGGAGCAACCCAGATTTTTGTACCTGTTGTATTGAAGGTTAAAAAATTTTCTGTTCCGTTCTATTTTCTTGTACAGTATAGTTGCCCCCTGCCTAGGTTACAAGTTCTGTTAGCTGTCATTTGGCTTCTTTCTGTTAGATGTAGAACATACAACATGTGAGTGAGAAGAAAGCCTATAGTTTAAAGCAGCCTTTAGGTGTGGGCATGAGAGATCAGTGTAATAGGGCCAGCCTTTTAGCATATTTGAATTCCTACATAGGTATTACTAAATGGTGCCTAGAGGTACTGTGCTAGACACTGCACAAACACATTATCATAGAGTCCTAGAGAAGTGGGACTGGCAGGGACCTCCAGAGCTCATCTGGTTCAATCCTGTGCCAGAGGCAGGATCATCCCTATCTAAACCATCCCATGCAAGCTATAATTTAACCTCTACATAAGACTACTCTCAGCCCTGACACAACGTAGACCTAACAGCCTAACTTGCCACAGATATAGCAGGGAAACCATGGCACCCAATGTCCTGCTCCTATAAAATGTCCTGGGTAGAAGGCCATGCCCCCAACTACACAGGAAGGCAAACCCCGCCCCCCCCAGTCCATACCAATCTGACCACAGGGTAAAATTCCTTCCTGACTCCAAATATGGTGATCGGTCTAACCCTGAGTAAAGAGGTAAGACCTCTTAGCCAGGAACTTCTGGCTTTGGTCCTAGCAGGGCCATTGGTACACCCCAGTCAAAGAACCCAGCCTTGGCTACAGCCAACACCCAATGCATCTGGGAAGCCTTAAAAACACCCTAACACATAACAACACACATTCTTGGTGTGACTTTGCTAAAGTCAATAGATTATAAAAGGAGAATCCTGGCCTTGAAAAGCTGTTAGTATTGTCAATGGCAATGATTTAAAAATGGCAGGTGCCCAAAACTATGATTTTTAAAATAAGATAATAGATTTTGCATTCTTTTAATTTATTTTCTGGTTCTATTTTATGAAGAACTTCACAGTTACAAAGTTTTTTTCCTCTGAAAACAAGGGTTAGCTACCAATACCTAAACATAATTAGCTTTGATATATTTTTCTGCTATTTCTTGAATCCAGCCATTGCACCTTTAAAAATAAATACCAACTGTTGCAAAACTCACAAGAGTTACAGGGCAAGTAGGTAAATTCAACAGTTATGAGCCTGTCTTTTAGTGAGAGAGGCTGCATCCAGACACATACCGATGTTTGGTTCCCTGGGGACAACCAGCAGTGGGACACCATGTGCTGCTGCTAGTTGCCCCTGGGGAACGCCCCATCACATGTCCTCTGGCACATGGCAGGGTATCCCAGGTGGGGTGGGGGAGGCTGGGACCAGCACTGAGCTGGCCCCAGCAGCCTTACCTGGGGTCCCAAGGGCCGGGGATGCTACAGCCACATTGCTGCTGCAGCTTGGAGCTTTGCTGACAGCCAGAATGTGGCTCCAGCTGACCAGTCTTTAGTTTAAGGTGGTGCACACTGTCCTGATGGCACCTCCCCACTTTTTTTCTGCATTTTTTTTTTGAACCCTGGATCTCCAGGGATCAGCCTCCCCCTCTCTCCCACCCCTCCGTGCTGCTAGGTAGCAGCATGGGAAATGCATGAATGTGCAGTATTTGGCACCACAGACAGGTCCACAGTGCCATATACTGCACAGCTGCACTCATCTGGTCATGGCCAGAGAGTTCAAAAGTTTCTATCTATCATGAATTCGAAAGTGGTGCTTGTTCATGGGGAACTCGCATTGCTATGTGATAGATTCATACATTTCAAACAGTGACATGAGAAAGATGTTTATTTTTCCTAATTTACTTTTTCTATCTTCTGTATCCATTTCTTACTTCTCAGAAACACTTTCTTTTTGATGAACTGTAGTGTTTATGAAAAGGAGAATGAAAGCTTGAACTCAATAAATAATGGAAGGAACTATATTACAAATATTTTATTTAAATGTTTTGGTGAAATTTGCCTTCTATAAGCTGTGCAAGGAATGAAAACATGAATACTTTATTTGAAAAAATATAATTAAATGCACTGAATAAATTATTTCAAGAATATTATTCAACTATCTTTAGGGCAAGCAGAAAAATATCCATGCCTCTGATTTTGAACCTTCAATACTCAGGTTAATCTAATCTTACGTGCTGAATTTGAGTGGTTACACAGGGATAAACATAAAACTGAAAACTACTATACTATTTATCCAGTCAAAATGTGAAGTCGGGAGTCATAATTTTTATTAGAGTCTTGGGCATATTTTATTAGTTTACTTTTGTGAGAATGCTAGTATTATAATGAGTATTTACTTCTACCTCCTGTTTCCTTGTCTGCCTCTGATGTGACTCAGGAACCTCTACGCTCTGTAACAGGCATTGAGAAAATCTCCTCTGGTGCAAAGACTTAGGCATATGTTTAACTCTACTGGCAGTGAGGTGTTTCACTGAAGATCCTGTCTTTAGAGCTAATTTGAACAGCATGTGTATACCGATTCCATTCCTTGTCCAGGAGTACTTCTATGAAGCATGTCCCACATGCTAACTCCCACCCTACATGTTACATGCTAAAGAAATATAAGGGAAGTGCTATTTGGCACATACCCAAAGCCGATCTCAGGCTCTGGGTTTCCATTACGCTAAAATGGAGTGTGCCTAGCACTGCTCTGAGAGCAACTCCCTTACACTTTGTGGGGGAGTAGGAGTGAAGGGCAGGGTATACTTCGTGATGGTCCCTGCTGCAACATGGAGACAGTATTGACGTAAAGAACTTCCCAGTGAAGAAAGTTAAGCATGAAGATAAGTCTCTGTAGGACTAGGGCTTTGATCTCTCTGGGTACGTTGACACGTGCTATTAATGTACTTGAAGCTTATTGTGCAGTAAAATAAGGCATGGTTGGTTTTCCACAGGAGCGTGTCTACACAGACACCCATCAGGAGCAAATGTACTCTTGATGGGAACAGTTCAGTGCAGGGCTACTCTTGCCCTGCTCTGCCCCCTTACAGCAGATAGGGGGAGCTCCAGACTCCCCTGGGTGCCAGCCCCCACACTGGCAGGGGCCACCAGGGTCAGGCCTGGGCTCCATGGGGTGGGAGGTGTTGTCCTGTCTCCAGGGCAGGAGCCTCTTAGCCTCACGTCCTGATCAGCAGATTGGGCAGGGGCTTGAAAACAGTCCCCTGCCCTAGGCAGCTGCCTGCTTCCCAGCCCTGTGCCTTGATCTACCAATCTGCATTCTAAATAAATACTGTACAGGTCCTTGCCTTGTTTGATGATTGCTTTGTAGGAGACACTTAATAGGGGAAGCTCAAAAGATACAGAGTAGAGTAGTGTAACTGATGTGTTGTGATAAAATATTTGTTAACTCATCAATATCTGTCTTTTTTATCTTGCTAGCTCATGCTTGAAGATTCCAGGAATTCAAGTGCCCACAGCTGCTTTTCTACTGACTGCAAGTTTTCTTCTTAGCCTGCCTCTACTCCCTCCCGCCCCCTGCACAAAAAACCCTCCTTTAAAACTTTAAACACCATCATTTGAGACTGAGTGGGTGCATCTACATGAGACACTAAATATGCAGTAGCCCAATACCATTGCGTGTTAGAGTGTCATAGCACAAACTGTGCTAATACAACTAATATGTAGGAATATTAAGCTACTGTGCATTAGCATCACTAAAAATGCAAGTGCTGGTGCTACCATGCAGCAGCTCCGGTCACTGCACATTTACCTAGTACTTGATTAAGTGCTAAAGTTACTTAATTAAGTACTAAATTAAAGGAGCAGTAACTACACCACATTAATGCATGTGTAGACATGCCCAGTGGGTTGTAGTTAATGCCAAGGGCTAAGCAAAATTCCTTTCCCAGATGCCAGTGAAAAACATGTTTACTCTGCCATTAGAATGTCCCATGACTTGAAAGCTCCTGGAGTCACTGAATACTGGATGGTCTCTTTCTTTACCCACTCATCTCAATCTGAAGAAAGGCTTCAACCTACCACATACAAAGTTTTGCATCCATCCATAGTGTTTTGTCCCCCAGTATCTCATCAAGATTTTGGTTTCTCTTCCTTCTTCATGCAATCACTTACCTTTCAAACTTCTTTCACTCAGCATCTTGATTTACAGTAAAAAATAGTGAATTTCGGTCACCATAATGTTATCATGGATCTCTTCCCCTTGTTTCAGCCAGAAGAACAAAAGGTGAACTGCAAAGGAATGATTTGCTTATATACCTTTTGTTATCATCTATCTATCTATCTATCTATCTATCTATCTATCTATCTATATAAAAGGCTTTGTCTGTCTGTCTGTGTGTCTGTCTGCATGTCTGCCTGTCCGTAACGCTCTTTAAGGGTGCCAGGAGCCTGGTGCGGCAAGGAGGGTACAAGGAAGGGCCAGTTGAGGAAAAGTGGGAGCTGGGCTCCTGGCTACTGTGAGCATTGGTGTTATTTGAAATTCATCCGGCATTCTTGATGGGCAATTCGCTAATTTTATGATAAAGATTTTCATTTCATAGATTTCATAGACATTAGGGCTGGAAGGGACCT
>NW_017728918.1:65241236-65242970 GCF_001723895.1 Crocodylus porosus | reverse complement strand
CCTATTTAATAGGTTGGCTTTTTCCTGGGCGTCAGTTGTCAGTTGCCCCATCTGGTTTAGCAGGGGTCCAACATTGCCCTTGCTTTTCCTGCGGCTCCCCACATATCTGAAAGATGTAAAACTCCTAGCTATTTCTAGCATCTGACTTATTTTTCTTTTCTTTTTAAAAGCTTCCTTTATATCTCTGACTGTAACATGAAAGTATTTTCTGTTGGAGGACCCTTTGGAGAACTACAGAGGATTAGAGTGAGAGGATCACCCCAATGAGCTGAAAATCTAAGCAACACTTTTCCCATTTCTATTGTGAAACTAAGGAGGAGATTTTGTGCCATCCAGAAGCAAAAGTAGTAGAGTTGTCTTAGTGTTTTGCTTCTCAAGTGATCTTTAAAACAGTTACAGTGAAATCTTGCTATACATTAGACTACTATGATGTAATGTGTGCCACTACCTTTGCAGGCTGCCATAGTTATTTTTTTCTTGTGTTTTGTTTTGGCACCAATGGCATCTCTCATTAGTTTCTTTATAAGTACATTTAAATACTCTTTTAGCATCATTAAGTCTGAAATGGCTTGATTCTTCATTCAGCAGTATTTGTGTTCAACATGTTTTCACAGCTCTTCCTACAAGGCTTCTTACGACAGATGTTAAGACACAATTGAAGGAATGTGAACTAAATTTTAGGTAATGATCCATGCTTATTTGTTTTGTGTAAGCTGTGGTTTCTATAGCTACTGTACATCTGTTTCATGTGGTTTGCTGTTCATTTTCTGTAGCTATCTTAGGACAGGTATTTAAATCATACCCTACTGATTCTGCTCAGAACAGCAATCTGATAGTTTCTCAACATTTGAGCCAAGTTGCAAATTTGGAAATACATTTGAAAACAGTTTTTAATTTTACTTGGCATATCTGACTATCCAGTTTTCACAGAGGCCATCTTGATAGAAATTGTGACATATATAGGACCAAATTTAGCGAAGTATGTAAAAAATATGCATAACCTGAAATGTGACTAAAATGAGACATGTCAGTGGGGGGCAACCCCTTTGTCAGGTTAAGCCCTGCACCCTCCCAAGTGCCATTCTGATCTTTCCCTGCCTGAGCTAATGCTCTGCTTTCTGCTCCCTGCACTATCTGCTGGTGTATTGCCCATCCCCTCCCCAGTCTGCCACACAAAGGCTACCTGTGCTACTTGTGGCACATGTGCCACAAGTTGGCCAGCCCTGCCTTGTGTAATTTTGCTGAAATCAGTGGAGTGGGACCAGTGATGCATATGGCCCAATATTTCTCATTTTTACTGATGTTTCTCTGCTGACATTGAAGCATAATGGAAGTTGCTTGGGCTCTCAAACTGTGTCTTCACCCATGCAAGTTCCAGGTATCCTTTATTTAGTTTTAAGGAAGTCTCATTACTTGCATTTTGTCTTGTTTGGTCATCACCAGGGATCTGGGTTTTCTGTTTGTCAGGAACAACACAGATTGTTTCCTTTAAATTGGATTTTCCCCTTCAAAGGAGAACAATTGAGGAAATTGCAGGTTTCTCCTTGCAGGCTGGCAGAGTCCCAGCCTGCAAGGGGCTGCTTTGGGTTGCGGGGAGTGGGACGCAGGGGGCACCTTGTGCATGTGTGCACACTCACACCTGCACGTGGCTGGGAATACAGCCCCAGGCAGTGGTGGAGAGCAGCTGCCTTAGTTGCCTGCAGGTAAGTCTATGGGGGAGGGCATAGGTGACAT
>NW_017728918.1:65233519-65241136 GCF_001723895.1 Crocodylus porosus | reverse complement strand
GGGGGGAGGGGGGAGGGAGATTGATGTGGTCACTATAAGGAAGCAAGCGGGGTAGGGTTGGTAACGAGCTGAAGGCAATGCCCAGCCAGGATGGTTTATGGGGCCCAGAGCTGGGGTTGATTTTTTGTATCCTTGAAAACTACTTTTAAAAGCATTTCTGGACTTCAGGAAGCATGCTAAAATTTCTACCTATTGCTGTGTAATAGAAGTTTTCTTATGAGTTAAATAGACTCCTTTGTTTAAAATAGGATGGAAGGCGACCTGGTACATTGATTTGTCCTGGGTAATTGTAATATTTAAAGGGACATTTTATAAATAGAATTATAGAATCACAGAATCATAGAAAATTATGTTTGAAAGGAACCTCAGGAGGCCATCTAGTCCAACCCCTGCTCAAAGCAGGACCATCACCGCCAATATCATCCTGGCCAAGGCTTTATCTAGCTGAGCCTTAAAAAATTCCAAGAATAGAGATTCCACAGCCTCTTTGGCTAACTTGTCTCAGTGCTTTACTTCTCTCCTGGTGAGCAAGTTTTTCCTAATATCTAACCTAAATTTCTCTTGCCGCAACTTGAGACTATTGTTCCTTTGTTCTATCATCTGCCATCACTGAGAACAGTCTAGCTCCATCCTCTTTTAAGCCACCCAGCTGAAGGCTGCTATTAAATCCCCTTCAGTCTTCTCTTCTCCAGACTAAATAAGCTCAGTTTCCTCCGCATCTCCTCAGAAGTCATATCTTGGTACCAAGACCATGGTGCCTCTTGGTGGCAGCGGTTTCAGTCCTCCCAGCCTTGTCTCTTCCACCAGTGGAACATGCTCTCCTCCACTTTTGCTAGGCTCCATATCTGTTCTTCAGGCAAACTGCTGGAGGTAGAGATGAAGACTGCTGCTTGCTACCAGAGGTCAGAAGCTTCCAGCTTCCATTTACTTGGGTGTCTATGTCCTCTTCCTTCTCTAGTGCAGCCTCTGGCAGTCATTCCTCTGCAGTCCTAGAGGTCTCCTTCAGCATCCAATCCATGAAGTCCTCACAGTGAAGGATGCCTCGGAGCCTTGCCACCTCCTCCTGTAGCTTTCTTGCCTGCTTTCTAAAGGACACCACCAGGAGGCACCACTCACACCGCAGGCACTCCTCCACCTGACTGTCACTGGAAGGAATCTGACCTGGGTGGAAGCCTCGAGAGTGAGCAGTCTTGCCTGGACAGAAATCTCACAGGTGCAAGCAGAGGAACAGCTGGCAGTGGCAGTGGCTCTGGCATTTGGATAGAGATGATCCTGCCATAAACAAGGAATTAGAGTAGATAACCTCCTGTGTAATCTACTCAGATCAATTCTTCTTCTATTCTAGCCTATCATTTTTTAAATTATCCTTCCCATAGTCTTTTCAGCGCACACTGAGTTTTGGTTATAGTTTTACGAAGAAGTTTATTATGCGCAAAGAACTAGGGCTTTAACTATATTTAGAACTGTATCCCTAATAAAAAGAGAAATTAAACTCTTCAGTCCAGAAACAGTGACTTAAACAAGAAAACATGAGTTAAATATGCATATTTATATACAGTAAAAGAGTTTATAAGTAGACAAAAAAGCCCAGTCACTTTCCTCCTCAGCTTGAGGTTCTCAGACTTGTTTTACTAGTGAAATTTATCATGGTAAAATGGACATGAGCACATGATTTTCACTGTTTACAACACTGAAACAAAGGATATGATTGATCATTTTTTCCATTTTGCTCAGAAGAGTGTTTCATTTTTCATTTATAAGACTTTCTGTGGCTCTTCTCTAGCAGTTTATACTGTTGATGTGGCAATAAAATGTGTGACACACTCAGTTGTTGTGCTGCTGGCTAGAAGTGCATGAACTACTTGTCCTCCAGGGAGTGAATATGAAGCCTGTTACTGCAAAGTAAGGATAAAGCTGTACTTTCACTGAGGCTGCTAAATGGCTCTATAGACCACAGCAAGTGATCACATGAAATAACAGCTGGCTAGAAAATTTGTAACAGCTCTCTTAGGAATGAAATTTTTGTTCAAGTGTTCTGCACAGATAGGACTTTCAGTTACGTTGGCAGCATTGCTATTTCAGGTTTGCTTGTATTCTTTGGAAGGAAAATGGGGATGGGGCAAAGGTGAGTTTCTTAAAGGTGTCATTGACTGAGTACAGTCAGTAACTATGTTGGTCTTTGTACATAACTCAACCCAATTATTGCTCTGTTTGTTGTTCAAAGATGTGACTAATTCATACTTGTCAACTAGAATGCAGTTCAATATGACAGATCACCAAAAAAGGGCAGATAATACCAATACAATTGTATTTGTTACATGAGGTAGCCTATACTAACTAGGACACACTCTAGTATGTAAGTCTCTTCTGCATCTCAATATTTAGCAGCATTGTGGCTAGGAGTTTATGGTAGTTCATCATTTATTAGTTCAATATGCAGAAGTGTTAAATTAGGGTTAAAAAAAGAGTTCTGTTTGCCATGTCATAGCTGCATATTGAATTGCTGAATTCAGAAAAAAAATAAATCATTCATCTATAACATTATAGTTATCAATTCCTTTTAACGTTCTTTTAAAAGCAGAAATGGAATGTAAAATCTTTTGATTATGTCTTGTTTAAAGTATTTATAACAACATGGTTTTTCCTATATATTGCTAAACTGTCTATTTTAAAAAATGCTGACATTAAATACCTCAGCAGTCTTGTTAAAAAAAAGCATGTAGGTTATATTCTCAGCCCAGAAGCCAGCAGCACTGGATCAGCAAAACAGGGAAGTTTGAGTGAGGAATTCACTCAGGAGCTTTCCTGGTGACCTTTTCTTCCCCTTCTTTCATTGTAATCTTGCTGAGTGGAAAGAGGAGGAGGAGGAAGATGGGATTTTTTTCTAGAAGTAGTAGCAGAAGAGGAAGAAAGAGCTAGTAGGAGAATCAATAGGATAGCTGGAAGACATCTCAGTGTTAAAAACCCTGTCACTGCCAGCTTTTCTTCTTGTACCTGTGTGGGCTCTGTCCAGGCACCATACCCAAACTCCATTGTCACTGGTAATAATTTAGGGACAGGAAGAGTATATAGTCCACAAGATCTTAGATTCCAAGTGAAGATAGGGGAAGCTGCACTACTGGTTAATCTTGGTGGGGGTGAGGAAGGGGCAAGGTATAAGACTGAAGATTGCGTAGAAGCGTAGAAAATTAGGGTTGGAAGGGACCTCAGGAGGTCATCTAGTTCAACCCGCTGTTCAAAGCAACCCATCCCTAACTAGATCTTTCCAGCCAGGGCTTTGTCAAGCCAGGCCACAAAAACCTCCAAGGATGGAATTTCTACCACCTCTCTGGGTAGCTTGTTCCAGTGTTTTACTACCCACATAGTGAGAATATTCTTCCTAATATCTAACGTAAACTTCCCTTTCTGCAACTTGAGACTATTGCTCTTTGTTCTGTCATCTGCCAACACTGAGAACAGCCTAGCTCCATCCTTTTTTGACCCCCCTCTTCAGGTGGTTGAAGGCTACTATTAAATCCCCCTTTGGTCTTCTCTTCTCTAGGCTAAATAAGTCCAGTTTCCTCAGCCTGTCCTCATAAGACAAGCCCCCTCACCATTCTTGTTGTCCTCTGTTGGACTCTCTCTAATTTGTTCGCATCCTTTCTGTAGTGGGGGGCCCAAAACTGAGCGTAGTACTCCAGAAGTGGCCTCAGCAGTGCTGAATAGAGGGGAATAATCACTTCCCGTGACCTACTGGCAACACCCCTACCAATGTAGCCAGGTATGCTGTTAGCTTTCTTGGTAACAAAGGCACAGTGCTGACTCATATTCATGTTATTGGGCACTGTAACCCCCAGGTCCTTTTCTGTGGAGCTGCTGCCCAGCCTGTCAGCCCCCAGCCTGTACTGATACATGAGATTGTTCTGTCTCAATGGAAGGACATTGCACTTGCCTTTGTTGAACCTCATGAACAGGGCCACCCATGGGGGGGTCACCACCCCAGGCCGTGGGCTTTGGGGGGCGCCACAGAGCTGGGCAGAGCAGTGGTGGCACAGAGCTGGGTACAACAGTGGCTCCACATCCAGCTGCTCGCTGCCCCACTGCTGATGGTGCTGCTGCTGCTGGCATTGATAGCTTCTTTGAGGCCAGGGCCCATGGGATCAGAGTGGGGGTGGGGCCCCGCATGGGCTGATTTGCTCTGGGCCCCACACCCTGCTCGGGCCACCTCTGCTCATGAGATTCTTTTTGGCCCAATCCTCCAATTTCTCTAGGTCACTCTGAACCCTAGGCCTACTCTCCAGCATATCTATTACTCTCCCCAGCTTGGTGTCATCTGAGGGTGCAATCTATGCCACCTTCCATGTCGTTGATGAAGACCTTGAACAAAACTGGCCCCAGAACTTACTCCACTTGATACCGGTTGCCAAATAGACATCAAGCCATTGATTAGTACTCTCTGAGCCCAAAGCTCCAGCCAGTTTTCTATCCACCTTACAGTCCATTCATCCAGCCCCCACTTCCTTAGCTTGCTTGGGAGAATGTTGTGGGAGACTGTATCAAATCAAGGTACACCACATCCACCCATCTCCCCGCATCCACAGAGCCAGTCATCTCATCATAGAACGTAATCATGTTGGTCAGGCATGACTTGCCCTTGGTAAATCCATGCTGACTGCTCCTAATCACCTTTTTCTCCTTAAAGTGCTTAGAAATATATTCTTTGACAACCTGCTTCATGATTTTTCCAGGGACTGGGATAACGCTGACTGGTCTACAGTTTCCTGGATCCTCCTTTTCCCCTTTCTTAAATATGGGCACTATATTTGCCCTTTGCTAATTATCTCAGACCTTTCCAGATCACTATGAGCTTTCAAACATGATTGCCAATGACTCTGCAATCACATCAGTCAACTCCCTCAGCACCCTTAGGTACATCTCACCTGGCTCCATGGACTTGTACAGGTTCAGCTTTTCTAAATAGTTTCTAACCTGTTCTTTCACCACTGAGGGATGCTCCTCTTCCAAACTGTGCTGCCCAGTGCAACAGTCTGGGAACTGCCCTTGCCTGTGAAGATGGAAGTGACAAAGGCATTGAACACTTCAGCCTTTTCTGCATCCTCTGTCACAAGGTTGCCTCTCCTATTCAGTAAGGGAACCACACTTTTCCTGCTCCTCCTCTTGCTACCGACATACTTGTAGAAACCCTTCCTGTTACTATTCACATCCCTCGCTAGTTGCAACTCCAGTTGCACTTTGGCCTTCTTGACTTCATCCCTGCATACCCAAGCACTTCTCTTATATTCGTCCCTAGTTATTTGTCCAAGTTTCCACTTCTTATAAGCTTCCTTTTTGTGACTTAGTTTACCAGAGTGTTCCCTGCTAAGCCAAGCTGGTCTTCTGCCATACTTGTTAGTCTTCCTGTGCATTGGGATGGTTTGTTCCTGCACTCTCACTAAGTCTTCTTTAAAGTATTGCCAGCTCTCCTTGACTCCTCTGCCCTTCAGACTGGCTTCCCAGGGGGTCCTTCCCATGAGTTCCCCAAGCAAGTCAAACTCTGCTTTTCTGAAGTCCAGGGTCCTTACTCTGCTGCTCTCCTTCCTTCCTTTCCTCAGGATCCTGATCTCTTATCTCATTGTGACTGCTGCCCAAGTTCCCAACCTCTACTACATTCCCCACCAATTCATCCCTGTTTGTGAGCAGCAGGTCAAGTAGAGCATGGCTCCTGGTTGGCAACTCCAACACTTGCACAAGGAAGTTGTCCCCAGCACTCTCCAAAAACTTCCTGGATTGCCCTCCCAGCAAGTTTATTGAATTCCCCCATGAGAACGAGGGCCTGTGATTGGGAAACTTCCACTAGCTTTTTGAAGAAAGCCTCATCTGTCACTTCCTCCTGGTCTGGTGTTCTATAGAAGACCCCCACCATGACATCACCCTTGTGTCTTTCCTCTCTGACCATAACCCAGATACTCTCAACAGGCCTATCTCCTGTTTCATACTGAAGCTCTGAGCATTAAGTGCAACTCCTCCTCCTCTTCTCCCCTGCCTGTCCTTCCTGAACAGTTTGTACCCATCCGTGCTCCAATCATGTGAGCTATCCCACCAGGTCTCTGTTATTCCAGTCATAGTTCCATGATTGTGCAAGGACTTCCAAATCTTCCTGTTTGTTTCCCAGGCTTTGTGCATTTATGTCCAGGTACCTGAGGTAACTAGTTGATTGCCCTGATTTCTCATGAAGTATGAGAGCACCTCCCATGCTTCCCCCTTCTCCTTGCTCTTCCTCTAGGTCTCACACTTCCCACTTACCTCAGGGTTTTCCTCACCATCCCTGGTGAACCTAGTTGAAAGCCCTCTTCACTAGGTTAGTCAGCCTGTCTGCGAAGAACTCTTCCTTCTCTTCATCAGGTGGATCCCATCTCTTCCCAATCCTACTTCTTGGAAGAACATCCCATGGTTGAAGAAGCCAAAGCCCTGCTGGCCACACCACCTGTGCAGCCAGGTGTTGTTCTGCAGGATGCACCTGCTCCTGCCTGAGCCCTTTCCCTTGACCAGGAGGATCAACGAAAACACAACCTGAGCCCAAAACCCCCACACCCATGCACCCAGAGCCCTGTAGTCACTTTTGATACGCTCAGGTCCTCCCCTGGCAGTATCATTGGTGCCCACATGGATGAGCAGCATGGGGTAGTAGTCAGAGGGCTGGATGAGCCTCAGTAGTCGCTCTGTGACATCTCAGATCTGGGCTCTGGATAAGCAACAGATTTCCTGAGATAACAGGTCAGGTTGGCAGATGGCTCCCTCTGTTCCCTGCAGAAGTGAGTC
Organism: Crocodylus porosus; assembly: GCF_001723895.1. Classification (NCBI taxonomy): domain Eukaryota; kingdom Metazoa; phylum Chordata; order Crocodylia; family Crocodylidae; genus Crocodylus; species Crocodylus porosus. The sequence goes on along the minus strand of NW_017728918.1, from coordinate 65,234,338 downwards.
TCCAACCACCACCACCAGTCTCTAACTCTTTGTGGCAGTCATCTTGATCCTTCCCACCTTCGTGAGGCCTGGTCTGTCCTCCTCCACCAATGGAACATGCTCCTCCCCCTCTGTTGCCAGGGCAGCATATCTGTCCTCCAGATGAACCACTGCTGGTGGAGGTGAAGGTCTCTGCTTGCTGCCAGAAGTCACAAGCCGCCAGCTTCTACTTTCTTAGGTATCCGCCCTCTCTCTTCTTGAGTGCTGCCTCTGGCATTTCTTTCTTCACAGTCCCGGAGGTCTTTTCGAGCATAGAATCAATTAACTCCCTAGGGCGGAGGATGCTTTGGAGCCTCACCATCTTCTCCTGTAGTTCACTTTCCTGTTCCCTAAGAGACACCACTAGGAGGCACCACTCAAACCACAGGCACTCCTTAACTTGGCTGTCACTGGAAGGAACCTGCAAGCCACAGTCCCCACAGTGCCAAACCTGGGCCTGGGTGAAAGTATTGATGGTGAGCACTCCTGCCTAGACAGAAAGCTCACAGGTGCAAGCGGAGGCAGTGGCAGTGGCAGTAGCAGTGGCATTGCAACATCCTCCAGTCATTTCCCTGGCTCTTTTAATCTGGCACAGTCCGGGAATGCCTGCTTACCAAAAAGGCGGCGTACACCCAGTGGAAGGGGGGTGCTATCTCCAAAGAGGAGTATACTTCCTCTGCTCAGGCCTGTAGAGGGGCTGTCAGGAAAGCTAAGGCGGACATAGAGCTAGGACTAGCGTCCAAGATCGAGGATAATAAAAAGTCCTTTTTCAAATATATAGGGAGGATGGAGAAGGCACTG
>NW_017728918.1:65200571-65233419 GCF_001723895.1 Crocodylus porosus | reverse complement strand
GGGGTCCCTTCCGACCCTACTTCTCTGATTCTATGAATCCGTCTTTTCTCTCTTACTGCTCTTCTTCCAAGCACACCTTCCCTAGGGAGCTTGCCTGGAAGCTGGCCTGGTTGCTCATTGGCTCCAAAAGGTTCCTTCTTTTCATGCTTCCTCATGTCAAGTTGAAAGGCTTGCCCTTGAAAAAGGTGAACTGCCTGAAAACTTCTAGCCCTGTTTTCAGCCCCTGTTCACAGACTTCCTGGTCACTGGCTCCCTAGTCACACCGGGAATCTCCTTTTATATCTTGGTAGGCCTAGACTGGCTCTGTCCCCTCACTAGGGCTCAGTCAGTAACACTCCTAGCTGCTCAGAGCACATGCTGCAAACACACACAGCCCACCAAATAAACATCAAAGGCATAGGCAGCTCTGGATCCCTTACCTTCGCTGCGCAGGATCTGGTGCCTGGTGCCTGACTTCTCTCTCCCTTCCCCCTCTTGCCTCTTCTGTTGCATGTGGAAGGCAAAAGAAAACAGCCATGATCTGATCTGCTGAAAAATTCTATGAAGACTACCCTAAGAACCTGGCCTAGTGCCCCCCCCAGGAGCTACCATTTGGGGGATGTCAGGCCAGAGCCTCAGCCTGACCGGCACAACTGTTCCCCCTGGCCTGCTACTTTACAGTTGGTCACCTATATTGGCCAAGGCTGTCTTGAAGCCTTCATCAGGGCCTAGCCCTCCTCCTACTCACTGGCACTGGCCAGGTCAGCTGACCCTCCAGTTCCCATATATAAATCTCTGATGCAGGACAGGAAGTATCTGGTCAACAGGGTCTTGATGTCAGACTGGCCTGCTGTTCCCTCCATCTTGTTCCTTGACCCTGCTATCTGCTTGATTTCCTGGCTTCCTGACCCAGTTTGTTCTCTGACTGCTCTACCTGTCCCCTGGCTTCCTGATTTGTCTTGTTCCTGACTTTGCTTGGATTGACTTCTAGACTTTCTGACCCGGTTTGTCCCTGGAATCTGCTTGTTTCTCCCAGCTATGGTGGGCTCCTTCATCCCTGAGTAACTCTAGGCCCAGCTGCACATGACCCAGAATGATGGGTGGCTCCTTCTTGGCTGCATTTTAAAACAAAATGCATGTAACACATTTTGTATGGAACCTGACCCTATCAATTTGTGTTAGTCATGTTCAGAGAACACCAACTCAGTTGGGCCTCTCAGGGGACTTAGGTGGAAGGATGCCTTATTTGTTATCCCAATCAGGTTTATGTATGAAGTAGGCTTTGAGCTATTCAAACTGGGGCAGTTCTTAGAATTTCATGACAGCAAACTTTAGGTACGAATAGCCTTAAACAGCAAGTTGCTTAGTGAGTTTATGTGCTGCTAGCATTAGGCAGCAGCTAAATGGGGATTTTTTAGACAATACATTTAGACTGAGGTGCCTGACTTCTCCCAAAGTTCCACTTTCATCATCTAGAGGAGATCCACAAAAGAATATAGGTGTGTAAAATAGGACATAAATAGACTTTGGGGTCATTTATACATGTGCTCTGGGAGGCACTTTAGAGTGACTCCGAGAGCCACTCTAGTTAAAGCGTCTGGACCATCACATGTATTGGTGTCTCTGCACTGAAAAATGGCAGCGGAGCTTAAGCTAAAGCTCCCCACCACCATTTTTCAGTGCAGGGACGCTGATACATGTGATGCTGGAGTCTGCTGGAGTGTGGTAATTACAACGCTCCAGCAGACTTGATTAATAGAGTCTGCTCTGATATGCTGTAATTACAGCACATCTGAGCAGCCTTGATACATGTGTATAAGTGTCCTGGGTGCCTAAAGCCAAATGGTCAATTCAGAATACCCTAAAATTAATTATTCACCTCTTGGTTTGACTCAAAAGTTCTCCAGGAATCTATAGTCCTACTTCTCCACATGCCCAGAACTGTCTGGCCTAAGCAGCTACAGCAGGAGTTTTCAACCTTTTTGGATCAGTGTACTCCTGGTGGCCAGATGTGGAGCGGAGCAGCGGGGAGGAGGGGAAGGGGTGGCACATGGCCAAATGTGGAGCTGCAGCAGCAGCTTCATGTGAGCTTCCCCGCCTCCCTGCATTCAGCCAGGAGGGCAATGCCTGTGCAGCAGCATGGGATGGTGCATGGCAGTGTCCTGTCCCTGCCCACCCACCTGCGTGTACCCCCTAAGTCCTTCCCAAGTACCCCTGGGGGTATGTGTACCCCTGGTTGACAACCCCTGAGCTAGTGGGTTACCTGCTGCCTAAGGCCTCCTGGCATCCAGAAACTGGAAAGAGCAGCATCTATGTCTCCTAAGGGGTTCTCTTCATCAAGCATGCTCAGGACATACCTGCTACATAGACAGTATCAGATCTCCTCACACAATGCTGTTGTTAACTGCTTTATTTTTAACAAAAGGAGTAGAAGTAAATGATAATTTAACATACTAATGACTATAAAATATTGACCTAAAATACCAGTGCCTGTCTTTTATTTAATAGGTTTGTGATTAAAGTGCTAACTCAGGAAATGGGAGATGTGGGCCTTCCTCTGAATCATCCATGGCTAAAGACAGGCTACTATGAGATCTCAGGTCTGATCCAATATGGCAGGTCCTCCATGCCTATGGCATTGCAGAACCTTGAGAATCTATTTGTCACTATAGTCCAGAGAAATAATAGATTTATAACATGTTCTGGGCATGTACTGGATCTTTATTCACCAAAAGTAGACAGTTAAAAATGGTATAGTGAGGGTCTTAATGTTTCCAATTGTATATGGATTGCTACATTTTCAAAAGTAGAGTATTCATCAGCTGTAGGGATTCATGTCAACAGGAAAGTTAGTCTTGTCATTCCATTTTCACCCTCAAATTTATATTTTCATCAATTCTATCAAGGAGAACTCTTTCAATAGAGGTCAACTGTAGCACTGAGCCAGAACTGGTATTGGTATTTGGGCAGCTAACAGTCCTTGACTTTCTCCTATGGGGAAGTACTAATCAGAAATATTCCAGTGAATGACAGGGATTTTTGTTTGTTTGTTTGTTTTTTCCAGATAATGTTGAAATGTATAAATGTTGAAATATTGCACCTGAAATATTCCTCCCAAAACATCTTGGGTCTGACAAACTTTCAGCAAGTCAAAGGCAGAATTTTACACAATGCCCCAATTTGACTCCTGGAGCATTGCTGGAGATACCAATACTTACTGAGTTGGCAACTCTAGGATGACTCCAGTATTTCTTAGCTGTCTGCTATGAAGGCAGCATTCTGAAAGCCTGGGAGCCATGGGGTTCTCTGAGTTTCTAGATTCCCGGCCCCAGAACCAGAAATCTGAAAAGCCTGGTTGTAAACTCTGGAAGTCCTGAGAGCCCTGCCACTACCTGGGATGCTTAGGGCTTACAGGATCTCTACTTCAGAGGGACTGGATACTTTGGGGCAGGTTCCCCAGGTTTATGGGGTTAGGACAATCTGCATGAAAAAGCTGTCTGAGAGCCACAGCAACGGGAGTGCCAGCAGCAGTTGGTGGAATACTAGTTATTGACTCAGTTCGTTCACTACCAGAGTTATTCACTAAGAAAGCCAACAATTATACCTCTACTTATTGGAGGCACAAAGTTTCCCTACCTAGAAAACATTGCTTTGCTAGGAGAGGATTCCAATATATACGGCTCCATTTCACATACTGTTTTCAATTATACCAGCCAGTGTTGGTTCTCCTGATTCCATACTGCTGCTGTTTTATGGGGCTTTCTTGCCTGTCTAGAGACTTAACCTGACAAGCAATCAGCCTTTCAGCTTTAAAGTTTTTGGGAAGGGACAGAAGTTGCACATAAACCAGTTTAAGTGATCTGAAGCTGTTTTAAACCTGTAACACAACAGAAGTTCAGTGTACATAAATCAGTTTCAAAATGGCTGAAATTGGTTTAAATTAAACTGGTTGAATGTAGTATCAGACTTAACTGATTGAGGTCAAACCAGTTTATGAAACTTCTGTCCCAGACCCCTTCCTGGTTCAAGTTAAAGCACAGTCCCCCAGCAACCCCAGGATGCACCTAAGACCACCTGCTGATTGCCCAAGAAGGACTTTCTGAATACTTGGGTGTAAGGAAAAACTCTGCCCTCAGGATTACATAAGACTCATGCAAGTCTTTCTCTTGAATTTTTTCATTTATTTACATTCCATTTTAAGTTAGACTAAGTTGTTTGTGCTCTCACTGTGTTTTACTGGGATGTATCTTAGCTTAGGCAAAGATTTTTGGTTGTTCTTTGTTGTGTGCTTGAGGTTGCAAATTACTATGTTCAGTACATACTCGCTTCAGAGAAAGGACTATTCTTGTTCAAGCTTTTATGAATTTAAAGCTACTACCTTTTTCCCCACCCACCTCTTCCTCAGCCTGGCAGGGGCTGCCTTCTCCCTGCTTAAGAGAGGAGCAAGGCAGACTTGGGTTGGGGTTCTGTGTGGGCCAGGGAGGGGATTTAAGCCCCCAACATACAGCACGCTAACCTTGGGCTGGGGCCTGGCCAAGCTTGCTTTGCTCAAGCAGGGAGAGGGGAAAAACCTTGGAGCTTCAGTCCCTTCCCTTTGGCAGTGGCTGGAAGGCTGGAAAGCATGCTCTAGTGCCCCCTGGCTTCTGGCCAGCAGTGTGCCCAGAAGTGCCAGTGGCATGACACTGCAGGGGAACACCCCCACCCCAGTCAGCATGATCAGCCATGGGGGGACATCCCCCCTGTCAGCATAATCAACTGTGGCCCCCCACAGTCACTGAGTGGCCGGTGACTCAGGAGGTACCAATTGCCCATGCTCTGCAATAGGGGTGTGCGAAACACACCGTATTCAATTTGGATTTGAATTTGGCCAATCCAACACGTCTGTTTGATTATGCCAACCGTATTCAATTTGGATTTGAATTTGGCCAATTCCGCGCTTCTGTCTGATTACGCCAACCCAGAAGTGACAGCGGCGTGCCAGTGGCACTTCCGGGCATGCTGCTGGCACTTCTGGGTCAGTGTGATTGGCCAAGGGGGAACCCCCTGACCCCAGTTGGTGCAATCAGCCATGGGGGTTGCTTCTCTTGATGTCTCCACTCCTTACCCAGCATTCTCAGGGAGGGCACCAGCACCCTTGCCTGTGCCCCCTGCCCATTACTTAAGTGGGGAATGCTCCTGTCAGGGGGTGCACATGCAACCCCGTGCACCCCTATGCATCACCACTGCTGCAGAGATTAACCTGAGAAGCAAGGTACAGACATTCACACTTGATTCAGGAAATGCAGCCAAATGCCTTGCAGCGGTACTTCTGGTCCACTTCCAGGTCTACCACCAAGTGCGCAGGGGGACCCCTGCACTCCCTGGCTCAGAAATTGGCTGTGGAAGGACCCTGGGTACCCCCCAGGCCCAGGAGACACCAGTCGCCGAGCCAGGGGGCGGGGGGGGGCCCCCTTGTGCGCTCCCTGGCGGACCTGGAAGTGGACTGGAAGTGCTTCTGGTCCACTTCCGGGTCTGCTACCGAGCACGCTGGGCCCCTCCCCCCCCATGCTCCTGTGGGATGCTCCTTCTGCCCAGCATCCCAGCATTCATGAGCCACCTGGTACTTTGAGGTATGTAGAAAAAAACATTTAAGGCCGTGTCTCTGTCCAAATCATCAAATCTTTCCAAATCTCTCTGAATCGATTTGGGGGTTCTGATTCGATTTGGGGAGATTAAAGGGTCTCCTGATTCAATTTGGATTCAGACATTCAGCCACTGAATTGGGCCGAATTTCCACCAAATCGAATCAGTGACTGAAGCTTTACACAGCCCTACTCTGCAGCTTAGACTAACCTGCAAAGACTGAATCAGTTCAGCCTCAGGCTTTTTGACTGTCTGTACTTAGCCTTTATGATTAATGGACCAGATGCCTTCAATATGGTATTCCAAGACAAAACACACCAGAAAGTCTAGAGTGCTCAGTCTTCTTTTCTTGTGGCCAAATAATCTCAGTTCTCCCAATCCTTCTTCATAAATCCTGTTTTCTAGACCTCTAATCACTGTTGCTGTCTGCTGGACTCTTTCCAATTTGCCTATTTCTTGAAGTGTAGTACCCAAAACTAGACAGTCACCAGTGCTGGATAGAATGGCAAAATGATTTGCGTGCAACACTCTTGTTAATACAACTCACTATTATATTTTTGCAACAATAGTAAAAAGAGTCAATGAAGAGATAATTAATTCCATAGCTATTTTCCCTTAAAGTGCTTTTATTTCCAGTGCATAATCCAAGCAGGCAAATTACTGTATAAAGTTCAGAACAGAATAGAAAGTGCCTCCTTTTTTCCAAGCACTGATGCAATTGTGCCTCTGCTACTCTGAATTCATGGACCCTCAGAATAACATAAAGGAGTTTGCAGATTATTAAAGTAGATCATCAGATACCTTCTTTACAGTTTCTTTCTCCGCTACATTTTTCTATTCTTCTTTTATAAACTATTACTTTCTAGCAAGAGACAGTAGTGTGTGGAATATCATCCTATAGCACATGGCTCTTTCAATGCTTGCAACTTCTCAGTTGTGCTAGGTTTTTTTTCTGTCTTGCCTGGGTGTTTCTCTCCCCCACCTCATTCCCTCATCTCTGTTTTTTTAGCTATTGAGAATCATCTACTCTGTAACCTACTTCCCAACCTCAGGATAAGTAAAAATAACTGCTGTCCTAATTTCTGGACAGATTGGATGCCATTATTTTATATCTTCCTCTCTTTCTCTTTCACATCAATAGAAACCACAGTGTCTTTGTATCCCAATCCTAGATCAGGGAAATTTCAGGTGTTTTGCTGTATTTGGATTGCCTTCTGCTGTGGCGATGGTTATTATATTTTGATTTGTAATACCAGCAAAACCCCCCACCTATTCCAGTTTTTGACATTTCACTTAAATTACAGTATTCTGGTTCTACATCCTTACTAAGAGCCAGCAGATGCTACACAGTTTATATTGGAGAAAAACCCTCTCCAAGATTATATGGATAGAGATCACATTGCTTGAGGAAGGGAGGCAGACTTAGATGCCCCACTTATTATCTTTAGGTGACTACTCAACTCACCAAACCAATACATAGGAAATGAAGAGAAATAATGAAATCATAGACGTTCATTCCCCATGCTTTCTGTGGTAAGGTTCATCCTAGCAGCTTCTTTCCCTGCTGTCTACACTTTCTAAGAATATAGACCTTTCACATTCAGCACAACTACTTTTATCATAAGGCAGAAGACTCCCAAAGGGTTTCAAGTGTTCTCTCTCCAGTTCATTGAGCATTACAAGAGCTCCCTTGGGTTTAATTTCTTTTAATATTCTCACTTCAAACTCCAGTGCTTAAGTGGCTTTCAAAGCCTGTAAGGAAATAATATCACTTAATAAGCTTTTTAAATTGGGGAGGATTAAGGATTTCTTATTTTTAATTGATAATTTTCAGTCTCCTAGTAAAGTATGTTCTATTTCACCTCATGTCTTGTACTTTGTCCCTTGTGGCTACTTTGTTTTTGCTTGGGTGTCTCATTTCATACTATTTATTTGTCTTTGTAAAATGAATCTATAAGGTATGTTATTCAAGAAGCCAAAGCAACAGATTCAGCTAGATCATTATCAGCTAGTGTAAACACTAGCTGAGATGACCCGTCACCAGTGAGCAATATCCCATAATATGTCAGTGCTTGGTTTAGTACTTTTTAACATCTTTATTAATGATTTGGATGTGGGGTTGAAGAGTTTACCGGCCAAGTTTGAGGATGACATCAAGTTATGGGGAAGTGTGGTCATACTTGAAGATAGGCTACAGATACAGGTGGACCTAGACAGGCTGGCAAGTTGGGCAGATCAAAATCTGATGAAGTTCAATGTTGAGAAATGTAAAGTGCTCCACGTCAGGATGAGCAACCCCCAACACACCTACAGGCTTGGTGGCACCAAACTGACTAGCACCACGAATGAAAGAGCCCTGGGGTTAATAATAGACCATGGTATGAATATGAGCTGGCAGTGCAATGCTGTAGCCAGTAGAGCAAATAATACTGTGACATGCATCAATTGATGGATCTCCAGCAAAATCAAGGAGCTGTTTCTTCCACTCTGCTCAGCACTGGTGAGACCGCAGCTGGAGTACTGCATCCAGTTCTGGCCACCACACTTTAACAAGGATGTGGACAAGCTTGAGAGAGTCCAAAGAAGAGCCACCCGTATGATCAGTCATACACGGCAAGCCATATGAGGATAGGCTGAGGGATCTCTTCAGCCTAAGGAAAAGAAGGCTGAGAGGGGACCTGGTAGCAGCTTACCACTACACTAGGGGAGTGCATTAAGGGCTTGGTGAGCAACTGTTCACCAGGACACCTGAGGGGAAAACCAGGAATATTGGCCACAAACTCCAGGAGGATCAATTCAGGCTCAAAATTAGGAAAAACATCTTTATAATCAGGGTGTCCAGACTGTGGAATAAGCTCCCTGCAGAGGTGGTGCAATCACCTACCCTGGAAATCTTCAAGAGGAGACTAGACAATCACCTTGTTGCGGTCACCTCTCCCCAAGTTATCTTTCCTGCTTGGTGCAGGGGGCTGGACCCAATGATCTTCCAAGGTCCCTTTCAGCCTTACAATCAATGAATCTATGTTTCTAAAGTTGTGATTTTCCCTTCCTCAGCCCTTCATACAAGTCAAGCCTTGTTTTTGATCTTGGCCTTATAACTTCTGGGGAAGTCAGCACCATATTCAATGGTTTATCTTAATCTCTTTTGTAGATTATAACACTTGACATCTTTTCTAAAATAAAAATTAAAGGGATATCATCTATATATGCAAAAAATGGCAAATTAAAAATAGGTCCAGTTCAAAATGGATTTGTAAGTTTTATAACATTAAGTAGTGCTTAAGGGAAAAACACTGCTTTATTTCATCAAATTTTGGAGACTGAAGTAGAGCATTATAATATGTTTGTTATTAAATATAAACAACCCCTCTGATTAGCCTTTCCTTTCATTGCTGTGAAATAAGATGGGATATCAGGAGGGACTCTTAAATAATAATGTTGATTGAACAGGTTGGGATAGCTTTTTGTTTGGTGGGGTTTTTTTTTAAATTTACCTACCAAGGATGAAGAATTGTGATTTTTTTTTTCCAATCACACAAGAGAAATACAAGTCTGCCAGTGTAATTTTAAGATCCTGCTCCTGCAGCTGTAGCTAACTGCAGGATCAAGGTCTTGGTCCATACTAATATTTTTCAGGAAGTCTCCCACACTGCTACTCTTTTACAGGAGGTAGTTCTACAGTGAACAGACTCAGCCGTTTTCATTATTATATTGTCTGGACCAACTAGTGATGTGGTCCAAAACGTGGGCAAAGGTAAATGTGAGTCTCCAGGTCATGTCTGAACAGGTCTAAGTTTAAGAAAGCTTTGGGAGTTCAGTGAGAGCTTTTCAATTTGTGTATGTAGTGCTTGTAGTGTAAAATTAAACTTAATGTTGAAACTTTAACAGAGATTTTCATCGTTTTTAATATTTAAATAGTAGCTAACATAATACCAGAGTTTATGCCTATAAAAATACTAGAAACTCATCTGTTGGAGTTTTCTGCTGATGCAGTATGTTGCATTCTTGTTATGGTTTTGTCAGACATGTTTTAGCTGGAGTGTAGGAAGGTCATGGATAGTGTATTAATATTACTTTTCATGTTTTTGTATTCAAAATCTTATTTTCCTTTAACTTGTGTCATCTTCTGAATATCGGGGCATATGGAATTCCTTCTCTTGTGTATGCTCAGATTAGTTACAAGTGTTTATAGATAAGTTGACTGAACTTTCTCAAAGATTCTAATGGTGCAAATAAAATCACCAAGTACACTAGTTCATGTTTCAAAGGTGACTCATAAAAGCTAGCAATTTATCATAGGATCCTTTATGGGCCTATTTTTGGTCTCACAACCTGACTGAAGAATCCCAGGTGTTTTCACTCAGAGCAAAGTGAAATTGTAAGGATTGCCCTGAAAGGAGTGAACACGCTCATTAAAATGATTTCTGGTAGCAGACTAAGACAACTGGCAGTAAGAACTTCTTCCTGTTGTGACCCCTTTCCTCTCTGCAGAGGTATGATGCGCAGGTGCATTTGGGCACAATGAACACTTGTTTTGGGGAATACGAAGGGCAAAATGGAGGACATTTGGGAATTACTGGCTATTGCTAAAAATAAACTGAATGAAGTGTTTTACATCTTAGGCATATAATATTTTCCACTCATATTTCTCTTGCTACTGAGAAATGTATGAATACTCAGGAGAAATGGACATTGGTTAATCAATTTGATTTTAAATGATGAATCTGTTCAGATGAATTAGAAAAAAATAATTCTAAAGTAATATTTTTACTTACTTTTTATATGATAACCCTCAGCATAAATTGGAATGTGATTTGAAATTCTGTTAATTCTGTTACACTGGAGTGAAAAGTACAGTCAGGTGAAATAATTCAGCTATCTATTAAATTTCATTTACTTTTATATCATATCACTCTGCTTGACTAAATATACCCCAAAAAAGAGTTGAGTTGATCTCTTGTCTGTGGCAAACATCAGCGTGATGCTTGTGCCTTTGTCTTATGTTGGGAAAGGAGGGTGCATCGCTGTAAAAATGCAATCGTTTATGAATGTGGTGACTGTTTTGATAAATACAGTATTGGAAGATAATTGGATTCTTATTTTTATGGACAGCTGAATTTGCAAGAAGCAGTTTACAGGTATAGTATTACTTGCATTATATTAAAACATGAAGCAGCATTAGACATTGTTGAAAACCAAAAGATAGAGTTGCAAATGATTTGGAGGCCTAAGAGCTTTTGATAAGCAATGTAATTAGTATTTCTGGATCAGTGGAAAGTAATCATTTTTTATATATTTTGAAATGTAAAAAAAAAAGTTTTAGCTTGTAACTTATAAATGATCAAAAAAACCTATTTAAAAATAATAAAACCTGAAGCAAGATGCAATTATTGCTAACCTTCTCTGATCTTTTATTTGAGTTTATATGGCATGCCGTTTACAGTGACCCATTATGTACAAGCTGAAACTTCCTCCCTGGAAGCCTTTTAAAAGAAAGGTTATAAATGTTTTATGTTGCATCTCAGGGTATTATGTTGTTTCCCCAGGAGGCCAAATCTTTAGTGCATAGCTTTCAAAATGCAGCAGGTTAGCTATCTGCTTCCTCATCTTACTGTCTTCATCAGCTAAGTGTTCTTTATGCTAACCATGAAGTAATGAGTGTCAATGAAGGTAATTTATTGGTACTGAGAATGTGTGTACCTGGGAACGTATTATATGTTCAGGTATGCTGATTTTTTTTAATGATATCCATTTTCTTGAATATCTATTCCTCCTGATAAGGATAGTCTGGATAGTCTTTACACAACGTTTGATACCTCGTTCCTAAAGCTCTTTAATGACTTTTGATTTAAGAAAAAAACCCCTATCTTCTAAATTAATTTAATACAGCTGTCCCTTATATACACACTTACACCCACACAATACAGTATTTCTGTACAGATGTGAGATAAATCACTTAAGAACAGAATTCATAGATTCATAGACATTAGGGCTGGAAGGGACCTTGAAGATCATCAAGTCCAGCCCCCTACCCCAGGAGCAGGACATCAGCTAGGGTCTAAAGATCCCAGCAAGATAAGCATCCAAATGTTTCTTGAAATAGTCCACAGTAGGTGCCTGCACCACTTCTGGAGGGAAACTATTCCAGGCCTTGGGGGCTCAGACAGTAGAGAAGTTTTTCCTTTATTGAAAGACTTTTTTTACAATGTTTTGTTGCAACCTGAAGCATGTAGTATTACACTGGACCTACATACTGCAATCTTTTCTCAGGCAAAACTGGAATTCAGATAGCACATCTGAGATCTCTGAAACAGAAGTGTAACAGGGCAACTGACCTGCCGTGGCAAGGGCAGAGTTGGCAACAGCTGCTATGTTGTGATCCCTGTCTTCCCCTGCCAAGTGGGCACCTGGGGTTTTTGTCCAGTTGCCCTCATTTCCCTTCCCCCTTAGTTATGCTAAGTTATGAAAGATGCTTTCTGTGAATCTCCCAGTCTTCCTCTACTAGAAGGCAATGCTTCATATCTTACGAGGCATAATAGATTAAAATATATAGCACTAACCCAGGGGTGGGCAATTATTTTGGCTGGCCGGCTGCTTAACAAGTTTTGGTGAGCTGTTGAGGGCTACCCAGCCCCACCCCTTGGCAGGTACTTTGACACCTGGTTGCCATCTTGGGTCCAGAAGCCCTGACCTTTGCCACTGGAAGTCCCTCCCCTTGCCCCTGGAAGTAATCCTTTTGGGAAGGGGGTTGCCATCTTGGAACCAGAAAAAAAATTATACTAAAAGTCAAACATCTACTAAAACCATATTTTAATTCAAAAAATATTTTTGTCCTGATTTGTGTGTTCACATAGTGTACATGGAGATGATTGCATAATAGCTCAAAATGAAGTCTTACTCCTGTATATTACTGGGGGGGGGGGATGAGTATGGTGGGTATGGGGTTTGTGGGGAGAAGGGGTGTGTGTACAGGTGTGTATGTGGGGGGATTGGGGGCGTGGGTATGGCGTTTGTGTGGGGGGTGTTTGTGGAGATGTATGGGTGTATGCATGCATGGGTGTGGGGTTTGTGGGGTGTTGTGGGTGTGTGGGGGTGTGTGGCTGGGCACTGGATGTGCCTGCCACTTTAAGAGGTTGAGCAACCTGTTAAGTCACCAACAAATTGGGGATCAGGGCTAATTGCTGAGTCAGCTGACCCAGACGGCTGCAGGTGTGACTACCCCTGATCAGAGGAGTCACCTGAGTGAAGGGAGTCTCCTGATTGGAAGAGGGCTGGGTTTACACAGGCTATAAGCCCAGACCCTGAGAGCAGGGCTGGCAGTAAGATCTTGGGTGCTGGTGAAGGAACATCACCCAGCAGGAAGGCTGCAACTCCTGAATGCCAGCAAGGATATTAACATCTGGAGGTTTGGGTAGGAACTAAGGGGATGGAGGAGTGGGAACTAAGGGGATCCAGTGTGGGGTCCAGAGCCCCGAGAAGGGGCTGAGTGCCTGAGACCTGTGGAGAGGAGGGCTTAGGACAAGCCCACAGAGAAGCTGTGTGCAGAGGGGTTTTGTGCAAGGCCAGGAGGGGCCCGCCCGGATGAACAAAGAGAAGGAAAATGCTGCCATAAGGAAGACCTATGGAAGGCTCTCAGCTTGCAGAAAGAAAGAGAGGGGGGCTGTGACCTATGGAAGAGCTTGAATGGGAGGACCCACAGAGAGGAGAGGGCTGTCCTCCAACCACCAGCCCCTTGGAACCTTGACTGGCCTATGCTGGGGCCAGGGCCAAAGGGTGAGAGAGCCCACCATGAAAGACAGCCAGAGCCTGAGTCTCTACTGGTCTGGTGGCAGGGCCAGAGCCCAGGAGAGGCACAAAGATCCTTGTGGGGCCACAGCTGAGCGGGAGGGGTAAGGAAGCATGTAGCCCAGGATAACAATGGCTGGTAGGGGGCCGAGTGTGAGCTGGGGGCCAGGGATAGAAGATTCTATGTGAAATGGAAACAGGGCCAGGGGGCCTGGTGGTTAGCAGCTCAGGAGGGTCATAGGGCATCTAGGGGAGAGCCTGCAGAGGTATGGATAAGACCAGTCCTGGGTAAGACCTAACACTGAAGCCTACTGGAGTTGGTGTGGTAGGGCTACCTGTGGCAGGGCAGCCTTCGTGAAATGCCACATATGGGCCACTCCAGGGAAAGGTGAGAATGTGGTGCCAGAAAGCCTCACTGCCACTGCCTTGTGGGTGAACCCATGGAGGGGGAAGGCTAGGGGAGCACACCTCAAGAGAAAAGCACTTACCAGGGGAAGATTGGGACTGTGCATCCAGAGGCCCAGCAAGGGGCCTGAGGCCTAGACTAAGGACCAGCTGGCATACTGGAACTGGAAGGGTCCAGCAGCCTGGAGAGGGGCCAGGAATAGAGTGTAGGGCAGGATGGTTCTGAGGGCCTGGAGAGTGGCCAAGGAAGTTCATCCTTGAGAGGGGCCAGGAGAGAGACTGAAGGATCTGGGGGCCTAAGGAGTGGTTGGATGAGACTGAGAGGTCTAAGGGCCCAGAGAAGGGCCAGAGGAGAGACTTAGGGGTCTGGTAACCAGAGAAGGGGCTATGAAGAGAGACCAAGAGGTCTGAGGCCTGGACTGGGGCTGAGAGAGGCCTAGAGAGGGGCTGTATCAGCAATGGGTTGAACATCTGCAAGGCATGGGTTGTGGTGTAGGAGTGAATGCGGAGCCACACAATTAGCCCTTAAGTCTTGAGGTGCTATGTGGGGGGCACAATTATGGAATGAGGCCCTATGAGGGGCCTGAGTGCTGGTAGAAGCTGACAGGGGCTCACACAAAGGCCTGTGGGTAGCCTCCCTATTGTCATAGTTACCATCAAGGCATGGCAGGTAAGACAAAGTCACGCTAGAGACAGAACAAGGCATTGCTCCAAAGTCTCTGGGAGAATATCACAGCCACACCTAGGACCCAACCCTGTGATGGGGATGTGTGTGTGTGTATGGTGGGGTGGGTGTGTGGCCCCCCCCACAAACACATACTGACACCCATTATATACAACCCCTGCTACCAGCAGAAGCAGCAGGTGGTGGGCTCTTGGGGTGCTCAGGGCAAGGCCTGTGGCTGGTGGAGCCCATCCTGCCCCCCCCCCAGCACACTGTAATTGTAAGCCCCAGAACTGCACGTGGCTGGGCCACTAGCTGCACCGCATGGGGCTCATGTGCAGTTCCCAGGCTCTGTGGTCCTATCACCCTGCCCTGGGCCCCCATTGACCCTGGGGGACCAGCGAGGGCCCCACGCTCCCACCCACCACTGTCACTTCCTCTGGCTCCCTGACTGCCACCATTCTCCCTTCCCCTGACCTCCCTGCCACCAGCTGTTGCTTCCCTACCTGCAAGGCTGGGGTCAGGGTTGTCCTACAGGTGAGGGTTAGAGCATAGAGTGCACTGCTCCTGCAGAAGTGAGTGGGGCTTGGCTCCATGCGAGCACAGCAGGGGCAGCCTAGGGCTGGGCCAGATACAGTGTACTGGTAGGCACCTGCCCACAGGCAGGATGAATCACCTGGTGGGCCGAATACAGCTCGCAGGCCATATGTTGCCTGCCCCAGTACTGATCCCATAATCCTCTCCTTCTCTCTGCTGGTCACTCCAATAGTATCCCTTGGTTACTTATAGTACCTTATACTCCCTCTGTGATGAAACCTTTGTACTGAAAACAGTTACATGGCAGAAGGTGTAGAATGATGTTTGGGGATATCCACAGGTTTTGTTAGTCACATGGAAGACTTTGGGCATTCAATAAAGCATGAGAAAAGCATGTTTTTGACATCCAGTATGCAAGTGTCATTTTATGCCCTAGGGATGGTTATATCCTATTCCTGTGCTGCCACTCCTTCCACCCATGATGAGCCAGCAAGCTAATGTCATGTTTCTGTTCAAATTGCAAGTAGTCTAATATGTATGTGGACATTGTAATAAGCTTGTTAGGATCCAGAGTTAATGCCCATTCTTGCTTAATGAAGGCTTTTGCACCATTTCCTGAAGTTGTTATAGGCCTTCTGTAGCCTGAAGTATACTCCACTGCTTCTGTTCATCCATTAGACTTTGACCACTGTACAGTAGTACATACATCACTAAAGTACAGGCAGTTCTTGGTGGAGAATGAAGTTATCAGAAGAAAAGAAATACGTCACCACATCATTTCTTTATAAATGTTATTAAATTACTTGATTTTATAGAGAAAGTGCATGCAAGTGAAAAACTACTCTTGCAAATAAAAACCCAGCTGCTGGAGTGTCATCTTCAAAGTGCATGGCAAATGTTAGCCTATCAAAAATAAAGTTAAATCAAACCAATAAAAAAGAAATCAAGCATTATCATGTGAGTTACACTTATGAAGTGACACTTTCATATAGCCTCTACAAATGAAATGGAATATTAACTTCATTTTCATAAAAAGGAAGAACTTGAGATGCATATAAAAATTATTATGAATAATTAACAATGAGCTTGAAGCAGTTATCTAGCTAAGCACTGGCATTTCTCACTGGCACATCTGGTAATACTCACAGAATTAGGTTTTTCAATAAATGGCTTCCCCAAGATAAATCGTACTTGTGGCTGTTGTCAATCACTTTACCAGCTCAAACAAGATTTTTATAGAACTTCAGAGATGAAAACAGAAGTTATTAATATGCACTGGGAATTCTGCTATGATAGTTCACATACCAATAAAGTGTACAAGGTTTATGGGAATGCCGTCAAAATCCTCCATTTGAGAGGTGACATCAAAGTCCATACTATGACAACTATATGATTTGGCAGTTCAGTGGAACCTTCTTTAGATCCAGAGGCCAAGGACAATAAATCACTCCATACAGGGGTTCTCTCAAGGGCTCAGACATGTCCCTAGATCACAACATGCCAACAAAGCATTTTTGTAGCCACCAATACACTCTGCTTTGCTTACCCCCTAGGGTGTGAGGAGTTGGCTGATGGAGCTACATACCAACTGAGTGAAATTCTTTGGCCCGTTAAATACAGGTCAGGTTTAGATTAACGTAATGATCTCTCTTGGCCACAACACCTCCAAATATTTGCATAGTCACTGAATGTGCCCCAGCCCTACCTCCCACAATCTCCTCTGTACAGTTCTATCTGAAGGCTCTAGGACCCAACTTTGCTGCACTGTAAGGGTTTAGCCTTCCTGTACCAAGTCCAACCATTTCCCCACCATTCTCCAGCAGAAACCTATTTGCCTACAAAGGGGCTGAACTGGGAGCAGAATTTGGGATCTCAGGAGGAGCTTTTAAAGATAATTTAGTACAATTCTTTTGTTTTGATCCACAGGACACAACTTGTTTTGTTTTCCTAGCATATGTTCATTTGGCTCAGCAGGATCATGTACTTCAAGCATTACATTACTTGTTTAAGGCTTAATTCTGCCTTTGGATGCTTATGTACAACTTTCACTGAAGTGTATTACAGTTATATGCACAGAATTAGGCTTTGGGAGTTTAAATTCTATAGGGCATTGCAAAGTGGTTCTTTGAAAAATAGGTTAAGAAGCTGAACAGACACATACCTACTTGGATAAAAAGCCTATTTAAGATAAATATTTCTGTACACGCATGAAATCCTAGCTCTACTAAGGGTAAACATTTGGTAGTCAACAATTTAGCACAAAAGAAACACACTTGGACATTATAAAGAAAATATATTAAATCAAAGAATAACAGTGTTTTATGTTACTCTAATGCAATTCTGAAACCAAAATTTCTATAGCTTCTAATGGGCCCAGATAGTTCCTCTGAAATGTGCATACAGAGGGGAGACAGCTGTTCAGGCCAGTCCTTCACATTAATTTGAAGAGTTTAGTTGTCTCCATGCCATCTTCTCCCACCCTCAATCTCCTCACTGTTTTGAGGGTTCATTGAGAATACAGATTCGGTGTCAGACCAACACAGAATATGCATTCTTAATGAACCCTCATGTAGATATGGACTATGGACTCACTAAGCCAGAAAGATTACAGTCCTCAGTAGCAGCAAGAAGTCTTGTGGGTGATATTTTTTGAACCAATTGCATGGTTGGGACAGACACAGACAAGCTTTCAGGTATCACAGCACCCTTCAGGTTTCTGGGACAGAAGTAGATGCAGCAGAACTGAGTAGCAGATGAAAAAAAGGCTTGTGCAATATTTTTGTAGAGTTCTTCCTAATACATGCATTCAATCACATTTTCATCCTTTAAAATTATTTTTACTTAATGAGATTCAATGGTATGTATGACTTGCATATTGCCTTTTAAAAAAAAGGCTTGTTTTTTGCTAGCTGCTCTAGAATGAGGAAGTAATTTGCCAAGCATGTCTGGCAATAATTACTTGCTCACTTTAAAAAAGATCCTGAGGTTGTTTCACAATCTGTCATTAGAAATGTTTTTTTTTTTCTCTAATGGAGTTGTATTAAAACCGAGCACTGCAGGCCCACAAAATGTAGTGTATGTAACGCTTAGTGCTCATGCATAATGCTCAGCTACTTTAGGGATGTTATGCTGTTCATGGTTGTAGTCAAGGTATACTCTTATTCTGTTAGGGTTCTGAATATAAAATGAATACACTATGTAAAGTTTCTGAGAAATATTATTTATTTATTTCTGATGTAGGGATACCTAGGAACCCTGATCATAGAATAAAGCTCCATTGTGTTAGGTGCTGCACAGACACAGAAGAAAGGCAGTGCCTTGCTCCAAGAGCTTACAAAACAAGATAAGACCAACCTTCCAAAAATCTTAATTCATGTATTCAGAATGCCTTCCTTCTTCTATTTATCAAATCAACATTACTTTTAAATCATGAAGCTGAGCTCCTACTGACCATGGGTATCTCATTAATCAAAATCAACAAATAGCTCACATCAGTATGCACTAGCCTGAATGATTCCATGGATGAAGCCTACACTTTATTGACATGAAAAGTCTTTCCCTTCTCCCCCTTTTCTGTCACCAAAAATCTGATATCCTCATGAATCCCTTGTTGAAATTAAGCCATCAAATGAAAAGACTATTTTCTTGAAATTGGTGATGCGCCACCTCTCTCTGAACACTTTTAAATCATCCTTGCCAAGATGGTTTATAACTGGGGTCGTAAACATACTTCTGATGATCGCCTTTTCATAGTTAGAATGGCCCAATTCACACAACGATCAGGTCCTTTCAGGATTCTCTGTTAAACATACTGTAGGGACTTCAGTCTTCATGCATACTGTGCTTACTTTGCAGGCACAAAACAGCTGCAAAGCGAGCATAACAGACCACAGGAAGGATAAGCCTCAGTGCAAGAAAATCCCTACAGTGTCCTAGAAGCAGCTCCTTAGAGTACCTCAGTGACTCTTTGGGACCACAGGGTGCTGGAATACTTTAGTGATTCAGTCAGATTTAACTAGCTTGTGGAAGGGTACTGGCCCCACACTTAGCTGGCCCAAGATAATGGAACTCAACAGTGACTGAAAGCCACCACCATACACAAGGATCCCTCTCCAGCAGTATATGATAACAGGGACCAAGGTTTAAATTCTCCCCTTCTAAAATTATGGAAGGAAGATACTGTACCTGAACAAAATACTAGCTACAGTATATGGATAGTATTGCTCAAAGTATAAGTATTTCTAGCACATCTATCTCTTTGTTTATTACAAAACTGTTTAGTCTCCCTGCTTAGTAACAAATATAATGGTCTTTGTTCCTATGAAAATATGCACAAATAGCTTCTCAGTCCTCCACTCTTTATTTTCTAAAACACATATGCTAGTGGAGATACTTTGTCAAAGTGAGAGGAAAATTGTCAAAATACTGACAATGTCTTATTGCTGAAAACACAATAAAGTGGAGGCAGGGTAGTGTTTTATGATAAAAGTATCCATCCAGGATAGGTTTTCATTTAAATGCTTTAGAATGTACAACTTGTAAAACATGACTTA
Source organism: Crocodylus porosus (assembly GCF_001723895.1). NCBI lineage: Eukaryota > Metazoa > Chordata > Crocodylia > Crocodylidae > Crocodylus > Crocodylus porosus. The sequence continues at coordinate 65,213,874 of NW_017728918.1, read as the reverse complement.
ACTGAGTAATTTTAGCACCTATTATCCTATAATATCTTTCCTTCTTCAAATGATAAACAGTAGTACAATAAATACTTAACAATTTACTAATTGCCTCGTTATTTCCTTATCTAAGATGGATGTACCAGAGCATATTTTAATATAGGAGAAAAATCTTGCTGTGAAAAATATCTTATAAAAGCTTGAGTAAGAGACAAATCTTAGCCCTAATTTCTAAGTATAGTGGTCATGTCCACCCCTTAACACATGGCAGGGGGGGACTTTGGGTGTATGTGTGTATATGTTTTTTGTCTCCTGAAGCTAAAGTCTGTGCTGTGTGAAATGGGATTATGGAGAAAAAAAGAGAGTATCCTTTTAACCTTTCAGTTGTAATGGCAGCCAAAGCAATGCATCTGAAAGCCAAACCTTCATTCTTCAGTGCAGTTTTAACTGCACTGAAAGGCTAATCATTGCTATTTCAAGATCTACTCATGGAAAGGGGGACACTACCACATGGAAAATGGGTTTGATTCACCATGGATCTCTAGATCCTCTGTAGATCTTGTGAAGGTGGATGTAGTTCATAAGCTGAAGCAAAGATAAGTTATGCTAGGACAGTGCTGTTTTCACCATTAAGCCCCTCCTGCAGGTATCCCACATGCATATCCTGTCATCATGGCTTCAGAAATTTACAAGAAGAGTCCTGAAGCTTCCAGCAGACTTTACTGTACTTCTAAATATGTGCACAGTTTATTTCCTCTTGTTTTGCAAAAGGAGACAAGGCTATCTTTGAAAGCTAATGTATATTTTTGAAAGACCAGTGTCTAACAGGAGAAACAGCTAAACTGCAGAACCTTAAATAAAATTGTCTGGTCCTTTTTTTCTGTAGGGCTAGAGGAGAACTTTTATAGATAAAAGAATGCTTTCTTGTTGGGGGATGCCAAAGCGTATAGGATGAAGCCTTATGCGGAGTTAAGGACTAAGTCCTCTCCAACCTTCTTTGATCTTGCTTCTCTAACAAACACAAAACAACATGGCAAGACAGCATAAAAACATCCAAAACAAAACATTCAATTTATGTTTCTTCCCCTGGGGAGAGGACGAGAGGACAAACATGACAGACATGGGTCACATCACTTAATACTCTATTGGAAAGCATTCAGACACAATGGTGATGACTACAAGATAAAAAGAAAACTATACAGAATAGAACAGGTAAAGAAGTCTGGTATTGACTGTTAAGTTTATTAAATATTTCATGTATTAGCTGTGATTCAAGCAAAATCAAACACCAGAGAATAAACTCAATAGACTGAATTTTTTTGTAAGAAATTGCATCCTTGTCGAACTTGAATTCTTAAACTTTCACTTAATTTTCCAGTGAGTACAAGAAGAATTGCAATTGCCTAGATTTTTAGTCCTGTCTCATTTTGTGCATAACCACGATGATGTAATAAAGACCTTCTTGTACACTGTAAATGACGAATTCTCTATAAATCTCTGTTTACGATCTTAAAACGGAAACTGGAGCATATATATTTGCATGTTTGGAATTTTTAATTTCATCAATAAAGTCTGTAGTTACTATGATGATTTTCTGTGGGAGACACTCAAGATTTTATTGTCTGTTAATTCAAGTTACTCTTGCCCATCTTCACTTTTTCAAAGAACAACAAAAACACATGAGTCTGGGCATTTTTACAGTATAGACATCTATTTTGCCTTAAATATGTTGCAGCGTTGCAGATACTATACATAAATATGTGAAGGGATAGTAACTGCTACCTCTTAGAACTTTTTGTAAATTTTCTTGTAGGGATTTAATATTCAAATAATGGCTGAGTTTGTGCCTGAGGTTAAGATAATGATTCTGGCTGAGTAGATGTATCAGAATCATCCAGTCTAAGTTTGTCTCCTACAAGGTTGTGAATTAAAAAAAAATAGGTCAAGTCAGTGAATGGTACTTCAGCTCATTTTTCAAATCCCATTGTATGAGATATATTCTGTCCTCATGATTTGTGATCATAAAAATTGCTAAAACTACAAAATTCTGAAGAGCTTTATTCAGAACAACAGTAACCCCTGCTGGATTGTGACTGTCTCCCTGGAAACTTAGGAAAGAAAACATCTTGTACTGCTTTGTGGGGAAGGCATAATCTTCATAACTATTATGCAGAGCCAGTCATCCCTGTGTTTGCAATAAATTTCTATGTCATCATTTGCTGGACTAAATTAGAAACCCTGCTGAATTTACACTCATGCTCACTGAAAGACATCTGTTCCCTGTAAATTCTAATTTAGAGCAATGATGTAACAACATTGTTTTTATTTACAGATAAATTATGCCAGTCATTTTTCTTCACAGTTAATACTTAAGCACTGTAGATTATTTTCTGGAAATATTCAGCTATGAATGTCCTTACATAAAAGTAATATAATAGAATTATCCCAAGATATTGAAAGTGTGCCCCAAACCAATACAAATGCTCTACAGATAGTCTAGATACACCAAGCTGAATGGGGCTGGGAAGAGAGGAGAAATAATGGTATTTTGTGTAAGTTCAAAACAAGAGAACTGTTAAGTAGCTATCTTACTTAAAAGCAAACTCCAGAAGTACAAAGTTCAATTTCTCCACCTCTACACAAAAAAAGAAAAGAAAAGTATTTCAATACTGCACTCTATTACAACGCTTTATTATCTCAATTTTTTGCTTGTTCCAATTTTTTGCACACTGGTTCCTTAGTTTTTTCAGCCATCGTACTTTTTCAGTAGTTCTGGTTTGTGCTGGGCTTATGTTTTCTTAAATCCCTTCTACTCTTCTTTTCTCAGTAGATAATAAATGCCTGCTACAGGCACTAAAATCCTTTCTTGTTAGTGGAAGGCCACTTTTAATGTAGCCTATATGGCCCTTTTAGTGGCTTACTTATGCAGCAGGACTTACACTTAGTACAATGGACACCACTGGCATTGGAAGATGCCTTGCCATTCACAGCCCTGATCCCCATCTGGGGGTAGGAACAGGCACTTTTCTCTCAAAACGTGGCTAAAGAAGAGGTACTTTGACTGAAGCATTTTAATTAAGTCTGATTTTAAAGTAAGGTTGAGTATCATTTCTGCAATGAAAATAAAAATGTGAAGACTAACTCCAGCTTCAGGGAAGGAAAGTTGTGTTTACCAAATTGCTTCCTCAGACCAAAGCCTTCCACTCCCACAATCTGAGATCTGGTTCCAAAAGTCCCACTGTCCTATCTCCCATGTTTCTGGTATGCCTGAAAACTGAGAAAAAGGTGCAGACATGAAAACAGGAAATGCCAAAGAGAAACTCTAAAAGTCTAACAGTAGACTCAACCATCTTAAATAATTTGGTTAATAAAAAGCAGGTAATAGTATTTTATTTTCTGTATTGCTGCTTTCATACAAAGTGCATCCTTGATTGCCTAATTATACAAAGCAGTCAAAACCAAAGATGGTGAGAAATGTGAGGGGATAAAAGAACATTAAGAAAATAGAAGATAAGCAAAGCAAGAACTGCAGGAAGGATGCTCCATCTGGCAGAAGTGACGGAAAAAGCTAAATGTGGGGAGGGAACAAAAGAGGGAGTGGAGAAGTAAGCCTCTCTCCAAGCCTTTCAGACACAAAGATTTGCAATACTGTCTCCAGATATGGACTGTTTATCAGTTTTCCTGCACCAAGACAGAAACACTACAACCTTGAACTTTAGGGGTGTTGGCAAAGACTGTGGAACGTGATTAGTGTCATATTTGGGTGCTTAGCTTAAGGCCTCTTAAAGAAGATGAATTACATAAGGTGAGTGTTCAGGAGTTTTAGAGAGTCAAGCTTCTTTAAAAGTTTGGCACTTTTGAAATTCTTGGCCACTGAACACCAGCAGCTCCTCATGACGTCAGGACAGCTGTGGGTATTCAGGAGGTGCAGGACACAAAGCTTAAGGGTTTTGTGACATCTTACCTTTCCCATATTTTAAGTCTCTTAAGATGGGAGTGTCTTCAGGTTATGGCAGGGTAAGATAAGCCAAGTGGGCTCTATGCATCTCAGGGAGAATTCTCTTCAGGTGAGGATTATTTTTAGCTTGTCTTAGGTAGCTCGTGTTGTAGTAAATTAGACTGTTCCACAAAACCAGTTTGAGTTGGAAGCAATTCTCCAGAATCCTAGGACGCACTGCTCCCCGCTCCATCCCCGTGTGGATGACTCATCCTCCAGAACATAACTGTCCTGAACTGACAGCCCGCAGCTGGGAGAGCTCCAAAGTAAACATTTCCCTCTACCCCCTTCCCTCTGCACTCCATCCCCTCCCATGCCTGCCCCTCCGCCTTCATTCTCATTTCTGGCTTACATTTATCCTCTCCTCCCCATGCCCTCCAGGGCTCTTTCACAGCTCCCAACTCCCCACCCAGCTGCAGCTGCCATCCCTGTCCTGGGAACAAGGGAAGCTCCCGTACCACTCCAGGGCTGAAGTGTGGCTAGCCTCAGCCCAGAGAGCAGTGGTGGTGGTAGTAGATGGGCAGATTCTCCCTCCCTGCCTGCTTCCTGCTGGTGGGAAACACCCAGAGACTGGGGTCAGCCCAGGAAAATGGCAGCAACAGGTGGGTTCACCCACCCTGTATGCTTCCCCCCAAGGTGTTTTCCACCAGCTGGGAAGCAGGTAGGGAGGGAGAACCCACCTGCACACTGCCACTCTCTGGGCTGAGCTCAATGTCCGCACAGCCCCTGGAGCTGGACAGGAGTTTCCCGTCCCTGCGACAATGCCTGCAGCTGCAGGTGAGCAAGGAACTGTGATCTAGGGAAGAGCCCCACGTGGTGGCAGGGAGTAAGCCCTGGAAGCTAGGGAGGGAAATGGGGGGAGGGGCTGGGGAATGAGCTGTGAGAGGTGGGGAGGGTAAGATGTAGGCAGGGCATAGGTGATGCATGCTTCCTGTGGCTGGGGGGGGCATGGCGACTGCCTGCAGGCAGAGATGTGGGCGTCGGTAGCAAAGGGTCCCCCTGCAGCCAATTGCAGAGCCTGGAAGTGCCGGCAGCATGCCTGGAAGTGCCAGCGGCACTTCTCGGGGGGCACCAGCGCTCTGCCTGCTCCCCCTGCCCGTTGCCTAAGCTCACTCTCAGAGGGTACACGTGTACCCCATGCACCCCCTACGCATCGCCTATGGAGCAGAGGGAGCTTGGCAGCTCCTAGCCACGCTCCTGCTTGCTCTTGTTCTAGCAGCAAGTCCAAGCAGTGCAAGTCACAGAAGATATAAACATCCTAATCATAAAGCATAACAAGACCCTACATACTGCCTGAAGTTGGCACCTGAAATCCACAGAGAGACTTATGTGCTTAAGAGCAGGATCCAAGGAAGCATACATGCTAGGTCAGCAGCTGCCTAATTTGGTCAATAGGAAATGCCAAGATGGGTGTGTTTTCAGGACCTGGATGTCTTTCTGAGGTGTAGAGACCAACCTGTTTCCAATTAGGATTCACAGTCATGAATCGTCTCCTGGAGTTATGCACCTATACCAGTCCTTTTCCCATTCTTTCTTCTTGGTTGTTACTTAAAGCTGGCTTACGCTGCTCAGTTTCAAGTGCCCCAAAATTACATCAGCATGGGCATCTGTTTACTACCTTGCTATTTTTTTTGTTGCTTTGCTCAGTTTGATTGGCTAATTCTTAATTTCACTAATATTAAATTAAACTATTTTATTGTACTAATAGCAGTGGCACTCAATCTTTTTGGCACCCGGTGCCAGGTCTGGTCACAGGCCAGATTCGGTCTGTGGGCCTGATCCAGTACACAGTGTTGGCCAAGCCAGGCCTGATGCTGTGTGGGATCAGCCCGCTAGGCTGTTAGCTAATTCCAGTTAAGTGACCATAACCCAAGTTTAAAAACTCTAAAAAAGACCAATCCAATGGATTTACAGTTAAACATGTCTGTTTAGTGGCAGCCAAGAATGTGGCAAAACAATTAAAAAGTGAAGTCCAGGCAAAGACCAACAATATATTTGGGTATATATTTGTGACAATTTATTTTAACAAAGACCAAAACAAAGACCTCAAACTTTTGCAAGGAAACACCAGCCTTTACTCTGAAATTCTACTTTGTCATGTTCAGAATGCTCCCACAGAAAAGGATTCTTAAATGAAATAGTTTTCCTTAATACATTTTTTTAGGGATAGGTAAGTCTGTGCAAGTAACTCAGAAAAGCTCTTTCTTTAATAGTTTGTCATAATAAAGGAGCAAATGCTACACATCACCATGATTCATTCATATAGTGGCAAACTTTAAAATACAGATTTTTGATCTAAGTAAAAACCTAAAAATCCATTTTAAATAATGTTAAAATTGACTCTTAATTTGAAAAAGTAAGTAGTAAATATATTCAAAGTTAGAAATATAAAACTATCAAATTACACTCAAAACAAGAGGAATTATGAGGATACAAGCCAGTACATCACTTGCTTAATTTAATTTTAAAATGCATTTATTCAATCTATGTAGAAATTGCTTTTATCAGCAGTTGTTAATGTAAATTTGCACCACAGTAACCAATATGTACTGCAAAGAAAAAATATTTCGTCTTTAAAACCACACTGTAACATTGCCTAGGAAGATTTGAAGTACTTAAATCAAGAGAGCAAGCACACATCTATTTGCAATCTGATGGACATGGTATTTTGGCTTTGTTATTCTGGCTTTGCTGAAGAATCATTATAGTGTCAGTACCCCAGATCTAATAACTTTACAAATCTCTTGCATGCATGAAACTCCGACAATAATCAAACATACTAGAGTAACTTTGTCAATCTTTTATCACAATATCTATTAAAGTTCATTACTGTTTTTTAGATGCAAGACATTCCCTTCATATATAATTTTTTAAAAATGTACAAACTCAAAAATGTCACATTATTTCACTAGCATGCCGTCATGCTGGGCCATACAAGAGAGAAAATGCTGTCCTGTGAATGCTTTGAAAACTGAAAATAATTGCAAATTTTAAAGTGTTAAAATATAAATGTATTTGTTAAAATAAGTTATATTTGTTTACTGGTTTCTCTTTTTATAATTTTGATTTAGGATTACATTGGAGATATAAGGCCTAATCTAAGGCTAAGTGTACCTAGCAAAGAAGTATTTGTTCAGTGTGAAAACGTATGATCCTTCAGCAACATCAATGTTCTGGCAGAAGTCCCTAGTTTAGGTACTGCACTTAGATGGGCAGTGCAGCTTATTTCTCTCAAGATGGGCAGATGGGTGAGAAGTGGGCACCAACCTGGTACAAAGTACAGATCTGCTAGTATGTATTGGTAAATTCACACCAAAAGCACTTTGCTAGTATGCTATAAAAATATTCCTATACCAGTAATGTGCTCCCATGAACATGTATAGATATAGTCTAACTAAAATTAATGCATGTCTTTGACTAGCTCATGCTCATAATACTGTTAGAAACACCAAATTTGCTCTCTGATAATTGCAAAGACCTAGCATCTAAAAGAGCACTGAATAAATATATACCCATCGGTATATATAAAAAATCCATTTGTAAAGTATCACTTTACTTTTTGATGCTGTATACATTAACTAAAAAAAATAGTTATGCCCCACCAAATATAATATTTGAAATGCCCGAATTAAAATATTACAGGAAGGGGCTCCATTTGTTTTGTACAATCATGTTGCTATTAGACAAATAAATTATGTGTATATCCTTAATATAAAAAGTCATGGGATCTCCAACAAATACAAGTATTGATTGACCCCATTATCAACTGTGTTCTGATCATAGTTGAGAAATTAAAAACAGGACATTCTTATGGGCTTTTTCATAGTTTTAAAAATAACTTTCCTTTGAACCTCCCCTCACAGTATATAAAAATTATTTTGAAGCTTGAAACTGAAATGTTTTCTTACCAAATGTTATTTTCTTCATCATATTCTCACAGAATGATTGAAGGTTGCTGATGAACACTCAGCTGCTGAAGAGAAAGAGAGAGAGTGCATGTCAAATTCTGGTCCTGTCAGCTCTGACAAGGGCCCCTTTAATGTTAAAACTTAACATTAATGAAAATGATAAATCCCAAAATGCAGTTGCATTCAGGCTTTTTTTTTTTTTAATCTATGGGATTTTCATGGCTTTTCTGCAAGTGTATTTAAGGGGAGACAGGAAGGGGAGAAAAATATACTAATCATTTAGATATGTAACAAATTCTCTGAAAACATTTCTAATAGTTAGAAAAGTAGAGCTTTATCTTGCAGAGCAATGAACTTCAACATGCTCCTGCTGTGTCTACATCTTCAGTGGAATCATTGTCCACCACTGTGTATTAGTTTGGGTAGGGGGCTTCATCTGGCCAGCTGCTTGGTGAGTATTATCAGCGCTTAAAAGTTGGACTGACTTAAAGGATAGATGTGTAATATTCCCAATGGGGTTTCAGAAGTAGTGGTTTAGGTTTTATCTTGTGGAGTATATAAAATGTTATTCTACCTAGCAGATACCAGACTAGGAATAAAAAGATTTGGGGACTTTTCTGCCACTGAATTTGGGCAATAACAAACTACTCAAATTCACATTTGCTCGTATTTATGAGAGTAATATCACAAATCTTTTAATTCCATTCTGTTTTTCCTCTTAAAGAGGAGTGGGCTCATTGTCATTGAACTGTTTTCAGGACCTTGGTAACCTGGTCATCCTTCTTTGAAGCTTTGCCCCTGCTTTAGTGTAGATGCTGTTTCCTGTGAAACATGAATATCAACTAGCTGATTTTGAACTTTCAGTTACATATATGTATGTATGTATGTGTGTGTTTATACACACACACATATGTATACATACACATAGACACAAGACACCTTATAGTTTTACATGCTATCATACTTGTTGTCAAACGTTGAATAAAACAGCCCCACCACTAATTAAACTTCTTTGGAAGTAGTAATCAAGTAACACCTCTGGTGTCAAAACAGGATAAGTAAAGGGGAGGGCAGGAACACACTTCAGATAACCCTGTTATTCTGAAGTATTTTAAATACATACTTTAAAAAAATTCTGATGCAGTTTTATAACTCTTTCTGTTGTGGCCACTGAAATACTTCCTAGCAGGAAAAGAAGACCATTTCCAACCACCACAGAAGTGGAATTTAGTGATCAAATTCATCCACAAAATACCAAAACGTTCATTGTGAGCCAAAAAAATTGTAGGCATATTGGCTAAATACAACACTGCAACAGGTCAGTGGTCATATGCAAAAATCCACATGAAAGCAAATGATGAAAAACATTTTTACTGCTGGTATCACCAATGTAATATAATTCTACTGCAACAACTTTCAGTTGTACAAAAATGCTGTACAGCACTGATATTTGCCCACTGATAAACACTGATGTGTTAAAGTCTTTAGATATGTGTTATGACTAAAATGGTCAGGTATCTTCCCTGTGAGTAATTTTATACACATATAGTAGTGTAACATGAATTAGCTAGACATGTCTGACTGATGTTTCACAGTATGAATTTTTAACTTATGTTTTAGTGAAGACTAAGCATTCCAGGAGACAGCTTGGCATGCGCATATTTAGATGATAGCTATTGCTATCACTGTTACTACAGTACTACTATTAATTAATATTAACAGATATATTGTAGGAGTGTTGACCAGCCAAAGTTAAGAACTCATTGCTGTTAGCCATAAGCATATGAAGGTGACAAACCTAATAAGAGGTAGTTAGCCATGTTAGTTTGAATGCAAACAAGTCAGGCTGTATGCACCTTTACAAACTAAGATATAATAGAGACAGCACAAGAACTTGCATTCACAATAGCCTGTGATTTCTTGATATATATTGAATTTAGTCTATAAAGTTGCATATCTACCAAGTTTTAAACTCTGGTATAACAATTATCATATACTATCATGGTACAAACTAATATAAATTGTACATTTTTTTTCTATTTACAAAATACTCATGGGCTTTAAAGATGTTGGCGCTGTTTCATGGTAAGTTATTCATACAGTAACTGTACTGTTCTTAAAATATTTAAGTGACATTGGGCAAGTAATTTGTTATATATACATATACATTATTATACTGTAATCCTAATATAATTCATGAATATAAACTAGGAGAAGGAATAAAAGACATTAATGTTAAAATAGCTCACTACATTAGAACCTTGAATGTACCTCCTTTTCCATAACTCCTAAAATTAAATGTACAGATGTATATTTGAAATAATAAAAGAAATCAATGATAGCTTTGAAATCAGGTATATTAACTAACAAAAAGTTAGCCTTATCATAAAGTTTTTTTAAGAATGCCACAAACTATAGGTATAAAATTTGCATTTAAAATAGACAACTGTCAAATTAAGTTTAAATTATTTTACCCACTGTCTTAAGAATTGCTTCACAATCATGAACCCTGATGTCAAAAGCAGATATTGACAAAAATAATTATTTAGCTGTTAGAACAAGAAGTGCTAGGTTTATATTTTGTAATATATTTACTACCATTTCAGATAACAAAATAAGAGTTGAAGTACACTACCAAAGGGCTAAAATATGAAGGCAATTATGAAAGTTTGTGAACAAATCTTTTCATTTAGAATCTACATGTTTATAAGAAAAGTTTGTTACTGATCACTACATATGATTCAGTTGCAACCCCTCTAAAACATGTCATCAATTTAAATATTAGATATTTTTATGAGTTTTCCTACATTTTGGATTAATAGTTAAAAATGGCACTCTCTCTCTCTCTCTCTCTCACACACACACACACACACACACACACACACACACTCACTCAAGCCTGAATATGTACACAAGAATTTTTGAGGATCACTAATTAGCAATTTTTAAATTAAGTTTAGCATTAAATAGCATCTCGAACACTCAGGATAGAGACTTCTGCAATAGTGCATGAGGGTTGTAAATAATAAACATTTAGTTTACTGTGCCAAAGTCTGCCTTGATTTACACAGGTTCTTGAAACCCACAGACTTCAGGATGTGGCCACATTTGGTTTGCTGTAACCTATGAAAATACATATTTTTAAAGATAACGTGTTGGTAAAACTTTCTATAGCTTTCGATCTCTCTAATCTCAATTTAAAAAGAAAAATATGGTGTGGGAATCTTCATGCAAACTTCACCGATCTGTAGTCTGACTGTAATACTAAGGAAGAATCTAGCATTTGCCCTGAGGGACAGGGAGAAGAGGGAGGATTATGTACTAGTTGAAATTGGATTCTCATCCTGTGTTTCACAAGTTGCCACATGAATAAGTAAGACTAGAAAATAAGGGTCAGGTTCAAACGGTATTTGGGCAGTAAAATTCCACTGTGGAAAGGAGTATAAATCCTGTTCCCACTGAGGAGGGTTAGGTGCCTAAATAGCTTTCGTGAATCTGGCCCTAAAACTTTAATCTGGACTCCGATCTCTCCAATCTGTAAAACAGAAGCAAGATTCCCTTGAAATTGGATAGTACAGTTACTGCTCCTTGGAAAATATAATACTGTTCGCATTCTTAGATTTCTGTGCATTGTATTCAGAGTTTGACTATTAAACAGCAAACTTCAACACAGCCATAGTTCCTGTAAGGTTTATTGAACTTAACAGCTGAAACTGAGTATATGCAGTTTATATAAAAAAGCATTCTGTTTTCATGTAAACTGCAGTAAAAGTAACTTTACAAAATAGTCAGCGTCTTACTGAGGTTGTAAGTTTCCCCTAACATGTAAAACTATAAAGTATTTGTGCATGCTCACTATCTCATTTGCTTCTTTGTACAGAGGGATTTGTCAAAAGAAGCTTTGTTAAACCCGTAGATAGTCTATGGAATACGGCGTTTGTTTCTTCACAATTAGGATACATAAGAACAAAACCAGTATTGATGAGTATAACATTTTTTTCCCAAAAAAGGCTGAGGCAGCTTTTGTTGAATGGTATCTGTATTGGTGCATTCTAAACGCTCCGGTGCACTGGGAGCATCTGAAGAAAGAAAATCCTTTTTTCCTTTTTGATTTTGAACTTCTTTTCCCAAACAAGGGTTGATAGCAAGTTCCAAAGTCAGGTACGGGGAGAGGGAGTAGCAGCATATTTCTTATGTACAGCCCAACACCATGCACAATTGCTCAATATCTCAGGATAACAGAAAACAATAATGAACTTGACATCACATGGGGGCATATTCCCCGCATGGCACAAATAATAAGTCTGTCATTTCTCTGGGAGAGGGGGAGCAAGCATGAGGGTAAAGCTTAAGTCTACATTTCATGCATAGCTATTGTGCGTTGTCTTGCTTTTTCCACAGCTTCCTCAGACATCTGAGTTGGAGCTGAGGTTTGTCAACCTGGGGTCTGCGTTGATCTCGTATCTGTAGTGATATCCCTCCATGTGATCCCTACACGCATCCCTGATATTGTGCATCCACTTTTTGATTCCTTTTCGGTTCAAATACAAAACCAGGAGAAAAATGGCTCCGATGAGGGCCAGGACTATTCCTAGGAAGACGTAAGAAGTCTGGAGCTGGGACTGGATGTCGACTGGCAGGGAGCAGTTCAGGTCTGAGCTGCGGATCTTCACCAGCGGCTTGTTCAACAGGCCTTCGGGGTTGGAGCAGCTCAGCGAGCCCTTGCCCTCCACCTGGTTGCTCTCCTTGAGCCAGTTCACCATGTCCTCGATGTTACAGTCGCAGACCCAGGGGTTACGGCTGAGGCTGATCCTCTGGAGCCTGGGCAGGCTGCGGAGCTGGGAGAGGGTGGCGTTCTTCAGGCGCATGAGGGAGTTGTCGCTGAGGTTGAGGCTCTCCAGCTGGCCCAGGCCCTGGAAGGACACATTGTGCAGGCCCACCAGGGAGTTGTTGCGCAGGTCCAGGTGCTGTAGGCTGGGCAGGGCGGAGAAGATGCCCTCGGGCAGGAAGAACATCCCGTTGTTGGCCAGGTCCAGGTGGGCCAGGCTGGGCAGCGCGCCCCCCTGCAGCAGGGCGGCCACGGCGCTGAGGTTGGCCAGGGCGCCGGCGAGGCTGAGCTCCCGCAGGGTGCTGCTGGCGTTGCCGAAGGCCCGCGGGCTCACGGAGTTCAGCGGGTTGCCGCCGAGGTCCAGCCGCCTCAGGCTGGGCAGGGAGGCCAGGGCGTCCGCCTCCACGGCCCGCAGCTCGCAGCCGCTCAGGCTGAGGTCGTGCAGCTCGGGCAGGGCCGGGAAGGCGGCGGCCGGCAGGCTGCCCAGGGGGTTGCCCGCCAGCGAGAGGCTGCGCACGTAGGGCGGCAGGTCCCGGGGCACCTCCCGCAGCCCGCGGCCGGCGCACTGCACCGTCTGCGCCGTCTCCG
>NW_017728918.1:65193743-65200161 GCF_001723895.1 Crocodylus porosus | reverse complement strand
TTGGCGCTCACATCGAGCCTGCCATCCCCCCTCCCCAGCCCCCAGCAGGCGATGGCTAGGATGTGGGGCCACCGGGCGGAGCGCTTGCGAAGCCCGAGTCGGAGCCGAAGCGGTAAAGAGCAAACGCGAAGAAAATCTCTCGGCAAAGAAAACAGAGCTCGAGCGGATCTGGTGGCAAGCCGGCCGCTCGCTCGCCTCTGGCAGGGGCGGGGGAGGCCCAAAAGGGGAAAAAAACAAAGATTCTAAAAATAAGTTCTAGCCTCGCAAAATAAGACATGACGGGCTGCAGCGCGCCCGGTGGAGCGTCTCGAGGGGCCGCCAGGGAAGTGCTTTCCCCGCGAACTGCGGGGGGGGGGGGAGGGGAAGTCTCCATCAAACGGCGATGAGATGGAGACAGTCGCCCTATGTAGGCAGATGCCAACGTTTATGCTTGCAGGGGAGAGGTGTTAAGGCAATTTGTAGAAATAAAAACGATCCGAAGCGGCAACAACTTTTGGCGGGGGGCGGGGGGGGGGAGGTCCTTGTGGCGCGCGAGGGAGATTGGCTGTTACATCTTCCCGACGTGGATGAATGCAGGCACGGAAACACAATCACTTGATTTCACAGAGATGCCTAGTGCAACATGCAATGCACCGTGTACAGTGAAGGACACATGCTACAGCAGTGAAGGGGTTTGTCTGAAATAGATACATCAACTAACTCGTTTAGTTTTCCTGCCTCTGGAAGTATTTTTGTTGTTGTGAAGGCATGAACTGTGCCTGCACTTATTTAATGGGTTTCTTTTCAACCACTTGACTGCCAGTTGTTTGGCAGAGAGAGAGAGAGGGTGAGAACTTACAGAACTGAGAAAGTGTTTTAAAGCTCTCTTTTTCTTTCAGGTTTGCATCCCTGTATCTTCTGCTTTTATGGAGGTCACCTCTCTGGGATCCCACCCCTCCTCAGCTGAAGCTAAACCAAAGCAGTTGGTTTTCGTACTGTTGCAGATTTGGCAAATTACAAACTCTAAAAGAAGAGAACAATAGCACTTCAGGTCCTTATTTTATGTCCTCTATCATCCCTTTCCTGGAGAAAGCAAGGGGATATCTGGACTTCTGGGGAGCATCCAGATGAGCATTGACACTTCCGCCCCCGACAAGGAGCAGTGGCACACTTGGTGCCACTGCTACTTGTCCCTGGGGAATGCATGTGCCATGTGTGCTCTGACACGTGGCAGATTACCTTGGCTGGGGTAGGGATGGCTGGGGCCAGTAGCTGTGCTGGTCTCAGCAGCCTTACCTGGGGGCCTCCCAGGGCTGCAGCCATGGCAGGAAGCCTGGCTGGTAGCCAAAGCATGGCTCCAGCTGGCCAAGCTCTGGTTTTGGGTGGCACGTGCTGCTGCCACATGTATCACCCTGCTTTTTTTCAGCTTGGGTTTTCTTGTCCCTGGGATCTCCCAGGGCTACCTCCCCACCCAAAGCACTGTAAGGTAGCAGTGTGGAAATGCCTGTATATCTGGTATGTGGTGCCACAGATAGGTCTGCAGCACCACATACCGCACAGTTGCACTCATCTGAATACGACCCTGTGTTTTACACCAGTGTTTCTCAACCCATGGGCCATGAACCAAAAGTAGGTTGCAAGAATGTATAAACGGGTTTCAAACAAATTTTGAAAACGGAGTGACAAACTTTAAAAATGGATTCTCCTTTAAAGGAGAAAAACATGAGAAACCATGGCTTTTCCCTTACAGGCCGACAGAGTTTCAGCCTACAAGGCATCCCAAATCCATTTTTAAAAATACCCCAAATCCATGTTTTTCCACAATTAAAACAAAAGACCACCTATACACACACACAAACATATCTATCTAGAGACAGAGAGAGAGAGACAGTGATCAGTTGGGCGATTCTTTATTGGTATATTTGCAATGTGGAAGCCTACCAGTGTCTCTATCATCATGATAAAATAAATTCTAAATACCTATATGTGTTGATGTGTACTTTTGGTTTTCTTCGCACATGTTGGGTATGTGATGGGGGGATGTGGTATTTGCAGGAAGGGGGTGGGAAGAGGTCTGGGGGAAGGTCAGTGGGTGTGTGTGGAGGCATGTGGGTTGATGTGTGGGTAGGTGTGGGGCAATTGCTGGGGTGGGGGGACTGTGGGTTTGGGGGACCTTGTGGCGGGGCTGCTCAGGAGGGGTGGGTCCCCTGGTCCCCACAGGGTGCAGACCCCCACACACAGCACATGGAATGTCCCCCTCCCGGGTCTCAGCTCCCCCACAGAAGGCCACAGCTCCTCTCCTGCATAGGGTCCCAGCCCCCCTGCCCAGGGTCCCAGCTCCCCCCAGGAGGGCCACAGCCCAGCCACCCAGGGTCCAAGGCACCCTGGAGGGCCACAGCCCCCCCCCCCCACAAAGGGTCCCAGGCAGGGGCCCTGTGGGGGGTAGGGGCTGTGGCAGTCCAGGGTGGAGTTGGGGCCCTGTGAGGGGGAGCATTCCATGTACTGTGTTGGGGGCCTGCACCTTGTGGGGGCCAGAGGACCTACCGCCCTCCTGAGCAGCCCCCCCACAAGGTCTCCCACACCCACAGTCCCCCCAGCAATTGCCCCACACCTACCCACATCCTTCCACACGCACACACACCTTCCCCCATACCCCTTCCCACCCCCTTACTGCAAACACCACATCCCCCATCACACAACCATCATGTGCAAAGAAAACCAAAAGTACACATCAACACATATAAACATTTAGAATTTATTTTATCATGATGGTAGAGACACTGGTAGACTTCCACATTGCTTTAACATTGTAAATATACAATATATATACAATATACCTCCCCTCAGTGGGAGTGGCACGCGGCAGGACTTGGGCCAGCCCTGTGTGGCTCACTAGTCTGGCTTTGCACCGGAGCAGGTCACATGGCTCCGGGAGGCATGGGTCTTGTGTGTGCCTCCTGCAGCCCTACGACCCACTCCAGTGCAAAGCCGGACTAGCGGGCTGCACGGGCTGGGCCAGGTCCTCACCCCCTGCAGCCCTGGGGACATCCCCCCACCACTCTCCAACCCCTCCCTCCACATTTCCCTGACACCCCTCACCCACCCATCCCCATGAACCCCCACTTACCTTGGACAGTACTGGGGGCCGGAGGCAGCAGGAGAACCAAAGAGATGCTCTGGCTGACACCAGAGCATCTCTTTTGGATGACTGACTCCATGGCACAGTCTGGGACCATGCCTTGCTCCACTCTTCTGCAGACCAGTTTTTTTTCATTCCTGTACGTGCCTCTTGCCCTGCCTCAAACGGGTTTGAGACGCGGCAAGATACACATGCATGCTCATCTGGATGCACCCAAGGATTTTCTTTGGCCAAGAGTACCCACACTCTCTGCCTTCAACTCTTCAGCTTCTCCTGATTGGACAGACGCCTACCTGGATTCCTGACCTTGGTCCCATTTTTGTTTCCTTGCAGACCTCCTGACATTTGTAGGACATTCTGTGGAGCAGAACAGAGTTCACATTAGGCTTTAGGGTTTTTTTGGTTTGTTTGTTTGGGGAGGTGTTTTGGTAACTGACTACAGTCAGCAGCAGGCCCTATGAGCTACAAAAAACTCCACAGGGAGACAAAGCTGCCAAATGGGAACAAGAATTAAGTCTTGGGAGAATAAGAGATGATGCCGAGAAACTGAGCAGACAGGGACCATATAGAATTCCTAAATTCCAAAGGATTCTCTATTTCCTGTTCCTCTGTCTAACTCTCATTGCTTTTCAGTGGGACAACACTAAAATAATCCAGGAGTGGCCAACCTGTGGATTGCATGCTCCTAGTGGCACAGGCAGCCTCTGTGTGTGGCACATAGCAGACTAGGAAGGGGACGGGTAGCACAGTCACAGGGCAGGGAGTATAAAGCAAATCAGCAGATCAGGCAGGGGTCACAGGGCAGGAGGCAGAAAGTGGAGCATCTGATTGGGAAGCAGATCAGAGTGGCACTTGAGATTTGTGACACACCTGCAAAAAAGTTGGGTCTCCACTGGAATAATGTATGACATTGGTTATGAAATAATTTCTATAAGCTGGCAGAATCT
Source organism: Crocodylus porosus (assembly GCF_001723895.1). Classification (NCBI taxonomy): domain Eukaryota; kingdom Metazoa; phylum Chordata; order Crocodylia; family Crocodylidae; genus Crocodylus; species Crocodylus porosus. The sequence goes on along the minus strand of NW_017728918.1, from coordinate 65,196,096 downwards.
GTTTATAACCCAGGGTGATATTCATTTGAGGGTTTTTAAGAAATAAGGCGTGAACTAGCAAAAATACAGATGATGTATCAGTATCTTAGCCCTAGAAACAGTAGCAGTTCATGAAGACTAGAAAGTTGATACTATGATACTAAACTGAAAAATTAGTTTCATGATTTATCCAAGGAATTTTAGATAGTTAAAGCTGATTTAAAATCTGGAAGAAATGATTTACATATTCAAGAGAGAACAGTGTAACATTTGGATAAATGTAATCTGATAGGATCAAATCAGCCTAGCTTCTGAAAGAGAAAAGTCCTGTTTTCCTAACCTCTTAGGTTTTTTTGAAAAGTTGGCTTAGTGTTTTCACCTACAGCAACCTATACACCCTATGTTCAAGACATTTACTAAAATAATGATTAAGGTCAGTAGAACGATTAAAATGTGGCTGAGAAATTTACAAGAAAAGCTGAGCTGAATCTTATTAAAGAGAAAGTCACACTTATTTTGATATGAAATACGAATGGATTGATAAACACACACAATTACTTTAGTACTTGAATTTTTCTAAATTATTTTAAATACAGATAGCCAATGTTGTGTTTAATTAGGTTTATGTGTTGAAACCATGGGCTCTCATGACCAATATTGTCTTTGTTGTCTCCCTGTATTCCCCTTTTTGTCTGTATCCATCTGTTCCTGGCTTATAATGCTAGTTTTTAGGGTAGGGATGATCCTTTTGTTCTGTTTGTACAGTGTGTAGCACAATGGCAGGTGCTTCCATGTGCTACAATAATGTAAGCAGTAAACAACAAAGGTTTACCCATTAGCATATGCTACCCAGCAGTTTTCCAGGGTGTCTGTGTGTTCATAAAGCAGGAAGAAGGCACTTATTAATTTATTCATTTGTTTTCCTTTTTGAATAAAATACTTTCTCATAACCATACCCAAAGAAGGAAGCAACACCTCTTGGCAAACACAATTATATTAAGTGCATTTGCTGGAAATGTTTGCACTGTGTTGTTGAAAAATTAATATATTTTAAGGTGAGTTGTGACTGATAAAGTTCTCTGAACACTTCCATTAGATACACCATGGATGCTTACTCAGAAATTTCTGCATCAAGCCCACAGTTTCAGATTCAACTAGTAGAATGATTCAATCTTGACTTATAGCTGTGAAGAAAAGAAGAATTTACCACGTAAGAACAATCCCCAAGTAAGGTATTTAAAATTACTGGCTGTATATAAATATGTAGAGTAGAACAGTTTTCTGGTTGTATGATTTGGAGTGGTAGATGAAGCTGTTTGGTTCTTGAGAGGTAGATTGGATTATTGCCCCTTGAAGACATTTCAAAAAATTTAGTTGGCACAATTTGTTTTATTCCAATGGTAAAATAAAAAGTGTTGAAGATATACTCGTGTGCACCCCAGGGTAAGTATTATCTCCCAGAGACTTTTGCAGTATCAGTAAACAGAACCATTCCAACCTCCTTTTCAAATCTTAAAATCCAGAAGCCCCAAACAATATTTCCAGCAAGTTATTGCTGGTATCTAATTCAATTTTTCATTGCAGATGTAAGCTATTAATGTGTGACCACATTTGTGTGATGCTTATCTGCATATCTCTATTGGTATGCATGGTCCGATAGTTAGAATCTAGTTCTCTTATTTGCACCTCCACATTGGTATCCATGGTTGAAGAAATGACAATGGCAACAATAGAGCAGTGTCCCCAAGTGGACCAGTGACAGCAGTGGCAGAATACCCCTCCTCCCGCCTTCTCTCCCCACCCAGCATTAGTGGAGTGATGGGAAAAATTAGGGCTAGTAAATACACTGGCTCTACTAGCTGCCAAGTTGACCCCACATGAAACTAAGACAGAACCCTGGCCTTGATGGTGATGAACTAGTAATAGTTTACTGAGTTGGGCTACTGACCAAGACTGCTTGTTTGTCCCATTTTCCTCCCCGCTTTAATAAATCTTGTTTATAGTTTAATACTGCTTGTGAGTGGGGAAGTTTATTCACACTGGAACACCAAAGTAGTATTTATTTTCTTAGTTTTCTGGGTGGTGGCTTGAGCCAGGATAGAAAATGTGTACAAAACCCTTAAAGTGATTTTGGCCCTTGTTACAGCCATCCAGTGTCTGGCAGAATGGTAACACGTAAAAGGTTCCTTTTAAATCAAAATGATATTCTGTTGGTAAGCTACTCTAGATCTCAATTGTATTAAAAAGCAACAATATTTATATGGGTGTAGGTTGCAGCCATGTTGGTCTAAGGACATAGGCACACAAGGTTTCATAGTTTCATAGTTTCATAGTTTGTAGGGTCGGAAGGGACCTGAGCAGATCATCTAGTCCG
>NW_017728918.1:65192425-65193732 GCF_001723895.1 Crocodylus porosus | reverse complement strand
GGTCTGGGCTGGGCTGTAGTTGTGGGTGCTGTTTGGTCTGGCAGTCTGATACTTCCTCCGCCCTCATCTTCCCCTTCCCCCGATGAGCCTAGTTTAAAGCCCGCTGGAGGAGGTCCGCCAACCTAGAAGGAGGTTCTTTGGCTGAATCTGATATCTTTTATTAGAACAGCTTAAATAGTTGGAAAATAATTTTTAAGCAAGCTTTCGGGTTCAAAAACCCTTCGTCAGGCTTAGGAAGTTTCAGCAGTTGGTGTGTGTTCCTCCTGGATGGAATGAAAAGTAAAGAAACCTGAGGCTGGGCTGGTATCCATACAAGATAGGCAGTCAGTGAAGATGTAGATTGAGGAGTCAATGGGTGAGAGACAGGCTGCATACCAGCCCAGCCTCAGGTTTCTTTACTTTTCATTCCATCCAGGAAGAGCACACACCAACTACTGAAATTTCCTTAGCCTGACAAAGGGTTTTTGAACCCGAAAGCTTGCTTAAAAATTGTTTTCCAACTATTTAAGCTGTTCTAATAAAAGATATCAGATTCAGCCAAGGAACCTTGTCTGACAATATTTATATTTCACTTATTAGAGTATTTCAGTGTAAACACTCAAAGCAATATACATTATTATACAAACTCTCACACTCATCCAACATTATAAACGACCACTGAATCCATAAATGGGCTCACATATACCATATTTCCAGGAATTTAAGATGACCCTGAATATAAGACAACCCCCCCAAGAATTAGATTATATACATGGAAAATGTATACATCTGCTATCATTTTCTAAGTATAGAATCTAATGATTGAAAATGATTAAATTCCATACATTCTAACTGTCTGCAAGTGGGCAAACAGTGGGTGGCAGCAGGTGATATAGGGAGGTCAAGTAGTTTGCCTGCTTCTGCTTGTCTCCATCCCCCTCCACTCCCCCTAGTCTCTGCTCCCCTCCTCCATGCCTCTGCTTCCTTCTCCCTCTCCTCCCATTCTCTTCTCCTCTCCCTCGCCTTACCCTTGTTCCATGCGTCTTCTAGCCTGGTGCACTGAGCATGGCCCCAGCCCAGCCCAGCCCAGCTCAGCCCAGCCCAGCCCAGCCCATGTAGCAGCCATGTGGGCTGTATGCAGATGTTACCAGCTGGGCTGGGATCAGGCTCAGTGCCTCAGGCTGCAGGTGGATGGAGCTTGCTAGTACACAGCAAAGGTAAGGAGTGCAGGGGGCAAGCAGGAGACCAGAGGCTGCATGTGGGGGGGCAGATGTAGGGAAGAGGCTATAGAAGGGAGATGGTGGAGTGTGAGGTCAGTGGTGGGGGGG
>NW_017728918.1:65188111-65192325 GCF_001723895.1 Crocodylus porosus | reverse complement strand
GCAGGGAGGGGAGGAGAGAGGAGAGGGGAGTAGAGAGCAGCTGCAGCTATGACTTTGACCCTAGGTAGGGGCTGGAGACTGAGCTGCAGCAGCTGCCTGCCCCACCTCACCTACACAGTTCTAAGATGAAGGATTCCCCCCGCTCCCATGCTAAACAGGGAGGGGAAACCTCGTCTTAGTATCAAGGAAATACGGTAAATGACAAATAGTTATAATGGAAAACAAATCAAGTTATGTAAAGATAACATATATATATCAGATAAATTCAAGTGAATGGAGAAAGAAAGAGAAAAAGTATTTTGTGTATCACAGAGGTGAGTCCCAGTGAGATCAGACAGGGAGCAACAGTGCAACCATCTTTATTATATGAACAGAAGGATTCACTGAATGCTTTTCAAAAATAATAGCAGGCAACAACAAGAGGCAAATACAGTACAGAATACCCCCAGAAGTACATACACAGAAATCTAACACTCAATACATAACACCTCTCTATCCTAGTTACTGTAGTCCTTTAAATACTTGCATAGGACAGTGACTTTTCTTGGATGACCTGATTCAGGGTTTGGAGTCTCATCTGAAAGGACATCAGGTTCTTTTTGCTTTTCTTGAGTTCCTTGGCAGTATTTGACAGGTTTGAAACAGAAGCTGGTGAAAAACTGGACTTGTTGGTGGCATGATGTCTTCTGGAACTGTAGATAGTACATCATCTGGAACTCCCCCCTGCATCTGGTCAACATGTGTGCAGTGTCTTACCATCTGGATTCTTGGCCTTCTATGACACTGGTCCTGTAGGTTTAAGGACACGCTCTAGATGACAATCAATCTCTGCATCAAATCAATCTCTGCATCAGTCTTTGGACAGAGGGCAAAAGAAGGTTTCATTCAAATTGGTGCCATGGTTGGATCCAATGCAAATGAAACTGGAACACACCTGTCCCTTTTTCAAAAACTTTGCTCTATATATTCAGGATGGCTTGAAAGTGTGTTGCAGTGCTATACATTCTTGTTAACTTTGGCAGTTATGAGGAAGAGGATCCCTTGATGCTTCTCACAATGGTTGTTGATGTAACATTTGTCCTTCAGGTCAGCTGTTTGTTTATTGTTGTTGACAAGTGCTGCTTCACATGGAAAAACAGACCACAATAACTTGTGGGCTGGATGAAGTGGGCAACACTGACCTGGAGGAATTTTGTTAAACTGAACAAGATCTACTTCTCAGGCTACTTTGCAATTCTTTGCAACTTCTCCTTTCCTTATTGGTAATGAGGTATGATTTAAGGTGATAAGGTAGTGGACAGAGTTCCAGTCAAATTTCCCTAAGAAGAGATTCCTGCAGGTCTACTACAGGGGCAGTTTCTTCCTGTCACAAAGGCTCGGTGGCTAGCCAGAATTTAGCTCAGTTCTGATGGAATGGGATTCGTTCCCTAGAGGCATAGCATGGCTGAGATCATTTGGGAGTGGACAGAATTAGAAGACATAGATTTTTGAGGAGGAGCAGGGTAGTGAGGCTGGAAGACAGGGCTGAGTTCAATGGGAACTCAATGAGAAAAGGGGAACCTGTTGCCCTTATACGTTTTTCAGACACTGCCAGTTTTCAAAATCTCCCCCTTATCTTTTCCTCACCCCAGCATTATTAGATTTATAAAGCATCTACAACAGAAAGACAGTGCAATAGCTATTTGCAAAGGAACTTACCAGCACCAAGGTGGAAGCAAAACCCAAGGAGTGTACTTAAGTCAGGGTGACTGGATAATCTCCCTCCCGGATTCTGAAAGAACTAACCCATGAAATTACCCAATGTCTGTCTTTGACAAGAAAGCTGATTTTCTTCCGAAAGAAAATCCAGTTCCCAAAGAATTCACTAAAGCATTTGATACAGCGTCACCTGGAATGCTGTCTAAACTGGAAAACATAGGTATTTGTAGACGATTTATAAGGTGGGTAAAAAGAGTTTGTTCCAGGAAAGATGGCAGTCAGGGCTGTTCCAAGGGTAATTGGCACCCTTTGTACCTCAGCGCCCCACCACTTCCATTGTAGGGGAAAATAAGAACTCTAGAATGAGCTTCTAACTCTGAGGTCTTTCCAGAGGTCTTTCTCCCCTTACTGAACCAAAGGTCTTAGACTAAGGTGGAGCTGTAGCTGGCCAGGGCTCTTATTTAGAATGCTGGTCCTGTTATTTTGTTCTGCATCTAATTTTAGTGCCCCCCAAATTTTGGTGCCCTAGGCAACTGCCTAGTTCACCTAATGGTTGGACTGGCCCTGATGGTAGTCATTATTCAAAAGCGAGGTATCAGGCTGGGTTATTAGCAGTCTTCTACAAAGATAGACTTGGGGCTAAACTTAATACTTTCATGGCATAAATATAAGGAGACTGCTGATGAAATTTGCTGATGACCCAAAGTAGGGAGGCATCATCACTAGGAAGACTGGGTTGTCAGCCAGGACTTCAGACAAAACTGAAGGTCTTTGAGGACTGAAGTAATAGAAATGGGATGAAATTCAATAGAAAAAATGTAAATAACCAACAAAAATATCTGCTATAAGCTGCAACTGATCAGTTGGAAAGAACTGAGGTAGAAAGAACTGGATGTACAAGCCAATAATAGGATGACTTAGAGGTATCAATATGATGTAGTTCTTAAAAAGGCAAATGCTATGCTGGGCTGCAACAAGTATTTTTAGGAATGAGAGAAAGACACTTCTTAGACCTCATCTGAAACACTGGATATTGTTCTGGCTCTCATGTTCAAGAAAGATAAACTGAAACTGGAACAGGTATAGAGAAATGCTACTAGGACAATCAAACTTCCCATTTTTAGAGATAAATAAAGCACTATTCCAGTGTAGAAACCTACCTGTCTGCAATACAAAACTACAAACAACAAGAGGCCATTACTAGACTGATATTCACTTTAATGAGATCTGCAAGTCATCATGGGCTGGCGGTACCAGGCCTCATATTCAGACAGGATATATTCTTGCAGAAAAAAAAGAAATAGAACTTAAATTACTATTTGTGGTCCAATTTATTCTTAAATAGATAAGAGGAAATTGGATTTCTCCATTAGTGGAAAATATTAAATAATGTGCTAATGGAGAGAAAATGATGTAGCTTTTCTCTAACGACTTGTAGCCCTCTCATATAATCCTTAGGCCAGAGGTTGGCCTGTGGCCAGAACTGGACCACAAGAGGGGTAGATTCACCCTGTGAGGTCCAATCCAGCCTGGGGCTACATGAGGAGTCATGTAGCACATAGCTGCATCATGCTACCTGTCCCCTTGTCACTATTTTCTTCTTCAGTCATCCCTGTTCCTCTCTTGTGCCTGTGCTTGCCCTCACTGTGGAGGGGTTGGGGATTGGCAGTGAGGATAAGTGCAAGTGGCTTGGCACTCTGGAAGGCAGCATTTTATGGCTTGCAGCAGGAAGCCAGGTCTCAAGGTCTGGCCCATGGTAGCAAAAGGTTACCAATCCCTGCTTTGGGTGTATTCACATTGCTTGGTCAAAGAATAAGGGTCAAAATCAAATATATTACCCCTATTTTATTTTGCTATTATACATTGTTTCACTTTATCTTTTTTCTTTTATCATAATACATTCTGTTGGTTTTTTAATTATGATTGAACTGGTAGAATATATAAGCTTATTGAATGCTTTTAGCAAAAACCACACCTTAGATAAGTTTATTATTATATATGAAATTATAGTTCATTTTAGTGAATACCTATGTTGCAAAATCTGTAAATAAACTACAGGGCAGTTGGGGTTATGGAGAGTCTGCCTTATAAGAGGAGACTAAAAAGCTTGGCAGATCAAAGGCTGAAAAGAGATATGATTATTGTTTGTGAATGTATCATGGGGGGAAAAAAGAACAGAAGGAAAAAAATACTGTTTAAGCTCAAGGATGATGTTGGCATAAGAAAAGATGAGTATGAAATTGTCATAAATATAAGCTGGAAAACAGAGTAGGGTTTCTAATCATTATAGCACTGGTTTTCAACCCTTTTAGATTCAAGGAATCCCTTGTCAGACTCAAGGAACCCTTCAGAAGATGCCAGCTCTTAGTTTTCACACATTTTTGAATACAGAAAAATAACAGAGCATTTTTTTCTGTTGCAAAGAACTCAGAAAGACCACAAGTCAGTGTCATGGAAATTTTTTTTAAGTGTGTGCTGCCAGTACAGAAGAGGTTAAACTGACATGCGCAGTTTGA
>NW_017728918.1:65180098-65187462 GCF_001723895.1 Crocodylus porosus | reverse complement strand
AATTCACCTGTTCTTTCTCAATCCGCTCCGAGTCCCTAACTCCAGACTCTACGCCGCTAATCCCACCTGTCCGTATCTAATTGCCACCCCGGCCCACCGTGACCTTGGGGCCCGATCCTTCGGTTTTCCCCGACAGTCAGAATGGTTTTCACATAGACTCCTATGTGAAATTTCTGGGTTCATCTTTTGACTTATGCTTGCCTACCTCATAATGCTAACATTGGCATTCTCAAAAAGGTCTCAGGGAATCCCAGGGTACCATGGTACCTCAGCTGAGAATCACTGCATTGAAGTAATCAGGTTCTAGGACAGCTATCTAATGGTGGTAGGACTACTACATACCTACCTGTTTTAGATGGAGCTTAATACATTTCTGAAGAAGATGATAGGACATGGTGGCTACAGTAACAGAACTGGAATTGGTGACCCACAAAGTCCTTTCTACTGCCATCTTCCCATTTTTTTTGTACCTAGGGGTCTTAGAACAGAACTGGGATATTTTTGTGTTGTTGTTGAGTTACACCAACAGTTCATTTCGGTCTGTTCAAAAGGGTTTAACTAAGATATAGCCCTGTTTTAACTTTTTCCCTTTTTGAAGACACTGTTTCCATGCCTTTTTTTCCAAGTTATAGAATGAATTGCTACTTATATTTATTGATGTCATTTTGTAATAATTTAACATTTAGTTTCAAGTACTAGAATGGTATTATGCATTATGAATATCTACAAACAGGCAAATATTTTAAGTTGCTACGGCAGACAAGATTCTTTGGGTAAATCTGATATCTTTTATTAGACCAACTCAGATAGTTGGAAAAATTCTTCTTAGCTAAGGAGCATCCATGGGTAAAGATAGTTTATATTTCAGGAAAGAGTCAACAGGCACATCTACACAGATGCTACTGTGCAGTAGCCACTGGCAGGCATTAACTGTGACATGACACTACTGCACACATTATTAAGAGAGGAAAATTTTTCTATTAAATGGTTAATGAAACTAGGAAGACAAAACATGCTTTCAAAAAGAACAAATTGTGCTTGGTAATATTCTTTGATGGGATTACAAAACTAGTGGTTGAAAAGACTGGAAATGCAGAAGATGTGAATAATGAATGTGATTACAGTGAAGCATTTCATATGGTTTCACAAAATATTACTTAAAATACTTCAATTTTGGAAAACCCAGGTAAGATTATTTTAACTAGTAAAATTATTCATTATAAATTTAGCATATTTGCTGTTCCCGGATTACTTCTTATTTTCCTTAATGTAACTGCAAAATAGTTGAAGATCCTGCAAAATGGTAGGTCTTCTTTACACTGTTTGTGTGCACATGTGATGTCCTGCCTATTGCGCATACCTTGGAGGTCTTATGGAGGTCATCAAGGAGCTAATGGGCCAGATCAATTTTTTATTCTTATTCTTTGGATTACACCATGATTATGTATAATGGCTTTAAATTAGCTGAGTCGGCCACCTGTTATTTACATTGGCATGGAGATACTCCCAATGGGCATAACAATGTAAGAATTGCCAATTAATGGGTCAAACCATAGGCTCATCTCACCCAGTCTCCTGCGTCACGCAGTAGCAGAGAGTGGATGCTGAAAGGGAGAGTGAACTGTGTATAACCAGAGGTTTTTCTACTGTTCCTTTCCCACTTGTAGCCTCTGGCAATTAAGGTCTAGGAAGTTCTAATTCAGAGGTGGTATTTCCTAACTCCCATGCTCAATAGGTACTGTTACCCCTTCCTCCAAGAATTTGTTCAGTCACTTTTTGAATCTGGCTAAACTGTCAGCTTCCACAACATCTGGTGGCAATGAGTTACACACTTTAATAACACCGTGTGTGAAAAAGAACTTCCTTTTGCCAGTTTTAAACTTACTACCTACTAGTTTCATTTTGTGATGCCTGGTTCTTGTATTGTGTGACAGAGTAAATAATAAATCCCTATTTACTTTCTCTTTGCTATTTAGTATTTTGTAAATCCTGTTCATGTCCCCCTCACGCATCTCTTTTCTAAACTGAATAGACCTATCCTCTTTAGTTTCTCTTTATATGGAAGCCCCTCCATACCACTAACCATTCTTGTTGCCCTTTGTGAGTGGGGTGGTCAGTCGTATTCTCATCCCCCCTTTGTACTTGTCTGCCATGACTTGGATAAAAAGCAAAAGGAAGAAGGTTAATGCTTTTTGTTGTTCTTGATAGATTAATGCCACCCTGATGTCAAATGCTCACAGTGTAAGTTTTATTTCTGGCTTAACAGTGGTGAGATAACAATGTCCTTGCCAATGACTTCATTGGCAAAGTAGTCAGTGTTACAATCAGGAGATCTTCAGACTAGTTACTTTGTATGTGCTGGGTACGGATTCTTCGCCACTAATTATCTCATTAGCGGCATGCGCGCTCCACATCCTTCATTCTTCACGTGTGCGTGATCCAGAGAGTAGTCCCCTGTCATTCCCTCTCTCAATCTGTTTTCTCGCTTCCCATTTCCACACTCTCACTGGGATCCAGACTTGTGGTTAACCCCAATCCCCCTTTCTCTTGCTGAGGAGCACAATCCCTCCTCCTTAGAGGTCCCGTTGGATCCACTGCCCGGCGTCTCACACTTCCCCTGCATCACTGGCACAGCGGGAGTTGCTGGCAGGCCAATCTCCTTCACCACTGACCTGCCATGTCTCTCAGGGATCTGCCTCTCGGCATACGTTTCAGGCCAGACATAAGGAAGAATTTCTTTACTATCCGAGCCCCTAAGGTCTGGAACAGCCTGCCGTCGGAGGTGGTTCAAGCACCTACATTGAACACCTTCAGGAAAAAATTGGATGCTTATCTTGCTGGGATCCTATGACCCCAGCTGACTTCCTGTCTTCGAGCAGGGGACTGGACTTGACCTTCCAAGGTCTCTTTCAGCCCTAATGTCTACGAAAACAATGAAATCTCTGTTCCTCCCACACTTATCAGCACAACAGGGTTCCTGGGAAGGCAAACCCCTTTGTCACTGACTTGCTGCATACTTCAGGAGCCTCACTCTTCTCAGAGATTTTTCATCTCTCTGGTAAGTCTCCCTCTTTTTTCTCTAGGAACATTGCTACTCCTCGCTCTTCCTTTTGGTGCCCAAAGGCAAAAAATCTTTCTCCCACTGCCATTTTTATGCCCCGTTCAGTGGGCTAATCACCCGGTTCTTTCCTAGGTGTGCAATCCTTCCCCCCTGGCAGGGTTCATTGTCGGGTCAATCTGGCCTGACCTTGTCTAAGTAATAGGGCTCTTGCCTGAGTCCCTGTCACACCCTTCTTTGGACCTCCTCTAGTTCTTTTGTATCCTTTTTGAGGTGTGGGGACCAAAACCGGGCACAGTATTTAAGGTGTGGTCACACCATGGATTTATAAAGGGGCATGATGATACTTTCCGTTTTGTTTACAATTCTATTCTTAATAATCTCTAAAATTTTGTTTGTCTTTTTGATGGCTGCTGAGCACTAAGCTGATGTTTCCAGTGAACTGTCGACAATGACTCCCAGGTCTCTTTCATGTATGGTAACAGCTAATGTATTGCCTATCATAGTGTGGGTATTGTGTGGTTTATTTTTGCCCAGGTGCATCACTTGACACTGATCTACATTAAATTTCAGTTGCCATTTAGTTGCCTATTTTCTCAGTTGTGCCAGATCCTTCTGTAGTTCTTCACAGTTCACCTTGGTCTTTACTACCTTGAATAATTTTGTGTTTTTCACAAATATGGCCACCTTGCTACTCATCCCCTTTCCCAGATCATTTATAAATATGTTAAACAGCTGGTTGCTGAGGGACCTCACTGTTTACTTTTCTTCATCCTGAAAACTGACCATTTATACTCACTCTTCACTTTCTATCTTTGAGCCAATTTTTAATCCATGAGTGGATGTTCCCTTTAATCCCATGACTACCTAATTTAATTAAGAGCCTCTGATGGGGGACCTTGTCAAAGGCTTTTTGGAAGTCCAAATATACTGAGTTACTTGGATCATCCCAACCCACCTGCTTATTGACACCCCCAAAGAACCCTAGTAGGTTGTGAAACATGATTTCCCTTTGACAAAATCATGTTGATTTTCCCCCAGTAAGCCATATTCATACACATGCTGAATAATTGAGTTTTTTTTTAAAATTATTGTTTCCACCAGTTTTCCAGGAATGGAAATTAGGCTCTCTGGCCTGTAGTTACCTGCGTTCCCTCTAGAGCCTTTTTTAAATATGGGGGTCACAATTGGCAGCCTTTCAGTCCTCTGGCGCTGAGGCTGCTTTTAGTCATAGGTTGCATACTACAGATAAGAGCTCAGTGATTTCCAATATGAGCTCCTTCAGCATCCTAGGGTGAATGCCATCAGGTCCTGGTGATTTGCTACTGTTTAGTTTATCATTTTCCTTAGAACTTCATCTATTAAAATCTCAATTTGGGTCTTCTCCAATGACTTGTCCCTAGAGAGGAATGGATCTGGTGACAGAATCTCTCTAATTTTTTTCCACAGAGAATGCATTTAGTTTTTCAGCAATGGCCCTGTCATCCTTTAGTGCCCTTATTACACCTTTATCATGCAATGGACCAAATGACTCCCTGGTAGGACTTCAGTTTCTAATGTACTTAAGGAAACATTTATTGTTACCTTTTGTGTCTCTAGCAAGTTTTATTGCAGTTTTACATTTTACATTTGCTTTGCCAGTGTTTATGCTTTTTATTTTCTTCATTAGGACTTGGCTTCCACTTTTTGAAAGAAGCCTTTTTTCTGTTTATTGCCTCTGCAACTCTGCCATTAAACTATGCCGGTTTTCTTTTGTTTTGCTTTCCATTTCCATTTCCATTTCATTTTTATTGATTTGCAGTATGGATTTGCTCTCTGTGCTTTCATTTGCTATTTCTGTACTTCCAATATGGTGTTCTTAAGCAGTTCCTATGCTGCCTGAAAACTCCTCACCTCTTTCTCATTTCGGTGTAGTTTCCCTTTTTAAAGTCAAAGCCTACTGTGGTAGATTTTCTTGTCTCCCCTCCAACCTACATGTCAAACCCAACTGCATTGTGATCACTATTGCCAAGTGACTCAGTAACACTCCTTCACCAAATCCTGTGCACTACTGTGGACTAGGTCAAGAATGGTTTTTTCCCCTTGTAATATTTTATAGTATCAAGATATTTGGTCTCTGCATCCTGTCCTAATGTTAGATTGACCCAATCCAATCTACCTGTGGATCGTTGAAGTCTCCCATTATTACTGAGTTTCCTGCTGTCACAGCCTTCTGAACTCCCTTAACATTTCTAGTTCGCTGCTGCCACCCTGGTCTTGGGGTTGATAGCATATCTGTAGACATATTTTTTTTTCTGTTTGAACTTGAGATTTGTATCCACAAAGATTTGATGGAACGTCTCTTGTCAGTTGTAAAATCTAACCAATTTGATTTGATGCGGTCTTTCATGTAGAGTGCCACTCCCATACCAGTATGGCCTCCTCTATCATTCCTGTATAATTTGTATTCTGGTATTACAGCATCTCATTGATTTTCCTCATTCCATCATATTTTAGAGATACTTATTATGTCAAAATCATTATTTAGTGCTAAGCATTTCATCTCCCTCACCTTTGATCTTAGACTTCTAGCATTAGTATAAAAGCATGTATATTTTTTATTGTTGCATGATTGGCTTCTTGTGTGTAACCTTTTACTCATTAAAGGTATTGGCTTGTGCCTGTCTTCTCCCTGTTTCTTATCCTCATTTTTCAGGTTTCACTGCTACAGGGTGTGTCAATCTGAGCTGTGTGCTGTTCTGCATCTGTTGTTTCCCCCCACATACTTTTAATTTAAAAGCTGTTCTACCTTCTTTTTAATGCTACGTACCAGCTGTTTGTTACCATAATTAAACTGCCTGTTTTTTATACCTCTTCCCATACTGGCCTTCATGTAGAGTGTGGTGCTCTAGTTGTATCCACCTACTAAATGGTCCTTTAGTAACTGCTATAAACTGGAACACATTAGAGTAGCCGCCAGGCCTCTAGATTTGTCATGAGAAACAGGGAGCTGTAACAGACTTTAAATTTCTTGCTTTGCAAACCAGAAACTCAGTAAAACAAACAAACAAACAAAAAATGGAGTGTAACAGGTGTGTCCCTTTCAGGTGGATGTAATTTCCTACTTATGTAGGCTATAGAGTGCTCTTCCTTTCCATCTCTCTGAACCAGCACTGCTCTAATAGCTACTTCTGATGCATCGTTCTGCACCTGGAACAGTTTATTAAAGTTTGATGTATATAGTAGGGGTTGTAAGCATAGTGCGTCCTTCACTGCTTGGAAAGCATCTTCCGCAGCTGGTGTCCATCTCACCTTGGTAGGAGCCCCCACCTTTACTATCTATGTCAAAGGCAATACCAACTCCGCAAAGTGGGGTACAAACCTCCTATAATAATTGGCTAACCCCAAGAAAGCCTTCACTTGTCTTTTAGTATGAGGAGCTTGACATTTCTGCAAGGCCTCCACCTTGCTTAATAACAGTCTCATCCTTCCACTTCCTACTAGGAACCCCAGATATTATGTTTCCTTTTTCCCTATTGTGCATTTCTTTGGATTGGCTGTCAGCTCAGCCCTTCTCAAGTCTTGCACTACCATTCTTAGTGCGGTGAGGTGTTTCTCCCAGTTTTCAGTGTAGATAACAATATCGTCTATGTAGGCTGCAGTGTAACCCCCATAGGGAGCCAAAACTCTGTCCATTAGATGTTGAAATGTAGCCGCAGCTCCATGTAATCCAAACAGCATGCACCAGAACTAGAAAAGACCCCAAGGGGTGGCGAATGCGGTCTTTTCTTGATCTTTGGGTGCCACTGGTATCTGCCAGTAACCTTTTGTCAGGTCTAAGGTAGAGATGTAGCAAGCTTGCCCGATGTCTTCTATCAGCTTGTCTATTCTTTGTATTGGGTAGGCATCAAACATAGCTACCACATTTACCCTCCAGAAATTGATACAGAGCTGAATTTTTCCATGGGGCTTAGATACTGCCACAATGGGGCTCTGCCAGTCGCTGTGGGATTTGCATATGATGCCCTTTTCCAGCATCATCACTATCTCTGTCTTTATCTGGCTTTGCAGTTGCTGGGGAATCCATCACCAGTTCTCACGGATCACCCGGCCTGGAGGATCATAGAATCATAGAAGTAGGGTTGGAAGGGACCTTGTAGATCTTCAAGCCCGACCCCCACTCCTGGGCAGGAGAAAAAGACTGGACTCAGATGAGTCCAGCCAGGTAGTCATCAAACCTCTTCTTAAAGATCCCCAGGGTAGGAGCCAGCACCACTTCCCTAGGAAGTTGGTTCCAGCTCCTAGCCGCCCTAACTGTGAAGTAGTT
>NW_017728918.1:65179055-65179998 GCF_001723895.1 Crocodylus porosus | reverse complement strand
TATTTGAAAAAGGACTTTTTATTATCCTTGATCTTGGACGCTAGTCCTAGCTCTATGTCCACCTGAGCTTTCCTGACAGCCCCCCTACAGGCCCGAGCAGAGGTATACTCCTCTTTGGAGATAGCACCCCGCTTCCACTGGGTGTACGTTGCCTTTTTGGTAAGCAGGCATTCCCGGACGCCCTTCATGAGCCAGGGGGGCTTCCGGGCACTCTTGCCCCCCTTGCTTCTTGTTGGGATGGACTCCCCCTGGGCCCTGAGTATCGTTTCCTTAAGGAAAGACCACTCACTCTGGACACTGAGTTCCCCTGCCCTCAAGGACCCCAGTGCCTCCCCTACTAGTCTCCTGAACTTGTTGAAGTTGGCCCTCCTAAAGCCTAGGGCTACCGTCTTGCTGCAGGCCCTTGACACCCTGTGCTGGATGGTGAATTCCAGCAAGCAATGATCGCTATCACCCAGGGGATCAAGAACCTGGAGGCCCCTTACCAGGTCATCGCCTGTGGTCAGGATCAGGTCCAACAGGGTGTTTCCTCTGGTGGGACTGTGCACCTCCTGGATTAAGTGCAGGTCCTGTATCTCAGCTGTGCACCTCCTGGAACGGTCTGTCCTGGCTGACTGTTCCTCCCAGCAGATGTCTGGGTAATTAAAATCACCCATGACAACTACATCCCTTGCCCTAAGTGCCTCTGCAAGTTGGCCTGAAAATTCCTGGTCCAGATCCTCACCTTGGTTGGGGGGCCTGTAGTAGACCCCCACCGTCAAATCCCTCTCCCCACGCTCCCCTTGAATCTTAGCCCAGAGCACTTCAGCCTGCCCTTCCTCTGATCCCATTCTGCTGGCAGAGGATGTGTAGTGCTCCTTGACATAGAGTGCTACACCCCCACCTTTCCTTCCGTCTCTATCCCGCCTGTAAAGCCTATAGCCCCTAATGCTAACTGCCCAGT
>NW_017728918.1:65172454-65177422 GCF_001723895.1 Crocodylus porosus | reverse complement strand
TGCCCAGAAGGGACAGGCAAGGAGACCTCCAGGCCCCACCCCACCCCGGGACCCCACTGAACCCCCTCCACAGACAGGGGGGCAAGGGGCCACTGACTCCACCATGACCTCCATCTGGGTAGAGGCCTCAGAAGAGTCCACAGTAGGCGGCAGCACCCGGGTGGGGCCCCTGGCAGCTGTGCTCTGCGTCTGCATCACCGTGCCTGCAGAGGTGCGCCTGCTGCTTTGCTCCCTGGGGGTGCTGCTCTGTGCAGCTACCTCGCACCCACCTTACGCAAACACCAGCACGCCCTTACAGAGCATGCCTGTTTGCGCACCCTGTTTGCGCGCGCTGCCCGCGCGCGGCTCGGGAGCGTGGCTCCCTGTTGGGCGAGCTAAGGCAGCATCGAAGGGCTTCCCCTCCGGATCTGCCTCAGCTGTGCTGCGCCCTCTGCCCCACTTACCTTAGGGGGAATCAGCTGTTGCTGCCCCCACTGCTGTCTCCTCTGCTGCTGCTGCTACCTCTGCCACCGCTGAGGTAAGGGTAAGGGCGTGCCTATGTGAGTGGCACATGTGCACCCTGCTACCTCCGTTCCTGCTCCCCAACTGCCATTGGAATTTCAAACTGCGGCTTTTAAAGTCCGCGGTTTGAATTTCCCGCGATTTTCGCTCAGCCAGTCACGCCTTCCGGCCAGCCCGGAAGCACGTGCAGGCGGCTCTGCCCCTACCAACCGTCCCGCTAGACTCCTGGGGTTGAGGCCACGGTACTATCCGGGATGGCCCTCCCACTTTGGGGAAAGACCCCCACCAGTTCCTCCCAGCTAATCCCCCCCAGTCACTTGTCTGCCTTCCCACGCGCGGCTCGGGAGCGCAGCTCCCTGTTGGGCGAGCTAAGTTGGCACCGAAGGGCTTCCCCTCCGGATCCACCTCAGCTGTGCCACGCCCTCTGCTCCAGTTACCTTAGGGGGAATCAGCTGTTGCTGCCCCTGCCGCTGTCTCCTCTGCTGCTGCTGCTACCTCTGCCACCGCAGAGGTAAGGGTAAGGGGGTTTTCATCTGATGTACCACACCCTGAGCTTCCCCAGGAGTTTCCTGGAACACATCTCCATATTGCCTGATTAGCTCAGAAGCCTGTCTTCCCTGCTTTTTTGATAGTCGCGGGGCCAGTTCTACGTCCCCCGGTCCACTGTCCTCTGTCAATGAGGGTCCCAACTTTAATCCCTCAGGATGGAAAGCTAGGTACATGCATTCCTGGTCTTCCCACTTCTTTAGCATATTAACATGGCATACCTGCTTCTTTTTCTGTTCATCTGTCTGGTACACCTTGTAGTCTACAGGCCCCACTTGGTGTATAACTTTGTAGGATCCCTGCCACCGAGTGAGTAACTTACTCTCCCGCTCAGTCTCCCACATCAAATTTCCTTTCCCGGGCACCTCGGTTGTAGTATCTCACTTGATGTTGCTGTGCCTCCCTGAGGTTTCCTAAAACCGCACTCCGAGCTGCTTTAAGGCGTTCCTGCAGGTGTATTACACATTGGATCAAGTTCTGGTTCTTACTCTGCTGTTCTTCCCAATTCTCTTTAATCAGATCCAGGATCCCCCTTGATTGCTGGCCATATAATAATTCAAAGGGCTAAAGCCCGGTTGAGGCCTGGGGTGACCCCCTTCCTGCAAACAACAAAGGTGGTATCATTTTATCCCACTCCTGAGGGTTCTCGACCACAAACTTCTTTAACATCTGTTTCAGTGTTTGATTAAACCATTCCATGAGCCCATCCATTTGGGGACGATACACTGCCATCCTCAGGTGTTTAATTCCTAAAGCTTTAACTCGCTCCCTCGAACACCCGTGATGTAAAATTTGTTCCCTGATCCATTAGCAGTTCTCTAGGGAGTCTTACACAGAAGAACATCTTCACTAGCTCATTTGCCACCTTTGGGGCGGACATGGTCCACACTGGCACAGCTTCTGGGTACCTCGTCACATAATCCAGTAAAACTAATATATACCAGTTTCCGGTGCTACTTCAGGGAAGCGGCCCCACAATGTCCAGTGCCACCTGATCAAAGGGAACCTCCATCAGAGGCATCAGAACTGAAGGAGCCTTTGAGGTTTGTCTTGGATTCACTTTTTGGCACATGGGATATGAAGCACAATACCTTGCTACTTCCAGCAACAGTCCTCGCCAAAAAAAATCTTGCCCGAATATGGGCTTCAGTCTTGCCCCTGCCCAAATGTCCCCCCATAGGGAGCTCATGAGCCACCTTCAATAAAGCTCGTTGATAGTGCCGAGACACCAGCAACTGTACTACCTCCCCTCCTTCAGACTTCCCTTGTTCAACTCGGTACAGGAGGTTGTTTCTCATCTTGAATCTCAGCGTTGTCTTTAGCAGCTCTGGCTGTAGTACCTCACCATTTCATTGGGCGAAGTGTTTCTTCAATGCAGACCGAAAATCTGGCTCCCGACTCTGGAAATGTTCATCTTCCCACAAGTGTGCGATGTCCACCTCTTGTTCAGCCTTTTCTTCAGGAGGAGGTTGTTCGGTTGCACCCGCAAACACTTCAGCCCTCTCCCCTGGCCTCACACTGGTTATCTCTTCCAATAACTCGGGCCAGTCACAGCCCAGCACTACTGCATAGGGTAAATGTTCTGCAACCCTAACTAGCATCTGATGGGTCCTTTAGCCTAACTTGTAGGGTGCCCCCCACCCTGTCGATTTTGAGGGAGTCCCCACACCAATGTTGCACCTTTACATGATCCGCTACTCCTCTTTCTTTTGTCGGTACCATGTCGCTCCGCACCATAGTCTGTAATGAGGCCCATACCTTTTTTCCATCCACTGTCACTTCCACCGTAAGTGCGGATGGCTCATCTCCTGCTTCAGCATCAACTCTGTTTCCATAGCTGCACGTTCCTACCTGGATCGTTGGTCCCGGGTGGGTATTCCCAATTGTGTTGGCTAACAGTGTCTGTTGTCCTGCGGCATGATCCCGTAGGCCCTGTATTGTTAGATGTAGCTGGTTCTTGACTTGCTGCTGTGACTCAGGTCCATCAAGAGAGCGCAACAGGAGCAGACACCAATTCTAGACACCAAGGGCACTTTTTCTCATACAGACAAACCACCATCTTATGATGCATACTGCCATATGAAAGTTTCCTGGCCAATGCACCACTGTAACAGGTGTGCCCCTTTCGGGGTCCATCTACTGGTGGCCCTGCCCACCTGTTATGAGCCAACCGCCTGCCTTCTCTCCTGCCACACCTTGTTGTTAGTTGATTAATTAGAAGTTGTTAATTAAGCGGGAGGCTGCCCATTTTCTACCCTGATGTCACAGGGCACTATCTGCAGCTTCTTTTCTCCCCTACACCACAGCCCAAGCCTCGCACATGGTACTTACATCGTTTAGTCTGGCCCTTACTCTACTCTGGCCTCCTTGTCCTCCCTGGGCTCTCTATGGCCCTGTTTCACTCTGCTCCTCACTGGGCATTCATCAATGCTGCCCCCACTCTCCGGGGCTTCCTGCTGCCCCCACTCTCTCTGGGGCTTCCCACTGTCCCCCTCCTGAGGACTCTTGCTGCCCCCCTCCTGGGGCCTCTCGCTGCGCCCTCTCTGGGGCTGGGATCTCCACGCTGCCGTGAGTCTCCTATGAAGCCTCCTCCAACCCCCGATAGCCTCACCCAACCTCCGGTTCTAAACAACAAACACAAAACACAAGCCCCTGTGCTATAACATAAAATCTAAGCCGCCCAGCTAAAACATCATTCAATCCCTACCAGGGAATTCTCCACCCCATAACAGCAATCAGGAGCTGCTAGTGCAGTCAGGCTTCTCTCCTTTGTTTGCTCTGGCAGAGCTCCTTCTCCCTTGGCTGCTAGCAGGGAACTCCCAGCCTGGCCTCAGCGCCTGGGGTTTAAATGGGAGCCAGGCCCTGCCCCTTCCAGTGAGCTGACTGCTGGCAGGTGTGGGTCATCAGCTAACTCTGGTTGCCCTGGAAACCAGCAGCTGGGGCTCCTCGCTCACTGCTAGGGCTCTTTCCTAGCAGTTTCCCCTCTTTAAAAGGAGCAGGACACCTAAGTGTTCTGTGACAGTGACATTACTCTATATGCTACCTCATGCTCCCACTGAAGCCACATTTTTCTACCATTGTGCTGCTCTGTTTACAAAGTGCCTTTTCTAGTTTAGTCCCCTTTAAAAAAAATCACACAGGATTCTTTTCCCATCTCTGCCTCAAGATACAGTAAAAGCTTTGTTATCCAGTACCTATGGGGAATAGGGAGTGCCAGATAACAAAACATACTGGTTAACTGAGAGGCCCAAACAGATATCTTTATCTGTTCGGGCTGCCGCCCCTCCTGCTGCATCTGGGGCATCACTGCCCCTCCTGCCACATCACTGACCCTCCCACGGGCCCCGAGGTTCCATGGTGGGCACTTCCAGTTTCACTTTTACTTTACAAGCCAGCATGCCGATTAATAGAGCATGCTGGCTTATAAGGTGCCGGTTAAGGCAGCTTTTACCAGTAGGCTTTTAAGTAAGTTTCCATGTATGTGCATGTTAGAATTCAGAAAAATGGGATACAACTCACCAGAAAGATAAAAGAACTGAGAAGCAAATCAAGGAATATGGTCTCTGCAGTACCAATTATACTGCACCTAAAATATTGCATTAAATTCTGGCAATTAGTAGTAGAGAGATGTGAACAAAGACGAGAGAATTTAAGAAAAGAGCAGTAAAAATGATTAAGGGACTGGAGGTACTGACTTATTAGGAAAGGTTAAAAAGAATTTTAAATATGTACTGCTTGGCCAAACAAAGACTAAAATGAGTATAAATCACAGCTGTCTACAATTATATGGGAAGGATGTAAACATTAAAGAAGGAGAGGAATTGTTTAGTGTAATGCAAGATGGATAAGTAGATGTAATGCAATAAAATAAAGTTAAAGTTCATACTTGAAATAAAGAAATGATTTTGCTTAAATGATGGC
>NW_017728918.1:65168887-65172354 GCF_001723895.1 Crocodylus porosus | reverse complement strand
TTCCTACCTGGATCGTTGGTCCCGGGTGGGTATTCCCAATTGTGTTGGCTAACAGTGTCTGTTGTCCTGCGGCATGATCCCGTAGGCCCTGTATTGTTAGATGTAGCTGGTTCTTGACTTGCTGCTGTGACTCAGGTCCATCAAGAGAGCGCAACAGGAGCAGACACCAATTCTAGACACCAAGGGCACTTTTTCTCATACAGACAAACCACCATCTTATGATGCATACTGCCATATGAAAGTTTCCTGGCCAATGCACCACTGTAACAGGTGTGCCCCTTTCGGGGTCCATCTACTGGTGGCCCTGCCCACCTGTTATGAGCCAACCGCCTGCCTTCTCTCCTGCCACACCTTGTTGTTAGTTGATTAATTAGAAGTTGTTAATTAAGCGGGAGGCTGCCCATTTTCTACCCTGATGTCACAGGGCACTATCTGCAGCTTCTTTTCTCCCCTACACCACAGCCCAAGCCTCGCACATGGTACTTACATCGTTTAGTCTGGCCCTTACTCTACTCTGGCCTCCTTGTCCTCCCTGGGCTCTCTATGGCCCTGTTTCACTCTGCTCCTCACTGGGCATTCATCAATGCTGCCCCCACTCTCCGGGGCTTCCTGCTGCCCCCACTCTCTCTGGGGCTTCCCACTGTCCCCCTCCTGAGGACTCTTGCTGCCCCCCTCCTGGGGCCTCTCGCTGCGCCCTCTCTGGGGCTGGGATCTCCACGCTGCCGTGAGTCTCCTATGAAGCCTCCTCCAACCCCCGATAGCCTCACCCAACCTCCGGTTCTAAACAACAAACACAAAACACAAGCCCCTGTGCTATAACATAAAATCTAAGCCGCCCAGCTAAAACATCATTCAATCCCTACCAGGGAATTCTCCACCCCATAACAGCAATCAGGAGCTGCTAGTGCAGTCAGGCTTCTCTCCTTTGTTTGCTCTGGCAGAGCTCCTTCTCCCTTGGCTGCTAGCAGGGAACTCCCAGCCTGGCCTCAGCGCCTGGGGTTTAAATGGGAGCCAGGCCCTGCCCCTTCCAGTGAGCTGACTGCTGGCAGGTGTGGGTCATCAGCTAACTCTGGTTGCCCTGGAAACCAGCAGCTGGGGCTCCTCGCTCACTGCTAGGGCTCTTTCCTAGCAGTTTCCCCTCTTTAAAAGGAGCAGGACACCTAAGTGTTCTGTGACAGTGACATTACTCTATATGCTACCTCATGCTCCCACTGAAGCCACATTTTTCTACCATTGTGCTGCTCTGTTTACAAAGTGCCTTTTCTAGTTTAGTCCCCTTTAAAAAAAATCACACAGGATTCTTTTCCCATCTCTGCCTCAAGATACAGTAAAAGCTTTGTTATCCAGTACCTATGGGGAATAGGGAGTGCCAGATAACAAAACATACTGGTTAACTGAGAGGCCCAAACAGATATCTTTATCTGTTCGGGCTGCCGCCCCTCCTGCTGCATCTGGGGCATCACTGCCCCTCCTGCCACATCACTGACCCTCCCACGGGCCCCGAGGTTCCATGGTGGGCACTTCCAGTTTCACTTTTACTTTACAAGCCAGCATGCCGATTAATAGAGCATGCTGGCTTATAAGGTGCCGGTTAAGGCAGCTTTTACCAGTAGGCTTTTAAGTAAGTTTCCATGTATGTGCATGTTAGAATTCAGAAAAATGGGATACAACTCACCAGAAAGATAAAAGAACTGAGAAGCAAATCAAGGAATATGGTCTCTGCAGTACCAATTATACTGCACCTAAAATATTGCATTAAATTCTGGCAATTAGTAGTAGAGAGATGTGAACAAAGACGAGAGAATTTAAGAAAAGAGCAGTAAAAATGATTAAGGGACTGGAGGTACTGACTTATTAGGAAAGGTTAAAAAGAATTTTAAATATGTACTGCTTGGCCAAACAAAGACTAAAATGAGTATAAATCACAGCTGTCTACAATTATATGGGAAGGATGTAAACATTAAAGGAGGAGAGGAATTGTTTAGTGTAATGCAAGATGGATAAGTAGATGTAATGCAATAAAATAAAGTTAAAGTTCATACTTGAAATAAAGAAATGATTTTGCTTAAATGATGGCGCTGTCTCCTGGGTACAGTGGGGTAGTGGAATTTTGAATAAAGTTCCTTACCTAATTCAAGAAAGTACTTCAGAATTCATAGTCACTTCTCCGTTACAGGATTCAATTAACAAAACCTGTGAAAAGGCAAATATGCTTCACTGTTTCTGCTACATTTGTAGTTTAAAGAGACATTCTCACAGGCACAAAAGGCAGTTAGGTGTGTGGCTGTTATTGACTTTCACTAACTGCCATTTGTGCTATTGAGCATCTCCCCTTAACTGACATTTGTAACCGTGTTATAGAATAGGAGGAATTTTAAATAAAAATCCATCATTGGTTTTTTATGTCCAGGCTTGTCCTGGTCCAGTCCTCTGCATGAGACAATGTGCAGCTATGATACAAACCAACCTTCTTAAAACTCCAGGACTGAACACAGGCAAAATACAAGGAAGCAAGCGGTGAAGAAGCTGTTCAAGTAATAGTCATTTGGCACTTATACACATGCAATAATTTGCCATTACCACTGCACATTTAGTACCTGTAATAAGAGGTATTAACTAAATGTGCAGTAGTTGGCACTAATGCACAGTAGCAGTACAGCACAGTCTTCTGGGGCATCTATACATGTGCTAGAGGTGGAGGAAGTGCTTTAATTAGAGTGGCTCTAAGATCCACTCTAAAGCAATTGCAGTGTCATGTGTATTCAGTGTCCTGAGCTTCTAAATGGTGGTAGGGGCACTTTAACTAAAGCTTGTTCGATGAGCTTTAGTTAAAGCTCCCCTACTGCCATTTTGAAGTGTGAAGACACTGAATACATGTGAGGCAGAGGCTGCTGGAGTGCGCTAATTAGCACGCTCCACTAGACTCACGGTAGACTCAAGTAATCGAGTCTGCTCTAATGCATGTTAATTAGCATGCATTGGAGCAGAAGTCCAACACATGTATAGGTGCCTTTAGTGACGCTAAATGTGCAGTAGACTAATTCTACTGTGCATTAGCATGGCTTTTGCCATGATGTGCTAATGTGCAGTAGAATTAGTCTGCTGCCCATTTAGCATCTCATGTAGACGTTGAACACTTATCCTTTAAGTGGCTTTATCCCTTGTTCTATAAAAGTTAAGAATCATTAAGTTAACTCTTCAGCAGTTGTATGCAGATGTAGATACCATTCTGACACTACTAGCCTGGTAAAATTAATATTTGAGTCTAAATAGTATAACTCAATTCTTCCTACATTGCTTTGAATCTATAACAATAGATTCAGGGTGTTGAGGGAGCTTGCAGGGGTTATTGCAGGGCCCTTGGCATGACTTTATGAGCACTCATGGTGCTCAGGCCAGGTGCCAGATGATTGGAAGATAGCCAACATGGTCCCCATCTTTAAAAAAGGGAGGAGGGAGGACCCAGG
>NW_017728918.1:65144463-65167657 GCF_001723895.1 Crocodylus porosus | reverse complement strand
GTCACAAGCTGGCAGAGGGTAGATTTAGGTTAGATATCAGGCAGCACTACTTCACTTGCAGGGCAGCTAGGATCTGAAACCAGCTTCCAAGGCAAGTGGTGCTGGCTCCTACCCTGGGGGCGTTTAAGAGGAGGTTAGATGAACACCTTGCCAGGGCCGGTTGACCCCAGTACTCTTTCCTGCCATGGCAGGGGGTTGGACTTGATGATCTGCTCAGGTCCATTCCAACCGTACCCACTATGAAACTATTAAATTATTTTGGTCTCTTATAAGTGCCAGGAGCATTTTCAATGTAAGAATCTGTTATAATTGTTATTATAATTATAATAAAAATGTTATTCCATTTCCTGCACCACTGAGTTCTGACTTACTTATTCTTCCTTAATTTAAATTGGAATAGCTAAGTATTGAACTTTTAATAAATGCTTTAACATATGTATGCCCAAGATTTAAATTTTCCAATAGAAAATTTTTCCCACCAGAAATGGGATTTCATGAAAAACTAACTGTACTGTGAAGAGTTTGGCTTTTGGAAAAAAAAAAAGATTTTTAATGGGAAATTTCAGAACAAAATCATATGTCCTCACCATTTGAAAAGTTACAGTCTAGAAAATAAATGTGTATGTGGGGTGGGGCTAAATGCCATTCATTCTGTTTCTTTCTGTAACAAAAAAAATGAAAAGGAACAATGAGGGAGAAAGATGGGGAAAACCTCTCAAAGACCTAAAATGTGATTTTTTTGAAGCTCCTTGAACACTGAATCCAAATAACAAAATCAGTTAAAAACCAAATAGTTGATATTAACTGTTTTGAAAAATAATCACAACAATTAAACATTTTATTTTATTTTGAATTTCTGGGAGAATTTTTGTTCACCAGCTTTAGTTCTGAAATTCTCTCTGAATGACAAGTATTTGGCCAAATCCAGAGTTAAATTTATTAACAGATTAATTGTTTCAAAACCCAACTGGCTGTCTGGGCCCTGCTGGCTCCCACACACTCAGTGCACAGTTCCAGGGCTGCCGCCACTGTGCAGCTGCCACTTGGACCCTGTCCTGCTTGCTGGACTTCAGCAGGGACACCAATGATGGGCCTCTGGATTTGATCAATGGGGCTGTACACATCCTCCTTGGCTTCTAGCCCTTCCACTTCTGAGCCTATCAGGCCAGGCAGGACTGGTGGCTGCACATCATCCAGTCCACCTGGATGGTGTTCAATGGAAGCATTCTGCATGACCAAGGCCACCTTCCAGGACCTGGAGCACCCTGCGTGCACTTGGAGCAGCAGGACACCACCATGTCACAGCCCCTCCTCATGGACACGTGGCTGGCCATTGTTCTGTGGAAGCTGGCCACTCCCACCAGCCTCTCCTATGTGGGCCACCTCTTTGGTGTGGGTAAGGCAACCACCAGGGAGGCTGTCCTGGAGGTGTGTGGCACCCTCCAGGACATGCTGGGGAACACCATGCTCCATGTGCATGACCCCCTGGAGGTGGTGGCACGGTTTCCCAAGGTCATTGTCACAGCCTGCGTGCTGCACAACATCTATGAGGCCTGGGGAGAGCTGTTTTGTGAGACTTGGGTTAAAAAGGCACAGTGGGCGAGGATGCTTGGCCCCAGGCAAGCTGCACACCTGTAATTGCAGGCCAGGGCACTGGGTGCAAGAGGCCCTGGCTGACCACCTCCTGTACTACCCACTGTAGCTCACCTTGACAGCTGCTCATTTACCCCTGCCCCACTGCCCATCCCCACCATCATGTTCACTGCAGACAGTTCTCACAGAAACACTTTATTGCTCTCACAACAAACAGATCCCCCCTTCCCCTTGCCCCCCCCAACACCAGAGCCCATCCCCATTCCCTTCTCAACAATAGAACCCCTCCACCCCCACCCTACCCACCAACAATAAAACACCCCATGCAAACTACTTACAATGAGGTTTGGGTGTCTGCCCTCCTGAGCTGGGGGGACCATGGGGTGGGGGCATTTAGGGAGCTGAGCCTGGAGACAGGTGGCCAGCACCCCAGCCTCAGGCCATTCCAGCACAGGTGTACATGCTAAGATGAGGCCAGCAGCTGGGGGGCTTGCCCAGGGTTGATGGTGGCTGCTGGTCCCCTGGCACATGCAACTTCTCCTCTGGCAGCTGATGACTAGAGCCAGCAGGGCTGGCATGCACTCCTGGCCCCACTGCAGGAAGCTCCATCGTCTTGCCTGTGTGGATCTGGGGCAAGTGACAGAGCTGTCCCTAGGCAGGAGGATTGGGTGGCAGGAGACCTGGGGTAGGGGCTAGGGCAGAGGGTCCTGACTGGTGAAGGAAGTGCTGGACCTCTGCCCAGGCCCAAGGGGACACCTGCTGCTGGGTAGCAGTTAGGGTTGGGGGCAGGACAGTGGGTGGCATGAAGGAGATGACCAGGTCCAGGATGGTGTCCAGCACCCGAAGGTTGTCCTCCATGGTCTACACTGCCCTGGCCATGACTGCCCTGCTCTTGCAGGGCCTCCATGTGCTCACACTCCAGGGCTAGGAGCTGTGCCCTGAACTCCTGGTCCACCCAGTCTCATGCCTCCTCGCACCAGTCCCACACCTCCTCGTATTAGTCCTGCACCTCCTCATGTGCCACGTCCTCCACCCACCACCTGTCTTGCTTGACAATATCCTCTATCTGCCATGGCTGTGCATCTGCCTGCCAGTCCTCTGTAGCCATCACCAACTGGTCCAGAAGGAGGGTGGTCTGATCCTAGGTCCTCCTACTGGGGAGCTGGAACACCTGAGGGCCCTGGTGGTGGACAGCGGGGACTGTGAGGCCACATCCCAGCTACCAATGGTGGCCTCTCCCCTGTGTGCAGCTGCAAGGCCTGAAGAGCCATGAGAAAGAAACTGTTTGTCAGAGTTTGCTACATTTCTGATATAAGATGCTCTGTACCACGGGCTGTGTGCTGCCCAGCCTCAGATCAGGGGTCAGGCATGCATGGGTGCCCATGGACCACTGTAAGTCAGCCAGGCAGGCCTGGGGTTAGGCTGCCGCCAGCTGAGCCTCCTGTCCCTGCTTACTCCCCAAGGGCCAACAGACCACTGGGTGCTAGACGCAGGTGGCCTGTCTCTCCCACCTTATTCCCAGGCCAGACAGGCCTGGCTCTTGGCAGCACCTGCTGCCACAGGTCCAGATCCCACTGCCCCACCTTCTCTTCTTGCCGGCCAGCTGCTCCCCTGTGCTCTACAGGCTTTCTAGACCTCCCTTTGGCTGTCCCTGTGCTGTCAGGCCTGGGCAACTGCCTGCAGTGCCCAGCAGAGGGACACGGCATGGGACTAGGACCTGCATAGCAAGGTGTTGCCTTTCAGCAGCTGCACTGTCTGGGCAGGCTGCTGGAGGTTGGTGGCAGGCAGCTGGCACAGGCTGCAGCTGGGCTTGGGGACTAGCAGGCCTGGCAGGAGCCTATAGCAGCCTGCAAGGCTGGATGGCTCGGGCTTGGCAGTGACAGGCAGTGGCACCAGGGTGCAGGCAGGTTGGCATAGGTTGCTCACAGGCTGTTCTGGAGTCATGCTCCCCTCCTCCCCTGCTTCTGTTGTGCCCCAGGGCTCAAAATGCCTACAGGCTTTTAAATGGCATGTGATTGGGGCTGCCATAGAGGCAACCCAGCTCTGGGACAGGAGAGGCTTGCAGCCCTGGGGCCCTGGGGCTGAGCTCAGGTTGGCCCCTAGTGGCAGGGCTGACTGGGAGCAAATCTGTTCCCAGTTGGCAAAAACACATGTGTTACTGTATAGTAACTACTCCTGAGTAAATCTTCTACTTGTATTTGCAGGTATAAAATGTATTCATGAGTAGCAAAGTTTACTGCTCAGTAAGCATGTGCATGTGTAGATGCATGTGCTTACTCTGCAATAGGTTATGTTACTTTGGAGTAAAGCGTCTTGTGTAGATGCATTCAGTGTTGTAGTGGTATTGTAGCTGTGATGGTCAGGAAGCCAGATTTGTTTGCTAGTATCTTGTATTGGTCCAATAGCTACAGAATACTGGCCTGTATGCTTTCTGCACCTCTGGCTTTTTATGATTGCCTGGCCTTGAAATTCATCTGTTCCTTTCAGGCTATGGAAATGAAACAGCAAATCCATCTATCTGAACAAATTCTGCAAGTCATGGAGCATGGTTAGGTAGGGTGAAACATAAGAAAGTGGGACTAGATACTGCATTGGTTTGCTCTTTGTTATATGTTCTTCTAAGATCTAAAAGGGGATAAAAAGGTAAAGAGTTATGTTTTCTACAAAAATTGAAGACAGTGTTCATACAACCTCAGGCAGTGGAGTCTCCTCTTAGTGTGCATTTCATCTAGCTTCTAATATCAGCATTTTTATAATCTAATATCAGTATTCCCAAACACATGCTGCCAAGTCACAGTTCAGACTTACAGGAGAACAAAGACAAGATATTTGGCTGCAAAAATAGAAGAGAAAGCCATAGAGAGAGTTTTAATTAATGTTATTACATCTTGTGTAAAAACTTTTCAAATCCCCATTCCATGACATTCAGTGCTTATTTGTGTCTGTGTATAACAAGATTATTTATAACTAATATCAAACTTAATAGAGGAAACCAATCAAGAAGTGATTTTACACAGTGCAATTCAGTTATATTTTAGAAAACAGTAAATACTGCTAATTAGTAAAGGATACACTTTTCAAAAGTGCCTAAGGATACATCTGTACTGAAGATAGCAGCATAGGTACAGAGATAGATACACCAAAGCTAGTTCAAAGTTAAGATAGAAGGAGTATCAAAAGCTAATTTGAGTAAACTAATTTAGTTGTCTAGTTGTGATATCACCAGGGACATAGATTTTTGGGGATAGGAGGGGTAAATGCCTCAGATCACCATTTGCTCAGAGCTTTCCAAACAACCATGCTTTCCCCCACAAGGTATGCCCTCCATGGTAGGGTGACCCACCCACAAAGCATGCTCCATGGTAGGATATTGCTCTGAAGGGAGTCCTCTAAAAAAGGCATGTCTTGTAGCAGGGGACAACCCCAGAACACTCCCACCCCCAAGGAAATCTGTCTAAACCCATGAGCAGCACTGGATTTCATACTGTTAAACTGTCATCTGTACCTGACCTATCTGGTTTTAAGCTTCCTCATATATCATGTATTTCTATGCTACACTGCAGCTTGCTACTTAACTACATGCTAAATCATCTAGGTATCACTTTCCAGTTTAATCACATTTTCAAAAGTAGATTGGTATACTGACAAACAAGTTTTGTTGAAAATTGTTCCTAAATCACTTTTGGAAGTGGGACTAATTCATAGATTCTTCTGAAAAAGTTACCCATATTCTAGCATACCTACCAAAGATGATATTCATGTTTTCCCATGTATTGCCTTTATAGAGATCAATAGATCTGAGGGAAATTATTCACAAACAACCCCCTCCCCCCCAAAAAAAATCTTTTCCATGAATTTTGGAAAACTTTTGAAATTTAATTTTCTTTTGTTATTTTAACATGGGATTTACTTTTGCTTTTGTGAATGGTAAAGTGATTGAATGTACTCATGTTACATGGGATTGAAATGAGCACTCATGCAGGCATTTGCACAGTTTCAATCAGCGAAAAAAATGGCATGCCTGATCTAAGTTCACTAACTTATATTGACAAAAGGTTAACCTGACCTAGGAAGGGATTTACTCAATCTAGTGAATGCCTGCATGTGTTCTGGGACTGTGAAAGACCAGGCACTCACCCCAGTCCAAGGCCTGTGCTATTCTAACCCTTCCCCCCACCAAACTGGGTATCCAACCCCCCATGTCCATCACACCAGCCCCCACTTATACAAGTACTACATTTAATTTAATGTGTCATAGGCACTGTGCATTAATGAATGTGTGGACATGCCCTGGGTGTGGCAAATGCCCATATGCAGTTTCTATGTGTAGAAGAGTTGACGCAAGAAGAGGGAACTCTAATCATGGACAATTTGGCCAGTGAAGATCCGATGGTGCTTTTTGAAAATCCTGAGGAAATTATTTTCCTGGTGACTATATTCTATCCACTGGAAATTTCTCCAGCAGTTTAAATCAGATTTACAGTTCTGAGCTAAACTGTGGTGGAATACTGTTGTGCATTGTTAAATGGCTGTGGAGCATCACCTCCAAATTCTCCGTTTCAACAAGGCATGAAGAGATATACATTTATATGTCAAACTAAATTTTATAAAAGTTATACTTATTATAAAACAATTCCAGTTTCTGGTAATTTACCCTTTAAAGGTTACACCCTGATTAAAACAAATCTTTAAATTCTGGTTATATTACTTAAATTGACTTTATTTCTCTATACTATTAACAATCCTTTTTATTTCTATAGCATGCTAGATCGCTTTGATTGTGTTACGATGTTCAGGTTCATTGAGATAGTTGGAATGGAATTTCTTACGTAAGTATGACAAGGGAAATAACAGGATAAGCATTGATCAGGAAATCTGAGCATGCCTTAGGTGCATTATGTGTAGCACAAGTCGGAACACAGCCCTCTCGGTGCAACTGAGTGAGAATTATTTCATGTGTGGTGTTGAACACAAATTAGGAAATGTAATGTTTTGTTCAGAGAATTTTCTTTAAACAAACCTATGCATACAACTAAAAGCCCTTTTTGCCATGACTTGTTTACTTGGTGCCTATTGAAACATTGAGAGGTGAATATTTTTTTACATAGTTGTTATGTTTGTTTGACAACATGGTGTTAACTAAAGTACCCTGTTCCCCATTTTGTTTTTCTCTAAGGAAGCATTTCTCCAATTTCAGTTGTGGCTCCTCAAGCAGCTCAGGTTCCAGCATGATAGAATTAATCACACAGAGAAGCAATAGTGATGGACAAGCATGGATTTAAAATCAGAATAACAGTTTGACTGGAGAACAATAGTAAGTGAGAAAACAATATTATATGTTGCATTCCAATACCTGTAAGTTCCACTGAAGTCAGTGATAATCAATGTGGGCTCAGAAGATAAAATTTAACACAGCTGTTGGGAGGCTCAGGGTCCAACTTATTATGAAGTTTAATTCAAACTACCATATTATCTTGTGTATAACATGCACCTTATTTTTGAAAGGCAGAATTAAGATAAAAAGATCCTTCTTTGTAGTAACTGGGTGCATCTACATAAGATGTTTACTGTGGAGCTGCCTAATTAGCTCCACGGTAAAGTCTCCATGTCTATTTGTGCAGCCCTACTAGGCTGGAGTACCATTTTACTCTACTCTAGGTTAGTACTTGTAGCACTTGTAAGTACAAGTACTATCCTGTGGTAGAATTCTTTAGTGCACAACAATGCAAGTGTAGATGCTGGCTAGCTCCACACTGGAGCACCCTTGTGTCCCAGCCAGTCCCTCCACAGCACATTGAGCTAAGTCAGAGCGGCCCCAGGCTGGCAGGTTGACCCTCCCTGCCTCCCCTCTGTGCACTCTGACAGCCAGGGCTGCTCCAACCCAGGTCACTGTGCTGAATGTGTAAGCATGGCATCCGGGAACAATAAATCAGGTGCGATGTACACCAGAGTTTATAGATATGCCTTAATTGCATGTATAGATACACCCACTGTGCGCATATAGATGTGCCCACTGAGTAGCAGCAAATAAAGAGCCAAGCCTGCTCATTATTCTGCTTCCCATGAATTGCTGCTGATTGTACTCCTAGTTCTAGCTGGCAAGCAGCAAAATCTGCATCACTGTATTTCTCACATATAATGTGCACTCTAATTTCCAGCAACTTTCCGGGGGTTGGGGGGATGTGTTTTATATATGAGAAAATATGGTATTTCTTCTTGTAGAGAACAGAATGTGGTACTTGAGGTAAGGATAGCAGAACCTGTGGTAAACATTTTTATTAGAACAGAGCTGTTAATCCTAGTAACATTGCATTGTTTGTCCCTGGAAAAATAGTAATTAAAGGGAAAAAATATAATTCCAATGGATGAGAAAAGAGTATAATTTTTAAAAGCATCCAGCATACTTTGCTTCTGTTTGAGCCATTGATTTCAACAGCAGCAGAAGTAGGACCTTGCAGAACACTTAAAAAAATCTGGAGTTAATTGACAGCCTAGTCATGGTAAGCAATGACTTCTGTTTTAATACTTTGACTTTAAGAAAATTACTCTAAAGGAAGTGTGATAAGTGAAATATTAAAGGGAATTAGGTTGCATCCCAAATGATGTTGCTTAGATCAAACTTTCCTATTACCATAATTGCAAACACTTTGATATTTTACATATAAAAACTTTTGTGACTCTCTCAAATTCCACTTAATGGCAAAAATTCTCTTCAGCTTTTAAAAGATTTCAGTCCAATGCTGAAAACATTATGGAGGTAGCCTATGTTTCTCCTAAGCATTTCTTAGAAAATTTAACAGATACATTAAAGCACCAGTGTTTTATAAAAATCAGCACATTCACTGGCTCTGCTAACGTCACTTCTAATTGCTTATTTCTTAGTACCAAAATACCATGTCTTTCATTATATTTTAGTATCAACATAAGGGGAAATATGGAATACAAAATAATTATTACTCAAAGGCACATTAGATTGTTAGACTTGTAGGGCATTTATAGAAGTGCTCCAGGAGTGGTGGCTGCTTTGAGAGCCACTTTAATTAAAGCCTCCGGAGCATCACATGTATCAGCATCCCCTCACTGAAAAATGGCAGCGGGGGCACTTTAATTAAAGTTTGTTTGATAAGCTTTAGTTAAAGCAACCCCGCTTTCATTTTTCAGCATGGGGACATTGATACACATGACGCTGGAGTGTTCTGGAGTGTGATAATTACTACACTACAGCAGACTTGATTGAGTCAGATCTGATACATGTTTGAGGCTGATTCTTCTTCTCTGGCAGTAATCCTCAGAGGCTGCTTTGACTCATCTCCCTTTCCCCTCTCTCCCCTTATACAGGCAGCACAGTCTTTATGGGTCAGTGCTGATGGCCCAGCTTCACAGGCATAACATTCTCTGATAGTCTTCTGTTGTGATAGATGCACTGAAAACAGGTATTCCATGGGGAACAGAAATTATTTCTCTAAGGCTTTTCAGGTGCATGCTGAATATAATTGAGATGCTAACATTTCAATTATACTGAAATAGGCATTGCTCCACTTGAGCTTCATATATAAATATTGATTACTAAATTCTGTTAAAACACACTTTAAAGTTAATCACTGCTCTGTTACAAGTACCAGTCTGAAAGGAAGCAGAATGACATTGATACAGGTGCTTGCAGTGAAACTCATTGTGGAACAAATTGTGCCACTTGGGGCAAAATAACTGTGTGGCTCCTCCTGGATCTGCAGCCAAGGGGAGCTAGAGCATGGGGTCAGCACCTGTGCTGGCCCCAGCAGTATAAAAACCTGCCATGGCCAGCAGCTCAGGGCTACTTGCTCTTTGGAGCTTTTAAGGGAGAAGCCTCTGGGAGGAAGTTGGTCATGCCCTTTCCTGTCCCAGGCTGTGGCTGCTGCTGGTTGCTACAGGCTTAGTCTCAGGAGCTTTTGGGAAGAGGATGGCTGGGCCCCTTTCTGCCTCTGTCTGCTGCCAGCGTGTTCTCAGAGCTTTTGGGGGTAAACTGGCTGTACCCCTTCCTGCCTTGGGTGGCTGCTGCTGTTGCTGCTCCTTCTATGTGGGGAGGTCCTCTACTGCATGCCACTATGCCCTCTCAGGAAGGGGCCCACTGTACTGCACCGCATCCCAGCAACACACCCTAACTTCTGTGCTTCTGTTCCAGCCTGCTGCCAAGTTGCAGTCAGGGGACAGCCTAGGGAGGGAGCCTGCACTGCCAGTGGGCCCGTCCCCTACCATCACTGCCGGAGCCTAAAGGTGCTTTGCCTGCCCTAACTGCCTTTTATAGATTTCATAGATTTTAATCTTGGAAGGGACCTATTAGATCATCGAGTCCGACTTCCTGCCATGGGCAGGAAAGAGTCCTGGGGTCAGATGACCCCAGTTGGATGTTTGTCCAATCTCTTCTTAAATACCTCCAAAGAAGGGGGCAGCACCACCTCCCTTGGAAGCGTATTCCATATTTTGGCAACCCTCACTATAAATAATTTTTTCTTGATGTCTAGTCTGAATTTGCTCTCCTTCAGTTTGTGGCCATTGTTTCCAGTTACCCCAGTGGGCACCCTGGTAAACACTGTATCCCCCACTTTTCTGCTGTTCTTCCTGATGAGTTTGTAGGTGGCCACAAAATCGCCTGTCAGCCTTCTCTTGCGTAGGCTAAAGAGATTCAGGTCCCTCAACCGGTCCTCAGGGCTTTTTATGTAGGCCTTTAACCAGATGGGTGGTCCTCCTCTGAACCCTTTCCAGGTTATCAACATTCTTCCTGAAGTGTGGTGCCCAAAACTGGATGCACTACTTGAGCTGTGGCCTGACCAATGCTGCATAGAGGGGAAGTATCACCTCCCTAGACCTATTTGTGGTGCACCTACTTAGGCAAGAAAAAGTGTGGTTAGCTTTACTTACTACCGCATCACGTTGGTAGCTTATGTTCATTTTGGAGTTGACTACAATGCCGAGATCCCTTTCCATAGTTGTGCTACTCAGAAAGGTACCTCCCAAGCTATAGGAGTGTTTATGATTCTTCTTCCCTAGGTGCAATACATACCACTTACCTTTGTTAAACTGCATCCTATTCTGTTCTGCCCACTTCCCCAGCCTCTCCAAATCCTTGGCAGGCCACCCCCAGCTATACCTCCACTTTCACTGGAAGCACTCCCTGAGTGAGTGAACTGAATGGCTCTAACCTCCACTGCTACTGTTGCTGCCATCTGTTCTGCTGCTGCCCACTCAGGAGAGCGAAAGACTTCCTGCTGCACCACCTTGCACCACTGAACACCACACCTGCGCTGGATTATTCCCTAATTGACTGATTGCTCCTGCCCTCCACCACAGTTGCTTCACTGCATTTGATCCTGCTTTGTTTTTCCTGCCTGCTGCACTGCTGCTGAGTGCCTGGCTGGAAGCCTGAGGGGCTCCTGGACTGATCTTCAACAAACAAAGCCACTCCACTGCTCCAGCCATTTTTTACATCTGCCTCAGTAGCCTTTTCTGTGTGTTTTACCCTTATGTGGTAAGTCATGTGGTCCACTCCCCTTACCCTGGTGTTCATTGTGTGGCTGAGTAAGCCCGCTTGAGTCTCCCCAGTGTGTGCGTGTGTGTTTTCCCCCTCCCCCACACTTTCCAAGCATAGCCCTCATGGCTCTTTCCTGTGGGGATGTAGCTCAGTAGCTTCAGCGCCCTTCCCTTTCCCCTTCCTCCATATTTCCCCCACAACCCCAGCCTGCCCCTTTTAGATTCACCAGGCCCACTGTGCATTTTTGGGTTTCTTTATTGTTTTCCTTTCCCTAATGTGAAGCAATGGCAGGGCAGGAAACTTCTGAGTGGGGGAGATACCCCCACAGAACTTCTTGCAGCCTCCACTATGGGGGCAGATCCCAGTGAAGCCCCAAGGAGATGTATGCCCCTGCAGCCCCCATCCCAGAGTCTAAACTACTTTCTCCAGGGGTAGAGAATCCTGAGACCTCTGCTGTGGGGGCAGGAGAGACTCCAGTGGGGAGCCAGCAGGGCTAGGAGGTTTCCCCTGGCCAGGCCCCTCCTGGAGGGGTTCCCAGACCCCCTTCCCCACCATCAGGGACCCAGGGCAAGGGCAGTGGGAAGGACTCCACAGCAGAGGGTGGGAAGGGCACAGGCCCCACCCCCAAGCCTAAATCACCAGCACCTGAGCGGATCAAGTGTGCTACACCAACCACCACATTGGCTCAGGCTGTTCCTGATCCTAACCCCAGCCCCACCAATGCAGCACCCCCAGCGGGGGGGCCTGGACCTTCTACCACCAGCCCTTCCAGCTCAGACAGTGGGGCCCCCTTTCTGGCACTCACCCGTAGGCAAGGATTGAAGTGGCAACTGCCTAAGCAGGAGCATTTTTTGAGATGTGGCTGCAGGCCCTGGCTTGGATAGTGGGGGCCCCCAAGATTTTGTTGATTTCATGGCAAAAGGGCCTTTTTTCCTTACCTTGGAGGCCGCTGCACAAAAAGCAGTGGAGAGGGGGCTTGTGGTGGAGAGCAAGTACGTCCCTCTTGAGCCCCTAGAAGAGCTGGGGACCAGAGCGGTCCTCAGCTCCATCCCACCTTACATCCCCAATTGGGCCCTGCTCCCCCTTCTCCAAACCCTGGGCAGAGTATCTCCTTGGTGGTGCCCTCTTGCTGGGGTGCTGAGACCCCAGCCTCCGCCATGTGCACTCATTCCATCATTGGGTCATGATCTAGCTAGCAGCAGGAGCGTGGATGGAGGCCAAGGGCAGCCTTGTAATTCCTTTTCAGGGGTCCCTAGTGAGGATTTTCTATATGCTGGGGGACCTGCGGTGCTTCTGGTGCCCTGGCCCAGAGCACTTGCATCATCCCATGGGCCAGGCAGGGAGGGCATCTGCAGGTCCCACTGGCAAAAAGCATGCCCCTACCACCAGCACCCTTCCCCACTTGAGTCCCACAGCACCCCAAACACAACTACCAGTCTGCCTGTGAGCTCAGGGGACCCTACTCCCCAACCAAGTTTGGCAGAGTCCCAGGGAAGGGGGCAGTAGTTGGGGGAGGAAAGGGAGCAGGACTTACCCCCCAAGCCCCAGCTATGCCCCTGCTGTAACTGCCCCACCACTGAAACCCTCACCTTTTCCTACTGGAGCCTATCCACCTGAGGACCACCCCAAGGCTGAGTGGGTGCAGGTCCCCTCCAGGCTCATAGCTAAGAGAGAGGCCCTGGAGCAGCTGATTATAGAGGACCCCCCCATACTTCCAAGACCATCACATGGGGAGGAGTGGTTCACCTTCTGGGGGCCTCCCCAACTGTGCCTGACACCCCACTCCCAGGGAAGATTAAATGGGTTATCCCAGTAGAGGAGGTGTTGGGGCTGCTGGACACTCCTGAACAGGAGCCCATGCAGCAAGCCCCTCTCTCCACTAGCCAGGGCCTATTCCCTAAGACCATGGGCACTGAGGCTGAGACCGACTCAGAAGAAAGTCTGCAGCTGGAGACAGCAGGGTAACATCTGCTCATCTCCAGGGGCTTGTCTCCAGCCCCCTGCTCAGCATCCTGAGGCTGGAAATGAGCAGGAAATGGGCAGGAGGCTGGAGACAGCAGAGAAAGTCTCCAGCTCATCTGCAGGGGCTCATCTCCAGCCTTCTGCTTGTTCTCCTACTCATCTCCAGCCCTCTGCTCATTCCCCTGCTTGTCTCCAGCCTTCTGATGAGCAGAGGGCTGGAGACAGCAGGGGAACTTCTCCTGCTCATCTTCAGGGGCTTGACTCTAGCCCCTGCTTGTTTTCCTGCTCTGTCTCCAGTCCTCTGAAGGCTGGAGACAACTGGGGAAGTCATCAGGAGGCTGGAGACAATTCTGGGATTCCCTCATTTGGCTCCAGCCTCCTGATCGCTCCCCCTCTCTCCTGCCTGGCTCTAGCCTCCTGCACTGCCCACAGCTCACCAGTACCAACAGTCAGGGCCACTTGGGGCCTCATGGCACAGCCCCCCCGTGTGGTGTGGGGCTTGGCCCTGGCTGCCTGGCACCTGCACTACAGCTGCTGCATCATGCGGGTGCGGCCTGGCTTGGCAAGGCACTGTGCACTGTCTGGAAGCTTGCGGGTGCTGCGGCTGTCACCCAGGGCTCCGCACCGCTCAGCCTGAGTGGCCTGGAATCCTAAAACAGTGTGGGGTGCCCTGCCAAGCCAGGCACACCCGCGTGACATGGCAGTCTGAGTGCCAGGCAGCTGGGGCTGAGTCCTGCTGCCCCCTGCGCAGGGGGGCTGTGCCATGAAGCCCTGAGCAGCCCCATCCACTGCTGCTACTGCTGCTGAGTATATGTGGGGGGGCTGGGGCCAGGCAGGAGAGTAAGCATGGAGTGGGGGGAACCAACGGGGAGTTTGGGGAATGAATGGGTGCTGAGGCCAGGTGGGCTCCCCCATGGTTCCCTTCCCTCCTCCTCCAGCCTCCCCAACCCCTTAATTACCTGGCACAAAGCTGGATCCAGGTCCCTGCAGCTTGCACTGCTGCCTGCTTCACGTGGGCAGGCAGCGTGCTTCAGCACCGGGGTGAGGGTCAGCCATAGAGACACTGCAGCTAGCTACCAGAGCTTCTCTGTGGAGGACTGAGCCTCCGGTTGCCTCGGGGCATGGTCCTGGACCATGCTCCGTCCTGCGTTTTTCCCCCAGGGTATTTTTTGACCCCTGGATATCCAGGGGTCTAATTTTGCCCCTGTGCTGCAAATTTGCAGCGTGGGGAACATGTTTTTTGTTCCCGCATGTGCCTCAAAGGGGTTTGAGATGCTGCAAGAGGCACATGCGCACTAGTCTGGATGTGCCCTATGGGTGCTAATATCTTTTGTATCTGTAGGATTTAAGGTCTAATCAAAAGTTTATCAGTTCTTTTTTCAAAAAGCAAATAAGTACTTGATTGGAGTTTTAACTAGTTAGTAAAACAAAACATTCCTGTGGAGAGAGAAGTATTAAGATTCAGCTTCCTGTTAAGACAAAAAAATATAATAACACTTTTGGGTTATTTTTTTCCCTTTTAGACCAAATTACCTGTAAAAAAGTGGGTTTTGGTTGTAAGAGG
This sequence comes from Crocodylus porosus, assembly GCF_001723895.1. Lineage (NCBI taxonomy): Eukaryota > Metazoa > Chordata > Crocodylia > Crocodylidae > Crocodylus > Crocodylus porosus. The sequence continues at coordinate 65,153,030 of NW_017728918.1, read as the reverse complement.
GCAGGCATATGCTGCAAGAGAAACTTGTGGGACTTACAAGCCCAAATACTTTGTAAAGGGATACTGCCTTCACTCTGTGTGCATGTCTTATTAGGAGGAGTTGGAAAAGCTGAATATAAATTGCTAAAGTTGAAAAAGGGCTGATCACAATACTTTGCTTCATACAAAAACTAGATTCAGAAAGAAAAGGACCCTGAGGAGGGTTTCAAACTACTCTCATAGTCACTAGTGAATAATCAAATGGTTCTCTGCCTTTGATATAATTAAACCTCATCTATTTGTAGTGGTTTATTATAAAACCCTCATATTGTATCTTTGGCATTACTGCGCAACTGCAATAACTTGAAAATTCCTGATCTCAGGTGCATGCTACTCAAATAAGTTATCTCTAGCCTGGGGGCTTGGACTTTCCTTCTGTGGTGGAAGGAAAATATAATACTTGGTATAAAATGTAGCTGCATTGGAAGGAAGATAATCACAGTTTTGTTGTGTTGCTGTGCAGCTGAGCTAAGATATAAGGCAACGCTGACATGATAACTCTTTCATAATGGAACTAAAGAGTAGGCAAAAACAATTTCTCGCAGGTCAGTTCATTAAGGATGCTGCTAAAACAACATGGACAAAAAAACTGGCTCCCAACACATTTTGTTCATGTTAATTTTTTTCAGATGCTGAATGAAATAGATTTAATTAAGGTTAGCATGAAACAGTCTCAAACTTACTTTGTTAAAAGTACATACTATAAAAATAGAGCTGGGAGAGCAGATAAATACCACCTGGCAAACATACCTCATTATCCCCTTGAATTTATTTAAAATATATATAGAAATTGTTATATATTTATATAAATGTTTATATGATACACATCTTATACACACATATACATAAATATACACACTGCTTTCTTGATTGCACTTGGAGGTAAAACAAGTGACTCCTAAAATGGACATGCATGTGTGTTGGTACACATTACCTAATCGCATAATCCATTAAGTAATGGAAATATTAAAAATGTCTAAACCTGCTTGAAATTCCTGTTGTGGTCCTAAAGAAAAATCCTACTTGCACATATTACTTTTTACAAAGTACAGAACTTATCTATGGGGATGTGGGGAAACAAATGGGAAGGTAAAAAGAGAGAGAACATTAGCACTGATTCTTGTAGATGGTGAGTGCTTCCTGGAGGATACAAGGACCAACATTAAGAAAAAAATGGCCTTCAGTTTGAGATACCCAGCTTGAAACACCTTGAACCTCACTTTCAGAAGTACTGAGCACCCTTGATTCCTATGGGTCTTAAATGCTTCTGCATTGCAGAAAATTAAGATAATCTGAGCGAAAACTGAATAAGGACCTCAAGATTTGATTCTGTCATGGAACAGCCTTCGTTGGCCCTATGGCATGGTGCAGCTGGCTTTGCAATATAGCATTCCTTTGCTCCACTAAGCCTGCAGCCCATTTGACATACCTACATATTGCAACACTTCATTGCAGTGCACTTTTAGTAAGTTCTTTCCCCACTGCTTATAAGTCCCTGCATGTTTTCTTGACCACATCTACAGAACTTATGAAAAAATGTTCTGTCTGGTCTTTCACAATTATTTCCAGCTGAGAATTTTCTTTTACATCCGTAACCTTTCCTCCTCCTGTTTTTCATGACAAAGAGAATATGATTTTAATTGACGATACATATTTCAATTATTACTCCAGCTGGAGTTCAGCCAATATGTGATCTGATAAAGAATTTTATGATAGTAGTTGTGATTGTTATTAATTTACCTCTCTTTCCAGTTCTCTGGAAAAACAGTCTGTGGCTCTTCTTGAAATATTCACGTATTGGTTGGACAGGCTAATGGTAGCATTCAGTGCTACTGCTGTCAAGACTGGAGTGAAACTGATGCTGTAAGCCTTGCAGGAGGCTAAGGTGGCTGCTGTTTCTAGCATCATCAATGTACTCCCACAGCATTAATTGAACTGGGGATCTATGCTGTATACTAAAACCTGGATATACCCTTATTTTGATGGTATGTATTTCAGTATTGAATGTAACTATCAATCAGATAACAGTGGCAGAAAAGTCCTAACTTCAATCAATCCATGCACATTAAAAGGTAGAGTTTTTATTTTGTCTGTCAGGTTATAACATAGAGGGTCTGATGGACCAAAGACAGGCCTAATTCCAAAGCTAAGATCAAGACCTTTCTTAGAGAACAGTCTTAAGCCCATTTCCTTTTAAACTTCCACTGATGCTAACTATGGTTATAGGTAGCCATGCCTAATATGGTTCAGGAAGGGTGCTGGCTAGCTGATAAATGGAATTCTTTCTTTTCTTTTAAATCATAAATTAAGCAAGGGCTCCAACATCGTGTCAGGATCCCCTCAATTGTTGGAGGTACCATCTTTTAGATGAAATTCAATATTTTTTGCATCAGCAATGGGCAGCCTTTCCAGGCTGTGGGCTCAATGACCCAGCTCAGGTCAAAAGCAGGTGGATATGAAAATACTTTCACCATTGCCACTTCTTTCCACTGCTGAAGCCCATCTCTGCCAAGTGCTACTAAACATTGTCTGTAAGCCATAGGTTACCAACTCCTGGTTTAAATGATGCTTAAAACAAAGCATCTCAGCCCTTTGCACTTTCTCATAGCACTTTCTCCAACAGCAGGGTTATTAACACAGGCTACCAGTCATATTCTAACTCTCTGGAATTCCTTTGGCAATGTGGTTTTTAAATGGAAAGAAATTGTCTCCTCTGCTTTAAAAAGGTTGGGTTAGGTTGTTGGAGTAAAATAACTCTACTTTTCCTGTCAGTCAAGCTGAGGAATGGGAGCACTTAAGTCTAGTGGCTAGATTCAGGGACAGGATTACAGCCAGGGTTTGAAGTTGGCAGTTAAGCTAGTGTCTCTATAACAAAAATATGGTCAAGAACAGGCCAGAGTGGTAATGAGGAAAAAGCCAAAGTGAGAATCAGGAAGCCAGGGGTAGGCATGGTAGCCAAAAGCAAGCCAAGAGTTAGAAGCTGGAAACAGGAGCTCTGAAACAGGGAGCAAAAGCAAAGACAACCAAGGCGAAGAACTGATATCAGGTCAGTCAGCAAGCTCAACAAAAGACTTGTGCAGGCCACTCACTATCATCAGTTCCCACCATCATCTGCTCCTACTGTGTTTGGGGCAGGGTCAACTTTCTGCCAGCACAGCAACCAATGGCTGGCCGCCAGAAAGATGATTCACCACCCCTCCCCCCCACCCCAGCTGGAGTGCTGACTTGTCATACTTCCATACCTAGATAAAAGCATTTCTGTGCTGGTTCAGTGATCCTGTAAAGATGTGTGCAATTTTTAATGGATTTTGTGTTTCTTGCATATTGAAGAAGCCATCAGTATATTTAAAAAAGCAGCAGAGATGTAGCCACATGTTCTTATAGAAGCAGGTGTCTGATAATATGAAATATTACCACAAAACGTGGACTCAATAAAGGTTATATTGTGTGTGTGTGTGCCTATTTTACACACACACACACAGTTTTAAAGAGTCAAAATTGAATGTCTCTTGCCTTTCTCAGCCACAATTTCTTGTGTATGAGATTATTGCTTTTATGTAGTCTTTTACTTAGGAAATATGTTGAGCATTACTCTCTCTTACAGACTTCTTTGCTAGCTGTGTCACAGAGTAAGATAATATTTAGTGTAAAGGTGGCAGAATCTAGCATTCTATTATTAACACGCATTCACAATAGTGTAAGGATGGGTGGGTGAAAGCACCATCAAAGAGAAGGTGTCACTCCTTTCCCCCACGAAGCAAGAAACGGTGTTGCAGGAATTTGTGCAAGTGAGTGCAGAGTTCTCTGGGAATTGGAGCTCTGTAGGGCAGCAGCATCTGACTTTGCTGCTGCTAAAAGGGGGGAGGATGCATCACCCCTTTTTTTTGCCACAGAAATCAGATTTTTTTGGTTCACTAAACAAGGGCATTGGCATCTGCAGCAAAAAAATGGAGTGACATATCCCCTTAGCAACAATGAACTTCAGGTGCTACTGTTGCACACTGCCTACTGCTGGTGCTTCTGGAGACAGAAGGTACAGGGAAAAGAGGGAGGATTGCCCCAGACACTGTTCTGAGGAATTATGCCTCTGTGAATTCATATAATACTTGTTTTGTTTATATATATTGCTTACCTCCCCATATGGGTCAGTCTGTGAGAATGAGTGTTTTTATCCTACTTTGCCTTGTGGCTAATGGGAGAAGAGAGAGTTTTTCTCTTTCTCAGTGGGAACTTTTGGGGATGGGGGGAGGAGACACATGTAGTAGGTTACTTTTCTCTTCTGATGGCTAGGGATTTATTTGGTTTCTGCACTGCACAACAGAGGGACAAGATGACAGAACCCAAGCTACAGGTGCTCTTGGATCAAAACGGCTGATGGCAATAGTAGACAGAAGCTGTCATTTTGATAGATCCAAATGAAACAAAAACCTTGACCAGTTCAATTTCTCTTCCTAATTTTAAATCTGTTATTTGAAAGAATTTGTATTTAAGTAAAAAAGCCCCCTCTCACTCCATTCTTACATCATGCCATTATATACTACAAAATTTGCATATTTCTACTAAATACTTTGACTTGAATAGTTGGAAAAATTCTTAGAATCATAGAAGTCAGGTCAGAAGGGACCTTGTAGATCTTCAAGTCCGACCCCCCGCCTGGGCAGGAGAAAAACTGGGCTCAAATGACTCTAGCCAGGTAGGCATCAAGCCTCTCCTCAAAGACCCCCAGGGTAGGAGCCAGCACCACTTCCCTTGGAGCTTTGCAAGCTTTTGGGTATAAATACCCTTTGTCATACTGAGGAAGCATCTGCAGTCAGTCTGTGCTCTTCCTGGATTTTACCTGTTCTACCTCTGCAAGTAGGAGAACATGCTTCTCCATATTATATATTTTTAAACTTCCAGCTGTCATGCTTCAGGAATAAGACTGCTGAAATGACACCAACAAAAAACATTTTGTCATTGTAATTTAATTCACCAAGTACCCTTGAAGGAACTTTGGGAAAGGAAAACGAATGCGTCTCGACAGTGCCATCTAGTGGTAAAATCTTACCAAGCTATACTGTAGTAATGCATACAACTTTTTCAGACTCAAGGTACCCCTTAAATGACTTAAGGCATGCCTTGGAGCATGCCAGCTCTCAGCTTTCACTCAACTTTTGACTATTGAAAAATAATTATTCTGTTGCATAGATCTCAAAGACCACAATAGGTCAGAATGTTTTTAACACCATAGAATCCTAGTTGAACCTCTGGATTTACCTTGTGAATCATGTGTGCACAGCTAACCGTGATAACATTACGTGGTACCCTGGAAAAGATCTCAAGTCGCTCCAGGGTGTCAAGCACTCTGGCTGAGAATCACTGATATACGCGCTTACTGGTATTTTGCAGGATGGTATTTCAGCTGTCCAATAGATTCTTTAACATGCTGATTAACAATTGATTCATTAATTTGCTCTTCTCAGGAACTGCCCTGTACATGTCATTTTAAGATTTGTTTAACATTTTCATTTAGAAAAGAATGGGAAGAGCCTGTAACACTTTGCACAAAAAGCAGAGATAAGAGGCCGTTCCCACTTTTTTGAGATAAATGGTCCTTAGTCTTAGGTGAGCTAAAAAGAAAGTTTTGCCCTTTTTTATGTCTAGTTTTGCCCTTCACAGTCACAAAACAAAATTGCATAGTCCTGTATGGATAAATAAAGCTGCTGAGAAAGACTATAGTTTCTAAGAAGGAAGGGTTCTGTTAAGTAGCCTGGGTCAATGCCCTAAAATATGTATCAAGGGTTTGAAAGTGAATTTGTGTTCTATGGGCAACCAGCCATCCTGTAAGATATTTTAATTTGGCAGAGCTTGTAGGAGAATGTGATTTTTTTCTCCCCCTTTTCCATTAATAGACAAACACTGAAGAGTTATCTTGGCTCATTTCTAAACTGGACTGCACCACGGAAGAATGTAAGAATTCTACCTCCTCTCCCCATTCCCCTCCCTGCCACTTCCGATGTCTTTCAGACCTGGGGTGGAAAAATCTCTCAAACTCACTCTTGCCCAGCTCACCAGTGTGGGCAGACCATGCCTCTCTATGCTCAAAGGCATGTTCCCCTTTCCTTCTCCTACCGTCTTCTTTCCTGTTCTGCCGCTGCTTCTTCCCTGCTGTGCTGGGGGCAGTAGGAATCACTCCTGCCCATTCCAGCCAGGCTGTGTGGGGACTGGGGTCAGCTGGGAACAGTGACATCAGCAGCAGCAATGGGCAGGGGCTTTCCCCCTCCTCACACCTGCTCCTATGGGATTGGGTCAGGTGGGGAAACCTACTCTTTGCCCATCATGGCTGTTGCTGCTGTCAGTATGTCCTGTTGAGCCCAATCCCCACTCAGCCCACCTAGAGTGGACAGGAGTAGCTTCAAAATGTCTACTGCCCCTGGTGCAGCAGGGAAAGAAGCAGCGGTGGGCAGGAAGCATGCCTTTGAGCATAGAGGGGCATAGGGGCTCTTGAAGCATGGTCTGCCCACACTGATGGTTTGGGTGGGGAGGAGGATGGGAGCAGGGGTGCAGTGACCTTTACAGCACCAGTGGTTGATCCAGCACCTGCCATTGCCAAATCCTGGGTCTCCTCCTGAGTGGGGCGATTATGTTGGAGACTAATGTTTCCTGTTTTTAAGGTCAAAGTGTCCGGCAATATTTGGAATTGTCTATACCACAGCAGTAGTGAGTTTCAGGGAGGATGGAAATTAGCATGTCCTGCCCACCTGAGTCAGCTAACATGCTCCATAGGGAAGTTCACCCATGAGGTGGCTGCAGAGTCATTCCTGGACACACCCTTAGACTTACTGGAGAGAAGGGGCTCAGCAGTCATGGGAATTAATGAGTTAACTAGTTAAAAAGTTAAAACAATGGCTAACTTTTAACTTTAACCAGTTAAAATTTTCAGTTGTCAGCTTTTAACTAGCTAAAAAAAAAGGTTAACTTTAACTTTTTTTAAAGTATAAGTTTAAAAAAAATGAAATCTGGCTTTCCCAGAGTTTTTCCTGACACAGTCACTCTCTAGGACTTGCATGGAACGATATTTCTTTATTGAAACTCTAGGACTTCTTGTTGGAGAGACACAGAGTAGTGTGCCTTCCTATGAGAGATGGGCTCTTAAGAACTACAAGCCCCAGAGTTCCTTAGTTCATGAGGCATTTTCTGTGCATTTGCAGAAGTCAATAGGGCAGCCCGCTGGCTGCAGAAGCGGGAACAAGCACAAGCAAGCAGAGACACAGATCTCAGTAAGACTGGAAGCAAGTAGTGAGGGTGAAGCAGATGATGACTTTTTAAAATTTTAATGAAGATCAGGACCAGCAGCCCCAGGCCCAAAAAGTTGAGCATTACTTCTCATCTGTGAGAAACATATCTGAGTCACCTACTATGAAAAAACTATTCATCCGTTATAACACAAGCATTCCTTCATTTGCCCATGTAGAACAATTGTTTAGTAGTGGGGGCTTAGTTTTGCAAGACAGAAGAGGAAAATTGTCAGATGTAAATTTTGAAATGCAGCTTTTCCCGAAGTTCAATAAGCCTGTTTAAACAGTTTCTGCTATGCAGCGGAACATTCTTTTTCTCATTGAAACTGATTTTCTCATTTCACTCTAATTTTGATTTTCAGACACTTTCATTATTTCTAAGTCAGATGTATTTCATACCCTTTTGTTACCTTTTGAGCAATAAAATTGTAACAGGAGAGGTTTTCTGTGGGAACAGCTTCCATTTGTCACCTGGCTATGAATATCTCCTTTCTGTAATTCTGCTATTACCTATATGATGCATTGACTTTTACAAAGTACTTCACATGGAGAAAGTGAGAAGGATCTAACATTACATAGGTACTCGTAAATTGTTATTCTGAAAACTGTATGACAAGAATAACATTGTTTTCAGGTAAAGCAGAGTGAGTTCTGAGAAAATTAGTGTGCTTTTGTGGGCTTATGGAAAAGAAACAAACGCATTGTGTTTGAAAAATGATGCTAAGAGGCAATTCACCATGTTTCACGCATTTCTCACAAATCAACTTAACTTTTAACTAGTTATTCTTTTTTTAACTTATATTTTAACTAGCTGAAAGTGGAAATATTTAACTTTTAACTTGAGTTAATCTTAAAGGCTGCTAACTTTTAACTTTAACTAGTTATGTGTTTCATAAATTTTTCCCATGACTGGGGCTCAGGAATGAGTGCAGCTTCCTAGACAATCTTGTGATAATTTCATAGTTAGTAGGATTGGAAGGGACCTGAGCAGACCATCAAGTCCGACCCCCTGCCGTGGCAGGAAAGAGTACTGGAGTCAAACAACCCCAGCCAGGTGTTCATCCAGCCTCCTCTTAAAGACCCCCAGGGTAGGAGCCTGCACCACTTCTCTTGGAAGTTGGTTCCAGATCCTAGCCGTCCTGACCGTGAAGTAGCACCTCCTGATATCTAGCCTAAACCTACCCTCTGCCAGCTTGTGGCTGTTATTTCTAGTCACTCCTGGTAGTGCTCAAGGAAACAGGGACTCCCCCA
>NW_017728918.1:65139318-65143753 GCF_001723895.1 Crocodylus porosus | reverse complement strand
GTGTCATCAGCAAATTTGAACAGGGTGCTTTTTACCCCCTCGTCCAAGTCACTGATGAAGATGTCGAACAGTGCAGGCCCAAGGACTGAGCCCTGCAGAACCCCACTGCCCACATCTCTCCAAGTTGAAAATGATCTGTCCACCACCACTCTCTGTGTGCAGCCCTCCAGTCAGTTGGCGACCCATTTGACTGTGTAGGTGTCGACACCACAGTCCCCCAGTTTTTTAATGAGAACGGGGTGAGACAGTGTCGAAGGCCTTCCAATAGTCGAGAAAGACTATGTCCACTGCTTCCCCTGCATCTAAGGATTTGGTGACCTGGTCGTAGAAGGCCACCAGGTTGGTCTGACAGGACCTACCTCTAATGAGCCCATGCTGGTTGCCCCTAAGCATAATCTCCCCTGCTGGCCCCTCGTGAACATGTGCCAGAATAATTCTCTCAAAAAGCTTACCCAGGATCGAGGTAAGACTAACTGGCCTATAGTTCCCCGGGCCCTCCTTCCTCCCTTTTTGGAAGATGGGAACCACACTGGCCCTCTTCCAGTTCTCTGGCACCACACCAGAGCACCACAAGTGCTCTTAAAGCCGTGCCAGGGGTCCTGCAATGACCTCAGCTAATTCCCTCAGCACTATGGGGTGGAGATCGTCCAGAACAGTGGATTTAAATACATCCAGTCCCTCCAGAAGTTCCCTGACTAGATCCTCACTAAACCTAGGCCTGAGTGCGCCTCCCCTGGGGCCTGAGGGAGACTTGGTGGGGGGGCTGATTTGGTTCCTGCTCAGGAAAATGGAGGTAAAGAAATCATTAAATAAGTTAGCTTTGTCATCTGGTGGGACAACCAAATTTCCTAGCCCTGAGGGAGACCCTGTGGGGGGGCTGATTTGGTCCCTGCTCAGGAAAATGGAGGTAAAGAAATAGTTAAAAAGGTTAGCTTTGTCATCTGGTGGGACAACCAGATTTCCTAGCGTGTCCTGCAGGGGTCCTACATTACCCAGTACCTTCTTTTTGCCTGCTATGTGTTTAAAAAAAGGATTTCTTGTTGTCCTTGATCTGGGAAGCTAGTCCCAGTTCCATCTCTGCCTTGGCCTCCTGACTGCCCCCTGCATCCCTGAGCAACCGCAGTATAATCCTCCCTGGTGATGGCCCCTCCCTTCCATTGGGTGTACGCCTCCCTTTTAGCTAGAAGATATTCCCAGATGCTTTTGGTGAGCCATGGGGGCTTTTGTGCCCTCCTGCTTCCTTTGATCTGTGTTTGCATTACCTCCCTTTGGGCTTGGAGGATCATCTCCTTAAGGAGCAACCACTCTCCTTGGAGACCTGGCTCCCCTCCTCTCTGGGACCTCAGTGCTTCCCCGACTATTCTCCTTAGCTCACATAAGTTCTTATCTCAGAATGTAGATTCTGATCTCAACCAGGCAGTAAAACACCATGCTGATCGTACAAGTACTGTGGGAAATTACTGCAGAGTAGAGAGCTGAGTGTTCATTTATCATCTTGCAAATAAGGAAACTGAAACACAAAATGACTTGCTGAAAGTCACACAAGTTGTTGAATAAGTGGCTTTCCCAAGTCCTAGTCCTACACTGAATACACTTGGCCATCAGCCCTTGCCAATTTTAATTAAGCAACCTATGGCAAGAGTGTGGTAGGTGAGATATGATGAGCAGAGAAACTTCAAAATTTTCTCTGAAGTCTGTAAACAGTTAATTCCGTAAGCTGTTGATGCTGCTCATGCCATAAAAGTGATCCCTGGACTTAGACTAGAAATGCCACTGCAAAATGGGTGAAAGTCTATTTGATGACTGTTGTGCATTGTCAGGTCCTATCATATGCTTATTATGGTAGATTCTGAAATAATATGACTGATGGGACGCAGAGCCAATCACTGTCAAAAAGCCTAGGAAGGCTCTTTCATATCCTTTGTGGTAAAAACAAAAGTATAAAATACAGATTAGGAACAGACTTCTCCTGACACATCTGCAACCATGAATGCTGTATAGAATAACAGATCGGTTCATCTCAGGTATTTTTATGGTATCCCCCTCCAGAGATGCAGCAGAGTTCTCTGTGCATTGTCCAAATGTATATGTGGAGAAATGGTGCAGACTCTGTGGCCTGGGAGAAAGAGTGGATGGGCAGGTTGGGGATGTAGTCTCTGTCTCCATGGAGATTGTATAGTCTGGGTCCCTGCTATTCTTCCCAGAGAGTTCCCTCCCCCCTGGGTGTCCTGGTAGCAACTAGACACCTGGGGAATTCTTAGTAGTGCAGCTAGGTTCCTTGGCCTCTTGAAAATCTAGGAGCATCTGTCAGTTTGGAGATATTGTGGAGTTTACAGTTGATGGGATCATCTACAGCATAAGCAAGAGACAGCTATGCCTCTGACAGTAGTATTTTTCTGTAAAGGCCTTAGGCATTTTTTCTGTTCTCAGGAACAAAATCTCCCCATCTCATAGTGCGGGGTTATACAACTGGTGCTCTATAGTCTGCATCTGGCCTGTGAATTGTTAACATGCAGCCTGTGAGCTCCTGCCCAACTGCCACTAGCCCTATTGCTCCTGCTTCTAATGTGGTGGCCAGGATCTTTGGTGCAGGGCAGTATGGCTGGAGGTGGCCTAGTAAGATTGCTGCTTGGGTAGTAGTGGGGGATGTTTGGACTGCCTAGGTAGTAGTGCCAGCAGCAAGGTGAGCCTTATGCTGCTTGTGGAGCAGCGTGAATGTGAACTCTTTCTTCCTCATGTGATGGTGGAGGGTGGTAAGAGTGAGCTCATGCTGCTCATGTGGTACATGAAGTGGGGAGGGACTCACCTGCCTGGTGGTGTGGCAGCAGCAATACAGCTCATGTGGTGTGGTGGCTGCTGGGCTCATGCTGTTCTGGTGGGTGGAGAGTGCTCATGTGGCTCACAAAGAAACAAAGAGGCTCCCAGGGCCACAGGTGGGGCTTGAACTGCTTGTGTGGCTGGAAAACAGTGCATTGCAGGGATCCTGAGAGCTTGTACAGGGTGTGCTCCCCCGGCATACAGCCCCCATGCTTATGAGCCAGGGCACGCTACCTGTGCGAGATGTGGGTCCTGACCACTTTGAAACTGGACACCCCTGTTATAGTGAATAACAGAGTCAGAGGTAGAAGCAATTTTGGAGGCGGTGATTAACAGAAACAGCCTAGTCAAGTTCTCTAAGTGCACAGACATTCTCTCAAAAGTGAAGGCTTCTTCCTGAAACAGAAGTACAGTTTCAATGGTACCTAAACAGAACTTCCATCTAGTTTGTATGTCTTTAGCTTGTTAATGAGAATATCATGGGAGATCATGTTAAAAGCCTTGCTAAAGTCCAGGCATGCCATACCCCCTGTTATCCTATCTACACACCCTCTCACCTTACCACAGAAAGAAATCAGATAGATCAGGCATGACTTGCTTTTGGGGAATCCATGCTGGCTGTCCCTAGTCACTTTGTTTTCTCTAAGTGCTTCAAAATAGATTTCTTGAGAAACTGTTCCCTGATCTTTCCAGGTATAAAGGTCATTCCCTGGACTCTCCTTTTTTTCTTTCTTAAAGATGGGCACCGTATTAGCTTTTTTCCAATCATTCAGGATCTTACCTACCTGCACAGGTTCTAAAGAGGATAGCTAATAGCTCTGAAATTACTCCAGCCAATTTCTTCAGTACCCCTAGCATGCATCCTATTCTTCCCTGGACTGTTTCTTCAGAGGGTTCCACTACTCCTTCCCCATCTTTACCGCCAATTATGCTTGTCTTCTGGTAGCTGCACCTATTTCTGAAGATGGAAATAAAAAAAGGCACTAAATACTTCAGCCTTCTCTATATCACCAAGAACTAGATTGCTTCATTCTGTAAGGGACCTATGGTTTCTTTGGTCTTCCTCTTATTCTTGACAAACTTATAGAATCCCTTTTATGTGCCTTTTTGTCCCTTGCAAGTTGAATAGGAAAATGCTTTTGCTTTCCTGATTTTTCTCTTTGCTTGCCTGTGTAATACTCTTACACCTTTCCCTAGTACTATGACCAAGCTTCCATTTTTATAGTTTCATAGATTCATAGTTTCTAGGGTCAGAAGGGACCTGAGTAGATCATCTAGTCCAACCCCCTACCATGGCAGGAAAGAGTACTGGGGTCGAACGACCCAGCAAGGTGTTCATCTAGCCTCCTCTTAAAGGCCCCCAGGGTAGGAGCCTGCACCACTTCTCTTGGAAATTGGTTCCAGATCCTAGCTGCCCTGACCGTGAAGTAGCGCTTCCTGATATCCAGCCTAAATCTACCCTCCGCCAGCTTGTGACCATTATTCCTGGTCACTCCTGGCAGTGCTTGGGGGAACAGGGACTCCCACAATGCCTGCTGATCCCCTCTGACTCGTTTATAACAGGCCACAAGATCCCCCCTCAGCCTTCCCTTATGGAGGCTGAACAGGTTCAGGTCCC
>NW_017728918.1:65125628-65139307 GCF_001723895.1 Crocodylus porosus | reverse complement strand
ATATAGAGTGCCATGCCCCCACCTCTCCTTCCTATCCTGTCCCTCATGTACAGCCTATAGCCCTTGACATTCACTGCCCAGTCATGCATTGAGTCCCACCACGTTTCAGTGATCCCCACTACGTCTGGGCTGGTGTCAGCTAGCAGGAGTGTGAGTTCCTCCTGCTTGTTTCCCATACTACTAGCGTTTGTGTAGAGGCATTTGCTGCCAGTGGATGTGTGTACTGATCCCCTTGTCCCAGTGTTGCCCTGGTCCCTATCACTTACCTGTTTATTTGTTTCACTCGTTGGTCTAGGCTGGGCTGTAATTGTGGGTGTTGGTTGGTCTGGGAGTCCGATGTTTCCTCCGCCCTCAACTTCCCTTTATAGGATTGCTTTTTGAGTTTTAGCTCATTGAAGAGATTGCTGTCAAACCAGGCTGGCCTACTGTTGTCCTTCCCATTCTTCTGTTGCATTGAGATAGCTTGCTTCTATGCCTTTAAAAGGATGCCTTTAAGTATAGCCTGTGCCCCTGAACTCCTTTTCCCTTCAGACTTGCCTTAGGGGATCCTGCCCAGGAGTTCCCTGAGTCTCACCTTGGTATCTTGAACTCTATAATTTTGTGGTCACTGTCACCCAAGTTACCTTCTACCTTTACATTCTCAACCAGTTCCTCCCTGTTTGTGAACAGCAGGCCAAGAAAAGTTCCTAACCCCCTCTCCAGTGCACCTCTTTACTACCTGCCAAAAACTTATCCCCAACATGCTCCAAGAATTTGCCAGACTGCATCTGTACTGCTGTGTTTCCCTCCCAACAGATGTCCTGAAAAATAAAGTTCCTCCTGAGAACCAGGTCCTGTGATTTGAAAGGTTGAATCACTTGTTTAAAGAAGGACCCATCCACCTCTGGTGGCTTGTTGCAGATGCCCACCAACCCTCCTGTTGCTCTCCCCTCTGACCTTTATTGAGAGGCTTTCAGCAGGCCTCCCTTCCACTTTGTACTGCACCTCACGACATGTGTTCATCTCCTTTATATATAAGGCAACACATCCTCCTTTTTTCCACTGTCTATTCATGCTGAAGAAGCTATATCCACCCATGACTGTACTCCAGTCATGTGAACTATGTTACCACATCTGCCTATCCCCCATTACATCACTTTCTGTTGTCAAAAAGTCCTTGAGGTTTACTCTCAAATTTCATCCACTGTTTCCAAGGACTTATTTGGATGAATGCTAATCCATTTTTTAGTATAAGGATCTCTTAATTGATGGCATCATTTCTATCCTCGTATTTTCATGACTGCTCTGGTGGTAGGCCAAAGTTCACAACAGCGGTTTCCCTTGACTCAGAAACTGAATCAGTCCTCCTGAGGACAGTGTTTTGAAGATGAAAAACATTTGTTGAAGGATACTTTTGTGGCATTTCCTTATAGGCTGCTCATTAGTTCAGCAGATCAAGGACTGCCTAAAACCATCCTGAAGCCTGTTGGCTTAGAAATGGTATTTAAAAGTCATCTTTTGGGAATTGGCTGATAGATATAGATATATACATTATAAGGATTCAAGATGGGCAGCAGGGGTTAACTGATTTGGGTCTCGCACACAAAGTGTCTCACAGCCTTGGAAGCAGGCAGGCTATCTAACACAACAAGGCCAATGGATGGACGCAGCCTAAGAATTGAAGGGTCATGCCATAACATGAGATCGCAGCCGTCAAGGCACACAGGTTGTCTAAAACAATAAGGCCAACAAGGACACATAGCCTGGGAAAGAGGAAGATATGAACCATACTGTTCCATAACATGAGATAACTGGCACTAGCTAACAAGGCCCAAGAGCGGGGAGAGGAGGGGAGGGGAGAGGGAAGGGACCTGAGTCCCGATTTTGGGGGAACAGACCAAATTAGGAGAAGGCCCAGAAGGGAATGTGGATGTGTGACCACAGAGAGACAACCAACCAGAGATGGCCATGAATGGGGAGTCATCAAGAGGGAAGGAGAATACAAAAACAGAGACTTGAGAATAACAAGGGGTCCCTCTCTGTCCCTCCTCACTGCCCCTTCCTTTGTCTTGTCCCTCCTCCCTATGTCCTCATCCCCGTCTCCGTGTCCCAGAAAGGGTCCCCGAGGCTGCCATGGACAGAGAGCACACACCAGCAGGCTGTCACATCCACCCCACTGGAGTGGAGGGTGTGGGCCTCGGCATCCCACCTCCAGATTGCTGACATGTTGACACCTAAGAGACAGCCTCAGAATGAAGACTGCACCCTGGCCAGATGTACTTTGACTCTGATGGCAGCCCTAGGATTGGTAGGTATGTAGAATTGCTTGATTGTTTGTATTGCATCTTTTCTGCTATCACTGTGTATCAATAAATGTGCCTGTTATCAAATGGAAAGGTTGTGGTCAGTCTGAGGGTTGGGGGTGGGCCCCTGGACCAGAATCTGGATCCTAAATCCAGAGCCAACAAAGCCAGTCAGGGATTTTTTAAATAAATCTATTTAGGGCTTGAATATATTCACAGAATACACTGTGAAAAGAGTGATTTTTGTCCTCCAAAGGGCTCCCACAGCATGTCTTACTGGAAAAAGGATAGACTGTCCTAGACAATCTAACATCAACCTAATGATTTCCCTGGGTAGAAAAGATTGTCTGTTACTAGGATTTTTTTTATTTTAATTTGGGTACCATGCTATTCTCAGCTGCTGTCTCTCTATCTTCTATGTCTAGGCCAGAATTTGCTGGCTGACAGGGTTGCAAAATGAGGTTTTCTGTTTTTTTCTTCTTAGGCAGTATTTTAAAAATGACTTTACTTTGACTTCTTTTGATCAGAACCCTAGGACTTCCATGGGCTTTCTGCCACCATTGTCTGATTCTTCCTTGAATCAATGGTTGAATTTTATACATTTGGCTTTAAAGAGCAGATATCTGATTATGTAGTAGGTGTGGAAGAAAAACTACTGCTTTTCTTGTACTTGAGCACTGATGGTTTTTTTCCCCTATGTAATGCAGTGTGTGGATGTGTTTGTAAGATGTTTTATTCTTTCCTTCAGAAAGTAGACTAAAATCCCATCTGCCTTATCATCCTTGCAAAATGTTCCTGACTCTGTAGGCACTGTAGCATGTATGATAAGCAACTGTTGTTATAAGGGTAGGAATAATGAATTGTGTAGTTACATGTGACATTTTTGTGCCCTTAAGTGAGGTCATCAGGGAATTTGCATCGGATTTTCCTCGGGTTCCGGTATAGCTTCTGAGCTCCTTTGTGTTTTCTGTACTTAAAAGGGGGTCCTTCAGTTCTGTTTTTATTTTACCAGGACTTATCCCATTTCCCCAGAAACAAACAAACAAAAAATGTATCTTGGAAATCAAAAGAGCCCTTGAACTGTTATTAAGGAAACACAAATCTAAAGGAGATTTTTTTTCTTTTCTCTTCAGGATTCAGTGATAGGCCTCAAGAAATATGACACAGCATGGCTGTAGAAGGCTTCAGTAGGATTTCCCAGAATGTGAAACTTAGGCCATACTCCATTGGAGCCCTGGACTCCTCCAGGGCCAGGAAGGGAATTTGTTCATGAACAAGTATTGCAAAACTGTTACCTGGTATTCACTGTACTTTTACAAAATGCTCCTGACAACTGTAGGAAATTTTGATTTTGAATAGAGTGATAGAAGCATTAAAAGTTCCTATTTCCCTTTGTTATACCACTCCCTAGCCCCCATTTTTAGTTCAACTTCAAATATCTTATTTTTTGTGACTGTTTTCTTGAATATTTATTTATTTATTTATTAGATGTATACTAGGGCTGTGCAAAGCTTCTGTCACTGATTCAATGTGGCCTGATTTGAAGGACGAATCCCTGAATCCAAATCGAATCAGGAGACCCTTTAATCTCTCTGAATCTAATTGGAACCCTTTGAATTAATTCAGAGATTTGGAAAGATTCAATTATTCAGGCATAGCTGCAGCTTTAAATGTTTTTTTAACATACATCAAGGTACCAGGTGGCTCGTGAATGCTGAAATGCTAGGGCTAATGGAGCATCTCACGGGAGCACAGGGAGTCCCAGGCACGCTCGGCAGTGGACCCAGAAGTGAACTAGAAGCACTTCAAGTCTACTTCTGGGTCTGCCGGGGAATGCGTGGGGGATCCCCCACCCTCTGGCTCGGCGACTAATGCCTCCTGGGTCAGGGGGAGGCACCCTGGGTCCCCCCGTAGCAGATCACTGAGCCGGAAAGGCATGGGAGGGGAGTCCCCCGTGCACTCAGTGGCCTGGAAGTGGACCAAAAGTACTTCAGGTCCACTTCCGGGGTCACCGACGAGCATGCAGGCCTGCCCCCAGTGCTCCTGTGAGATGGTCCATTTGCCCCACCATTGCAGTGTTTATGAGCCATGCCTGGTACCTCAAGGTATGTAGAAAAAACATTTAAAGCTGTGTCTATGGCTGAATTGCTGACTCTCTGAACCAGCATCAAATCTTCAGATTTGGATCCAGACAAATCAGATCAGGACAGTGATCCGAATCAATGAATTGAATCACTGTCCCCACGGGTTGAGTCTGAAGCCAAATCAAATACAGCCCATTGTGCACACCCCTAATGTATACCACACACTATCCAAAAGAGTATGTTTTCTTAAAGCAATTGAAGTAGGCTTTTGGTATATAGGACGCATTTTCTTAACACACAAGCATTTATTTGGGGGCGTGTGGCTATCATTTCAATAAACTGTAAACATTTTTTGTTTCAAAAGCTAATTTTTTTGTTTCTTTGTTTGTTTTTTGCAAACACCAAATATTAATCTTGTTCTGCTGATGATTGCTCATATTATGATGAATCTTTCCCTGTTTTGTGGTGCAAGTTTCAAATGATTTCATTTGGCTTTTACTCATTTAAAGTTCACAAAACAGAAAGATCAGCTGGATTCACAAGCAACTTGTTTGGTATCAGCAGAAAGCAAGCTTACAGTTGATTAAGTTTTCTCTCAGCAGAGACTGTTATTGCTGCCAATAAGAATTATTACTGAAAGCTCCAGAGGACATTGATAACAAGTAGGCCAGCAAAAGCACATACGCAGAAATATGCAGAAGGGAGAAATCTGTCACTAAACACCTCCTGTAGCTGAAAGGAAAAATAATTGCTTTAATCTGTTTGATGTATAGATTGAACCTTTCAATTACTGATTGATAAAGTAATTGTCATTGGTTCTAATGTTCTGACTTTATTCCAAAAGTTTCTTTTTAGATTGTGCCTGTAATAACAAACATTATCTTTTTCTTACTATAGGGTATATGGTTCCTTTTATTGCCTCCTCATACCTAAATCTAGTTTAACATACAGGCCATAAAATTATATCTCTGCTACTGTCAGCTATTCTGGATGGGTGAGGCTCTTTTGTATAGTTTTGGACTGTCAAAATGCTGCACAACTTCAGCAATGACCTTGCTGAATTCCCTCTATCATAAACAGTGAGGGAGGGTGGCTAAGAAAGCAGTACACTGGTTCAATGGCAATTGGAAACACTTTTTATACTGGGAAATCCTCCCTTTGGCTTCTGTACCAGTGGACTGGATCAAAGGAACTATAAGCATGGAAGAAAATGTAAGTGAAGCTGTTCAGTTACTTTCTTAGTGGGCAAAAATTTGTTAGATGTGCCTGCTGAGACAAAAGTAGTACACAGCCTGCAGTTGGAAATGTTTAAAGAGAAACTGAGATATAACAGCTGTTTTCACTTTCTAATAAGCAGGTGCACAGTATTATTACATCACATGGCTTTTGTAGTTTACTGTAGAGATGGAATATGTTTGACAGCAGGAAATAAGTAGAACATATTTCTGTGATATGTAGTTCAATGAGTGCTATTTGTCACCTGATCAAATGCCCAGCCCTTGTTCCAGTTTTATCAGGTTTTAATAAAAACAAATAAAGAAACAGCAGAAGAATTTTAAATAGAGTCTAATGCAACATTCCCTTTTCTGTCAACTAAAGAGGTTTAAAGACTAAGCGTGAGATTCAAATCATTCAGGTCAGGCTTCAGCAGAATTTAGGTGTTAATGTCATAAAAAGCAATGCAGACTGATTATTCCAGAGGCTGCAAAAGCACTAAGTTGCTTTTATTCATTAGGTGCTTTCATTTTGGCCTAAGACAATCCCTAGGACCCAAGACAGGCTTCTAAGCATACTCAGAAGTGACCTAATTTGGTCAGTTAGGTACCTAACACCCACCTAAGCTCCAACGTGATCTAGCTCAGAGTTGAAAACTGGATGCTTAAGTCTTACCTAAATCACCAAGCTGTTAGGTACCCACAGAGCACATTTAATTCACACTGGTAGCATTGATATCAGCGCAAAGCTCAGCATTTATAACCATTTTCACCTGAGAACACTAATGGTGGTAGTGGTACATACTTTGCATAATAGCTTAGTGGTTTAAAGTACGCTCTCAGAAAGTAGGAGGCCTGGTTCTAGGTCCTTCTCAGCCTGGGGAAATTGAAACCCATATTTTCCACCTACCAACAGAGTTCTGTAAACACCAGGCTATAAAATAAGCCTTCAATCTGTAGACACGCTGTGTTATAAGCCATCATCAAGATCTTCCAATATTTGAATATTTTTCCTGTCATGGAGGTCTCAAAATATTATTTCTCCTTCAAGATGTGTTGCCTATAGCAGTGGAGTATTTGACCTAATGGGTCAGATGAGTGGTACGGAACTGGTTCATGGGCCAAATGAGTGGCATGGAGCCAGTCCATAGGCTGAATTGTTCCCACAGACCATCCCCACTCACTGAATCCAGTGTAAAAGGCTGGCCTCGAGGGGGCACCATGATGGCAATTATTTTAGCTACAAGGGTGTATGAATCATAGAAAAGTAGGGCTGAAAGGGACCTCAGGAGGTCATCTAGTCCAACTTCCTGCTCAAAACAGGACCATTCCATCTCCAGTTTTGTTGAGCCAGGCCCTAAAAAACCTCAAAGGATAGAGATTCCACCATCTCTATAGGTAATCTGTTGCAGTCCTTTACCACCCTCCTAACGAGACAGTTTTTCCTAATACCAAACCTAAACCTTCCTTGCTGCAACTTGAGACCATTGTTCCTTGTTCTGTCATCTGCCCCCACTGAAAACAGTTTAGCTCCATCCTCTTTGGAACCCCCCTTCAGGGAGTTGAAGGCTGCTATTCAATCCCTCCTCAGCCTTTTCTTCTCCAGACTCAGTAAGCTCAGTTCCTTCAGCCTCTCCTCATTAGTCTTGTGTCCTACCCCGCAGACCATTTTTGCTGCCTTCTGCTGGACGTTCTCCAACTTGCCCACATCCTTTCTATAGTGGGGGACCCAAAACTAGACACATTACATATGGCCTCACCATGGCCAAATAGAGTGGAATAATCACTTGCCTTGATCTGCTGGCAACACTCCTAATGCAGCCCAGTATGCTGTTAGTCTTCTTGGCAACAAGGGCACACTGCTGACTCATATCCATCTTATTGTCCGCTGTAACCTCTGGGTCCTTTTCTGAAGAGCTGCTGCTTAGCCAGTCAGTCCGTAGGCTGTAATGGTGCATGGGATTCTTCCATGCTAAGGGCAGGACTTTACACTTATAGATTCATAGATGTTAGGGTTGGAAAGGACCTCAGTGGGTCATCGAGTCTGACCCCCTGCCCTGGGCTGGAAAGAGTGCTGGGTTCAGATGACTCTAGCTAGATGCTTGTCCAGTCTCCTTTTGAAGACCCCTAAGGTAGGGGAGAGCACCACCTCCCTTGGAAGACCATTCCAGATTCTGGCAACCCTTACTGTGAATAAGTTCTTTCTAATGTCCAACCTAAATCTGCTCTCCATCAATTTGTGGCCATTGTTTCTAGTTACTCTAGGGGGTGCCCTAGTAAATAGAGCATATCCTATTTCCTGCTGCCCTCCCCTGACAAATTTATAGACAGCCACAAGATCACCTCTCAGCCTTCTCTTGTGAAGGCTGAAGAGATCTAGGTCCCTCAGTCTCTCCTCGCAGGGCCTTGCCTGCAGGCCTCTGACCACTTGTCTTTGTTAAACCTCATGAGATTTATTTTGGTCCAATCCTCCAGTTTTTCTAGGTCACTCTGAATCGCAGCCCTACCCTCCAGTGTATCTACTTCACCCCCCATCTTCAAGTTACCATCTTGTATTCAGACCATAAAGGTGCCATTAAAAACTGTCCCAAGTTTTATGCAGGGTGAGCAGCCAATGTATCTACTCGTCAAATCAAGGTAACTGCTTTCCCTGATCTTATTCATCTCAAACAGAATTTCCCTACCCTCACTCAGTGCTCTGCCTTTTACCCACATAGGACTGAGCTTTTTAACAGTCTTTCTGGCTATTTCTTTCCTTCATCAAGAGAGGTAAAGCTACAGCAATACTGGTGCAGAAAACTGTCCAACTGGATACTGAACTGTTTTGTGTTATAAAAATATCAAAGTGAAACTCTTGCCTTTGGCAAAAATGCATTCTACCAACACCCAGGCAATTTCCACAGTTTCCCTATTTAGTATTTCCATAACTGATATATGCAGGGCAGCCAGATAGAGCTCAACACAAACCTTGCACATTGAAGTTGCAAAACTCTTCTAAGCAAATGCTGCACTTGGTAAGGTAATCTCTCAGTCATTTTTTGACTTGGGGACTCCGAAACACACATCCAGGTGTGTGGCCACTGTTTTGGAATCACTCACAGTAAGGACATGCATATGGACAATCATTCAAAGGATGAAGAAAAGCAAATTACCGGGAACTGGAATGCTTCCAGATGTGCTGTCCATTATGCTAAGGGCAAAAAGTTCCCAGTCCAAATGATGAAGATATGCATATGTACAATGCTTTTCCATAATGTCCACTTGATAAGTGAAAGTCATTCAACAAAAGATCCTTCTGCATTCTGAAATTCATTACTTTCCAGGTGTTGATTTCACCAAAATTCAGTGTTTTGCCATATACCCTCCCAAATAGGAAAAAGCTGAGACACCTCAATCTTGTAATGGTGACACACAAAGACTTAAACTCTGAAGTTCAACTAAAGATCTCTGACCTTGAATTTCTACAAAAAATGTCAAGTTGTATGATACTGGTTTCTGCAATCCAAGAAATCTCTTCCCCCGCTCTTGGGGAGAGAGGTGGTAAGGGTATAAATTCTGGTCCTAGCACAGAAGGAAAAGATGGTTGAAGCAGAGAAATTTCTTTTTCCTATCAGATAATTAGATGTTACCAAATACTTGTGATAAATCAAAAATATGCAGTGCATAATAAAACTTAAGAGGCTTGAGAAGAGCGTTCCACTTAAACGTCAGACCACAAAGACAGACCAACCGCTTCTAACTACTAAACACCTATTACTTACCTCAACTGCTCACAAATCTATACAGAGTCTGTTGTTTGGAATGTCCAATTAAAGAGACTGTTGGGTGACTTATTGGCTTTTTTTTGCTTTTTGTTTTTAATTCTCTCTCAAACACTTAAAATAACCTTTTATTTCCCATACCAACTATGTCCTTTTCCATTTGGGAAAAAATTGTGATTTATACAAAGAACTCAAATTAATCTGTTGGAAATGCTTATACTTTAGAGCAAATACTAATATATTATTTTATCATGTAAAAACATCTCTGTGAAACAAGCTTTGTCACCCTAATTTTTGAAACAGTCCAAACTGCTTTTGCAGAGGAAGCATAAAACAATGGGCTTTTTGGGGGACACCTATAAGCTAGTGATAATTAAAAACAACTTAGTGGTAAGAAAAAAGGTAACTAACTTTTTCATCAAAAGAATCTAACAATCAAAAAGCAATAAAACTCTTTTGCATAGGAACCCTGGCCTGTTTGCTGATGGGTCTAGATCCCTGGACAATGCAAACAAATCCAGCAAGGTCCGAGGTACTTTCTGACCCAATTTACAAACCAAATATTTCCTCTTCATTGTTCCTTACAACGTTATATGAAGCTTTCATGTTATTGAGAAGTATTATGGGCTGTGCCAGAGTAAATGCTGAGGATTTTGTTCAGACATATTTTTTTTCTTGTACAAAACCTATTGTTATTATCCTGGGCCTTGTTGTGTATCCTTTGATCTCTTCACAGTATTACTTGCCACTCTAGCTAGTCACCAGGCTTCCTCATCATACAACAGATAATTACTTATGACTAAATTCAGTTGTTTTTGTAACTCCTTATCTTCCCAGATAGATATTAGTGTCCACATGCCAGCTGGCAACATACTTACACCCAGGCCACCTCTGACGTATGCTAGTGATTGAAGCAGAGAGAATTTGGTCACTGGGAAAACTGTGTGTTAATGACCTTCAATTTAGTGTGCAACACTATTTGTAGGGGTAAATGACTTCTGGCAAACTTGATCTTTGTGCATCAGAATGTAGGAAGCAGACCACAAGGCCACATTAGCTGGGTCAGAAAATAGAGTAGTAAACATATTTTTGCTTCGTTTATACAGCAGCCTCTACCAGCAGCATACTAGAATTGCTATTACAGAAAAATGCATACAACTTTTTTCTACTTGCAGACATTTTTATATGCTAGATAAATTACTAACCACTATTTTGATCCTCCTACCACATCTATTACATTGTGGTATGTTTACATGAGTCACTAACTATGCAGTAGCCTAACAACACTGTGCAGTAGCATGTCAGGTAAAACCTGTGCTAATACAGCACTGCACAGTAGTATTAGGCTACTGAGCAGTTAACATCCAAAAAAACCCCGTGCGCTGGCGCTACTGTGCGGTAGTGTGAGTTACTGCGCATGGATTTAGTACTTGGTTATCTAAGTACTAAACTTAATGCTCCGTAACTGCAGCACATTAATGAATGTGCATTAGACTAATCTAATGTGCAGTAAAGCATCACTGTCTACACATGTGTGGGACTTACTGGGAAGTAAAGTAGGCTAATGCGCTGTT
This sequence comes from Crocodylus porosus, assembly GCF_001723895.1. Classification (NCBI taxonomy): domain Eukaryota; kingdom Metazoa; phylum Chordata; order Crocodylia; family Crocodylidae; genus Crocodylus; species Crocodylus porosus. The sequence continues at coordinate 65,128,392 of NW_017728918.1, read as the reverse complement.
TGCTAGTACCAGGGAATACAAGTACTAGATTAACAGTGCATTAGCTACTGCACAGTAGCGCATGTGTAGATTCTGACCAGGAGCAATTTGTTTCCAGTTGGGCCTGCTGCTGCCTGGCTAAGCACTGATGCAGGGGTGGGGGAGCTGTGCAGGCTGCAGGGGCAGCTGTCCTTCTGCCACAAGGGGATTGCTGTCCTGATCTCCACCTGGCTGGGAGAGTTGTCCCAGCAACCAGGACTGCTGCATCCCAGCCACATGGAGATTGGGGTTGCAGCAGTCCCGGTTGCTGGGACAACTCTACCGGCCATGTGGAGATCAGGTCCAGTAGCAGTCGTGGCTGCTGATCTCCACATGGCTAGGATGCAGCAGTCCCAGCTGCCAGGATAACTGTACTGGTCACATAGAGATTGGGACCGGACCCTGTGCCTGGACCTCCCCCTGGCTGCTGCAGGGGGGCAGAGCAGGGCAGAAGAAGTGCTGGAGTGAGCTGCTCTAGTGGGGAGGACATTCACTTGAGTGTAGAGGCAGTTTTATGTGCCTCAATTTTCTGCGAAGAAAATTTAGGCATATTAATTCAGGCAGCACTGTGCAGATATGCCCACAGTGGCTGAAATGCTGGCCCTATTGAAGTTATACTGTAATTTTACTTTATTTTACCCTGTTAATCCATACATAAAATTTCTCCCAGATATACACGTCATTATATCAACATCTGGACTTCTTTGAACAGGGCTTATCAATTAGGTGTTCCCCTCTCCTGGCATTCTCCATCAGGGTTTTGCTAGTGTAAATAGGAATCACTAAAATAGTGACACTAGAAATATAAATGATTATTCTACTTTCACTCTACGGTGCACTGATACCCAAATATAAGGCCTGTGCTCTGTGCTTTTTGAAAACTACTTCATATGAGTCATGATGGCAAGAAGGATTAACTTCTTACCTGCAATTCTTAGGTGACTACTGTTTTCAATAATGACTAGTAGTATTTGGTACAATTGTTAAAATGCCTACACTGTTTATATTTTATCTTCCACTATTGGTTAGCACTTGTGCAGAAAAATGCTTACAAATTTTCCTAGTTTTGATGAAGATTTAATCATGAATAATGAACATACAGCTTCTTAAAAGAAAACGGTAAAAGACATAAAGCTAAACGTAAGTGATTGCAAAAGGAAGTGATTGTGTAGGCAACCCCATCGATCCTCTGGTTGGATAAGAGGTCTAGTCAGATGCCTGATGAATCCGTTTGTGGCCGACAAGCCCAATTTGAGAGCAACATAGTTTGTTACAAGTTTCATAAATCCATATGTTGTCTGAGTTGGAGTCCAAATTTACAGTGTGCTGTTTTCTTTTTCCTTACTTTGTTTCCATCCTCTGGATTGGAGCTGCTTCATGCTGAGCTGCACTCAGTGCCAGATGTTCCCTCCAGACTGGACAGGATCCTACACACACTTCCCAGCTTTCTTCCTTGATGTTGAATGACTTGGTATCATTTTTGCACACATTGTGGTATCACCAGAGAGGGCAACCCTGCTTTCTAGAGCCATCTCAAATCTCACTATACAAAACATTCTTTGGGATACGGTCTTCTCCCATTCTTTTGTTACGGTTGATCCATTGCAACCTGCTCTTCTTGACGTGTCAGTTCCATGTGCTCCAATACCTTTGTGTTTGGTATTCTGTCTTCCCACTTTGTTTTCAGGACCTTATGCAGACATCTCATTTGGAAGCTGTTCAGTCTGTTGATGTGCCTAGCATAAGTAGTCCACATTTCTGAGTCATAAAGCAGGGATAACAGCACACAAGTCTTGTAGATTTGCATCTTTATCTTCGCTGATGGTTTGCTGTTATTCCATGCATGTTTTTGTAACAGCCCCAAATTCTTAGCTGCTTCTTTGATTCTGTTAGTTCAGTCTGCAGGTCAAGATTTCTGCTGAAAGTAGAATCCAAGTAGCAAAAACTGTCAACAATACAAAGAGACTCACTGCAGAGTGATGTCAGGTTTCTACATATCTACATTCTATCAAATGAATTAGTTAAGAGTAGGGGTGCACTGATAAAGATTTTTATTGGCTGAGGGCTGATTATTAGCCAGCCATATTGGCCAATACTGACTTGACAGCCAATATGAAGCCTGGCAGCTTGGAGAGCAGCATCCTGCTGGTAAGTCTGTGGGGGAAAACGGGCATGGGAGAGGGAAGAGGCATGGGGGTGCAGATCAAGGGATGGAGTGGGGCTGGGGCAGGACAGGGCACAGGATAGAGCCATGAGTGGCTTATCTTGGGGGCAGCTCCTTGAAGCTGCATGTACCCATGGGGGAGACATGAAGGGTGTGTGCCTCCCAGATCTGTGGATGGGGCAAGGGGCGGTGGACTTGGAGCCAGGGGCTGCTCCAGCCTCTTCCCAGTAGGGGATTGCACTAGGGCTGCACTTGGGAAAGGTGGCAGTGGTGCTGGGGGGGAGGGGCTACAGGCCACTCCAAAATTTGCTGCATCTCCCCCATTGCCCCACCCAGCCAGTGCCACCACCACCCACCCTGTCCCCACCCACCCTGAATGCAGCCCCCCTGCTGGGAAGAGGCTGGAACAGCCCCTGGCTGGAGCCCACAGTGGGCAGCCTGCCTGCACCCTGTGCACAAATTGGGGGGGGCACATTCCCCCATGGCTCCTGCAGGGGGGATGTGCAGCAATGAGCGCATCCCTCCCTCCCTGCCCCCCCAGCACCCTCCAGACAAGCTGCCTGTAGGTCTGCCCAATGCCCC
>NW_017728918.1:65120567-65125528 GCF_001723895.1 Crocodylus porosus | reverse complement strand
TGCCCCACTCCCTCCCCCATTATGGGGGGCATCAATCTGCCCCCCCATTCCCCTTCCCTCCCCCATGCCCCTTCCTGCCCACAGACTTACTGACTGCTTTCCAGGCTGCTAGGCTGCATTTGTGGCTGTGTGCATGCTGAAGCTGCAGGTATGCACATGGTATTTATCAGTGGGTGACATTATCAGCCACACTGGACAAAAAAAGGTGACTTCCAATAATGTTAATTTTCCTTCTATTGGTGCCGATATGACATGGACTGATATACTGGTGCACCTCTACTTAAGAGGTAGATTTAAGTTATCTCTAACTTGTATGACAATTAAACAAAGAAGTCCTTCAAGTTCCTACTCTGGTAAAATTCTTAGCTATTTTAATAAGAGTTTTGCTTAAAGTAAGTGTTCCAGGGGTACAGGATCGGAAAATGGTGAAGCCTCGTTCAGAGGCAGATCCCAGACTAAGGCAGAGGAAGGAAAAAAATTACCTGTCGCAGAGGCCTGGAGAAACGAAGAAACGCATGGTGAAAAATCACCTGCGCGGTTTATCAGCTGCACCCATATCCAGCTGGGGAAATTATTCGGACTACAAGCCAAAGGAGAAAGCATAGCACCAAGTAAGGGGCAGCCAAGGGAAGTAGGCCCGACAGATGGAGGAACAGCAAGGAAGGACGAATAGACTTCCTCAACGAGCAAGACCTCCCGCTCAATTTACCAGGACCGTCCACAGACAGTCTAGGGCCTAGGACAACACGGGTCAAAGACAGGCTCCCCAAAAAGGGGAGCAGTTCAGCCCAGAAAGAAAGATACAGCCAAGGCACGTGAGATGAGGAGGAGGGAACAATCAACCAAAAGGGGATCAGAGCCTGAGAAACAGCCTCAGGTCTATGTAAATGACATCTCTAGGCAGGTCACATGGTGGAGGCTGAGAAACATCGCTGAAGAGAGCTGGAGTGGCATACGTTAAGATCTACAAGGGACCGGTAGGAAGACTCACTGTCCAGGAAAAGATAGAATTTTGGAAAGAAGAATATGCCCAGAAGGCATTAAGGAGACAGTGGGAGATATGGGGAAGGCTCCAAGACCTTCAGGGAGCCAGAGAGAGACAAGAAACCCTGTGACAGGCTTGAGTGTGGTTATAGCCGGATGGCTTAAATTATGTTGCAGCCAAGGGGCTTGAGTTTGTGTTGACAGTTTACTGTTTAAAACTGGTGGCTTGGGTGAGGCTATTAGGGGTTGGAGGAGGCCTCATAGGGGACCCATGGTAGCATGGGGACGCCGGCACCAGAGAGGGTGTAGCATTTGGGGTGCACTGACCCCAGCCCCGAGAAGGGGAGCAGAGAATTGGATGCCAGGTAAGGCTGAGGCCACCTGAGCCATGCAAGGAGGTTCAAGACCCTGAGGAGGAAATTTGGTGCCAGGCATGGCTATGGCCATCTGAACCCCAAGGCTGCGGTAACCCCAGAGCAAAGGGGGCAGTGCGAGAAGGCCTCAGAGTAAGGGGGCAATGACTGGCAAACATCAGAGGGTGTGGCAGCATGAAAAGGCCCTAGAGCAAGGGGGCAGCATGAGAAGCCCCAGAGCAAGGGGGCAACGATTGACGAGCGCCTGCGGGGCACAGTTGCGAGACAAGGGCTGCGGAGAGCCTAAGTGCCAGAGGGCGTGGTGAAAGACGAGGGCCGTGGAGAACCCGAGCGCCAGAGAGGGTGTAGAGAGCCAGACAGACCGAATAATGTCCGGGATATCTGTGAGGCTTGGGACGTGGTACAGGGGTGGTTGGAGCCACGCATAGCCCATAAGGCTGGGGTGCACCGAGTCACACTGTACAGAACAGGGGCCAGGATACAACAGAGCACCGTGTCCAAGAAGATGAAAGGCAGGGCGAGAACGAGGGTGCTTTGAGACAAACTTGGCACAGTAGGTGGCACTAGGGGAGATCACAGCCACCCCTAGGACTCTGCGCCATGATAGTAAGGACTGAAAACAATTACTACTATATTATATCCTATGAGTGATCTAATAGAAATTGCTTTAATGACATTGTCTACAAATGTCATCATTTTATCACATTGTGCTCTGGTTTAAGACAGCCTCTGGAAATATACACAAACCTCTGAGAAGCTGAAATTCCTGATTTTAAATACTGTGACCAACTGCCCTGACTAAAAAATCGTTAACAATTTTTTGTCATATACTCTTATGCAATTATTTTGACATCCATTTGCAAAAACAAGATTCCAGTGATGGGAGTTCAAATAATGAACTGAATGGTCAACACATTGGGCAGCAGGTAGCACAGGGAAGGGCAGCGGCCATGGGGATGCATGCTGGGCACCACACACCTAGCCAGGCAGGGGAAAAGTTGCAGCTGTATAGCTCCTGCCCCAGCACACAAGGCTCCAGCTTCGAGACACCTTCCACCCACAGGGCTGCTCACAGGGGGCTGGTTATCATACTAGGTGGGCAGAATAGGTGGAAGGTGCCTGGCAGCTGGAGCCCCACACACTGGGGCAGGAGCTGCCCAGAAGCAGCTTCCCCCTGCCTGGTTGGGTGTGTGGTGTCCAGGATGTATTCCCATGGCTGCTGTCTTTCCCTATGCTACCTGCTGCCTGGAGGGGTATAGCAGGGGCAGCAGGAGGAGGAGATGCTAGAGACAGGGGGAACCAAGCAATACCTGAGCAGTTGCAGCCACACTAGGAGCAGTCCCCAGGCCAGGGCTGTTTGCATATGCAGGCAGAACCATGCTGCAGGATGCTCTCGGTAGAAGAGGGTGGGGCTTTGTCCCATGTGGAATGTTATGGGGGCAGCCATGAACCAGATACAATCAATTGGTGGGCACGCATCCAGGGGAGGAAACCAGCCAGTTGGCAGGTTGGATCTGGGCTGTGGGCTGTATTTTGTTCACCCCTAGTCTGGAGGGTAGGGCTAGGATTCATAATGACCTGGATAGAGCAGATAAATGTTTTGCAACCAACCAGATGAAATTCCACAAGGACAAGTGCAGTTGGGGTAGAATAACTTTGTGCACAAATACAGACTGGGGAATGACTGGCTGCTAGGGTGTAATACTGCAGAGAAGGACCTGAGGGTTACAGCAGAACATAAGTGAATATGAGCCATCAGTGTGTTCTTGTTGCAGAAGCCAACAGCCTGCCAGGTTATATTATCAGGAGAGTCATTTGTAAATCAAGAGATTCTTACACTCTACTGGAGCACTGGTAAGGTCTCACCTGGAGCATTATGTCTAGTTTTAGGCCCTGCAATTCAAGAAGACTGTGAAGACATTAGAAAGAATCCAGCAGAAAGCAACAAAAATTATTAGAGATCTGGCAAGCTTGATTTATGAGGATAGACTGAAAGAGCTAGGTCATTTAGTCCAAAGAAGGGAAGACTGAAGGGGGTATTTGATAATAGTCTTCAAAAACCTGATCATAGAGAGGATGGAGATGGATTATTCTCTTTAGCTGTAGATAGCAGGATTAGGAGCAATGGACTCAAGTTCCAGCACAGGCAATTCCTTTGTTAATACTTCCTAAGTTTGCCTTTTTAATGGCTGATAAGCACTTAGTTGATGTTTTTAGTAAGCTGTTGACAATGACTCTCAGATCTCTGTCCTGTTTGGTAACAGCTAATGTAGAGCCCATTATAATGTAGGTAGAGTGTTGGTTATTTTTGCTCAGGTGCATCACTTTACACTTATCTACATTGAGTTTCATCTGCCGTTTAGTTGCCTATTTGCTCAAGTGGGCAAGATCCTTCTGTAGTTCCTCACAGTCCACCTTAGTGTTTACCGCTTTGAATAATTTTGTGTCATCTGCCAATTTGGCCACCTTCCTACTCAGGCCATTTTCCAGATTATTTATGAATTTGTTAAACAGCACTGGTCTCCATAAAAATCCCTGGGAGACCTTGTTGTATACCTCTTTCCACCTGAAAAACTGACCATTTATACTCACTCTTTGTTTTCTATCCTTAAACCAATTTATAATCCTTGAGTGGACACTCCCTGTAATCCCATGACCATCTAACTTCATGAACAGCTTTTGAGGGTGGACCTTGTCAAAAGCTGTTTGAAGTCCAGATATACAATGTCAACTGGATTATTAAAATCCACTGCTTATTGGCACCCTCAAAGAACTCTAGTAGGTTGGTGAAGCATGGTTTCCCTTTGACAAAACAATGCTGATTCCGTCCCAGGAAGTCATGTTCATCCATGTGCTGAATAATTATTTTTATTATTGTTGCTTCTATCAGTTTTCCATGAACAGAAGTTAGACTCACCCTGAGTCTCCTATAAAAACCTTTTAAAATACTAGTCACATCAGCAAGTCTCCAGTCATCTGGTACCAAGGCTCCTTTTAGTGATGGGTTGCATACTACAGTTAAGAGCTTGGCAGTTTCCTATTTGAGGTCCCTCAGGACCCTAGGGTAAATGCTGTCAGGTTCTGGTGATTTGCTACTGTTTGTTTTATGAGTTTCTTCTTTGACCTCATCTATTGAAAACTCAGTGTGGGTCAGTTCCAGAGATTTGTCCCTAGAGAGGAGTAAGTGGATCTGGTGAAGGAATCTCTCTAATATCTTCCACAATGAAGACAGATGCAAAGAATACAAAGCATTTAAAGAACTTTTTATTGTTACCTTTTATATCTCCAGCAAGTTTCTTTTTTTCTGAGAATGTCTTATTAAAGTTTTAAATTTTATTTGCCAGAGTTTCTTTTCTTTTTTCTTTTCCTCATTAGGATTTGATTTCTAACTTTTGAAAGACGCCTTCTTTTCTGTTTATTCCTCTGCAACTCTACCATTAAATCTTACAGTTTCATAGTTTCTAGGGTCGGAAGGGACCTGAGTTGATAATCTAGTCCGACCCCCTGCCGTGGCAGGAAAGAGTACTGGGGTCAAACGACCCCAGCAAGGTGTTCATCTAACCTCCTCTTAAAGACCCCCAGGGTAGGAGCCAGCACCACTTC
>NW_017728918.1:65095915-65120556 GCF_001723895.1 Crocodylus porosus | reverse complement strand
TCCCCCTCACCCCCTGACACAACATACAAGAGTAAGATTGTATTTTGAGCTATTATGCAATCACCTCTACACCAACATACATACAGCAGGACAAATATATATGTTTAAATAAAATTAAAATAAGTTATAGTAGATATTATTTAATTTTTTTTAAATATATGATTTTTTTTTCCAGTTTGATGATGGCAACCCCCAGCCCTCCCAAAAAGGAGTACTTCATAGATTTCATAGACATTAGGGCCTGGAAGTGACCTCACAAGATCATTGAGTCCAGCCTCTAGCCATAGGCAGGAAGTCTGTTGAGGTCAAATGATCCCAGCAAGATAAGCATGCAAATGCCTTTTGAATGAGCCCAGAGTAGGTGCTTGCACCACCTCCAGGGGGAGTCTGTTGCAGACCTTGGACACTTGGACTGTAAAGAAGTTTTTCCTTTTGTCCAGTCTAAATCAGCCTTTCCAAAATTTGTGCCCTTTAGACCTTGTTATCCTTTGGGGGCCCTGGTGAACTGTTCTCCCACATCCTGGTGCACCCCCCTTATTCAGTCCCTCCATGGCAAGGGGAGGGACTTCTGGTGGCAAGGGTCGGGGCAGGATTTCTGGTCCCAAGATGGTGACCAAAGGGCAGGGCCCCTGTCAAAGGGCAGGGTTACCCTCCCCACCCTCCTTAAGCAGCCCTTCAGCAGAAATAACTGCCCATCCCTTCCTAGGCCCAGTTAGAGGTTTCTGGCCATCTGCCCCCTGTGCTGTTGGGAAGGTGGCAGCCCGGGGCCCAGGTAGGGCCCTGGGCAGCCCGGGGCCCAGGTAGGGCCCTGGGTGCCTGGGGCCCCCTGCCGGGAAGCAAAGAAACCCCCAGGCCCCCTCCTTCTTCGCCACAACAGCTGTTTGCTTTTCTTCTCTTACTGCCGCTGGTTTCACAGGTTTTCTTCTCGCCTGACAATGTTGCCTCTCGCCCTTGCTGACCGGTTGAGGTATGGGAGGGAGTTACCGCCCCCCGAAGTCAGCAGATGCAGCCTGAAGTTAGTCCCCGAGGAGTCACCCTCCCGCTGTCCCCGGCCAGGGGAAGCCTCTGTGGCTCTGGCTCCTTCAGAGGTGCTGGCGGCCCCCTCCCCGCACGCTGCAAAGTCCCGGGCTCCTTAGGCCAAGCCCAAGATCCTGCCCGGGGCCGCGGAAGAGGGAGGAGCAGTGGGATAGCCCGGCGCGCTCGGCTTCGCCAAGACTTGTCCAGTCCGGGTTCCCATCCAGTCCCACGAACCCCGCCCCCTACCCCAGCCAGTCAGTCCCACCCGGCTCCGCGCCATTGGGCAGCGCCCTGGCTTCCAGCAGCCAATGGAATGGGCTCGCCAATGGGCTCGCGGGGCGTGCGGCGCTTCCGCCAATCCCGCGCTGCCTTGTTGCGGGGTGTGGCCGTTGCTCATCTCCTACGAGTGCCAGCTGTGTGCCGGAGCCGTGGCAGTTGCCCCCCGGTCGGAGTCGCAGAGCAGCCTGGGCCCCCGTGGTTGCCACTGAGGATGAGTCCCCGTGAGGCTCAGCGCGCGACCTGTCCTCCTCGCCCCGGCCCAGTTATCTAGCGACTGGTGAGGAGGCGGCGGGGGGCGGCACGGGCCTGCGGGGCGGGGCGAGGCGGCCAGGTTCCCCCTCCATCCCCAGCGCCTTAACGGGCCGTAACTGCCCGAGCCGGCGGTGCCTGGCTCGGAGCAATGGCCCGGCGGCCGCTCTGGGGGCAGTGCTGTCGGCGCTGCTGCTCCTGCCCGTTCCTTTCCGCTGCTGTCCCTTGCGCCACGTGGTAATCACTCCGGGAGCCTCCCCTGGCATTGCCGGGTCTCGGCTCCTGAAAAGGGGGTTCAGGTGCTGCGGTGCAGTCAGCACGTGTAAAATGACACATTTTTCTCCAGTATAAATAAGCTCTAAACTTTGCTAATGGTGGGAGGGGTTAGGTGGATTATTCCCTTTTAAGATGGAGATGAAAACAGACCTCTGAAGGAGTTACAAAGAGTGTGCAGAGCTGTGAAATAGCATCTTTCCCAGAAGTTGCAAGCAGGCGCAAAGGCTAGCCCCTGCAGAATGTGGAGATAATTAAAAAGAAGAGAGGTAGGATGAGCTTAGAAGGGATCAGGTAGGTTTATAACGAGACATGAAGTCAAATGTGTCTCCCTTGGCACTGATGGGCCAGAGGTGGTGGTGCTGCTAGGCACTAGGTTTTAAAGTTTGAGTGGAGCGGGAATAAAAGCGTGGGGGAAAAAGGATCTCCCTGGATCCTCCTCATTTTCCTGCCCCCAGGCATTTGGTTTCACTTTGCTGGATGCTTGGTGATGCATTTACCATGTTTTGGGTAGCACATCTGTAAATCTCCAGTGAGTGTACAGGGAATCTTTGAAATAATATTTGGGGTTCACAGATCTGACTTGTCAGCAGCATTGAGCAAAGTGAATGTGGAGAGTTAAAGCAAGGCACACCCGCTGATCCTGGCAAATAATGGGAAGGGAAAACAGCTGTGCTTTTGTGTGAAGTCAGAATGGGTTTGAGCATTTCCAGTTGTGCCAGTTTTTTTTTTTTAACTTAAAATTTCTCCATAGCTGCATCTTTTCTTTTTACTGCTTCACAGAGTAGGTATAAAGTGGAAGTCATTCCAGGATGATTTAAATGAGTTTTGTAATTTACATGAGTGGCATTTTTATGTTTTGTTATGAATTAAATACAAACCTTTCTATCTGTAGGATGCATTAATAATTAAAAGGTTAACAAAATGAGGAGTTAACATTGGATAAGTAGACTGGAGTTGCTGGGATGCTGTTACTCTTTCTCCAACCACAGTTAAGGCAGAAAGGAGACTTTATGCCAATGTGCTGCTTAGTGACAAAAACAATAATTAGAGCATGTTACCTGGCTTTTTGAACTGTTTGTGTTATGATCAGAGAAACTTTAAGCTGAAATAAACCACTACTCTTGGGTAGCAACCTTACTTAGACTACCTTGGTTTCATATTTACTTAACTTATTCTTAAAACTCCCAGTCAAGGGGATTCTACAAACTGTATAGATAGCTTGTTCCAGTGCTTACATAACCTCATAGTTAGAAAATATTTCCTAAAGTCCAGTGTAAATCATCTTTGCTGCACATTAAGCTGATTACTTCTCATCCTACCTACAGTGAAGCTGGAGGACAACCCATCACTCCTCTTTAATAGAACCCTTTTCATGTTTGACAACTGCTGTGTCCTCAGTCTTTTCTAAAGAAAAACTAACTGAGTACCTTCAACCTTTCTCTATAGGTCATTGTTTTCTAGACCTCTTAACACTCATTGTTTTATCATTTGGACCTTCATCCATCTTAAAGAGCAGTGGTTGAACTGGCGTAGTATTCTAGTTGAGGCATTACAGGTGCTGTGGAGATGATTCCTTCCCCCGTGTGGTTGTATGTACAACACTTTGGTTGAAGCATTCCAAAGTGAGGCTTGCTGGTATGTTTTTTGCAACTTCACATTATTGGTAGCCCATATTCTCTTGCATGCAACTATTACCTTGCCAGTTATTGCCCATTTTGCATATACACATTTGGTTTCTTTTTAAATGCACTTTTCTTTACCAAATTTCATTTGGCTGATCTTTGGATCATTTACCTAATCTGTCAAAATCATCTTGAATTCAAGTCTTGTTCTCCAAAGTAGTTGCAGGTCATCTCTGCTTGGTCATTTACAAGTTTGGTAAGTGAACATACTTTTGCAGTCCAGGCTGTTGAAAATGTTGAATAGAACACTGCATTTGAGAGATCCTTGATAATTTTTCAATGAAAAATCATGTCCAAAGATCTGGTAATTTTTTTAGTCTATATTTTTCTGTTCATTTATAAGAACATCCTGTAGGGTGCAGTAGGACAGCTCAGCATTGGGATATAGTTGTTTCAAAATAAAGTTGCGAGGTATGCTGGCTGCAATTTTGGTGACAATTATATGATCCCCCAGTAATAGGGAAGGTGAGGGTTAAAGATTTGTATAAGTACTTTTAATAATGTAGACTAAACCTTAAAGCTTGTTCTTTGCATCACAGAGTATCAAAGCAAGTATTGTATTTATTACCAAATCACATTATAGAGTATGAATCATTCAACTAAAGGGGCTAACATTGATGTTTATTTATAGCTACACCTGAGCTCAGTTTGAATTTATAAGAATATTTTATAAGAATTTCTAACTATCAACAAAAAATTCTAATGACAGCCTGCAATGAGACTTGAGTCTTGCTCACTTTCTGGTTGGGGCTGCCAACTCTTTGGAGACAGCCTAGCAGATATCAAAGGAAGGAGGGCAATGTGCTGCTTCCTGTTCCTTTTCTTGAGGCAGATGTTTTGCCCCTGCAGCATTCGCACTGTTTGATAAAATAAAATACAAGGAAGGAGATGCACATTCATTTCAAAACCACTTTGGGGTCTAATTTTATTAGTAATGCATGTCTCATTTTTGTCTAATCCCAAATATAAAGATCTTTAATCTTTTAAACAACGCAGAATACTCCAGTCATCTTCTAAATCATGATCGTTGTACATAAGAATTGCCATTTCAGATCATAGGTTCGTCTTGCCCAGTATTCTGTATCACACAGGCAGGGAGTGGATGCTGACTATGGACACTTGTTTATCCAAACTGCTGCAACTTCCCACTAGATGGGGAAGAATAAGAAATATAAATAATATTCATAAGTTTGTAGCTATAGAAATAATTTTGTGAGGGAATTTTAATGTATATATTAAAAGTTAATCATATTTTTCATTAGTTAATAACAACTTCCAGGCTAGTTTTAAAAGTCTATCGGAACATCAGAGCTTCAAATTTCACTTTAGTTCAAGAACATTAATGTATTATTTGGAATTTTTTTTGAAATTTGTCTAGATACTTTGTGCCTTAGGGTTCCGCAGATTATGATTGACAGGGTGTATGCTACTTATTCACACCACATAGAAGCATAATTTGTTTAACCACATAAGAGTAAGCACATCTCTATGTATTACCTGTTGCTTACGTTGCAACAAGCATGGGTTATTTGCATAGTAAATGTAAAGCTATTTAAGTGCATAATGTGTTTCAGCCCCATAGTCATCTTTGTAACCTAATTGTACTCTGGCTAACTTGAGGGCTGCAAATGTCATAGCATTGATGGTGCTGGTTAAGTAACATCAGTGCTGTGGTATTAGGCCAGACATTGACTAGTTCTTGTCACTTTGAAGATTTATAGTGGCAGCCATGAAACTGACTGACTATTAGGGACTTGAAAATGATGGGAGCTGGTCTATTTTGAGGCTTTTAATACCACCATACTGAAAGTACTGTGTATTTAGGGTGCATTATTTACACTAAGTTTGGATAAGTGCATACATATTTTAGGTGAGTGTATAGCTTCTTTTCTGGTTCTGAGGCTGTGTGCTTAAATGCAGTACCTTGTACATTACTGTAGCTTATGCTGCACCTACAGTATGGTTTGAACTGTTTGCTTACCATCCTAACAAATTGTTTTTCTAGTTTAATTTCTATTTATGGTGCTCTTCATAACATTTTCTAGCCATAATAATTAGAAGGACATGGAGAAGCTTGAAAGAGTCCAGAGGAGAGCCACGTGCATGGTCAGAGGCCAAGAGAACGGGCCTTATGAAGAGAAGCTGTGAGCTATGGGACTCTTCAGCCTAAAGAAGCACAGGCTCAGGGGTGACTTGGTGGCAGCCTCTAAGTTCATAAGGGGTATGCATCAGAGTCTGGGGGAATGTCTGTTTACCAGACCACCCCAAGGGATGACAAGTCCAACAGTCACAAACTCCTGAAAGCCCATTTTAGGCTGGACATAAGGAAAAACTTCTTTACTGTCTGAGCCCCCAAGGCCTGGAACAGACTTCCCCCAGAGGTCTGCAAGCATGTACTCTGGACACTTTTAAGAAACATTTGGATTCTTATCTTTCTGGGCTCCTTTGCCTCTAGCTGACTTCCTGCCCCTTGGACAGGGGTCTGGACCCGATGATCTTACAAGGTCCCGTCTAGCCCTAGTGTCTATGAAATCTGTTTGTACTGTTTGAACATTAACTAGAAAAGTTGTTGACAGTGTATATTAATTCCCCCCCTGGAAACCCTCCCCCCCAAAAAACCCAACAACCCCTAAACAAATCTTGTTTTTATTCTGCTTTTGTTTGGCCCTTTCCTTTCCTTTCCTTTCCTATCAGACCATGGTTAAGATATTTTTTTTAAGTCATATCTAGGATCTGTTTTCTCTCTACTTTGTGTCCTATATGCTCTTTTCCTACCTTTTCCACTAGCTTTATCTTGTCAGATTCTTTTCCTTTCCCTGCTGCTTACTCTCATCTACATGTAATCATTTCACCAAATATACTCAGTCAGTGGTTTGAATATTACCTGCCACTTAACACCTAAGGACCAAATACTATTAACCAAAGAAAGTAAAAGATGAAAGAAGTAACAGGTTGGGTGCCATTGCTTGTGAGAAAGTAGGGTAGTTTTCTTTTCTTTTGTCCAATCGGCTGACTGCTTGCAGAGGGGAGTTTAAACTCCTAATGAGTTAGTATTCCTTGAACTCTTAAGTTTTATCCCATTACAGTAAAAGTTTATGTGACAAATCTTGAAAATCCTCTCTCAGTCCAATCCCATCTGACTGCTATAAAGGTTCTGGCTCTTTTTATTCCTTGCCTAAGCCATTTACCTGCTCCTGAACTAAGTTGGGGATCTTGGTTGCTCCAGTAAGGACTGTATTCTCTTAGTTCCTGGCAGCTGCATGTTCAAATTGTTATCCAAGTCTTAATTGAAAGTAAACTCTTTAAAGTTAGATCAGAGTATATTTGACCTCTTGAATATTGGTGGAAATTGCATGTAGTAGTTAAAGAAACAGGCTATTTGCAGACTTAAAAAAAATAAAGCAACACTTTAAACTCAGCGTGTTCCCAGGACAAGCCCAGTGCCTGCTCAGAAGAGGCAGTGTCTTAGTTGGACCTGGCTAACCTGACCAACAACTTTAGTGAGGCTTTTGGCACTTTTATCTAATAGTTGATTGAATCAGCTTTAGCTAAAAGTGCCAAAAAGCCTTGCTGAAGTGCCTGATCTATACAGGTGCGCCAGAGCCGGGTCCAAGTAACATAGCATGCTGCTTGTACTGGGAAAGTGCAGGGTATTTGTTTGTTTTTTGATTGTCTGCAAGCAGCCGTGGTGAGCAGAAAACATTCAGGGAAAAAGGGAAAAACCCAGTAAGAATAACTACGTGGAATCTTGCTACTCTTTAGTTGACCAGTCTTGAAACCACTTGCATGAATGAAAATAAGCTGGTACGTTAATATTTGCAGGATTAAAACCCATATTTTAAATTGAATAATTTATTGTTCTGTGAAACTACCCTTCAGTGGACTTAAATTACAAATAGCATAAAAATAATTTTTAAAAGGATCTACTTGCTTGTTAACAAATCATCTGTAAGAAAATCCAAAGAACCCATATTGTTGCTATGCACATAACTTTGAGAGTGCACAGCAGCAAGTAAATGCATTATCCCTTCTAATGACAGCATAGATAAATGACTTAGGTGCCTGTTCTAAGAACAACACACTTGTGTATTAGGAGAATAGTTTGACTTTGCCAAGAAAAAAATTGTTTTTTGTTGTTGTTGTTGTTGTTAAGTATTTCCATGTAGTAATCACATGGCAACATATGTCTTTTTTTCCTCGTGATTTACATTTGTTCCATAGTTTCCATTCTTCAATCATACATAGACTAAGTACAAACGGTCAAAAAGTCTGAGGCTGTATCGATTCAATCTGTGCAGTTAGTCTAAGTCAGTGGCTCCCAACCTTGGGTTGTGACCCATATCAGGGTCGGGGGGGAAGGGGGTCCGCCCCTTGCCCCACCCTTCCTGCCTGTGGCGCTCTCTTGGTACATGGTCTGTGTAGCTCTCACTGCCACTGTCTCCCGCAATCCGGGCCTGGCCCAGGCTCTGCTGGTGCCACTGGGCATGAGTGAGTTGGTGGTAGAAGTGGGGGTCGTGACCCGGATTTAGGTTCGCAGCAAAAAAAAGGTTGGGAACCACTTGACTAAGCTATGTAGATTGAACCCATAAGCAAGTGAACAGACATTCACTTTTGATTCTGGAAATGCAGCCACATGCCTGCAGTGGCCCAGCTCAGAAGATGGCAGGTGCTAGAGCACACCTCCCTGCTCAGCTGAAGCAGACAGCTTTGGCCAAAGCTAGGCTGCCCTCCCTGCGAGGTGGCAGGGTTTGCAGGGGGAGGTGCAAAGCATCCTGGGATGCTGGCGGACTGTGAGTTAACTTGAATCTTGAGGGGATTTGGGACAAAAGTTCAATAAACTGATTTAACCTAAATCAGTTAAGTCTGCTACATCTCTCTTGGGTTATTTTAAACCAGTTTTGACCATTTTGAAAGTAGTTTATGTGCCCTGAACTTCTGTTGTGTTAGAGAATTGAACTGGTTTCCAATGACTTTTACCAGTTTGTGCAACTTCTGTCCATAGCCATAATGCCTATGTTTAAGCAACACTTGTTATTTGCTTCTTGAGCAAGCTTGTTTTTTTCACATGCTCTTATTCACAATTCAAATACTTTTTTTTTTTTTGACGATTATGAGGAAACTTCAGTCAGAGCTTTTGAGTGTGTGGATAATGTGAGAATGCTGTTCTGTTGTATATCCAGAGAGCTACAAGTAAGATTTTTTTATTTTATTTTATATGTTCTTTTTAAACAGGACTGAGCTTTTTGAAGAGAAAATGCCTCTGGGGTGTACCTAGTGAAAAAACAAAGTGCTGATTTTTATAGAGCAGAACACATGGTATGAGGATAAAGGATTCAGCTCGAAGCTAATTTAAAACTAAAGTTTTGAGGATATTTTTCACCTAAATCCTGGGACAGATTGCTGAACTCAGGGCGGCCTTTGTGGGGAGGAGGGCGTGAATCGGAGCAAGCGCCACCAGCCCTTGGGGGGGCCCCCCAGAGTGGAGCGGAGCAGGGGCAGCTCCGCATCCAGCTGCTCGCTACCCTGCCAATGCCACTTCTGCCGCTGGCGGTGACAGCTTCTTCAGATCTGGGGCCCAGATTGGAGCAGGGGAGGAGCCCCGCATGGGCTGACTTGTCCTGGGCCTTGCGCCCTGCTTGGGTCAGCTTTGGCTGAATTCTTAGTAAATTAGTCACTTACTGGAGTGCATATGCAAACAATAATACCAGTAGGCTCTCATAAATGGTATTTAATTCTAAATATTTGAATCTCTTCTCCTCCCTGCTCTTTCGTACTCCTCTTATGACTTGAGATCCTTGCCCTCTGAGCCTAAGAAACATTTACTAGCCAGTGCTTCAGCATTTGTGTTCACTGCAGACATAGGATCTGATTCTCCTAGATCTAATGCGAAAAGCATTGATGTGTGCCTGTGTCTTTCAGTCTTTCAAAGAACACTTAGGTAGAAATAAATTCTGGAATCAGCAGCCTTACTTCTTGGTCACCAGTTTTGCTAATGCCTGCCCCTTCCTGAGCACCAGAACTAGCTGATCTGGGTTTGGTTCCTGTTTCTGTTTTAGCACCAAGTCTACCTGCAGGCCCTGGCATTGGTACTTAGTCATTTGTTAGAAATGCATTCCAGCAGGAAGAAGACTGAGATTGTTGACACAGAAGGAAGTCTTATGAAGTTGGGGAGAAACTGTTACACATCTTCTCTGCCTGTTATCTCAGGATTATGGAATCTGGCTCAGCAGCTCTTCACCACAGAGAAACCAGCCTTGAGTATGCTGATACCAGTTTTGGAAGGCTTCCTCCCCTGCCACTTTCCATGACCTTACATCTCATTCATATGCCCCCCCTCCCCTCTTTTTTTTAAATCAGCATCAGGAATTTATCATCCTTTTCCTGCAGTTGTCTACCTCTCCTGCTGTGGTAGTATTCAGCACCTTCAGAACTATTGACAAATATTGCAGTAGGAGAACACACCTAGAATGGGTCATCAGAACCTTTATTAGCTATTTTTCCCATTCAGGCAAAAGGCAAGGTAGTCATCACTATAAGCCCAAGATGGTTGAATCCTGTAAAGAGCATCTAGCTAAATTCTGTATTTGCCTTTGTACTGTTCCACCTCATTTTGAAGAAGTGTGTTTCCATGTTGTGTTTAAAGGGTGCGGTACTCTTTCCTTCCTGCCCCTTTCCAGTTCCATGTTCTTAGTCCACTAGTAATGTCTTTGCCCCAAGATGTATTTGAGGGGCTGGGATCGTTTCATTTTGCTTCTGTAAAGTAAAGGCAGAGCTGATTCTTCTGGATCAAGTGGTAGGGGAACTATTAAGTTACCAGGCTATAGTGATCACACATTGTTACTTTGAGACATCCTGCATCCAATTTCAGTGTCTGTCCCCCCTCCCCCAAGTAAAATCAGGTAGCTTGACAACAGTGGCTAAAAGGCCATAAAATCACCAGATAGGGCTGAAAACAGCTTATGAATGGGTATCTATGTCCTCAGGGCTTAGAAAGAGGGTTCTGTCTATTTCCTGCCCTAAGGCAATTTTCACAGTACAACACAAAGGTAATTCTTGAACAGTACTGATTATAACCTTATTTCTGTCCTGGGCTCCACAACATGGGCAACTGGTGTCTCCTGTGTCTGGGGTGGGGGGTCGCCCAGCATGTGGCACGCTGCTGATGTGCTTCCAGCAGAGCCAATTTCAGGGAGGGCAGTGCTGTTGTCTGTGCCCTCCTACCAGCTGGAGCACTGGTTCAGGGTGGGGGGGCACCAGCGTTCTCGGGGGAGGGGGGGATGTGCCCCCTTACACATCGCCTATGCTCCAGAGGAGAGTAGTGAGCAAAGTTGTGAAACTAACCTGCTGTGGTTGCAAAATAAGCTATAACACTAAGCTTCTTTATGCTGTCACTCTTTTTGAATTATTTTCTTTTTTCTTTTGAACCATTTTGTGTTCTGGAAGAGTTCTGTTAAATTTGAAAAGTGTACTTCTAAAAGGAGCTAGAACATTGAATTTCAACATAATTCTATTGTAGCATTAAAACAAATTTTAAAAAAAGAGTACTAGTCATATTATGACTGAAGGCTCAATAAATACAGCTCTAATAAGGAAGAAAAACAGATTATTATAATAACATAAAAATGAGGGTAACAAGTAAAACAAATGTTAAAGGAGTCTTAGGAATCTGTTTTTGTTTGTCTTTTTTTTTTTTTTTTAAACACAGCACAGGGTAGATCTATAGAAATCCTAATCTGTATTTATTTACTCACTGCAACAAGATGTGTACTTTATCGATTTGTTAATACATGCTTGATAGGATTCAGAGGTTTGATCTATAGCTTTGTGCCTCTCAAACATTCAGAATGTATTCTAATATACCAATAGAAGTTATTTTGCCATGCTGAAATAATCATGGATAGGGCTGGGCTGACTTGCAAGGAAATTAATCCATAGAGTCTAATTCTGCATGCTTGTAGCAAAGGTCACTATAATGACATTAGTGTAACACAGCTCTGCTTGTCTCTTGGCTTGTTATACAGGATGATATGTGTTTCTAAGTCAGTGGTTTTCTGTCCATTTTAATATTTAAAGTAGGTTTCTCTGTTGTGGTTCAGGTTTTTTTTCCCTTCCTTGCCTTGATTTTTAAATTCTGGGTGTCTCTGCTTTTCTGTAACTGATTTGCTGCTCTTGTTTTGTTTCTGAAGTACCTCCAGCAAAAGGGTCTTGAGAACTTGTGCTATTTAACATACGCCTGATCACAGAAGAACTTTACCTACATTGACTTTAATATGAAGTCTGGCATGGACCATTACTTCACTGATTATAGACATGAAAAGGGTTTTTTTTTTTTTTGAGTATAGGAAAAGAAGAAAACTTCAGCTTTGGCAGTTTCTATATGTGTACTTTTTTTCCTCTTTTATCATTTCTGACAAATAGATCAGTATCAAAGGGTGACAGATTGGATTATGCATCATCATATCTAGTTCATACTGCTTTTCATCTTGGATCTCCAGGTTTTATGAAGTGGAATAAGTATCTGGAGGCCTGTGAGAGGTGTAGTTCTGTGTATCTAGTGTACTGGTCTTCCACTGGCTATCGTAGTTCTCAAAACTATTTTTGTCTGCTCTCTTAGAACAAAGAGGTGGGTTAGTGTCCCTTGAATGAAGGCTTGATTGCTGGTATCTATTACTAGGTCTGTTCTTTTGCATTCAAAATGATACATAGGGCCCTTTCATATTGGTGCAGAATTGGCTGTCAACACCTCACCTTCAACACATGACATGGAAAATGCCTGTAAGATGCAGACAAAACGATGGTAAACAATAGTTCTGATCAGTGTTGATCTGTGAAATATTTCAGAATATCAGTGGTAGCTAGGGTTGAGTGAACAACACCTAGTGAATAACTTGCTAAACCTTGTTCCCCCTATTCATGGGTTTTTTCCAAAACCAGTTTTTGTTACAATGTCAGGCTACTTAGAATTACTGGGCAGGTGCTATCTAAAAAAAATTGGTCTTATTATAGATGGGGGGGGTGGGGGTGGCAGAGATGCAGCCTACAAAGCCCTACAGTCCAGCTCGTGGGTCTCAGATTGACCCTGTGCACTTTATGCAGCACATGCCAGCCCCGGGAGTTCTGTACATGGCGTGTGGCGCTAGATCTGGGGCTACAAGTAGTACCCGCAGCGTGGGGGCCAGTATGGTGTGGGTGCTGCACTCGGCACCTACCCCGTGCTGGCCCTGTGTCATGTGCAGTGTGAGCCCTGGATCAGGGCTGGCATGTGCTGCATACATTGAATGGGGCTGGACTTAGTGTGTGCTGTGCACACAGCACAGGGGCATAATGAGCCCTGCATGTTGGCTCTGTGGTTTGTGTACATTGGCCTATGGATCATCCCTGCATGTTGGAGCAAGTGCACAGGGCTGGGCTAGCATGGGCACCTCATGCGGCATGCACTTCGTGCCATTTTTGCATGCAAGCCCAGAACCAAGGCTGGCTAGCACCTCATACAGTGCACAGGACTGGCTTAGGCCATGCATTGCATGAAGTGTGTGGGGGCCGGTCTGTGGGTCCAGTTTGTCCTGCAGACGGGCCCTACACCCCTCACCCAGCCTGTAAGGCTGGATGCATTTGACAGTCTGCTGTAGATTATTCCTGAATAATGTTTTTTGGTAGTTGATATTTTTGAGTTTAATTTTCTTTAGGTCCCATGTCACGGCAGGCTTACTATATTAATACTGCTTGTTCTGTTTACATTGAGATTTCTTATGCAAGTCCTGTTTACGAGCTTAGAATTTGTTTTCTGCAAATGTTAAACAATTTATTGTTTACAACAATTTTTTTAGTGCACTTGATATTTTTAACTTCAGTTAATGAAGTAGAGGGCATGATGATCAGGATGTCTCCATTCTTTTTCTTTGGCTCTGTCAAAGTCTTCCTATACAGTACTGATCGTGGATAAAAACATCAGCCTGTCTGCTCTGTCTCTCTGTGTGATGTAGTGATATCACTTCTTTATGAAGGTATAGGATACAAAGCTGGCGCATAGTTCCATGACAAATGGCACAACTTTCATGAATGCACTGACAGATAAGCATACTAGTTTGACTGAATCTTCATAAGCCCAATATTATTTTGTTCATCTAGATCTAGCAGATGTTGTGTTGTCCTTGTTTTTTGGCATATTCTGCTCAGGGAGCAAGCATTTCAGACTCTGATTTAGGTCACAAACAAAAAGAAAGGTCTAATTCCTAGGAATGAAAAGCCAAACATTTGATATGTGAGCAAACCTTCTTAAAATCAAGGAGTTGCATACACGTAACTCAGAATAATATTTGGCTCAGAGTGAAGCTTGTGTTGGAAAAGTTAATTTGAACCATTTTTAGGTTGAAGAGCAATTCAAATTTAGAATTAGCAGCCATCTTATTTTCCTGAGTGGCATATGTAGGTCACTGTCCCTTCCTTCCCCTACCTCCCCAGCCCATTATTTGCTTATCTGAGTATCTATTTGAATGCTGCCTATACTTCATGTGAAGCATAAATTTTATTTTTGTTTTCATGCTGCATCTGGGAGTCTAGACTAGGATATTCCTATTCCTATTCCTACTCCTAGTCTTATAAATACTTTTAAATCTCATAAGAAAGCATGACATTTGAAATTTATTTCCTTATCCTTACTAAATTTTCCTGCTGAGATGTTTTGATCACTTTGTTAAATTAAAGGCACATCTTTAAATAAAGCTTTGTGTTTCTGTGGATGTAGATTGTGGCTTATTTTGTTTCTAAAACTTAAATTGTTTGGAGAAGCAAGGGGGCTATTGGGTAATTCACTTGGTGCATGGGAAAGCTTAGTATTAAAAGGAATCAATTAAGTAAGGCTTTTCTGGTTCCTACAGACATAGTTATAATGCATGTCTTATTGGGACCTTCAGCCTTTGAAGATGTTTTATGTTAAATGTTTCATAATCTTTTCTTATTCTTTTTTGCAGGACTCCCTTGCAATTATGGAGATTTAGAGGAATTAGACAGTGTGGAGGGGGAATCCCCCTCCCCACTCTTTAGTTGACTTCTGGATTTTTTTCGTTGGACAATAAGAAGACTTTTGTTGTATAAAATGGAGTAATAGAAGACTTTATAGATATAACTTTATATTTATAAAATATTTATTTTGTTCAAGTGCCAAACCGAGCAGCACAAAGATTCTCATGGCAGCTTTGTAAAACTGAGTCTAAGTACTTGGAATCATGAATTTCCAGAGGCACTGTATTATAGTGTGCTGAAATCTGAGTGCCTTGTTATTCTTATTGGCTGTTACTTTTTAAGGAGGGAACAGTTCTGAAAAGTAAAGATGACTACTTCCATGCCTGACTGCACTTTGAAGTGTCGCTCTCTGCAGCATGCTTTGGATGTTATTTCTGTAGTTACCAGAGGAAGCGAAGGCCAGGTGAAAGCCTTTCTCTCTTCTCATTGCTACAATGCAGCAACTATAAAGGATACTTTTGGCAGGAATGTCCTCCATGTTGCTTCCTCCTGTGGCAAGAAAAGTGTGGTAGATTGGCTTACAGAGGCCAAAGGAGTGGATTTACTGGCAAAAGACAAAGAGTCTGGATGGACAGCTTTGCACAGAAGCATCTTCTATGGCTACATTGATTGTGTTATGTCATTGATTAAGGTTAGTATCCAGCTTAAGTATGTACTGTGTATTAAATTGATGTGTGCCAGATATGTGCTGTTTGGTCTGGTATCAATGGCTTTTTCTATATTCAGAGTTTTGTTAGTGTAACTGAAGATACACTTTTAGGTTTTTTTTTAAACCTGGTACAAACCCTTTGAGGAAACCTTTAATTCAGTGTAAACCTGACAAGTGTTGATACAGTTAAATTTTAATTCTTAATAGCTAACGAAAAATCATTTCAAACTGTGCAGGGTTAAGTTTGGATTACAGAGAGGTGTCACACCTGGATCCTGGATGTGACTTTTTGTTTTTGTTTTTTTTATGCAATCTGATCCCTGCACCTGCAAGGAGCCCTTTTGATAGGCAAGGTGCTCCAACAGTATTCATTTAGCACCAAATTGTAGATTGCAAAGTACATCAATAGAAGTGTTTTGTAGTAATGAAAACAGTTAAACAGAGTAGTGTACTTTATCTTGTGGTGTCTGCAGCTCAAACATGCAACAAGTATATGAAAGTGAAATAGATTGAAACTGACTGTTTAGTGGGGCTCTAGTTCTGTCCTGTTGGCCAGTTGGTCACTAGATGGAAGAAGGGTGGGGGACGGGTCCTGTCCTTTTCTTTTCTTTTCTTTTCTTCCCTAGTAATGCAGCAGTCCCTGGTGGCAAAGAGGGCAGAAGAGAGCCAGACATAAAGAAATAATGTTACCTTTTTTGGTATAAGGATTTGAAGCCATTTATTCCCAATCTTCCTTTCCTGGTATCAGTGATATGGAAGAGAGGAGACCTCCTGTTTAAAGTATGCTTAAGTTTTGCTCCAGGAAGGTCAGTTTGTGATAGTATGCCACTTGAGAGAGATTTGTTTCTTTCTTGCCTACAGCGGCTTATCTTCTTGTGAAATTTGGGAAGGAAGCAGATTAGAGTTGTCAACTGTCTGTAAATTACTAAATTTATAGACAGTTGGTAAAAAAAAATCAAGCTAAAAATGGCTCTCAAAGTCCATAAAAATAAAATCAAAAAACTTTAGCTTCAGTAAACACACAAAGCAGCCAGAGCTGCTTCACTGATTCTCTGACAGAGCACAGCAGTATCTGTGTGGGAGCCCAGCATCTTGCAGGGAGTATTTTTCTTTTTTTCTTTTTTTCAGGGGTTTGTAGACCCCTTCCTTCCTCCCTCCCCCGCCCCCTGCCCGCCATTCTTTGAGGGTCTGTGCTCAGATGGAGAGAGTGGTGGCTGAGTGTTGTGGGGGGGGGCACATCAGGGTGTAGGGCTGAGTAGGCAACCTCTGGTGTAAAACCAGTGCTGCAGTCAAGCTGCCTTTCTAACTGAAGAAAAAATTAGTTTAATGCAAACTTTACTGACAACCAGTCTTATTTACTATGGTTGCTGTTAAACCCTTAAAACTGAACCCATCCCTTCTAATGGGTCTGGCAGCAGGGCATTTACATTTTATGTACAATGTATATCAGTAAAAACATGTGTTGGTAGCAAAGGTTTGGGTTGTCAATAAAAAGTTTGTATCCTGTCAGTAGAGAGAGATTTCTTGGGTTGGCTACCGTAGTATAGGCACCATCTCTTGAAACCCTTAAATATTGTTTACCCGTTATTACTTTCTTTTCTGCTGTATGTTTCTTGATGGCCTGGTATACTTACTCAACATTTACACATTGAGTCCAATTACCAGGTCAGCGTATGTGAGTAACAAATTACAGGCATACCTTGTTTTATTGCGCTTTGCTTTATTGCGCTTCGCAGATATTGCGCTTTACAAATTGAAGGTTTGTGGCAACCCTGTGTCGAGCAAGTGTATCGGTGCCATTTGGCTCAGATGATGGTTAGCATTTTTTAGCAATAAAGTATTTTTTAATTAAGGTATGTACATTGTTTTTTAGACATAATGCTATTGCACACTTAATAGTCTACAGTATAGTGTAAACATAACTTTTATATGCACTGGGAAACCAAAAAATTTGTGTGACTCGCTTTATTGCGATATTCGCTTTATTGCGGTGATCTGGAACCGAACCCGCAATATCTCTGAGGTATGTCTGTATAGCAGAAGAGCAACTGCTTTCATTGAAGGCACTCAATGTGAACAGAAGATTCTTCTATACTTCAGCTAACATTCTGTTGTACTTCTGCTTTTGAAAGCATGGGAACAGATTTCCTTGTTTTAGGTCGTGACTGCTTCTGTGTTTAGTAATAATTAAAGTTCCGTAGGCAATAAAATGGTCTGTCCAGTTGAGCCTTATGGTAGACTTACTTTTGGAATAAGTACATTTCTGTTAACCCTAATTTAGTCTTAGTAAGCTATAATCATCTTTAGAATTTTGCATTTAATGTCTTGCTCATGAGACTTGTTCATAGAACATAGTGATTTTGCAAATATTAACTGTAACTGGAACAATGGAGGAATATTTATCAAATTCATTTCTTTCCTTTTTATGAAATGAGAAAAAAATCAGTAAATATTGTTCTTTTTTTGTGTTTACATTCAGCATGGGGTTAGTTTGTATACCCAAGATAAAGAAGGTTTATCTGCCTTGGATCTTCTGATGAAGGATAGACCAGCTTATGTAATCTTCAAGAAAACTGGTAGGGCATCAAATAATAGCTCATCCTGCAGGATTCTCTGTCTTCTACGAACCTTGTGTTTCTGTGTGTGCATGCATGCTTAAGCTTTTGTATAAACCATGCTATTTTTAATTTGACTAAACACAGCTTGAAGTACCATATCGTTAGTAATCGTTATTGTCTCTTGATAAAAGCACAAAATAAAAGCTTGTTCACATATGCCAAATGTGAAACATTTGATGCTAGCAACAATTGAAATGTTAGAGTAGGCAAGAGTGATTCTATTTGTTCCTTTTAAATTGGGGTGGACAATTATTTCAGCCTGAGAGCTACTTAGGGGGTTTTGGTGAGTTGTTGTGGGCCAGGTCTGCAGCCCAGCCTCCCCTACAACCCCTCCACTCCCAACAGGTCACCAAAACTCTCTAAGTGGCTGTGCTCTGCCTTGGGCCAAGCAGCTGGTATGGGGCCATTGGTGGGTGGGTATTGGCGTCTAGGAGTGGGATGAATGGGCTGGACCTGGTCTCGGGTTGTGTGGCTGTGATAGTACAGAGCCAGGGCCGGTGCCTGGGGCAGAGCTACAGTGCGCTCCCTACACACTGCTGAGATGGGCACCAGTTACATGGGAAGAGGATCACGGCTCTGCCCTGGGCCCTTGTTATGTGTTGTTACCATCTTGGGGTTTCAGTGGAGACTGGCCGGGCAGGGTGCTGAGCCAGGTGGATGGGATTGGAGGTGTGGGCAGGTGGGGAGTGGCATCCAAGAGTGGGATGGGGCTGGGTCTAGGATCTTGCCTTGTTGACAGTGTGGGGCCATGTCTCAGGCCAGTGGCATGCAGTGAATGGATCACAGCTTTGGCCTGGCGCTACACTGTCACTGCCCTGTGAACCTGGCCCTGCCCGCCCAGCTCCCAGATGCTGCTTTCTGCCCATCCATGGCCCCATCCCATCCACCTGGCTGCATGCCCTTTCTGTGTGGGTCCCAGCACTGGGTGTGGGGCAGATAGGCTGGGTGTCTGGGCAGTTGGGCTAGGTCCAGTGGTAGCTGTGGCAGCTGGAAGGTGCTGCTGCTGCCAGGAAATGAGTCTGGCCGATACACCACCCCAGTCCTGCTGTGTGTACCTGCGGGTGGTGGGACCAGCTGCACGTGCCACGGCCTGGACTGACCCCTGTGCCTGGGCCAGGTTGGAATGGGGTGCCTGCACCTGTGGGCCATATTTTGCCTACCCTTGTTTTAGATTCTCATGTATTCTGAGGGAGGGGAGGTGGCTGGGGAAGGGGGGGAATTGAGACCGTACTGACTTTAAGAAGTAATTCTGTCTATGAAACTTAAGTTACTCCTGGTTTTCAACAGAATTAAGAGCAGAAATAGTATCCTAATTTTGTTACTCGTCAAAGGATTGTTAGAGCAGCTTTTCAATTTCCTTTTTTTTTTTTTAAAGTAAGTAATTATGACAGCTAGCATGTTAACTAGTATACAACTGGCTCCTTGAGAATATGGATGTAAGAATAGTCTTACAAGTTAAAATCCTTGAAAATTTCTCCTTATCTACATAAACTACTTCCATTGCTCAAGTTAACTAAAGCTGAAGGGAAAAAAACCATGAAAAAGGAACTTCAATAAAGGTGCATAAATCAGTATTTTTAAACTTATAATCTAAGATGATGTTTATCTGTTTGCTCTTTTACTTGGTTAAATATTTACAGTGTTACTTGGTTGCATAATATCTTAGGTTATTTCTGTTATTCTTAGAGTACATTTAAAAAAATTAAACACTATTTCATGATTGTTTTCATTTTTTTTTTCCTTCTTTTCTGCCTCTAAGCAGTACTGAATTATTTGGCAATCTTGTTTTCAGATCTGCGTATTCGCTACTGATTTTGATTTTTATCAGAGAAGAAATAGACTTTTAGTCTTTCCCCCCAGTAAAGTTATTCTTGAACAAGAAAGAGCAAAAGTACTTCTGATGCAAAAGTTACTTTTTTTTTTTTTTACAGACCTGCAAAATTTAAATACCCCATCAAATGTAACTACAGTGATCCTAGAGTGTGGATTCTGATCTGTATAACTGTTCATGGTTGTAAAATTAGTAGGGTAATTTGTGCAATTCTGTATTAAAACTTCGCATGTACAGTAAATGTTTTCACTGGTGATTGCTTTATATGAAAAAATATCAAGACATACTTGTGAGTCTGAGAAATAATGTAAGGGGACACTTTGGTCTCGAGTCTTTCTTGTTTAATAATGTAAATTGCCATAATGTTTCTTTTTTTAAAAAAGGCTTGTTTTAATAAAACCTTACTTATTTTAAAATGGAGTTTTAAACATAAAATGGCGATAAATTTAATTTCTCTCTCATACAGCAGCTGGTTTAGGTGGAATTTTGTCATTGCATTGTAGATCCCACAGAAGTCTACACTTGGGGAAACAACATAAACTTTACTTTGGGTCATGGTGGTCAGCAGAGTAAACACCATCCTGAATTGATAGATCTGTTTCCTCGGAATGGACTCTATATCAAACAGGTATTCTGAAACCTAATACAGGTATCTTATCTGCATATTGTTGTGTAACCTGAAAGACAAACAATGTATATACACCTACTGTAATGAGTCAAACTTATCTGCAGAGAAGTCTAGACCAGTGGTGCTCAAAGTTTGTTGGTCCAGCAGGCCTGATAAGCAGCATGGGGCCTGTTTGTGGGCTGGATAGAGCCCTGTGGGCCTGGATTAGTCCTGGCCCTTTCTGGTCCTGTGCACCCAACACAGGGCCCAGGACTCCCCATGAGTCCCAAAATTTAGCAGCAAGGGAGCAGTACCAATGTTCCCCACCACCAAATTCTTGGACCTGTTAGGAGCTGAGGAACCCTGCTGGCTGAGGATTGAGCACCTCTGGTCTAGGTAGTGCAGCTGATCTTCCTAGCGCTCATATGCACAGTCCTTGCTGCATTGGTCTACCATATATTTTCCTTTTAGTACCTGGACTGATCATTCACAGATCTTTTTGTAGATGGTGATGAATATAAAAGTGTGCATTACTGTTTTGATTGGTAGCCATATCAAATTCTTAAGCTCCGATGCAAAATTAACTTTTGTGTAAGTAACAGGTTAAATATTTCAGTTCAGGCATATGAAGCTATTTTAATTTCCTAATAACTTGTGTCATTTAGACAGTGAGCTGAAGTTAAGGAAATATCTTGATAAAGTTTTTCTCTGTTCAGGCTTCATACACAGGTCCAGTATGTTGCAGGATAAGTTATCACAAGGAAAAACTGACAGTCACCTGGTCCTTCATATAAGACTTTAGTTGCCACAGTATATCATATCATACCATATATTTACTCTTTAGCCTGGAGAAAAGAAGGCTCAGGGGGGACATGGTGGCAGCCTATAAGTATATAAGGGGGGTGTACCAGGATCTGGGAGAACAGTTGTTCACCAGGACTGTCTAAAGGATAACAAGGACTAAGCCACAAACTTCTAGAAGCCCGATTTAGACTGGACATAAGGAAAAACTTTATAGTTTGAGTGTCCAGGGTCTGGGACAGACTCCCCCCAGAGGTGATGCAAGCACCTAATCTGGATTCATTCAAAAGGCATTTGGATGCTTATTTTGCTGGTATCATTTGGCCCCAGCAGACTTCCTGCCTCTGGCAGGGGGGCTGGACTCGATCTTGTGAGGTCCCTTCCAGCCCCTAATGTCTATGAAATCTATAAACACGAGCCCCTAATGTCTATGAAATCTAGAAACATGAAAAACATGTCCATGGAAACCATTATTGGAACTTGAGAATTATCAGTTGAACCAGCATATTGAGGAAATAATTTTGCTGCATTCTTAGGTTGTAGTGTAATTCAGTGCGTTTTATACAGCTCCTGTGATTTAAGACCATAGTGGTGGCCTTGACAAAAACCCAACAGATGCAATGTTAATTTGTTAGGCTGCTGTTGTCTAAACATGGACTTGTATATTTACTAAAGCATTAGGTCTGGTCCGCTAGTTTTGTGTGTTGTTAGATTACTATAAATGTAAAATCACTTTAAATTTATAGTAATCTAACAAGTTGACTGGTAGTGCCTATTTTATAATTTTAGCTATGAAATTACTAATGATTAAGGTATAAAACTTCATTTAAAGTAAACAGCTAACAGAGTGCAGTGCAGCTATAAGAATTTAGTTCTCTCTCAACCCTTATTTATCAGGATTTTTTTTTAATGGTTTATCACAGCCTGAAAATGATGAAAATTAACTTGCTTATGTGTCAATGTCTTGTGGGTATGGCACAGGACTTGGGAGGTAGGTATTTATGTTGTTTGCGCTACACTACGTTTCCTGGACTGTAGCAAAGGATGTTAGTTGTTCAGTGCTCTTTGGTCTCTAGACCTTTCTAGTCACTGGGTTGTTTCTGGTGGGAGGGTACCATTGTTTCCAGCACCTGTTCAGGCAGCCCTGAATCATTGACAAATAGATGCCAAAGCTGACCTCACTTTCACAAGGTGCAAGATTATTTTGCCTTCTGCCTCACTTTTATGGATGTTCTCCCAAAGCTGGAGGTGGATGCAGGAGGCCTGTGCAACCTAGGGGAAATCTTGCATGGGCAAAATGAATTGGTCAGGTAAGCTTGTGAGGAGGCTTTGTGCTTTCATAGAAGGGCTAGAGAATTGGGGTCCTATGTGAGCCCAGGAATTATTTTACATTTGTAACTGAGACAATTTTAGTTCCTTAATATCTGTAGAAGCAATTTTGAAATCATTGCCTCTTTCTTAGACTTAAAAACTAATTGATCAAGGTAATTTTTCTCAAAATAGTGCTTTAAATCATTTGATTATGTTCATAATTGGTTCTATAAATGTTTATATAACTTTACGAATAGCTACTCCACACTTTCTTTATAGTATATTGTACAATATTTTCCTGTGTTTTAAACCAGTCTTCCCGTAAACTTGCTGTTTGAGCTAAATAGTAATAATAAAAAAACCCAAACAAAACTTGAATTGACATTAAACAATAACATGTATGTTGTTTTTTCAGGTGGTCCTGTGTAAATTTCACTCTGTATTCCTTTCCCAGAAAGGACAGATTTATACTTGTGGACATGGTCAAGGAGGACGCTTGGGTCATGGAGACGAACAAACATGCCTGGTATCTTAGATTACAACTATATATTTAACCAGAGAATTGTAATTTCTCATAGGGAACCTAAAAATTCATTAAAGTATTTCCCAAGTGCACTATCAAGGTGCACTTTTTATTTTCATTCATTTGGGAATTTTTTTAGCAATAACAATATTTTTTGGAAAACAATGGATAAATCACATTTAATATTTTAAATTTTTCTTAAAAGTTTTAAAATGCTTAAATATATTCTTTGCATAGTGCGTAATTGCAGTACGTATCAGGAAATAAAAATTGTGAGTTCATTTTGGTGATGTGCACCTCATTCTTTGCAACTTTAAAATATTACTGGTCATTTCCTATTTATTTATTTTTTCTGAGAAACCTGTCAGTAGAATGAGAGTGGGCAAAGTTTTGAGAAATTGTAATGTTTAAGCCTGTATCTTGCAACATTGTGTACTGCAAAGTCTCTGTTGGCTTGATTTAGTATAACCATTATGACCTATGAATTGCAAACCATAAGTGACTAAGTGCCATGCAAGTACCAGTATAATTTTAGACCATATATATTCAATAAATGTTGCACATCTCAAAAATATAGGCTAGCAGAATTATTTGGAGAATGTTTAATATCTCTTCTAAAACCAGGGTTCAAATACTAGCTGTCTTATGAAAAAGTGTTAAAGATTTTGCTGTGGGTTTTGATGTACAATGGATGATGGATGTTGTAGAAAAACTTAAAACGTGTTGTGAATTGTGGTTTTAGTTTTAAAATTGTTTTTCTGAATAGGTGTAGAAGCAATTATCTTGGAGAATCTGGATTCTCCTCTTTATGGGATAATGCTGTAACTCTAAACATTCTTAACATTTTTGAGCCTGCACCATTATAGTCTAAGAGGGCTGATAAATGCCCCATGCATGGGCACATCTGCAGCATGTATGCAGCCAGGAGCCCAGCCTGGTGGCTTGGAGAACAGTATCTGGCTGGTAAATCTGTTGCGAAGGAAGGGAAGGGGCGTGGTGGGGGCAGATGGAGGCCCCCCACTGTGAGGGTGGGGAGTGGAGCTGGGCCAGGGGCAGGGAAGACATTGCACAGCTGGGGAGGGGTGCAGAATGGAGCTGTGGCTTGTCCAGAGTGGGGTCAGCTCCTGCTGCCCCCGCTGCCCTCCTCAGGACAGTAGTCAGGGAGGCACTCAGAGCCCAGGGTGTAGCTAGTATGGGGGTCCAGGAAAGGTGGTCCTTCGTCAAGGAGGCTATCCTTGGGGCCCAGCAGGACGCAATTCCTCTGCGTAGGAAGGTGGGAAAAGGGTCCAAGAAACCTTCATGGCTGAGTAACGATATCCAGGCTGGCCTGAGGGCAAAGAAAAAAGCATACTGGCAGTGGAAGCAAGGGGCAGGGACAAAGGAGGAGTTCAACTCCCTGACCCAAGCTTGTAAGGATTTGTTAAGGGAGGCTGAAGCAGCACTGGAGCTTAGATTCGCTTCTGGGGTTAAGGATAACAGAAAGTCCATCTTCAAGTATATAGGTAGCAAGAAGAAGTCTCAGGATAACATTGGGCCACTACGAGGCAGGGCAGGGCAGTTGGTGACGGACGTGCGAGAGAAGGCAGAACTCTTCAACAAGTTCTTTGCCTCCGTGTTCCAGTCTGCTGACAGTGGGGTGCTTTCGGGTGACAGCGTAGAGAGGCCCAGGAAGGATGCGAGTCCCCCGACTGTTAGTTCAGACCTAGTTAAGGATTACCTGGAGAGCTTAGATGTGTCCAGGTCGGTGGGCCCAGATGACCTTCATCCGTGGGTGCT
>NW_017728918.1:65087864-65095815 GCF_001723895.1 Crocodylus porosus | reverse complement strand
TGCCCCCATCCCCCCGGTTCCCCTTCCCTTCCCCTTCCCCTCAACAGATGTATCAGCTCAACGATAGTCTCCAGGTTGCCCAGCTGCATATTGGCCATCAGATTATTATCAGCTGATACGGCTCCTTAAAAATTGGCAATTGGTATTGGCTCAAAAACTCTCCATTGGTGCACCCCTAGTAACTACCATATTTCCATAATTTCTTAAAGAATTAATTTGGATTTCTTTTTCTTGTGAGGATTTTCTGTTAATTTTTTGTTTGCTTGTTTGTTTTAACTTGGCTCATAAATAATTGGCTTTATTTTTAACACTCCGTCAATCTTTTATAGGTTCCCAGACTGGTAGAAGGTCTAATTGGCCATCAGTGTTCCCAGGTAGCAGCAGCTAAGGACCATACTGTTGTTTTAACAGAAGATGGATATGTTTATACCTTTGGCCTAAATACTTTCCACCAATTAGGCATTCTTCCTCCTCCTCCTAACTGCAGTGTTCCCAGACAGGTAAAAATAACTGTTAGTCTGTTCTTGGGTCTTTTTCTCACTGAAGGCTCTCAACATTTTAGGGATAATGGAATTTATTTGTGAGGTCAAATTAAAATGTTAGGATTGCATCCCTCTGCTTTGGGGTATCCTGTTCCTAGAAACTATTTTAATTAGGGATGTCAATGAATAGCCATTAACGGGTACGATTAATGTGTTAATTTATTTTTGCATTAATCACTGCTGGTGCTGGGGGAAAAGTGCCTCCTCCCCTTTGCTGTGTGCTTGGCCCTGCGTGCTGGGGGAAAAGCGACCCTTTCCCCCTCACTGCTGTTGGCCCACACACGTGTCCAGCAAGCAGCCAGGCAGGGTCCTGGGAGCAGATCTGGCAGCTGGATGCAGGTAAGTGTATAGGGGCAGGGGTTCGAAGGCCAGGTCTTGGGGACTGTGTAGGGTATGTGTACATGCATGTGGGGGGCCAGGTGACTGCTGGTGCCTGGGGGAAACTGTCCAGGCACTGAGGCTGTGGCAAGGCTGAGTGAGGCGCCTTCCCCTCCAACAGGGGAATAGGGTGGACTCTTTGATAGCAGCAGGGAGCTCTGTGGCCAGACCCACGGTACAGGGGCTGGTGCCTATGCTTGCAGGGGTTGGGCAGGGTCAGGAGCGCGGGGCAGTGGCAATACCAGGGGGCTGCGGGTCAGGAGTGCAAGGCACTGGCAATTATAAATAAATAATAGAATTATCTAATAGAATAAATGGGGATTCTATTATTGTTTAACTGCGCAATTAAAATTGCGATTAATCGCAGTTACATAATTTTTAAATCTCGTGATTAATTGCGATTCATTTTTTTAATCGTTTGACAGCCCTAATTTTAATATCTGAAATGGGTAATGCTTTGAAAAAAATATTAAGAGGCAAGAAGAGGAACAATGAGCGCTAGGTAATTTTTCACAGTGAATGACACTTCCTGATGGTTGTACAAAGTGAGTAGTGGTTTCAACCAAACAAGTTTGTCAGAGGTGGTAATTTTCTTCTGAGACATAAAAGCATCTTTAAAGCAGTACATGCATACTACTTTACATACTGCTTCAGGGAAGCTTCCTTAGGTGTGAAACACCAAGGAAAGCACTCAACAGTGCTACAATATGCAGCAGTTAAAGACTAAGTGTGAATAGCGGTTCTTACAAAACTGAAAAGAGAATTTTGGGAGACAGAAATGCCTCAAGGTATGGTGCATCTTCTATGCATTTGCAGCATTTACCTTAGGATCTTTAATGACCATGAATAATAATGACTTAGTATTATTGTATATTTTTACATACCCCACACACCTTGTTTTAGGCAAGACAGAATGGAGAAAAAAAGATTATTCCAGTGTTATAGCCTTATATAATGAGGGTAGAGCCTAATCTTCAGTTTGCTTCCCCTTCCCTTCCTGGTCAAGCAAAAAATACAGTTTTAACCATTTCACAGCTGAATTGTCATCAGCTGAGCCAAAAAACTGACATTTGTAGCTGCTGCTGAAGATTGGATTCCCTGGACAGATCTATGATTTTGAAAATATCTAAAAATAGTCTTCAGGGCTTTGAAATAGGAGGAGAGAGGCCAGGAGTAGTTAAATTACAAATTCTTCCCCCAAATTGTCAAAGAAAGGATAACTTGAGTGGTGCCATTATTAAGATCATTACAGGCAACCCCGGCTTAGAGCTATTTCGCTTAGTGCTATTTTGCTATAATGCTCGTTTGAAATACCTGATTTCACTTAGTGCTCAGCAAGTTTCATTATAACACTTGCGGTCGCCATCTTGGGTCATCAGGTACTTTGTTTCACTTAATGCTTGTTTCGCTTATCACTTGGTTTTTCAGGAGCCAGTTAAGAGCACTAAGTGGGGGTTGCCTGTACACAGGAGAGTATGTAGTTGACACCTGTTGAGTGAAGAACAATTAGTAATTAGAATTAGAGTCTAATAAGCAATGAGGTCAACTGACTCCTATGTTGCCTGAATAGAAACGCTAGTGCTGCTATTCTTGGCAGAAAATCACTTTCCCTGCTCCCCCACCCCTAAAGAGATGCATCCCTGTTTGGAAGGCTAATTTTTGGGGAAAAGGTCTGTGTGGTATGCAAGTAAATACCATATTTTGCTTATGATGGCTGGAATTTTTAGCTTTCCTTTTGAGTATTTAAAATAGAGGCTTTCAGTACTGTGAAAATTTAATATTTTGTGGCATTTGAACTTCCTTTGGATGCTTTTTCCCCCTACATGTTGTGCCACACCCAACCCTATTTAATGTTTTAGATGTGATTATAGCCTAAGGTACCATTGCTAAGTTTTGGCAGTTAGAGAAAATAAATTCCCCTGTCACTGATGGAGAAGTATCTTGTTATTTGAAACTATCCCTTTCTTAACTTCTAACATTGTAAGAACTTTGTTATTGTCAAATAAGCAAGTAACTTTGATGTAGGTGGACAAACTTAGGACTTGAATTGAGAGAGGTTTTGTTTTTTTTATACTTAGGTAAAAAATCTTAAAGGTAGAACAGTGGTTGGAGTGGCTGCAGGCAGATTCCATACAGTGCTATGGACTAGAGAAGCAGTGTATACCATGGGACTGAATGGTGGGCAATTAGGTAAGATAATACTCTAAAAATCAGCCTTTAAAATATGGTGCTTATTATGGTACTGTAATTTATTAGAAAAGTAATTAAATGTTGGTATGTATGTTATCTTCTATTTTATTTGGCTGATAACATACTCTTCTCTTCCTTCCTCTCCTTTGCTGTTGTTAATATTTGAGGATAAGAGTGTGACCAAGGAAATACAGTGTTTGGCCATATGGATTTGTTTGGCCAGCTTCTTGCTCCAATGTCTTGTGTGGTCTGTTCCTGAAGTCTTTCAGGATATTGTTGTTTTCATTTCAGTGTCCCTTGGTGTGCTTGTGCCTTGTGCCAGCTGTCTACCCTCTGCTGCCCTGAACAAGTTATAAAAGAATCTTCAACTTCCCCTCTTTGTGAACATGCTACTAATAATTCTTTCCTCTAGTAACTTTTAGGAAAGGAAATGCATAACTGTATATACTATTTTGAGGCAGGGGTTGGGGGAAAACTATGCTATAGTGAACTTTTCCTTTCTTTCTTTTTTCTTCTGGGTGCCAGAATAAATCTTTTAAGTTAAAAGCAATAGCTACTTTATCATATCACGCAGGAGAGCAGTTCTTAAGAAGAACTGCATGAACCAAAATACCTTAATTATTTTAAAAATGTTTTTATTTATTTATTTTTTACACCTTAAAAAATTTCAGCTTGGCTTTTTCTTTCTCCAGTTTCCTATCTGTGCAGACTAAGAGGGTTAGTTAACTGATCAGATTACCTCACTTACACATTCATAAGTGTGCTAATATCCTGTTGGAGGCTCTGCAATGTAAACTGCTTTCTCCATTTATTCCTATGTTATAAGAAGGGAGCTGTTCACATTTGTGCTTTAGCAAAAGGAAAAAAAATATTTGCTATTAAATAGAAATTTATGGTGTGACCATGCTGTTCTAAATCTCTCTCCCCCCCACCTTTTTCCCCCCCATACCCCACCTGTGTTCCTGCTGTTGCATGGTGAGGCAGTGTGTGGTATGATCTTTGCTTCCGGATTAACAGCCTACTCCTGGTGCTGCAGGAGAGCATAAGTTGTCACTGGGATTTTCTGTGGGGAGACTAATTCAAAGTTGTCTTTATTTGCAATTTAAGAAGAGGTTCAGTTGAAATTGTGTAAGGTTCTTTCACATTTTCTCCTGTCTGACTTCCCCTGCCAGTATTTTAAATTTATTTGAAGAAACTGAAAGTGGTTTAAATGATGCAAACAATCTGTATAATTAAATCTTAATATACACCCTAAAATTAAATATAAACCTTATTAATCAATTACTTCTCTCTTTAGTCTTTAATCTGGTAAGTGAAAACTAACTCTCTCCGCGGGACTTTATCTATCAGTGTCTGTTTTAATATTATGAAGACAATGCATGAGGAAAGTGCCTGAGCTGGACTCTGCTAGGCAGTCTGCAGAAGGGTGCTGGGCTTGCTTGCAGATCCTTTTTCTTTTTCTGAAGTATTTGAGGAGGGCCAAAGGGAATGGCATGGTAGATTTAGTTCACCCAGTAAAGCATTTTTAGTTCTACAAAATGTGGTTGGAAAAATTTTGTTTTTCAGATTTGATCCAGATTCTATGAAAAAGCTAGCTTATAGTCCTATTTTAGTGTTTCATGTCATCATCTTCATGGTGACTTACCAGTAATATGTGTTGAAAGATCACATATAATTAGTAACTGTTTTTATATACCTGGTAAACCTGTAGCAGCAGTTTTTTCTCCATTAATTTCTGAAAGCAGAGGTGGGCAAAATTCAGTCTGCAGGCCAGATCCAGCCTGCCCACTGATTGTATCCAGGCTGTAGGCTAGTGGCCACCAACTCATGGGATCTGGTCCATGGGCCCCTCGTGGCTCCAGCTCCAGCAGTCACGTGGTGGCAGGCAGGCAGGTGGGGCTGTTTCTGTTGTGCTGGATGAGTGGATGAGACTACTTCTGTCCAGTGCTGATGTGGTGGTGTCAGCTGTGGACCCGGGCGGATGCCTTGGTTGCCACTTGGAATCTGTTGGCCATGTCCACAGCTGACACCAGCGCCTGCCTGGGCTGCTTCTGCTGTGTGAGCAGGTGGTGGCATAAGCTGCAGACAGGGCTGACAGGTTCTGGGTTGGAGATGAGGATTGGCATGTGCTGCAGCTCTGGGTGGGTAGGGGGTGGGGGGAAAAGAGAGAGAAGATGAGTATTGAGGTGTGCTGCAGCTCCAGGGAGGAGGAGAAGGGGAGAGACAGAATATGCGACAGGGTCATGGAGAAACTTTAAAAATGGATTCTCCTTTAAAGAACAAAAAAGTGGGAAACGTGGCTTTTCCCTTGCAGGCTGCTTGGGGCCTCCCATGTCCCCCATTACCACATGAACCTATGACCTGGCCTGCACATCGCGGGGCGGGGACCTGGGGGCAGCAGCTTGGGAGTGAGGGGGACTGGGTCAGGACTGGCCATTGATGTTTACAAATGGGTCCTGGTACAAAAAGAGTTCAGAACTACTGCTCTAAGACACCAAAACTCTCATATGGCCTTTGAGGACACCAAAATGGTAAAGTGGCCCTCGAGTCAAAATGGTTGTCCACACCTGTCTTAACATTTTAGCTGTGATTTGTTTTTGCTTGGTGAGATATCCTGGGAGGTGCTGATGTAGCAAGGAAATACAGATGTGTTTAGTACTAATTTTTTTTGAAAGAAATTAGTATTCCTCCTAAGGGCTTATCTTAAAGTCTTAAAAGAATTTTTTTAAAGTTGTTTGGACCAGGAAAGGGGATCTGACTTCAGCTGCTGATATACATTCCAGTTAAGGCATGATAGATCTGACCTGTGATCCCCACAGTTGTCTCCCATGTGCACGGAGGTAGTGTGACTGTGAAATTGGGGATCCTGATACTGGCAGGTGATGCTCCCATGTTTGGGTGCATTTGTCAGTACCTTGTGGGCTCTGGTGCTGGCCACATGGTCAGTTTATGGTGCTATGAGAACCGGCCACAAAGTTGTTATGCATTTTTTTTTGTATAATAATTGTGTCTTTTTTCCCTGTTTTATTGTGTCAATTAATTGAATTAATGTGTGTCCAGTTACTATTTATGATGTGAATAACTTGTTAATCATGTTTTAAGTGTAATGTCTGCTAGGGGCCTTCTGCCTTGACCTACAGGAGCCATTTTGGATAGGCTGACACCCTGCTCGAGCTCTGAACAAATTAGGAACAGTGATTATGGGCAGATGCTCCACAGATTAGCTAATACCTGCAGTTGTGTTGTGGTAGTAGCTATAGTGTTGCAGACTGTGTCTTGACTTAACACAATGGAGTACATATGCTGTGTTGTCTGCCTTACCAATAAGCTTTCAGTTCAAAGTGCTGCAAAACAAATGCAGCTTCTGTTGTGCTATTATAATGACTATCTCTACTGAATTATTCTTCCTCTGGTACATTTAACCAGAAATCCATGTTTAATGACATTTGTGTTGGGTGAAAAAAAATAGCAACTTCATTATAACTAACATTTTATATTTCCTTAATTATTTGGGGGAAGTAAATTGTTATTTTCTTAGGAAAGGTTTTAAAATTTAATTGGTGTTGGGAATCTTTAAAGGAATGAAGAAGATATTGTTTTTAAGTTAATAACTATGCTTTCTAAAGTAAGATTTGTGGGTAAATGTATTTTGTAGGATATTTGCTGGATCCTAATGGAGAGAAATGTGTAACTGCACCTCGTCAAGTCTCTGCTCTGCATCATAAGGACATTGCTGTGTCCTTAGTCACTGCAAGTGATGGTGCTACAGTATGTGTTACTGAAAGAGGAGATATTTACTTGCTTACAGATTATCAATGCAAGAAGATGGCTTCCAAGTAGGTGTGGTTCTCCCATTTTTCCCCTGGCCTGGGAAGTTCAAAAGTTGACATATTACTGTGTCTTTTCCTTTAACAAACTGTATTGGAAGGCCTTGCACATTTAAAGGTCTTCAGGTGTGTGTCAGTCTTTGACCTTAATATAAATTGTCATAATTTGTTTTATAGAGGCTGTTGGAGAGGTGTATTAAAAGGAAATATCTAGTTTAAATAAAATCCCGTTTCTTAAAAAAAATAACCATGGATTTTTGTGCTGAAATTTTTGAAGGAGATCCAGTAAGGATGAAGTGCAGACTTTGTTTTTAGTTTAGTGTGGTGGAGATGATTTTGAAGGTAGAGGAAGACAACAGTGGATTTGTATTATGTAAAGTCTAATATGTGCATCCAGTTGTTTTCAAAAGTTTATTCTAACATATGAGAACCTAACTTGTTACTTTATGGTCAGTAACCACATGATTTCTTGGTCATTGAATTCAGGTTTCCAAATGTGGCATGCAAATCTTTTTGGGGATGGGCAGAGTTTCTGAGAACTATATGAAATGTAGGTTAGGTTTTTGCTCAGTTATAACAGAAATATTATGAAATCATCATGTGCTGTACAGAGCCATCTGATTATCTTGCACATCCCCTTCTACCTGTTGTGGGAACTTCCTTCTCTTCATCTGGTGAAGTTTCTTGGATTAGGTAGTGCTGAAGAAATGCAGCAAAATGGAAAGATAAATCGATGACTACATTTTATATTCTAATATGAGTTTTTTTCTGGAAGCAGAAATGACTTTCATTTTTAACAATGAGAGATGTAATTCCATTTCAGGGCTCTGGTGGCATGACCTTTATTCTCATGGGTCTCACTTGTCCCCTCCATTCTTCACAACATATTACTTGTGATTTATTCTAACTACAATTTTTAGTGGTTCTCCAAATATAGTGTCAACTATTGTACACCTTAATATTTCCCCTAAAATATATATTAATTTATATTTTCATTTTTGTATTCAGGCAGCT
>NW_017728918.1:65082158-65087674 GCF_001723895.1 Crocodylus porosus | reverse complement strand
GTTGAGGTTCCCAGTTGTATTTTTGTCCATCTCTCTTTATGGGTTGCTAAATGGGAGGGGTGTGGCACCTGACATCTGAGCAGGTGTTACCTAGCTGAAAAAAATAATGAAATAACTACTCTCATGGGTTTAGTTATATGAAAACACTTGTCTGCGTGCCTCGCAGCTCCCTTACAAGCTGTGTTTATTCCTTTCATCTAGTTGCAGAATAATAATAATAATGATAATTACTATTATAGTCTCGTGAGCAATCCTGACAGCAGCTTTGTGAGTAAGGCATTAGAACAAGATGCCTTGAGCTTTGTGTTATGATAAAATAATTAAGTTACATAAGCATGTGCCATTTGTTTGTTTGACTTTTCTTTCTTTGTACCCTGTGCCTTAAAGGAAACGGGACATTAAATTTAATGAGTTGAGACCAGCATTCTGCTTAGACAAACCTGATTCTGTATAGCACTGCCAGTAGTCTTCTGAAATGAAAGCTACATAATCAGTGCTACTACAGCTTATCTTTAGACCATCTAGAGATCCTATGCATCTTGTAGCCTGAGCACACTTTGGAAAAATTACATTTGGACCCAGTGAATGGCTGTAGTGCTTATATTTAATTGCAGACAACCATATTTTCTTACAAGTGTGCAGATGCAGAGAATTGATTGAAATGCTCGTTTATTTATAAAGTAGTCATTTGTACAAATTCTTAAAAGTCCAAGGATTTTAGATCTAGGTCACTAAGTTCTAACCATGTTCTAACCGTGCAGCACCATCTAGTGGTGTGTGTTTTTAAAATTTGTGGATGAAAATAACTGTGGTAGTGAAGAAAGTACTATTCTGTAGAGCTTTTAACAAAGAGGGCAAATGTGGTGTTCCCACTTAAGCTTTTTTTCTTTCTCTGCTTTCAGAACTCATTTTTAGTCTTCATGAATGCCTCTCTTTCCCATATCTGTTTAGTGTTATTTAAAGTTTTAGAGATGTAATTATCACCAAAAATAAGTTATCATGACGTGTTTTTTTTGTGTATGTGCACTAGGATGGCCATCATAGAGGACAGTCTGGTTGTCCTCTATTGATACAAAACCCGACACCTTTTATGTCCTCTATTTTTCTCTTCAAGAGAAAAATAGAAGACATAAGGCACTGGGTTTCTTATCAATAGAGGACAGAGTAGCAGAAAACTGGAATGTCCTCTGTGATGGCCACCATAGGTGCACCTGTGGATGCAACTCTAGTAACTCTTGAATACTCTTTCTGTGAAATTAGTAGTGTTTTTGCAGTATCCCTCCCTGCCCTCTTAAACCTTTTGTGTCAGTGCTTCAGCAGGGTTTTTGGAGATGGTTTGAGATGTAAGCAGTGTAAATGCTGTTGGGAGTGAGGATGAGGCAGGTCTATGTATGTGCTTGTGCGCTGAAGTAATAGTCACGAAAAGTTTACTTTTAGGTAATCCCTTGTAGTATTTTCAGGAAGGACCTCCACAGGCAAGTATCTCCTGGTATCACAGAATCTTCCTGTACTGCTCCAAGAAAATGTTCCAAAGAAATCCAGATCTTTGAAAAGTTTGCGTACTGTATCGCCTTTTATCCAGTTTTGAGATGTGACATGGTTTTTGTGCAAATGTCTTGCTTTTTTCCTAGTAATCTCTCCATTTTCTAAAGAACAACATTTATGTTACAGGTGTTCTGCTGGAAGTCATCTACCAGTCCTATGAAACAGTGTCGATGGGTCTATGGCCGCCAAGTCTTCGTATCTGATCTTGCTTTAAATAAGGATGAAATGATGTTTGTTACTCAGGATGGTGAAACCTTTAGAGGAACATGGATAGAAGAGGGGAAAAAATCTTCAGAAAGAAAAGGTTAATATTACTATGTGTTTTTTAAGATGACTTTTAGAAATACTGAAGTATAATCAAGCGGTAGCAAAAGTTCTAATTTGACTGTCACTTACAGTTTTTATCTCTCTCCTAACTGTTAAAGGAGGTTTTAGAGGTTTTTTTGTTTTTTTAATATTATGAAAGGGAATCTTCCATTCTTAGTTTCCTTTATCTACTCACAGTTTGTGCTGGGGTATCTTTTACATTCTGCTTGGCTGGAATACCTGGCTCAAACCAGAAAGAGGAAGCTGTAACAATTATCTTTTAGTTTTTGCTTTGTTGCACTGATGTTTAGTTCTGCTCATTTCTGCAACTTTCAGCGGCCTTCTGGCAGATACTGATCCATGCCTCTCCCATCCCTCTCTCTCTTGGGGTGTTTCCTTATGTTGCCTCACCAGAACAGCAGTCTAGTTTTATACAAACTGTTTCTTGAAGTCAGAAGGTTAATCAGGCTTCACCTAGTCCTTGACCTCTTGACTCACATTGCTGACAAAGTTGTGTGTGCATGTTGTTTTTTGGAAATGGAAACACCCGTCCATTAGGATTTGACTGAAATCACCAAATTTGTTCACTTCTAGTGTACAAACATATAGACTATAATAGGTTTTATTACAGTCAACTTGGGATGTATTTGAGCTTTATGGCCTTTAGAAAAATGTCTTTTGAGTCTCATTTCCATTTCCTTTTTCAATAACCAGTTTCTTGCCTCACTTTTAAGATTCTAGTCTTGTATTTTCTGAAGTGAGATATTATCCTTCCCTCCCCCTCCTCCCCATCACTTCCAGTACACCGTGAGTTAACCTGTCAGTCTTCTATTTTATTTCCCTATTTTCTCATTAGGCATCCCAACATAGCAACTTCCCTCCATTGCAGAATCATTGAATATAGCTTCTTTTTGAAGCCCACAGTGCTGTTCATTGGCTAATAGAGATGATGGGATCTAGTCCCCAGATTGGTCAGTAAAGGGATCTGTTAACTTGGATAGACTGCTGGTTTGATCATAGAAGTCTGTACCAGGATCTTTATTCTTGAGAATTTTTTTAATTGGAGGCTTTTAAAGTCTTGTGTCATCAGTTTCTGGTAACCTGAAGTGCTCTGGTTGAGTGGAAAGAGTCATCTTTTTGCTTATTAATATTCTCTGTTTCTGATCTAAAACTACTTAAATGCAGAACTTTTACATGTTCAAGCAAGCATCAGACTCTGATCAAAATATTTTAGTAAGATTTTCTGAAATAATGGTAAGAACTCAAGTGCTACAAATTTATGGTTTAAAGAAAACCCGTCTGTTTTCTAAGTTGTCCATTCTGCAAATACAGTGATCGTGTATTTTAATTACAAATCTTATACTAAAAAGTATTCTGAGAGAGAGCATTTGGATATAACTCATTAGCCTATAACTTTGCTGAGGTAGTGTGATACTGTTACATCTGACAAGCTTAGGAGGGTTGAACTGGCTAAGAACTTAGGTGGGACATATCCAGTTTCAAGTCCTGTGATCAGAATGTCTTGGTCAATCACTAGGTGGCATTTGTGTTCTGTGTCCAACCAGTTCCTCCTCATTGTGTTAAGGCTGGAGGATATTGTGCTTCTGGAATGTTGCCTTTTGGATGACTTTTAGCTCTTATATATATTTTTTTAAGTCTAAATCTACAGTCTTAATCAAATTTCAGTTTGTGTAACTATCATATGTCTCTCAATTCTCCTTGCTGCTTTTTTAACTCCTTGTCCTAATATGTGTTGTATAATATTGCTGCTATATAGTTTTCTGTTTCACTTCAAAACTGGCCACTTCTCACTAGTAAGTGGAGTGATTCCAAACTAGCAGTCATGAATTTTGTCCTTTGTTTTTATTAGTTAAATGTGAGTTCACCCTTTCATGTCCCCCCCCATATCTCTTTTTTTTTTTTAAACAGATGTTATAACAAGTCTTCAAAATTGCTCATATGATACATCTTGTCACAGTGATTCAAACAGTGTATATGAAAAAATTCGACTTGAGAAGCTTGCTTTTGTCCACAGAGCTGTTAGTGTTACCACAGATCCTAATGGAAGTAACTTCGCTGTTTTACAGTCGGATCCTAAAACAAGGTATTTTTCAGATACCAAACCTGTAAATTTAGTTGCTCAAATAATGAAAGGAATGTGGCTGTAAAGTATTTTCCCTGTTCCATCAACTCTTTTTTTGTGATTTTCTTCTTCTGCCTGACAGAGCACCACACCACCTTTTTGGCTTCTGCACTATATATGATGACCTTAGCTTCTGTGCAAAGTATTTGCATGTTATTAAGTACATACGCACCGTAGTTGGTATAGGCAAAATGCTTTTAATTATTTTGTGCAAAGGCAAAATGGTCTGATGGATAATGATGTAAAAATACTCAAGCCAAACTCTCCTAAAAATAGATTTCAGGGATGATTGTGTACTAATTCTTGCTCTGAATTGCAGGAAGTGTTATAAGCAACATGCTTAAGAATGCTTTCTGGGAAGATTTCTAGTTCTTGGAACACAAAGATGCTCTGTAATT
Organism: Crocodylus porosus; assembly: GCF_001723895.1. Taxonomy (NCBI): domain Eukaryota; kingdom Metazoa; phylum Chordata; order Crocodylia; family Crocodylidae; genus Crocodylus; species Crocodylus porosus. The sequence continues at coordinate 65,083,282 of NW_017728918.1, read as the reverse complement.
TATGAAACTGAACAATAGGAGTTAATTTTTGTTTTCAAATAAATCTGTTTTTCATTTGTGTGAGAATAAAACATTGAAAAGTTAATTGTTTCTTTCTCAGCTGTGTTGATTCTGAGCATACTTTCTTATTTACTTCCATTTATTTTAACTTCACAGTGGAGCTTTTCAAATGGTTTTATAATTTTTTAAAAATTATTTAAGTACTTCTGTGTTGGAAAAATGATACAACACTCGATGACGCTTTAATAGAAGAATTGCTGGCTTATTATTTGAGATGGAAAAATACACTATTTGATGCTTTAGAAAATTGTACTTTTTCATGTAATTCTTAATGACATATCAGTGGTTATCTGTGTAATAAAGCCTGTACCATGAAACTTTAAATAGTGAAAAAAAGAAAATACCATATTTATTTGAATATTGTATTTAGTCAAATAGAAGGCAACCCTGATTATATGATGACCATCCAAAAATTATATTCTATATGTGGAAATTTATTAATTAATATTATAACTTTCCAGGAATACAATATAAATATTAGAGGTTTGCCTTGCCCTCTCCAACTGCTACAGCAGGGAAAATAAATCTGGGGGATCTAGTAGCTCTTTGCTCTCTCTTTTCCCCTGGCAGTCCCTTCCCTTTCTACTTACTGTCAGACCCTGATCTCCCTGGACGTATGGAAGTGAAAAGCAAATTTGAAAACAGTATTGAAAGTACAGTATTGAAACAATTCCTTGAAAGTAAATATTGCTGTAGCAATTTACATATAGTATCCATGTACTTAGTTTGCATGTTATCTTTTTTGGAGGTGAAAACAGCTGCAAGTTTTAGTACAGGTACTCTGTAAACACACACTTTTGAGCAGCACTTTGAGACCTACTTATATTATAGTTTCATAGTTTGTAGGGTTGGAAGGGACCTGAGCAGATCTTCAAATCCGATCCCCTGCCATGGCAGGAAAGAGTACTGGGGTCAAATGACCCCAGCAAGGTGTTCATCCAGCCTTCTCTTAAAGACCCCCAGAGTGGGAGCCAGCACCACTTCTCTTGGAAGTTGGTTCCAGATCCTAGCTGCCCTGACTGTGAAGTAGCACCTCCTGATATCTAGCTTAAATCTACCCTCTG
>NW_017728918.1:65060356-65081383 GCF_001723895.1 Crocodylus porosus | reverse complement strand
GTGTGACCCCTCAGCCAGTTAGCAACCCATTTGACTGTGTAGGTCTCAACACCACAGTCCCTCAGTTTCTTAATGAGAACAGGGTGAGAGGCAGTGTCGAAGGCCTTCTGCAAGTCCAGAAAGACTACGTCCACTGCTACCTCTGCATCTAAGGATTTTGTGATCTGGTCATAGAAGGCCACCAGGTTAGTCTGACAGGACCTGCCTCTAATGAAGCCGTGTTGGTTGCCCCTAAGGATAATCTCCCCTGCTGGCCCCTCATGAACATGTGCCAGAATAATTCTCTCAAAAAGCTTGCCCAGGATTAAGGTAAGACTAACTGGCCTATAGTTTCCTGGGTCCTCCTTCCTCCCCTTTTTTTGAAGATAGGAACAACATTGGCCCTCTTCCAGTCCTCTGGCACCACACCAGAGCACCACAAGTGCTCGTAGAGCTGTGCCAAGGGTCTTGCAATGACCTCAGCTAATTCCCTCAGTATTCTAGGGTGGAGATCGTCCGGACTAGCTGATTTGAATACATCCAGTCCCTCCAGAAGTTCCATAACTGGTTCCTCACTAACCCTTGGCCTAGGTGCGCCTCCCCTGGGGTCTGGGTGGGGTGGGGGGTGGTTGTTCCGGTCACTGCTCAGGAAAATGGAGGCAAAGAAATCGATATATATGTTAGTTTGGTTGTCTGGTGTGACGACCAAATGTCCTAGCGTGTCCTGCAGGGGCCCCACGTTACCCAGAACCTTCTTTTTGCCCCCCTATATATTTAAAAAAGGACTTCTTGTCCTTGATCCAGAAAGCTAGTCCCAGTTCCACCTCTGCCTTGGCCTTCCTGACTGTCCCCCTGCATCCCCGAGCAACCGCAGTATAATCCTCCCTGGTGATCGCCTCTCCTTTCCTTTGGGTGTACGCCTCCCTTTTAGCTAGGAGACATTCCCGGATGCTTTTGGTAAGCCATGGGGGCTTTTGCGCCCTCCTGCCCCCTTTGATCCGTGTTGGGATTACCTCCCTTTGGGCTTGGACGATTGGCTCCTTAAGGAGTGACCACTCTTCTTGGTCACTTGGCTTTCCTCCCCTCTGGGACCTCAGTGCTTCCCTGACTATTCTCCTTAGCTCATTGAAGTCTGCCCTCCTGAAATCTAGGGCTGCTGCCTTGCTGTAGGCCTTTGCCATCTTGCACTGGATGGTGAATTCCAGTAGGCGATGATCGCTGTCGCCCAGGTGTTCGAGCACCCGCAGCCCCCTCACCAGGTCATCACCGGTGGCCAGCACCAGGTCCAACACGGCAGTTCCCCTAGTGGAGCTGTGCATCTCCTGGGTTAAATGGAGGTCCTGCATTTGGGCTAGGAACCTATGTGAGCAGTCAGACTTGGCTGACTGCTCTTCCCAGCGGATGTCTGGAAAGTTCAGGTCACCCATGATGACCACATCCTTTGACCTAACTACCTCCTTGAGCTGACTTAAGAATTGCTGATCTAGCTCTTCCCCTTGGCTAGGTAGTCTGTAGTAGACCCCCACCGTTAAATCTCTTTCCCTTTGACTGCCTTGTATTCTAACCCATAGCACTTCAGAGTGCCCCTTCTCTGATTCTTTGCTAATTGATGCGGATGTGTATTCCTCCTGAATGTAGAGCGCCATGCTGCCACCTTTCCTCCTTGTCCTATCCCTCCTGTACAGCCTATAGCCCTTGATATTCTCCGCCCAGTCATGTGTTGGGTCCCATCATGTTTCAGTGAGCCCCACTATGTCTGGGTTTGTGTCAGCTAGCAGGAGGGTAGATTCCTCTTACTTGTTTCCCATACTACAAGTATTTGTGGAGAGGCATTTGAGGCTGCCTGAGGATGTGTGCACTAGCCCCCTACTTTCAGCATTACCCTGGCCCCTGTTGCTTTCCTGTGTATATGTTCCGGTCATTGGCCTAGGCTGGGCTGTACTTGTGGATGTTGCTTGGTTTGGCACGCCAAGGCTTCCTCTGCCCTAGTCTTCCCCTTCCCCCAACGAGCCTAGTTTAAAGCCCACCTAAGGCGATCCGCCAACCTAGAAGAAAACGCACGCCCACCTTTAGGGGAAAGGTGGAGCCCATCCCATCCGAGCATGTCTCTTGTCATGATGTGCGGGTTGTTGTCGAGGAAACCAAAGCCTGCCTTGAGACCACCATTCCTGAAGCCACCAGTTGGTCTCTGTGATGCACGTCTCATGCCATCTTCCATGTCCGCTCACTGGTAGGACTGAAGAGAAAACCACCTGTGTGCCTATCTCCTTCAGCATGCCCCCCCAGAGCATGGTAGTCTGCCATCAGGTGATCAGGGCTTCTCCTGGCTGCATCATTAGTACCCACATGGACTAGGACCATGCGGTAGTAATCGGTGGGCTGGATCATCCCCTTCTCGTCCTGAATCTTTGCTCCAGGTAGGCAGTAGACCTTGCGTGTCGGGGGGTCCTGGCGACAGATAGGGCCCTCTGGAGCTTTCAGGATGGAGTCACCTATGATGATCACGCACCGCTTTTTCCTCCAAGACTGCTTAGCTTCTTTGGCCTGCTCGGATTGTGGAGAGTGTGGAGTTGCCTCCTCTCCAGTTGTCTCCTCTCGTTCCTTCTCCAGAGTTGCCAGGGCCTTGTACCTGTTCTCCAGTTGGACTGGAGGAACTGGTACTGCTGTGTTATGAGCAGCCCTGGTTCTGGAGGTGACCGTCTGCCACTCTGCAGTGGAGGGCACTTCCCGAGGTGCTTCTTCCTTGGGTGTGTGACTTTGCAGGGAAAGGAAATAGCCATCAATTTCATCCTCCACCTCCCTGATTCCCCTCAGCCTGTTAACCTCCTCCTGGAGCTCCCTCACCTGCACCTTCAGGGCCCTAAGGTGGGCACCTGCAGGACAGATGTGGGGGGTCCTTAATCCCTGTCTCCCCGGGCCTTGCTGGGCAACTATTAGTTCAAAACCAAAGGCTCATGACTTACCCTACCAGGGTCAACAGCATTTCGAGCCATGGTGATTCATAGCTCAGCACTGCTCTATATATGTGAACTCTAGACCTCTTTCCCCCCCCCCCCCAAAGGATCTATGTGCTAGTTAGCCCTCACTCATGCCTGGAATAGGGTGGTCTTGTCACAAGTCCTGGGGGGCTCCAAAAGTGTATATGCAGATAAGACATAGGGCAACTTGGTCTGGCTTCACATCATGGAGGGTGGAACTATACTAATGATATGCACTGGATTTGAGAGAGGGGACAACAAAAGCATTCTGGGTGAGCTGTATGCAATGTTGTGGCTCACCATGGCTTGAAAAAAGAGTTGGCACTGAGGGGGACAGTGTTTAATGGGCACTACTGTATATCTTATTCAGATGGGCTGCATTAACCTGTCCTTTTGGTAGGCTCCGAGGAGCATGTTTGCCCAATGTGGGCCGTGTGTTTTATAGTCATGCTTAGTGTTGTTTGCATTTAATCAACTTTGTAGTTGGTTTTCATTGCTGCGCACATGGTGCTTTTGACAGCAGTTTAATGATAAACACTATATTTAGTGAGATCTTCTTGGAAGTGATTGTATGGTGAGGGGCTTTTTTTCCCTATGCTGATTTAAGAGGTGGGGGGGCACACTCATTTTGTATTGGAGTAAATACACTAGTTAAATATTGTGGGGGGAGTCCTTTTACTTTTAAAATAGCTCTGATGAGATGCAACCAAATAAAAATTATTTTATTGTATTCTAGTCTATATGAAATTCCAAGCGTTTCCTCATCAAATTTTGTTGAGGACTTCAGAAAATTGTTAAGAGAAACTGATGAAATGGACAACATTCATGATGTGACGTTTCAGATCGGCACTAAGACGTATCCTGTGCACAAGTACATCTTGGCCATGCGTTCTGACTTCTTCGAGAAACTGTTCATTTCTGATGACAACTGTCTAGACTCTCCAAAAGTCTACCATAAAGATGAAGATGTTGTAGGATGTGATCTTTATGTGATAGAGAAAGTTCTTCCAGATTTGTTTGTGTACCTTCTGCAGTTCATGTACACTGACACTTGTGATCTTTTGACACCTGGTTACAAGCCAAAAATACTGTATAAAGAAAAAACAGAAGACTACCATGATACCCTAATTTCTAACCTGAATAAAATGAGTTTTGATGGAGATGTTAATGAGAAGTCTGCATTTGAGGTTTACAGAAGTAATCAAGTCCATGTAATAAATGACAGACAGAAAAACAAACCTAAGTCTTCTAAAAAAGGCAAAGTTGCTGGTGAAGAAATCAACCCAATAAAAATGTTGCAAGTTGCTGCAAAGAAATTTGGGCTTGACAATTTAAGTATAAGGTATGGTAAGGGATTTTTTTTTTTTTGAGTTCTCAGCCTTGTGCTGCTTGGTGAATTATCCCTCTGACCCAAATGTCAGCCTACCCAGAAAATGGAAATGTTTCTCATTACTAAACCTGTTTAGATAGATGTCTTCTAATTTTGTACTTTCACATATTCTGTAAACATGTCAGCTGGGAGGAGTTTGAGGTAATTGTATCATGATATTCTTCAAGAGACTATGCATTTTAATGGATACTAGTACATGGACAGTAGTGTGAAAACAAACAGTTTTAACGTGCCCTCTTATTTGGCACTGTATTGCATTTGTGATCCCTCAGTGCTTTTGTGGTTTAAGAAGCTGCTCTCAGAACCTTAGCAGGTCTTGGGACTCTTGCACAAGATAGCATATGAAAGTACTTCCCAGCTATGTGCTGAGAGATTTAATGTGTTTGATAGATGATGCAAATAATATATCTTCTGAAATGGACCCAGTATGCAGTACTTTTGCTGGGCATGGCTTGTGGTACAGACTGCATTTAACAATAACTCCCTCTCAAAATAATGTTTGTACATCAGTAGTTCTCAAGCAGAGTGCCATGAGACCCTGGAGTGCTGCAAGATGTTTTCAAGGGTGCCACAGCCAGTGTTGCTGCTGCAGATGGGTGGAATTGTGTAGCATACCTTGTTTCCAGGAGAAGTGTGCTGGGGCGGGGGAGACTGGAAAGCAGCTGCAGCAAGAACCCCTCTGCTGCAGCTCTTCCTAGTCTGTCTGGCACAGTCTGTCTGTCTTGGAAACAGGGTTTGGGGAGGAAGGTTCTTCCAATAGGAAGAGTCTGGGAGCCAATCTACAGACGTTCTTCTAGGCCCTGTGGCTGGAGAGTTTCATAGACAAGCCATTAGGGGAGACCAGTACTGGACAAGTCTGTCTTCTCCCCTGCCTGGGAAGCAGGAGCTGCTGCAGATGGCCTGGGAAGGTTCTGCCAATTAGCTGGTCACTCAGCTGGTGCAGCAAGGGCTCCACGAGCCTTGTGGCAGGGACATAGCAGCCTGCTTTGCCTCTATGCTGCTCCTTGGCTGACCCAGAGAAGCATGGATTGTGGCAGCAGCATTTCACTGCAGCAGCAAAGCTTCTGATCCTTGCTGCCCTGGCACAAAAGCCTGCCTTGCCCCCTGCTGCTCTGGGTCAGCTGAGTGGCACAGGTAGCAAATGGAAACCGGAGGGGCCAGGAGCCAGGATGTAGAAAGCTTCTGTACAAATGGCTTCCAGCCAGGGCTGCCAACTATCTATATAAATTTACTGACTGTTTAGGATACAATTGAAAAGTTAGGCTAAAAATGCCCATCTGTAAAGTCCATTAAAAATAAAGAACTATCAGTAAAAACAATCAAATTCTGGCTGCTTTGTGAAGCTCCCACTTGGAAAGAAGCTGGACAGCCAGAGATTGATTGAAGGACAGACAGGGAACAGCAACACCACCTGGTACCTGAGTAAGAGAGTGCATAGCACTGCAGGAAGCCTTCTCTCGGGGCTTTGTAAATCCCCCCCCCCCCTTCTAACCATGGGCACAGACAGAAGTGCAGCTCCCAGATCTGGATCATGGTGATGCATAGAAATTGCCATGAATTACACCAATTCCTCTGATCCAACAGGTGTTATTTGTTGGTTCAGGAGAGTGGAAGATGGGCTCCAGTTTGGAGCCAGTCCAGAGAGAGAGGCTGCATTTTCCCCTGGTTCTGCTTCTCCCAGCTCTGTTGCAGTTTCTGGTTGGGAGTGGGAAGAAGGCAGGAGAATGAGGTCCCTTCTGGGGTTTTCTCAGTCCTGCTGGAGTGGGGTGGAGGGGTGGGTAGATTAGAGCCCCCCTCTCCCAAGTTGAGCTCCAATCTACCAGCCCTGCCCCCGCTCCAGTGGAGCCAAGAACTCCAGAAGGGACCTCCTCCCCTGACTTCCCATCCAGAGACAGTAGCTGCAGCTTCCTGTGGTGCAGCTAGAGCAGACAAATTAAGTTGCTTCACTTAGGAGCAGCTTCATTTGAACCTTCATATAATGAGGATTAATTTGCCATGGCTATTGCAGGGCTTTGCAGCTGTACTCTTCTGTTTGGGCATGGCTTTAGGGTGATTTCAAGTGGCAAATTGCATGATAAATGTCACTTCTGTCTGCACCCCATGTGCTGCTGCTGTTTCCCATCCTGTAATACTGTTGTGTTGCAGGTAGGTTTCTCTGGGAGTTGGTTGGGTTAGGCTGGAGGCAGCAGGACCGGTTGGGGTAAGGATGAGGGTTAGTTGCAAGGGGTAGCATGGTTCAGTGTGCAGTTGGGGTATGAGAGTGAATAAGGGACCCCTGGATTAGAGTAATATGGTTACTTCTATTGCAAATGAGCAGGTTTGCCAGCCCAAGATTCTTTTACTGATAACTAAGCTTTAGTTAGTTTTTTGCTATGCTTGGGGTTAAACTCCTAATTTGAATCCAGCCCTTCTGAGGCCTGGTGGCAAAGCAGGACCTGGCAAATGTAAATTATGTACATTATGTAAAATATACACCACTAAAAACATGATCAGTAAAAACAAAACAAAAAAAACCAAGCTTGCTTGTCAGTTAATTTTGCAGTATAAAACATTTTTGGGTTGGCAACCGTACTTCCAGCCCCTCCAGCTTCCCCTACATTCCTTGCCACTTTACTAGCTGGCAGGGATGGTGACTTAAAAGCTGGAGGGGCCAGGACCCAAGCATGCAGAGGTTTTCCCCAGGCCAGCTCCCATGAGCTTCCCCTTGCTGCCCTGCCACTCAGTTGAGCAGCGTTTAAAAGCTAGTGGCTGGGATCGACTCCAGGAAAGTCTTCCTGACTTGGCTTCCAGTTTTGCCAAGTTGAGTGGTGGGGCACCAATTTTATAAGCCAGCAGCTGAGAGCAGTGCTCAGGGACCTATGGCCTGCTCTCACCCACTGGCTTTTAAACTGCTGCCCCATCACTTGCTGGGTGGCAAGGAGCTAGGCTCCTGGAGGAGCCAGCAAACTTTCCCAGAGCTCAGCTCCTGAGTGCTGGCTTTTAAATCATCACCCTGCTGCTCAGCTGGGTGGTGGGGGCAGGAAGCAGAAGCAGGCAAAGTCCCCTGCCTCTTCCTAAACCAAGGGCTCCCTGGTTTGGGGAAGAGGCAGGGAGCCACAGCTGCTTCTCTTCTCCCCTTGTTGTGTGGGAAGGTAGGGAAAATGGCTGCCCTCCACACTTTCTCGAAATCGGGGTGACCCCAGTTTCAGGAAAGCAGGAAGCCTTTTCTCTTTTGTTTATCCTGGGGAAAGCATATAGATGTTTGGTTCCCTGGGTGTAACTCTCAGGAGTGATTTAACCCTGATTCCCTGGAGTGGCTTTTTTTTTGCTTCAGGAGAAAAAGCCTGAACATCTATATAAACTTTTAGTTTCTGCCAGGAGACCAGTGATTCTCCCCATAGGCTATGTACAGATGTTCAATTTTTAAGTCATATTGTTTTTCAAATTTACTTTCTCACCCGTGTAATCTAACAATAATTAGATAATTGAGATACGCATTTGTGCCTTACAGGTTGGATGGAGTCAGATTAGAAAATGGGAAAATTAATGTTGTCAACAAGAAAAATGGAAACAAACCAAAATTAAACCAGAAGAAATGGTGAGAGGCTGCTGTTTCTTGAGGGTGGGGGAGAGATGGGGGAGGCAGTTAGAAATGTACAAGTTTTACTTAATGATATTTGAAACATTTTCCTTTGTGCCTGAATTGATGCTTTACTACTATTTGTGCTTGGAAATTCTTTTTACATAGTATAGCCCACTAATGCTCAACCTTTCAGGCTTGCAGGTGGGATGAGTGGCAGGAGGCTAGTCTATGCAGTCGGTGCTGGGATTGAGACCTGTGCAGCCTTGGCTCAGTCACTTGCACCAAGATCTGGCTCTTGCCCGCCCCCGGGACCGATTTTCTGCTGATGTTATCTGGGATCTTCATGGGTCTAAAAAATTTGGTAGCATAGGAGTAGCAATTAAGTTGATGGTAGGGGAATGGGAGCAGAATTTTACACCCATGGGGAGCCTGGTGAGCTAGATGACTTGATGACTGTGGGCTGGGAATTGAACACCTTTGGTATAGACTATTCCTGTTTAAGTAAGTATTAAATCTTTCATAGAAAACATTTCAGACATTTTTCCCCCCCACGTGGATCAATGGATAGTTTTCACTCCTGAAAGATGTGCTGTCAAGCTATCCTAGTTTAAGTTAGCAAAGATAAGTTTTAAACAAAACCACAAATCAATCTTGCTTCAAGCCTACCATTGTACGTGTATGGTTACGGCTTTGAATTAATGCTGAATAATATGTGACCATAGTTGGTGAAGTGGTAAAGGAAGGTAAGCCTGCTTTTAAGGGAAGTCCTTTTCATGGATGTTACTTCTTTTTTATCTTAACGCTGAGAAACTTGTTCTGCTTTGTTTACCTTTTGCTTACTACTATTAATGTTAGAATTTGTTATATTTCTAGCTAAGTGTTTGTAATTCCATCCCTTCTTTGAAATATAAGTCAAAACCTATCAAAATATCTAGTTTCATGTATCAAAAAAGAAATTTAATCTCTTGTAGAGTTTACATTTACTCAGTAGCTTCAGGATTGTCATGATTCTAAATTGTGTTTAAATATCTTGTAGTTCATACCTCTGTGATGTGACCCTGAAATCTGTAGATGGAAAGGAATTCCCATGTCATAAATGCGTACTCTGTGCAAGACTTGGTACGTATATAATATTTTTAGCCTGTGTTGTTCACAGTAACTTACCTGTTATCATGTCTTAAATTGACCTTTTTTCTTTCCAGACTATTTTCATAGCATGCTAAGCAGCTCTTGGATTGAGGTAAGCTTGCCTAGCTGAAAATATATGCTATATTGTTTGTGTTCTAGCCTTGCATGAGTGAATTATTCCTACTTCAAAAACAGCATGTTCCAGAAAACAATGGAAACTCTTTAAAATTCTTACAAGATCTGTGTTTTTTACTTTTATAGTGAATAATTATTCAACCAACAATTCTTATTTTGAGCCATTCAAAAGCTGTTTCACATCAAACTTGATGTAAATGTTATGAATGTGGCAGGTTTTTTTAAATACAAAAGCAAACTTCTGGGATAATAGCTGTTGCTATATTAAAAAATTCTATTGCAACTAAGTTTTGTTATTGTAAAAATTCTCTCTTTGCATTTATAACCTTTGGAAGAGTGTTAGTTTCCATCAGAGCAAGTCTTAATAATATTTACATAAGTGTTCGTATAGTACAGGTATCTTCTCAACAGTGCTGAGACATACAGACTCATTGCAAATATGTGGTTAAATTCTTCGTTATTTCATTGTTGACAGATTGCAGTCAACTGAATATGTGACCAAAATACTGTTTAGTTGTGTGTGTAATGTATTGAAAATATATAAATGAAATGCATATGATCTATTGAAAACCAATCAAATTTATAAGTTATCTTAACTACCCTTAACTTGATGGTTTTCTGAATTTACCTAGTAGCAACAGTAACTTTTTGCTCATCGGTTCCTTGTTAACATGAGCTAAAATGAAACGAACAAAAAACCCAGCACTTTTTTCTTTTTCCCATTCCTTTCTTCAGTCCTAATAAAAGTAAAGAAAGTAGCATTGTGAGGCATTATTTTCCTGTCGGTAATTTCCACATTAACTGTGCTGAGTTAAAAGATAAGAAAATCTATCTACTTAAGTTACAGCTGCTTCCTTAGGCCAATCAACCTTAATTCCTTATTTAAATGAACTGAAAATCCTGTCTCATTCTATCTAGGTAAACTTTTTCTTATCTTAAGTTTAAATATATGAGTATCAATAGCATTTCCCCACATAGAAAAAAAGCTATTGTTTTTAGTCTCAAGCACAGTTTTTACTTTAACTTTGAAATGCATGGAGGCTGTTTAGTAATTTTAGGTGAAGGAACTTGAGCAGTATTTGCTTCATGAATTAATGACTAATCCCATTCATCACCTAGATTGCAGTTCCCTCTTTGCCATTAAGCCCAATACAGATATTTTGGTTGGTGGCATTTACTGATGTCTTGCTCTTTTCTTATGGATTTAACAGCAGGAGACAAAAGAAAATTGTTTTGCCTAAAACAAGAACTTTTTTTTTTTTACTTTAGTTTGCTTCTGGTTAGAAGGTTTTGGGCCTCATTAGTTATTTTTGCCTTTGTCACCTGAAACCTGGTTACTATAATGCTTTCTTCATGGACCCAAAGAATATTCAAAGCTTCAAAAAGCACAGAATGCAATAATCCACTTTTTTACAGTATGCTTGTATTGCATATTCTTTAGTATAGTATATGTAAGGGCTTCGGTTTTTAGTTTCCACATACAATTCAATGTCTCATTTTTAATTTAACTGACAGTAAGTGATTGGAACCTGATGGTCATAGGCTTCCTCGCTCAATTTGAAAGTGCAATTAACATCAGTTAGCAGTGCGAAGAGAAGAGAAGCTATTGACAAGATGGGGCTGTTAAGGGTTCATGATTCTGTAATTACTTCCTCACAAAACTTCATGCCTGTTTGACCTCCTCATCTTGTGCCACAGCCTACATTTTCTTAAATTTTTTAAACCATGTATATACATTACACTTATGCTGGTATAAATGCTTGGAAACTGGTCTATATCTGTAACAGAGCAGAAGTTCAGCACATACAACCTGGTTTAAAAATGGCAGAATCCAGTCTAAGATCTGTCCCATTTCCCTCTTCCTTGCGCCCCCCCCTCCCCCCCCAAAAAGGGGTGGATATTCTGTTTGCTACTGATCTAAACTACTTTGCTTACAGAAAACTGTGCAACTTAGATCAATTCCACCTCAAGCTTTTTTGAACACCTGTACCTAGCCTTAAAGTTCACTAACTTAGAGTGGAATTGAATCTGTCATTCAAAAGGTGGCACTTTGCAATGGAGAGGTGAATGTTTGTTATGTGTTAATCTCTCTGGAGTACTGTGTCCAGTATTGGGCCTCCTGTGACAGAAAGCATGTAGACAAATTGGAGAGTTCAGCAGAGGACAATAGAAATGGTTAGGGTGCTGGGGGACATGACTTCTGAGGAAAGGCTGAGGAAACTGGGCTCACATAGCCTGGAGAAGAGAAGACTGAGAGGGGATTTAATAGCAGTCTTCACCTACTTGATGGGTGGTTCCAGAGAGGATGGAGTTAGACTGTTTTCAGGTGGTGACAGATGACAGAACAAGGAGCAATGGTCTCAAGTTGCAGCAAGGCCAGTTTAGTTATTAAGAAGATCTTTTTCACTAGGAACAGGTTATTCAGAGAGGTTGTGGAATTTCCATCTTTGGAAGTTTTTAAGACCTGGCTAAACAAAGTCTTGGCTGGGATGGTCCTGCTTTGAGCAGAGTGGTGGACTAGGTGACCTCTTAAGGACCCTTCCAACCCTAATTTTCTATGATTCTTCTTCCCTTTTGTCGCTACAGGCATCAGGGTTTGGGATTTTTGTTTTTGTTTTCTGTCTTTGGAAGCATTTGGTGTTAGCTGTAGCCAAGACTGTGGACTTTCACTGTGGTGTCTGTATGCCCCTGCAAGAATTAAAATTCCTGGTTAGAAGGTTTTGTCCCAACACTCACACTATTTGTCACATTTGGAGTCAGGAAAGAGTTTTACCCCACAGTCAAATTGGTATGGACTTTTGGAGTTTTTGCCTTCCTCTGTACAAGTGACATGGTCCTCTTCTTTGGGTCTCTTGAGTTTATTTAACAACTTTCCAGCGGCAGAACATTATCAGTGACCTTGATCCCACACTTTACTGTGGCAGGTTAGGGTGCTCCTGGTGTCTTTGTGCTATGTGCTTGGTAGTTGCATGAAAAGGTTGTTTATCTACCCTATCCTTAAAACTACACAAATACATGGATATTTTGGATAGGATTGTTTGCACTTTGAGGAGGGGGTTGGGCTAAATGACTTTTTGCATGCCCTGCCAGTCCTACCTTTTAAATATTATGTGATCAGTAGCAGTTGATATAAAAATGTGTGACAATAGAGTAAATAGAATGCTATTTATTTTCTGTAAGTTAAGATATAAAGACTACCTGGGATCAGCAGGGGAGATCTAGAATTTGTTGAATACCCAAGAAACTGCTGAAAAAGATATTTAAAAGTTGAGCTAATTTTAATTGGCTTTTTTAGGAGAAAGCAGTTCTCAAGGTAGAATTTAAGCAGCTCTTACACAATTATCTACCTATAATGTAGATTTTCAAATCTAAGCCATATTAGCATTTTAATTTTACCTTTCACTTCTTTAAATGGCCATTTACTTTTATTCCTGTTGCATTTAGGCTTCCTGTCGTGCAGCTCTGAAAATGCCAATCCATTCTGACATACTACAAATAATACTGGATTACATCTATACAGATGAAGCTCTTGCAGTAAAAGGTGACAATGATAATACAATTTCAGAACATTGTAAACGGAACTGGAATATATTTGCTGCATGTCTTCAATAGCAACAGGCTCTTCAAATAGCAAAATACAATTTTGTTTTAGTTGAATTTTGTCAAGCTTTTTATGATTAAAGCAAAAGTATGTTTCAGGATTGTTAGTTGTAGCCGTGTTGGTCTAAAGGCATCGCCGCCCCTCCTGTGGGCCCCGTGGGACAGGGAGGCGGGCCCTGTACAGCCCCACACAGCCTGTTATGCCCCCGGGCCTTGGGGCCTCAGCAGCGCAGACTGCTTTGCTCTCAGCTGTGGGGGCTCAGAGAAGCCGGAAGTGCCATGGTGGGCACTTTCAGTTTCATTTCATTTTACAAGCTGGCTTGCCGGTTAGCAGAACATGCCAGCTTGTAAGATGCTGGATAACAGAACTTTTACTGTAGTTGGCAAAATAGTTCTTTGCAAGCTTTTGGGCACAAACACTCTTCTTCAGGCATAGGGACACTCTCTTCAGACTCTTCCCATGTCTCAAGAAGGGTATTTGTGCCCAAAAACTTGTAAACAACGTTTTTGTTCAACTGTTTAGTTGGTCTAATGAAAGATATTTCATCTACCCAAAGAACTTTGTCTGCCAAAGTATATTTGATAGACCCAAACCAGTGTGATGTCATTTAGGGTAGGAACTGACATTACACACAAACCGGTATCAGTGATCATAAACTGGTTCAAACCTGTAACAGGACAGAAGTTCAGTGCACGTAAACCAATTTCAGTCATTTTGAAAGCAGTTTAAGATGAACCTGGATGGATGTAGTATCAGACTTAACTGATTTAGGTTAAATTGGTTTATTGAACTTCTCCCCCAGATCCTCTCCAGATTCAAGTTAACTCACAGTCCCCCAGCATCCCAGGATGCTTTGCACCTCCCCTGCAACCCCCCTGTGCAGGCTGGGTGGGCTAGTTTTGCCTTAAGCTGTCTGCTCCAGCCGAGCAGGGAGGCATGCTCTAGCGACCCCAGCTTCTGGTCCACTGCCAGTATGTGGCAGCATTTCCAGAATCAAAAGGGAATGTCTGTTTACTGTGCAGCTTAAAATAACCTGTGAAGAGTGAGTCGATTTAGCCTTGGGCTTTTTGACTGTCTGTACTTAGCCTTGGGGCCAGGCATTTAATCCTGGATTTTGTCTTCCTCTTTGCTTTGCTTTGTCATTATTGTGTTTCCCAGAAGTACCTTAATTTCTTTTATACAGTGCCATATGTTTTAAGAGCTCATTCTCAGATTTTTCTTTTTTTTAATGTTGCTACTAAGTTGTCATATTTTAGGAACTGCCATAGTCTACATCTGCCATGGTGCCCAAAACAATGATGATGCAAGGTGGTTTGTGTTGAAACTTCTTTAAATTATTTTTCAAGTTTGCAACTCCCCTTCTGTTTCCAGAATCTCAAAATGTGGAATTTATATGCAATGTCCTTGTGGTAGCAGACCAGCTCCTTATATTTCGCCTAAAAGAAGTTTGTGAAGTTGCAATTACAGAAAAACGTGAGTTTTACCACTCTCTTTAATGTGGGGGGACGGGACGGGACACTAACTATTCATTAAAGTACTCTGTTGTTGAAATATATATATTTTTTAATTACACTATACTTAACTTCTTTTATCTCTCCATGGACACTTGTTACTTTCTCATATCTGGACAGCCCTAGCCATGTCCATTCAATCTGTCTGGCATTCCAGAACAAAAATAATTCTGCTGCTTGCAGCGTCATCTGTCTCAGACTTTCACCAGTAATCAGTCTCTAACATAAAAAATTTAATTGCTTTGCCTTTAAGACACTACAAAATTATGTCCAGATTCATACCCTTTTGCTAATTCTTGTATTGCTCTTTTTTTCTCTCCTTTGTTCATCCATGTCTCTTCTCCATGATGCTTCTCTGCCTTTAAGGCTGGAAAGCCTTCCTGGTCCAGTACCAGCCATCCTCCCTCAATATGTACTTCTTTCTTTTGCTTTGCTTTTTCTTCACTTCTGTCTTCACTCCTCCCCTCTTTCATTTTTTCTCAATTACAGGAAAATATCAGATCTTCAGCTTCATTCACAATGGGAAATGACTGTTGTTACTTCTGTTAGTTTTAATCTTTGCCCCCCCCCCCCCCGCTTTGTCTATTTTCACCATATTCGGGGCTGCTTTCTGTTAAGACTAAACATTTTTCTTAGCAAGAATTGTTCTTTTTTTTTTTGTAAAGCAACAGTCACTTTCATGTTATATAAAAGTATTGTCCTTATCCTACACAGAGCACCACTTAAGTATTAGTCTTTTTATTTATAATGGTCCAGGAAGGGAGATTTCATTTTTTAAATCTTATGTCTGTATGTCTCTGAGTAGCAAATGAATAAAACAGAATTGGAGCATGTTGTCCAATTCAGTCTCTCATATTTCCTTTTTTTTCAGTTACCTTGAGGAATGCTGCTGAACTTCTGGAGTTTTCAGCAATGTATAATGCTGAACAGTTAAAACTTTCTTGCTTGCAGTTCATAGCACTGAATATGGCAGCTTTACTTGAAGCAAGGTAAGAGGAGGTGTTTAAACAGCATATTTAAAGCTTCTGTTGTCAAAAGATTGGATTGTTGGAAGAATGAGTAAGAATTTTATATACTATATTTACTCTAAACTAAGATGATCCCCCCAATAATTAGATTGTATATGTGGAAAATATATACATTTTTGTTATAATTTTCAGGTGTAGAATCTGTTTATTGGACGATAGTCTTAAATCCCTCCCACCCCTTAAACCTCTAAATTCAAACTGTTTAGAGTTTGACTTTTTTTGGGAACTTTTGTATTTATTCATGTCTAAATATAATTTATCATTTTAACTAGTAGCCTAACTATGTGTCTTGGAGCTACAATTATTAAACTTCTTGTATTATATTTATTCCTAATTAAAATATGCCACATCTCAAATCTGGAAGGGCCAGATGCATCCCAGTTAGAGATAAGAACTTACTGAGGTTCTTTTGAGAAGCTAAATGCTGTCACTATTCATTTGTACAAAGTGTCCTTTTCCTATTTACAGCTGTGATAGGGGTATAGGTTATAGCCATGTTGGTTTAAGGGCATAGGCAGACACGGTTCTTTGGGTGAATCTGATATCTTTTATTAGACCAACTTAAATCATTTGGAGGAAAAAAAATTTCCCCCAAATTTAAAAAGCATGCTAAAATTTTTTTCCCAACTGTTTAAGTTGGTCTAATAAAAGATATCGGATTCACCCAAAGAACCATGTCTGGCTCTGAGTTGACAGAGCACTTTTTAAATTGTTACCTTCTGTTGCATGGGAAAAATTTGTCACGGCTGCAGGATTGTATTTTTCTCACCCTGAACCTGGATCTAGGGCAACTGGGGGGAAAATGTAACATTTCCAAAGGATGAAGAGCAAATATTTATGGTCAGTTGGTTAAAAATTATATAGCATGATACCATGCAGTGCTTTAGACAACTTGAAACTGCTTCAGGGCTTGGAATGTTTGGACAGATGCTCCACGCATGCGATGCAGTGCTGGGCACTTTTAAAAGTGCCAGGTGCTGCGTTGCATCCATTTGTATAAATGGTGAAATGTGCATCGGTGCTGAGAAAATGGCTGCGGTGCCCTTTTCAACTAAAATACATTGAAGGTGGGTTTCCACATTGGAGCAGACAAACGTATGCATATAAATGCCCCTGTGCTGTATCCCAGGGGCACCAAAGAGCATGAAAAGGTACATGATGACTTAATTTACCATTTGCCTATATATCTGTGCTGGGATGTTAATGACTGTTATTTCTGTATTTAAGGACTACTGTCTCTACATATTTAGTATGTACTTGGAACACTGATTTATTTGAACCACACAGATTCATGTTGGGATTCGTGGGGAGGTAGTAAAACAAAGGATAGTAGTTGAGATGGCCTATAACTGTGTATTTTATTTTAGGACTCTTCAAGTCTTAAGTGATGAAGTTTTGAAGGAACTTTCCATTTATTACAGAAAGATGGTAAGCTATTTATCATTTGATGGAAAGTCACTCTGTTTAAAAGAAACATGAAAACATCCCATATACTTACTCTGCATATGCCCATACTAGGTGTGCTGTGTAGCATTCAACCCAGAAATAAGTTTAACGTTTATTCTTTATTTCTGACGTTCTTTGTTCACTAGCCATGGCAGGGTGCAGCAATCTGCATTCCATTAATGCCATTAGTAAAAACCATTAATTGAATCAGTGAGACCAGAGAAACTAAGTTCTAGAATGACTTCAGCAAACTAACAAGTGTCAGCTAATTACATATGGTGGAAAAAATATTGGAAAATAGGACATTTTATTTAGCAGAACTGATAGCATAGGGGACAGCTGCTTATTTGGCTTTCCTCTTCCCTTGTTAGTATACCATAGTAATACGAGATTTGGCATGTGTGCATAAGCCTGCAGCATTTATCTGTCAGTTATTCTAGGCCAGGGGTTGGCAACATTTTGGGGCTGAAGCCACTTTTAATAGAGTTTTAGCTATGAGCACAAGCTATTTGCAAGCTAGCTTGTGCCATTGCAGCTACAATCACTGCTTACCTTCCCACTGTCTGCCCCCACCCGGTTCCCCACCTACAGTGCTGCCACTGCTGCTTTCTCCCTGCGGACGTAATAAAAATGGTGCTGTGGGCTGGATCTGGTCTGTGCGCTGTACATTGCTGACCTTTGTTCTAGGCAGTTCAGAGTTAAATGAATTCTCAGATTCTAAGTCATCTGTAAAGTAATTCTGCTTTTTCTTTGTTTAAAACTACAAAGTTTCTTGGGTTTTAATGTGTAATAGTGTTATTACCTTCATTGTGAAAGTATATATTTAAATAACTGCAGTCTGGTACCTCTACAAAGAATAGCCAGTTTTCTGGTATATAACTGATAAGGAATGTAATATTTTTTGATACTACAGATTCCAGCTATGGTCAGGAGGGTGGTTACTCCATATCAAGATGGACCTGATATTAGCTCTTTGGAACCTGAAGATGGAGAAAATTTTGTGTTTTTGAAAGAAGAAATTACCACAGAACAAACTAGGTATTTCTTTCCTTATTTCTTCTTCTTTTTTTCTCCTTTAGATTGCTAAAATTGTTGGTCTCGGCAGTTCTTGCCATTCAGCACTTTGACCAGTTAAACAGCATCCTTTAGAGCATGCTAGTTAGTTCACAGCTGGAAGTCAAAGATGTTGGTAGAACCCAATTGATGGATATAAAATTGAAATATAAAAATAAAAAGGTGTAAAACCTTTATTTCCTTCAGAAACTGTTTCTCTCCAGAAGTGTCTCTCCAGTTACAGGAAAACCTTTCCTTTTAATCTATCATAATTAAAATGGGGTAAATGGAGCTGGCAAAAGACACAAGTTCGGTGGAGAGAAGAGTAGGAATGTAATTATGGACCCCCTTGATGAACAGTTTAAACTACATCGTGTTGGGGGAGGAGGGGAAATCAGGGAAGTGATCTGAAGGGGAAGGGTGGACATAATGAAAATGTTAAAGGAAAACTTCACTGAAAAAATGTTTTGTTGGATTAGAAAGAGAAGTAACAAAAGTAAGAGAAGTAGGTGGCTAGAGGAAAATGAAAGAAGGGCAGGATCTGAGGAGTCTGCTTCTGTATTAATTCTGGAGAAAAATGTTCAAATTATTTTTAGTAGTGAGATTGTGTAGTAAAAAGGAATGTGGTTCAGTTTTCAAAAATAAGCTTGAATTTTTGGTTCCAGTTACCACTTTTTGCAGTTATTGTTTTACCACCTTTCTTTGCTTGCATTCTGTGCCTTTGGAGTGCCAAATACATTAAAAACCCATATCTGGTATAACACTTTTGCAGGTGTCAAGAGTGTAAGAGGAAGAGTCTAATCATGATAGAGAAACTTCATTAGTTTGCTACATGCTCCTGTAGAGATGTTTGATACATGGGATATAGCTGCTCATACTGAGGCCTGAAAGATGCTATGAAAGATGGGCTTGTTACCTAAAATAAGTTTGCCTTATTTGGAAATACTCACACCATTATCCCCTTTTGTTACAGGGAAGCTCTTCTCAAAAAGGCAAAAACAAAGGCAAAAAAGAAGCCACGAAGACGGTCAGACAGCTCTGGAGGATACAATCTTTCAGATATAATTCAGAGTCCACCCTCTACAGGTTCCATGTGCAACATTATACTTTATCATCCTTACAAGATTTTTTTTGTTTAACACACCTTTTTGGCAAATAGTCTGTATTTAAAAGATTGTTATTTTTGTTTTTCCTTTTTCAACTTGCATTTATCTGACAGTTTGTTTTCAGGTTTAGATTTTGTGGAAAATCCCATTTTATAAAACTAATGGGTATTTTTCCTGTGCCGCTGTATACCACTAAGAGACCTAGAAAGAAATAAGGCTAGGAAGTGTTTAGTCCATTTTCATTGGCCAAGTTGTGGGAAATAATAAAAAAAGTAAAATACTTTCCTTATTAACAAAATAGCTTTAGCTATTGCAACAGTTGGCATAAATTGGGGTAGAGAAAAGAACAGGAAAAGAAGCTGTCTTTCTATTGGTTGTGAGAATGCTTGAAAATGATTGGTAATTACTTGCAGCTGTTAAACTGCAGTGAACTAGTCTATTAGACCATAAGTCTCATGATTCTTAAATTGTTCAAAATATAAGGTAGCTTTATAGCTTTGCATGCTGCATTATAAACCTGTTTATCATGATCTAATATTCCTTCTCCATGTTCTAAATTTTAGGTTTAGTAAAAATGGAGAAGGCCAACTCTGTAGAGTCACTTCAAGAACTAACATCTGATTCTGAAGGTAGTTATGCAGGAATGAGCAGCCCCAGAGACTTGCAGTCCCCTGACTTCATGAAAGGATTTCCAACCGATAAGACTGAGGTTGGGCATTTTTGTTGTTTTTCCTCTTACCCCTGCTTCCACCACACATGCTTTACTTAAATGTTTAATGCTTCTGTATATCTTTAAAAACAAAACAAAACAGCCCTCCCCCCTTTTGTTTGGTGTGTCTTATTGAAAGAGACTTTTCTTAATGCCATTTATCTGTTAAAAATTTGTAAAGTGTATTTTGTCAGCTATGTTTTGTTTGTATGGCATTACAGTAAGCTTCTAAACTCCATATTAGAGAACTCTTAGCCTGTTTTTTCTCTCTTTCAATTCTCTGTTCTCTTACACTTGCATTGTGTAATTTGTATCCTGTTCTCATTTCTGAAAAAGAAGGCAACTTCTTAATGAGTAAAATAGAGCTAATTTTCATGGACAGTTATTTGTTAAAAAAATCTTTCCTAAATAATCACGATAAGAGGATAATTAGAAAGGCACTGTAGAGAGAAATGAACTTCACAAGCACTGAGATGGATGCGTACATATGTGCACATCAGTCTCAAGTATTAAAAGTTCATTTTAGGCACCTAAATCTTTAAGAGAAATATTTTGTTACTGAGCTTATAATATATTTAACCTTGTAAAGTCATTCATATCTGGCTTGCATGCAGTGTGCGTGTGTGTGTGTGTGTGTGTGTGTGTTGTCGTCCTGTCAGTTTAAATGATGTAAGTAATGCAGATGAGATGAATTGCTTCTGATACTTCCTTTGTATTGTTGTTTCAAAGTAGTAAAAAATATTCCAAACTGTTTCAGTGCGGTTGTTTTCTTTTTTTAGGTAAAAGACAAAATCTGTCTTCAAGGAACAAAAAACCTCCATTTGAATAAAGAGGTGAAATTAACTGAGGGATCAACAAGACTGAAACAGTCTGTTCCGCAATCCATTCCCAGTAATAAAAACAATTCTATTAGCTCTCCCAATTGGGTTGCTACACCTTTCAGGTACAGTAATATATTTATGTTTAATTAGCTGGCAATGCTATATTTCTGTTTGGTAAAGATAGTGGATTATGTTGTTCATGTTTTGTACCCAAACTAAATAATTAACTGCTTTTACAGGGAGTATGACGTGATCAGTTTAAGACTTAACATGTCTACAAGATTTCATTCATCTTCTGCAAAATAATAGGTTTTTCTCTTGAAGAATAACAAGCCATTAGCTTACAGGATGTAAACTGTAAACAGGATATTTCATAGATTTAATAGATTTCATAGACATTAGGGCTGGAAGGAACCTCGGAAGTTCATCAAGTCCAGCCCCCTGCCCAAAGGGCAGGAAGTCAGCTGGGGTCATAGGATCCCAGCAAGATAAACATCCAATTTGCTCTTGAAGGTGTTCAATGTAGGTGCTTGAACCACCTCTGATGGCAGGCTGTTCCAGACCTTGGGGGCTCAGACAG
>NW_017728918.1:65031465-65060056 GCF_001723895.1 Crocodylus porosus | reverse complement strand
CAAGTCTCTTTCTTCCATAGTGCTAGCAGCGTAGCACTGCTGAGCCTATAAGGATGCTGCAGCTTTTTCTTCCCAAGGTGAAGAACCTTGCATTTCTCAGTGCTAAACACTATGAGGTTCTCGTCTGCCCATTTGCTGAGCCTGTCCAGGTCAGCCTGGATCACCCTCCTGTCTTCAGGTGTGGATGCTTTGCCCCAAAGTTTGGTGTCATCAGCAAACTTGGCCAGTCAGCTTCTGACTCCAGTGTCCACATTGTTAAGAAAGATGTTGAGCTATATGGATCCAAGGACAGAGTCTTGGGGGACCCCACTGGTCACAGGACACCATGACAATTGACTTCCGTCAGTTACCACCCTCTGGGTCCGACCACGGGGCCAGTTCTCCAGCCAGGAGATCGTGGTGGACCCAAGGCCCCATTTGGCCAGTTTTGCCAAGAGGTGATCATGGAATACCAGATTGAAGGCTTTTTTGAAGTCAAGATATATGACATCGATCTATTCTCCCTTGTCCAGGTGATAAGTCACCTGGTCGTAGAAGGTAATGAGATTGGTCAAGCAAGACCTACCCGCAACAAACCTATGCTGGCTATCCCTCAGGATGCTGGCATCTGCCAGTCCATTAAGAATAGCCTCTTTAATACACTTTTCTAAGATCTTCCCTGGGATAGAAGTCAGGCTGATGGGCCTATTGTTTCCTTGATCCACTTTCCTCCCTTTCT
The DNA here is from genome assembly GCF_001723895.1 of Crocodylus porosus. Classification (NCBI taxonomy): domain Eukaryota; kingdom Metazoa; phylum Chordata; order Crocodylia; family Crocodylidae; genus Crocodylus; species Crocodylus porosus. The sequence goes on along the minus strand of NW_017728918.1, from coordinate 65,059,338 downwards.
TGAAGATAGGCACCACATTGGCCTTCTTCCCGTCTTTGGGCACTACACCAGAGCGCCAGGAGTTTTCAAAGATCTGTGCCAGAGGCTGGGCTATGATGCTCACCAGCTCCTTGAGTACCCTGGGGTGTAGATTGTCAAGGCTGGCTGACCTGAAGGTATCCAGCCTCTCAAAGTGTTCTTTCTGCTTGACCTTAAGACTAACATGGTTAACCATCATATATGTGCACCTTGTATGCAGATACCCTGATTCTTTTGGCCAGCAGTGTGTCTTGGGACTACAAGTTACCCTTGCAAGGGCAAAGCATCTTTAAGCACTATGTTTTTCTTTTTGCTGGTGGCTGCAAGACAGAATTGTGCAAATTCTATCTTCATCCTTGTAGCTTTCTTAAAACAAGATTTGAGTTTCACCAGTTGGTTATTATTTGTAGGTTATAAGCAATACATTGCTTAAGTAGCTGTGATAGTTCAGGAAATGTACCATATTTACCTGAATACAAGACAACCCTGACTGTAAGATTGACCCTCCATAATTAGATTCTACACGTGGAAAATGTTATAAATATTATTTATTCAAATTTATATTTATTATAGAATTTTATTATTTTCCATATATGGAGTCTAATTATTGGGGAATCATCTTAAATTCACCTCTCTCCAGTACTGCAGGTGGTGGTGGGGGAGAGATGATGAGGGGGCAGTAATGGGGCAGACGGTGGGGGGGACATGGTAGGGCAGATGGGAGGGGTGTTAGTGGGGCAGGTGGAAGGAGGCAGGCAGCTAGTCCCCTGCTGCCACCCCCCTTACCTCCTATTGTCCACCTCTACTCCCTTTCTCCGCAGACTCAGGCTGCCCTGATTTTCCTCTTTCCCCTCCCTCCCCACCTCCAGGTCGCTTCTGCCACTTACAGCCTCATGTCCCTGCCCTTCCACCCCCTCCCACCCCCACCTTACCTTTGTTCCTTGCTGTCAGGCTCTATCCCTGCTGCAGCCTGGGGCAAGGAGTGTGACTACAGCCTGGCCTTATACCAGAGGCCCGGAACTGGCACTGCTGTTCCAGCCCAGCCTCCTAGCAGCAGTGTGGCAGCTTTTAGGATCTTTTGATTCTTATGGAAGGGTGTGTCGATTGTTGCAATGTTGGCAGGTATTGCATATGTTTCAGCAGGGTCTTACTGCTTTTGGCATGTGTTTTCATCACTGGGGAATTCGCTTCTGATTTATGAGTTTAGCAAGGTTGGAGATTGTTTGTTTGTTTGTTTGTTTGTTTGTTTGTTTGTTTGTTTGAAAAGCAGCTGCAAGAGGGAAAGGGGCTAGGAATCTCTCTCAAGGTATGATCCTATTCAGGTGTGGGTTACATTTATTTAAAGGTCTGGCTTAGGTTTCAGGGTGGTATGGTACATGACAATTGTGGGGAAAGTGGTCAGTAGGTTTTGGGGGTTTTTTTGTATTGTAGTAGGTTGTGGGGTATTTGGCTCATTCAAAGATGTACCATATTTACTCACTGCTTGCTCCCTGCTGCAGCTTTGGGAATGATAAATGTAAGATAAACCTCCAAGGATTAGATTCTATACATGGAAAATTATAACAAGGGGCCAGACCTGGAGCCACAGCTTGGGGCAAGTGAAAGAGGCTGTGGGTCAGACTCTGGGGCAGCTTTCTTGGTGGCAACAGCTTTCTTAGTGAATTTAACTGTTTTTTTTCACTTGGTTTCTTACTTCTGTTTACTTGTCTGCTCCAGAGGTTTGCTCTTCACTTTAAGTGACTGCTTCATTTCTGTAACAGTTTTAAAGTAATTGTTCTGCTTAGTTTTTAGCTAAGTATCCTAGGGCGCATAACGCTGTAAGAAATGTACCTAATTTGTTCAGTTTCAGTTGGCTGATTGCTAGGTTGTTGAAATTTATTCAGTGCTTTTAAGAAGATATCTTAATAAAGCATTGTTGGAACACTGAAGTAGGTGTAAAATTTTTGCTCCAGGGATCTTACCTAAAATTTGGATAAGATGAAATAAGATGAGATAAGACATGCTGGGAAATTTTGCAGAAATATTTTCTTTTCAACTTCACTTTTGAAATTTTTCTTTCATTCCATTACATACACAGGCTCTGTAGAAGAGGCCTTGCTGAAGGAGGAAATTGTAATAGTGCTGACATTTCTTTCAGAATAAAGGCATAATGAGAGTCCAAATAAAAGATGGTCTCATTTTTTAAGTAGATTTTTTACAGACACTTGATGGGAGCAAAGAAAATATAAATTGATCTGATAGGCATTGAATGTGGCGCTATGGTCAGGAAAGAATTTTTAGTAGTAGTGGATTGGCAGGGGAAGAGGATGTAACCTAGAAAAGACTCTATGTTGTAAAAGTAGAAGCAATCTAACCCATAGTTGCTTTAACTTACCTTGGATAACTTGATTGTAGTAACTGCAATGCAGGAAATGGTCACTAAAGCTGCTTACACTGGTAAAGATGTATAGACCCTGATTCATTTAGCTTTCACTGTATGTAAAAGTTGGCCTTTAAAATTCAGGACTGGTGTGTTTGACCATCTAAAAATATGGCAACAATTGTATCAGATCCACAATTCCAAGGCTAGCCTGAATGTTTGGCCCATCAGATTACTGGTAGATAGGGGCATAAAATTTACAGTAATCGACGTATTTATTTTCAACCACGGAGCTGCGGCACCCTGGGTACCTTGAGATCCCTTGAAGGGTGGCACATTTGTACTATTAGGTATGGAAACATAATAAACCCAGAGATTTTAGAGAGGAATACATAGTGTCAAAGACATTCTGATCTGTTGTGTTCTTTATTTTTTGGTTCCTTGCAACAGCAAAAATGCTCTATTTTTTTCCATAAACAGAAAAGTGTAAACCAAGAACTGGTATTTTCTGAGGGGTACCTTGAGTTTAATGAGGGATACTTTGAGCCTAAAAAGTTTGACAACCACTGCTCTAGTGGAAGCATGAAGCTGAAGACAGTCACCTTCCTTATTCTGTACAATGGTTACTGCAGTATCAGGAGTAAGGTGAATCTCTGGTACCTCCACTACTGCCAAACCACTCCATTATTTCATAGATTTCATAGGCATTCGGGCTGGAAGGTACCTCGAAGGATCATCCAGTCCAGCCCTCTGCCCCATGGGCAGGAAGTCCACAGGGATCATAGGATCCCAGCAAGATAAGCATCCAAATGTGTCTTGAAGGCTTTCAAAGTGGGTGCTTAAACCACCTCCAGCAGCAGTCTATTCCAAAGCTTGGGGGCTTGGACAGTAAAGAAGTTCTTCTTTATGTCCACTCTGAATTGGTTGCGGCTGAGTTTGTGACCATTTGATCTTGTCATCCCTTGGGGTGCTCTGGTGAACAGACATTCCCTCAGATCCTGATGAGCACCTTGATAAACTTATAGGTGGCCACCAGATCACCCCTGAGCCTGCGCTTTTCTAGGCTGAAGAGTCCCATGGCTCTCAGCCTCTCAACATAAGGTCTGTTTTCCTGACCTCTGATTATGCGTGTGGCTCTCCTCTCAAGCTTCTCCACATCCTTTTTGAATTGCGGAGCCCAAAACTGGATGCAGTATTCCAGCTGTGACCTCGCCAAGGCTGAGTACAATGGGAGAATAACATCCCGGGATTTGCTTGAGAAGGATCTATAGGATTTGCTTGAGAAGCCAGTGTTTTGATTGCTTTACTAGCCGCAGCATCACACTGCAGGCTCATGTTCATCTTGTGGTCAATGATGACCCCCAAGTCCCTTTCATCTGTAGTGCTAACCAGCGTAGCACTGCTGAGCCTATAAGCATGCTGCAGGTTTTTCCTCCCAAGGTGGAGAACCTTGCATTTTTCGGCATTGAACAACTTCAGGTTCTTATCCACCCATTTCATGAGCCTGTCAAGATCTGCCTGGATCACCCTCCTATCCTCAGGTGTGGATGCGTTACCCCAGAGTTTGGTATCATCGACAAACTTGGCCAGCCTGCTTCTGACGCCAGTGTCCATATCATTGATGAAGATGTTAAACAGTATAGGCCCTAGGACAAAGCCTTGAAGACCCCACTGGTGACCACACACCAAGACGATTGGCTTCTGTCAGCCACTCCCCTCTGGGTCTGACCATGGAGCCAATTCCCCAGCCAGCAGATTGTGGTGAAGCCCAGGCCTCAATTGGTCAGTTTTGCCAACAGGTGATCATGGGATACCAGTTCGAAGGCTTTTTTGAAGTCAAGATACACGACTTCAGTCTTTTCCCCCTTGTTCAGGTGATGGGTTATCTGGTTGTAAAAGGAAATGAGATTGGTCAAGCAAGACCTACCCACAACAAACCCATGCTGGGTATCCCTCAGGATATTGCCGTCGGGTAGTCTGTTAAGGATGGCCTCTTTGATAATCTTTTCCAAGTCCTTCCCCAGGATAGAGGCTGATGGGCCTGTAGTTTGCCGGATCTACTTTTCTCCCTTTCTTGAATATAGGCACAACATTGGCCTTCTTCCAGTCTTCGGGCACTTCACCAGAGCGCCTGGAGTTCTCAAAGATCCATGCCAGGGACTGAGCTATGATGCTTGCCAGCTTCTTGAGTACCCTTGGGTGTGAACTGTCAGGGCTGGGTGACTTGAAGGTGTCCAGCTTGTCAAGGTGTTCCTTCACAAGGTCAGCTTTGATGGAGGGCAAGAAATCTCCCTCACCCAGGCCTTCCTGACCCACAGTGGGCAGGGGCGTCCCATGGGAGTGGTAAAAAACTGATGCAAAGTACCCATTTAGCAAGTTTGCTTTTTCCTGGGCATTGGTTGTCAGTTGTCCCATCTGGTGTAGGAGGGGTCCAAGTGTTGCCCTTGCTTTTCCTCCTGCTCCCCACATATTTGAAAAAGGGCTTTTTATTGTCCTTGATATTTGTAGTTAGCTGGAGTTCCATCGCAGCCTTAGCTTTCCTGGTTTTATTCCTCACAGTTCTTTTGTAGGCATAAAACCAATCAGAAGTTACTGTTAGTGTTTCATTTACCAGTTGAACAGGGTTTTAGATATGGGGGATTCTGTCATAAGCTTCTCAAATAGCTTCTGCTGCATGTTGAGAAATACTTTCCTCTATGAGAATGAATGCAACATTACAGGTGATGGTTACCCCCAAATTCCAGCTTTATCAGTTTAGGTAACTTGGCATTAAGGATACATTTCAAAGCAATCTGAGCTTTTTAAAGTACCCAAGCAAGCTTGCTTTGGTAATGTCACAATTGTACTTTACTATGTGACCCTAAGGAGTTTGATGTCTTTGATACCAGATTCTTGAAGTAATTTTAAGACATGTCTTTATACTTTTTCTCTTGCATGACTTCACTACAGAGTAGACATTTAAGATTTGCTTGGGTATGGTAAATGTGTGGTTTTTAGGTTAACATGTTAGACTTCTTAAATAATAACATTGATTATGAATTCCTGGGTTTGTATTGATACATAACCATTCTTCTGTCTTAACTTATCTTTTTTCTGTAGAATAACAATAGGTGTAAAAAAATCTGTATATTACTTGTTCATAATTCTTAAGGTATGTTACCTATCATACAGTATTTCATATGACTTGAGGACATGTTATCAAACTAAGTCGCCTTTTAAAATTTTAGGTTTTTATAAGCAGATCCTTGGTGACATCAAAGCACATGCCGTTTAGATTTACAGTTGCTTTTGTCTTTCCAGCGCACTAAAAAGCAGTGGAAATGCTAATTTTGAAGCTTTACTTATAAATTAAATAATTTCCTTGTAAGTTTTGAGAACTGCTTTGCTGCATTTCAGGTGCTATAACTAGAGGGATTGGATGCTCTGCATTTTTCTAACACAAAAGCATGGCTGAATATTTGCTACAGCTTTGGATTGGAATTTGTTCTTGGCTTTGAATTAGTGACTAGTCTTCATAATACTTCCTTAGCTAGCTGACAACTGAATAAGTATTCTGGCTTTAAATATCTTATGTACAGTATCTTTTTTTTTTTATAGCAGAGTTCACATATTTTGTTTCATAATGCAGTGAAGTGTATTTCAAAGTATTGTGTGTGTGTGTGTGTGTATATGCAAAGGTTTTTTGTCAGAAACATTTTATTTGAGGTTTGCCATAATTGAGGAAACAGACATAAATTATACATCCAGTTACCAATCTTATGTATGATTTAGAAGGTTTCAGTGAAGGTTGGAAACAGTGGAATGTAAGTAAAAATGAATGCTTTGAAAGGTAACTTTTCATTTTTCATTTAGTCCTGCCAGTCCTCCTGCTATGGATCTAAGAACCATCATGGAAATTGAAGAGAATATGCAGAAGTGTGGAACTATGCCAAAGACAAATGCAAGGTTGGTAAAAAACCAAAATCTATAAAAGAAAGATATGATAAAATAGACCATTACGAATTCACTTAGTGGTTCAGACAGTTTAGGATTTAAAAGAAGAAAAAACTGTCCTTGCATTTGCATAGCTTTGTTTACTTCATTCACTATGAGATTTATCTGTGTGTATTTAAAATTTACCTCTGCATCTTGTTCTGACTCTACTCAACCAGCTGGTGTGGAATCATGCATGGACACATAGAAGGGCAAGTAGCAACCTCTCTGTAAGCAGTTTGGGACTAAACCCACATTTCTCAGCTGGGTAGGTCACACTTCCCAAGAGCAGGGGTGGGAGGGCTATCATAAAAGGCAGCTCAGGAAGTGACCAAGAAGGTATTAAAATGTTATTACAATCTAAATGAAAGAAGTGTCACACCCACACCCCTCATAAAACCATTCCCTTGAAGATCAGGAATTCTGTCATGCATGCACAAATTATGTAGTAACAAATTATGCATAATGATAAATAAACCTTTTATTTTTTTAAATAATAAATTGTAATGGAATTGTGAACATTTCTGACTTCAGATAAGGGGTTACTCATCTGAAATGGTTAAACAGCAGCAGGTTAAATTTAGGACAAGAAACCAAATACTAAGAGAGGAAATAATATATTTATTACAAAACACCTTATTATATACATTATATTTATTGTAATATTGTGATTCAGCAGGCAGTTAATGCTAGTAGTAGCTATTCTAGTTGTGAATAGACCATATGATACAATCACAGTAGATGTAAGTGATTAGCAAATCACAAAAAAACCCAAGAACTTTTGTTAAGCACTTTGACTTCCACTACAAAAGTGGTTAGTCACCATTTCAGAATGAAGTAGATAGTGGCTAACCGGGTTTAGTTTGGATTTGTCTCTTCCTTCTACATTGGCTACTGTAAATGTCAAGGATGTGAAACTCTTGATATTTCTGGCATCAGATGTAGAATCTTGTGAAGAGCAGTATCTATTGGGACCACTTTCCCCTTTAACATGAAGGTTTGAAAGTAGCTCAGTTGCCCTTCAGTTTCTTTTTAACGACAGAAGGTATAGCGAGCTTGGATTGTATTCAGTGTCCTTATTGGCTTTTCCTTATATGTTTTAAGGCTTTTATTAGTTACCAGCCTTCTTCTCCAAAGCAAGGAAAAAGACACTAATATTGGCATCCCTCAGACCTACAGAGTATGAGAGACTCATGTCACATGCTGCTGCTCACAGGCTTAGTTAACAAAGTTTTTGGCATCGATTTGAAAGATCAGCTCTTCTTGAACAATGTCCAGGTCCTGCTGACTAAGCCTGGCCCCCACTGGGCTAGAACTGAAGTGCCAAACTTTTTGGCAGGTGTATCACAAATTAGCCTCACACCTTTTCCAAGTGTCACTCCAGTCCCTTTCCCCTGTCAGTCTGCTGCTCTGCTTTGTGCTGTCTGTCCTATCTGTCACTGTTCTGCCTTGTCTCCTCCTAGTCTGCAGTGCAACACACATGGAGGCTGCTTGGGCCAGTTGTGGCATATGTGCTACAGGTTGGCCACCCCCTTATCGCCCCAGTGGCATGGCATCAGAGTTCTTAACTGAGTCTGGTTTGACTTAATCTGGCACCAGAGATCTTGCATAGTTCATGCTGATGAGCTTTATGCTTAAATTAACCTGGTTGCCAGTACTGGCACTGCTGTCTAGATTATTAGCTGAGTCTGGTGCTGAGAATGCTGAGCAATTTAGGACATCTTTTTGTTCTAATGACTCATTTGCTTTTTCAAGTTCTTGGCCCACTATGTCCTTTGTTTTCACCAGTGCCAAGGATGTGACACTGTTTTTTCTAGATCTGCCAGTTTAAATGCTTCTGTACCAAATTCATGTATAAACAAAATCTCCTAATCTGTCTGAGTTAAATTACTTCAATGCCAAGGATTCAGTGTTGTTTACAGTCTGCCCCATTTTTTGTCAGTGGGAGTCATGGGATCTGCATGTCTTAATTTTATGATTAAGTACATGTAGGCAGAGCCCTGGAGTTTCCAGGCAATAGCATGATGTGGGAGTGAATCTGGAAGAGAGAAGTGGCAACCAGTTATGAGACCTCTACAGCAAGCATCTCTTTCAGTCATTGGTCTTCTTGTGTTGTATTCATGGTGCACTTTAGCCTGTGAATGTGTTCTGCTTTACTGAGGGGAAATGGGTAGTGAGAGGGGAAGGAAACTTCTCTGGGCTCATTATTTTGTAAATTTTACCAGGCTGTTGGCTTCAGTGAAGATAGTTAACATGTCAGTTTGGATTTACCAACAGAGGACAGTAGTTACTTGATATGGTTCACGTTCAGTTTCTTGGCTGCACAGCAGATTGCATTTTCTTTTTCTTTGCCTCATTCTCTCACGATTACCCTGATTACGAGAAGGAACCTTGGGAAACTTCCTACTTCCCATGGGAAGCTTTCAGTAGAAAGCTTGTGGCAAGGAATGAATGCGAAATGAGATTGATTTGGCCTCAGTTGTATCATGGCAGGCACGCTTGCATATAGATTTGGGCCACAGAAAAAGATTTACCTGCACGCTTTTTTCTTGCATAAAATAACTATGCAATGAACTTTGTATAAGTTCCCCCCCCCCTTGCCCCCCTCCCTCCAACTCCAGAAATTTCATACCAAAGGGTAGGGTCCTTTCCAGTGTTGCTGGAATTATACCTTTTATCATGCCATGTTTGAGGTTTCTGTTGGGAATTACTAACAAATGTATAGCTCCTTTAGGATGTTAGTTACAAGTGGCATAGAGGTAGGCCTTTCAAGGTACTTCAAAGGGAAAAATTCCCTGGTCTCATTTACATTTATAGTATGCATTTACTTGTATACCACACACAGCTTTGGCCCCCAAAATCAGCTCTTCAGAACTGGAGTACATGCCTTAAGTTGGGAAGATAATTTTTTTTTCTTCACTGGAATTCAAGCAGGGAAGAATAAAAGCATGCAGATCCAGTGCTCTGATGTCTGCCAAGCTGGCTGCTACTTCTCTCTGGCTCCAACAGGCAGAAGGGGCAGAGTCCTACGTTAAACCACTCACAGCCACAAGTAGTTATTGGCTGAGCACTGTAGCTCAGGCCTGAAGCAGCAAGTGAGCAGGTGTGTGCATCCACTCTCTTGATGAGGCTTGTGGTATGGAAGCAACACTTATTTACAGGAATGATGTAAAGAAGCTCTGCATGTCATCATCAGATGAGAACTATGGCTTATCTCAATGATTCCCTCAATTTGCACAATGCCCAGCTTCAGCAGAGTGTTATTCACTACTAAAACTCTTGAGTAGACTTATTTACTGGAGGAAAAATGTCATTGAATACCTTTTATTTGAACAGGGGTGTAGGTTGTATTTGTGTTGGTCTAAGGACATAGGAAGATGAGGTTCTTTGGGTGAATCTGATATCTTTTATTAGACCAACTTAAATAGTTGGAAAAATTTTTCTTAGCAAGCTTTTGGGTTTAAAAACCCTTTCTTTGTCAGGCTGAGGAAGCCTCTGCAGTTGGTGTGTGTTCTTCCTGGAGGGAATGAACACCACTTACATACATTCAACAAAGATTTCCTGTTTAGGTCTCCATCTGACATTCTCTCACTTCTGTCTGGAAAGTCTGTTTAAGCTCGGTCTTATAATTCTGCGAAGACACCTATTGTTTTGATTTGCCTCAGATTTGGACAATGCTCCTTTCTTGGACAGAAATCAGCAGTTCTGTGTTCTCTCTAGTTGCATTGGAGAGAGAAATCTATCTAGGCCAGTGAGGGCGTTTAGGAGTTGTTAGCAGCCTTAACTAATGTTGCACCTAATGTTCACATCACAAACACTTCTTTTAAAACTACTAATTCTTGGCTTCCAGGTTGAGGTAAAAGAATCTTTCTGACCCTAAGTTGTCTCAGGTTGAAAGCCCTACTTCTGTACTGCTGACATAGGGGTAGGTATTCTGGAGTCTATAGTTCCTCTTCAGCTTCCACCCTTCATACTTGGGGTAGTTGCCCTAACTTTTTTTATAACATCTTTAATCTATGAATTGTTTCATGTACAGCTAAGACTACACAGGGAAACTGCATTGTTGTAATAATTGAGATTAAGAGAACTTGCATTTTTCTCTTGAGCAAGAACTGAAATCTCCCAAACAAGGCCCAACTGTGGCAGAGGCCTATGGAAAGTTGAGCTGTCATGAGTCTGTTCCATGTGGTACCTAAATCTCTTTTGCTCTGAAATAAGAGTGTGATTTTGTAAAATTCCTAGGACATGTCAGATTTGCATGTATATAGGCAACTGTCAATCCTCTGGATCATGGTTTACACATAGGTGTAATCAGGTGTCTGATGAATCCACTTGTGGCTGACAAGGCCAATTCAAGAGCGACACAGCTTGTTATAAGTTTCACAAACTCATGTTGTCTGATTTTGAAGTAAAAAATTACAAGCTGCTTTCTTCTTTTTTGCTTTGCTTCCATCTTCTGGATCAAAGCTGCATCATGTTAAGCTGCACCGAGTGCCAGATGTTCCCTCCCGATGGGATAGGATTCTGCATGCTCCTTCCAGCTTTCTATGTTGATGTTGAACAACTTTATTATTTTTTAACACATTGTGGTACCACCATGAAGGGCAGCTTTGCTTTCTAGAGCACTCTCAAGTCTCACTGTACAAAATATTCTTGGGGGTATGGGTCTTCTCCCATTCTCCTGGCATGACTGATCCATCACAACCTCCTCTTCTTGATAGTGCTTTCTAACTGTGTCAGTCCTGTGCACTCCAGTATCTCTCTCTGTTTGGTATGCTGTCTTTCCACTTTATTTTCAGGATCTTATGCAGACATCTAATGTAATGTGGAAGCTGTTCAGTCTGTTGATGTGCCTAGCATATGTAGTCTACATTTCTGAACGATAAAGCAGGGGTAACAGCACATAAGTCTTGTAGATCCTCATAATCACTTTAGCTGATAGTTTGCTGTTATTCCATGCATATTTCTGTAATAGCCCAAAATTCTTAGCTACTTCTCTGATTCTGTTAGTTCAGTCTGCAGGTCAAGATTCCTGCTGATCATAATACCTAAGTAGCAAAAACTGTCAGCGATGCAAAGAGAGAGATCCTCCAGAGTGATGTCAGGTATTGGTTTATTCATCCTTTGGTCTTTTTGAGCTGAAGCTCTTGCATGATTCAGAAAATCTGTCCAAGAGATTTGGCAGGAAAGATGCACTGTGGGCAGCCAAAGCCATATCACTCGCAAACAGGAAGTCTCTCACAACCAGTTTTTACCTTGGTTTTTTTCTCTAGACCTTGTAATGTTGAACAAGCCTCCATCTAGTCTGTTATGAAGATAAATGCCATCATTGCTGTCCCTGAATGCATGAAGAAGCAGGAATGAAAAGTAGATGTTAAAAAGCATTGGGGCTAAGGCCCATCCTTGCTTCACCCTGTTGTTGATGTCAAAGGCATTTGATTCTGTTTTTGTATACTACAGTTGCCTTCATACCTTGTTGTAATGAGCAAATGACGTTCAGCAGTTTGAAGGGATGACTCAGTTTCTTTGGAACAGTAAAAAGGCCCTGGCTGTTGACTGTATCATAGGCCTTTGTCAGATTGAAGACTATGTACAATGGTATTTGTTCTTCTCTACACTTTTGCAGACTTGCATGTACACATCTATATCATGCCCTGTAAACAAGGCAATTGTTTGTGTCTGCAGTTTTGACCAAGTGGCTGGTGAGATGCAAACCAGAAGGTTGATTTATCTATAAGCCAGTGTTCCTGTGGAAAGATACGGTCCTTTGTTTTTCCTTGTTATAACCGAGTCCGCAGTCCATCTCTGACTATCCTTCAGGCCACTAATTTTTACCTGCACTGCTTTCTCATATGTAGCCATTCACCAAGTGTGCAGTCGCTTGTAGATATCCAGCTGTACTAAACCGAAGTGCTAAGCACTTGATGCTTTATGGATTCTTGGAGAATGTTTTGTATGGATCTAGATGTTCTTTACCCAACCTCACTCCTCTGATTTGGTTAGGGAATGTTGATGTTCCTTTTATCAGTGTTTAGCTGGAACTTCCCAGCTCTGCAGGGACGTACTGATTTCTGTTGTACAAGTGGGAATATACAGAGGCCACTTGGAAGAAAGAGCTTGCCTATGAATGTCTCTTTGCGTTGCTTGTGCGCATTCACACTTGCTACCCATGCTCTCAACTTCTTTGGAATTATGAGCTTTAGATTCCAGACATCCTCAACTATAAAAGAATATGAGATGCAACTGAGGCGCTCCTTAATTTTATGCTTTTGAGACCCCACAGGGCAAGAGGAGAGGCATCTTCAAAGGTACTGTTTTTCAGATGATTCTATAGCAATAGCTGTCAATCAAATAAAGCAAAAGCATTAATTAAATATGTTACTAGCCTGAAACTTTAATCGGCATTTTAAAACAATAAATCAGTTAAGCCTTTTCTCTTTACTGTCATTGATTTATAGTAAACTGGCTTCTCATGGAATCAGGCTGTCTCAGAAGCAAAGAAAAATGATTGCCATGGCTGCAAAGGATACTAGTTCAGTAACAAACAACTTGGAGAGGACTCCAATTGCAGCTGCACCATTGACGCCTACAAAAGCTACAAAAGCTGGGAATGCATGGTATGTTATATAGTTTCAAATACTTGTTGTGGATCATTTCAGTTATGTGGTATTATTTTTATGTTTTAAATGATGACTGCTCAGTTCAGTGCTCTTGTAAAGGAACAAAGTTTTTGTCCGGGATTTTGTGTTCCTGTCACTTACACAGGAAACTATGAATGGTGGTTGTCCTTCAGTACTCTGTTGCAGTAATCCCATTGGACTGGGTCCATCTGTGTGTATGGCACATAATTTAAGTACAGGTGAAAGTACTGAAGGTCAGTAGCTGATTAAAGAGGATGGGGATGGAAAATCAATTCAAAAGTTTGGCCACAAAAAAGTCTATAAAGGCTGGGGGGAGGGGGGCAGTGAGTGGTGAGTGTGTGAAGGAAACATGGTTTAGTGGAGAGGTAGGAACTAGACTGGAGTCCATTGGAGGTTAAAATAGAATTGGGAAGAGAAGAAGAACTTGACAGAATAGGTGGCAAGGATTTTGGATACGACAGGAGGTGGGGAGGAGGGCAATGCTGGGACTTCTTATGATGAGATTACTATGAACTGTTTTTGAGATGTTTATATTATGATATTGTAATTATAATGCTACAGAACAGTAGCACTAGTTCATTTTGTGTGTGCACAGTTTGATATAGCTGTGTGTAATTCAAACATTGTTTTCTGACCTGTTCAGAATTAAAATGATGATTGAATTATGATGAAAACCAAAAGCTCAAAACAAATTAGCTCGCAATATTGGCTGTAGTTGATGGTGGGTGAAACACCAAGAAGCTTTTGCTCTGTGTGAACTTTTTTCGACGTGTTTGGCAGACGCAGCAGGCTCTTTCCAGAGCTTAGTTGTTTGTTTCTCAGATTAATAGACAATAGAACATTGTTAAATTGAAATGGCACCATTTTAAATTCCTATACACATTCTCAACTTTGGACAGTTTTTTTTCTCATTTTTAAAAATCAGGGTAGTCTATCTTGAATACAAATTTAAGAATTTAAATCTGTGTTTATATCAGTTTGACAGTTGCATTTTAAAAATACAGGCTTTCCTTATTTCATCTCCCCTGGTTTTTTTTCTCTTTTTCCTCCTTTTTCCCCCAGCATTCCTTTGGGCTTTTCTCCTTGGACCACCCATCATTTGTTAGTTATCCTTGCTGGTTTAGGTCATAGGTACAGGAGGTTCACTGATCTCTCGCATATTTTTCTTTGAGGCTTTGTTAAGAGTCTGTGCAGATACAGCTATTTTGACCATGGTTTGAAGAAAAAAATGGATGCATGAGCTAGAAGTCATTCTGGGGTGATTTCTGCTCCCTGGGTTCAGCAGCCCTTTCTTGAGACTTCTTTTGCAGTATTGAGTAGAAGATATCTTGTATGTTGCTGTTGCTTCTCTATGGCTTCTGCTGTCCACAAGTGATTTTTGTCTCATGGCAGCCCAAACTTGAGTGATATAAAAAGGGTCAGCATATTCAGAGTTTCACATATTTCGTTAGTAATATACTATTATCTTTTTGGGTTAAAGGTCTTATTAGTACTTGCAGGGATATTCTAGGACAAAATCTATGTTAAATGGAGCTAAGGTTCAGATTACATATCAGTAATTTAAAGAAGAAATCACAACAGGATGTTGTAATTATCCCAAAACTGAGCATTACAAACAGGTAATCAACTGTTAAAATTAACATTTTTGGGTTTCTTTTAAGGTATAGGCAAGTCCATAGTTACGACATGACAGCGCTGTCATCTATTCCCTTTTGACTCTGTGTTAACCATATGATTATGGCTAAAGCACTCCAATGTTTGTGGTCCTCAAAAAAATCATCATTTTAATCTAATCTAGGGTTGCAAATGCTAAAATGCCATGGAAGTGTTGTCTTTAAGTGCTCTGAAGTACCTTTTCAGGCACTGATTCTCAAAGCTAGCTTTGTGGTTGTGGAACCATAACAATTGGGTCAAAGAATCTACCAGTGAAAACTCTTGATAGTATCCCTCATATTACTGTTTTTTTGTTTTTTATAACCAGTAGAATCATTGTATATAATATAGCCACGGAAAGGGTTCTGACTAGCCCCTAAGAGCTATGAAACGTGTCCCAAAGACGACTGTTCTTACAGCTGTTGACTTGACTTTGTAAACTACAGCAGTTACTACAGTAATTCAGGAATCCTGGTTTTCTCTACTAAAAAATAATTCCCAATTTTGGGGTTAAAAGGGTAACCCCAAATTCACATTTTTCCATGTTTAAAATGAAATGCTTCTAATACACAGATGTGTATATATAGTGGTAGTTCATTTTAATCACAGAAAAATGTGGATTTTGGGGTTACTTTTTTAACTTGGAAATTGGAGATCTTTTTTATCAGAGAAAACCAGGATCCCTGGTAATTATTAACCTTTTATTAAATTATTTTTCAAGTATAGGTTGTGTACAAAATATTTCAGTGAATATGAAGAATCTATTTAGTTGACACTCCTCTGAAAAATACACTGTATTTCTTAATTTTTAATTAAAAAAAAAAGTGTTGTCCCAACAAAAAAAAACTAACTTATTTTTACTGAAAATTCTTTATGTACATTGAATAAGTGCTATAATTTTTGACAGGATAAACTGTATTTTTCATGTATAAGGAAAAAAATATAAGTTACTATTCAAGGTTAAGCTGGAACTCATTTTGAACCCTGGTGTGTAAATGGTGCCTCCATGTAAGTTGTACTGTTACAGTTTCTAGTTTCTGGTTTATAGAACTTTAATATTAAACTTAAGAATCCATAAAACAGTATTTAAGGATGCTGGAATAAATTCTAAGCTCTGATTAACAATGTTTTGAAAATATTTTTATGGTCATCCTGCATAATTCCAATCTTAAGTGAAAAGGCCAGTGCATGTTCTACTGAAGGTTAGAGTTCTGATTTAATTTTCTTGTGGCAACAAATGCCTATAAATGTTCCTCTACAATATTTCTCTGGCTGCGAAGATGGAAAATGGAGATAGCCCAAGATTTAAACCACCAAGTCAGTGAGAAATCTGTAGCTGTTTCAAATAATATCTAGCTGCTGAAAAGGAGAAATTATATTTTATTTACCAAAGTTTTTAAACTGCCTCAGGCAAGGTTTGTACTAGTTTGTTTTATTATATTCACAGATGCAATCCTACGTTGTCTAGTTCAGTTATATGAAAGAATACAGCAGTAAACCTTGGGTGCATCACTTATCCATGTGGTATTATAGCAAACTTCTGATCTGTGAATCCAAAATGGACTTTTAGAGTTCATCTGGCAGCAAACTGTGCTTTCCATGCATGTAGTACATTGAGAGTTAGGACTTTTGTGTTCCAGTGAAATGAAATACTTGTCATGGAAATTCAGCAGTTTTACTGGCAAAGAGATTTGCCAGATGGGCGGGGGACTGTCTGGCATTCTTTTTCTTGGTTAACTAAAACATGCAGTATACCTTACACCATACTTATTTTTTTGCCAAAAGAAATCTCCACTTTCAAAGTTTGTGGGATTGAAGCTTAGATTAAGTCCTTTGAAGGTGGTAGAAGAGAAATAAAGTTCACATATGGATCATTTTGAAAGTATGTCTCAAAAGAAATTAAGTATGGTTTAAACTTTATTGGTGATTCTTTATTTTTGGTTCAAGTAGTTAGAGCAGTGGTTCTCAACATTTTTAGACTCAAGGCACCCCTTGGAAAATGCCAGCTCTTAGTTTTCCCTTTTTGCTATGTAAAGTAGTAGAGCAATTCTTTTGTTGCAGATATCTCAGAAAGACTACAACAGGCAGAACTGTTTTTAACCCTGTGAATTCCTATTTGAAATCATTAGGTGCATCCACACATGCAAACATGTGCACTTGCAGCAGCTCAAATAGAAGTGATGCAAATTTAAGTTGGCACTTTTTGCCTCGGCACATGTGCTCAGACATGCACTTTGTTGTAGAGCAAATTGTGCCACTTGGGGCAAAGTAACCCTGCCTGGCTCCTCCCGGATCTGCAGCCAGGGGAAGCTAGAGCCCAGGTGCCAGCACTTGTGCTGTCCCCAGCATTATAAAAATCTGCCATGTCCTGGCCCCAGCAGCATAAAAACCTGCCCTAACTAGCAGCTCAGGGTTACTTGCCCTCAGGAGCTTCTGGGGCCCAGCTAGTTGGTATCTGGGGTACTAGCCCCTTGTGTCAGCTAGACTGCTGGAGCAGCATCCCAAATTCACTTTTTAAAATACCACAAAATCCACATTCTTACACAGAACAACAGAGAGAGCAAAAGGGGTATTGATCAGATGGGTAATGTTTTATTGCTATATTTACAATGTTAAAGAAATTGGGACGCCTACCAGTGTTTCTAGCATCATAATAAAATTAATCCTAAATATCTATATGTTTTTAATATTTGCTTTTGGTTTCCTTATTACATGGTAGGTGTGTGATGGGGAGATGTGCGGTTTGCAGGAGGGAGTAGGAAGGAGGGTGGGGGAATGTGGGTGTGGGGGGATGAGTCACTGTGTGGGTAGGTGTAGGGGGACTGTGGGTACGGGGGCTGTTTAGGAGGGGTGGGTCCCCTGTGTGAACACTGCGTGCCCCCAGCAGCTGGCTGGGCACGGCGGCACTGGGAGCGTGGTGGTATTAGTAAGCAAAGAGCTCCTGTAGACGCTGCTGATACTGTTGGCAGCAGGGAGAGGGAAGGCAAGCACTGACCAGGGGTTGATGACCACCCCGATTCACCACCGACAGTGACAGCAGTGGCCAGCAGTGATTGCTGACTGCCCGTAGATGCTGGTGGCAGCAGGGTGGGGGGTGGTGGCAAGCAGTGACTGGCCACAGGCACTGCCGATAGCGTCAGCGGCACCTTTTCTGAGGGGGTGCAGCACCACACAGTGGCTTCACGTGTACCTGTGTGCACCCCCTACATGTTGCCAGTGGTCCCCTGCCCTCTACAGCACATAGACTATTCTGTCTGCAGGGTCCCTGGCCCCCCATAGGGGCTACAGCGCTCTCCCTGGCCACCCCACTGGTCTCCAGCCCCCTGCTTATTCCTCTGCTCTTCTCCAGCCTCTGTAGGAAGCTCATTCCCCCCACCCCCGTTGGTTCCCCCAGCTCTCTGCTTGCTCTCCCAGCCTCCCCACACTCACTGGCAGTAGTAGAGAACAAGCAGCAGGCTAGAGAGAGCAGGGGAAGTCTCCAGCTTATCTCCAGGGGCTTGTCTCCAGCCTCCTGCTGTCTCCAGCCTCCAGCTTGTTCTCTGATACTGCTGGAGAGTGGTGGGGAGGGGGGTGCTGGGAGAGCCAGCGGGGAACTAGGGGAACAAAGGGGGAACAGGGAGAACTAACGGGGGTCGGGGGAATGAAACAGGAGCAGGGAGAATTAATTGGGGTGGGGAGCTAGGGGAATGAATGGGCAGCGGGGAGAAAGAAGGTCCCCTCCTCCAGCTCCCTAACCCCCTACTTACCTGGCAGAAGCTGGGTCCTAGACCCTGCAGCTTGCACTGCTTTCTGCCTCATGCGGGCAGCCAGCTTGCTTCAGGACCCAGGAAAGAACCAACCACAAAGCTGCTCTGGCAGGCTGCCAGAGCATCTCTGTAGAGGACTGAGCCTCTAGTTGCCTCAGGGCATGGTCTGGGACTTTGCTCTGACCCATTTTGCTCTGAGTCTAATTTTGCTCCCCTGCTGCAAATTTCCAGTGCAGGGAAGGTTTTTTTTTTTTTTGTTTGTTTCTGCACATGCCTCTTGCAGCGTCTCAAAGGGGTTTGAGACGCTGCAAGAGGCACATGAGGGCTCAGCTGGACGTGTCATTGGGTTTATCTTGCGAATCAGATTGGCACATCTAGCAGTGCTAACATTGTGTTGGTGGTACTCTTGAAAGAATTTCAAGGCACCCTGGGTTGCCCTTGTTGAGAATTGCTGAGCTAAAGTCCTTCTGGAATGAAGGTTTAAACACTTTACATATGACCTTATTAAATTATTTTGCTGCCCATACATACACTTGACAATAAATATTTACAGTATAGTAAGTTCTCAGTTTGTCAAATGCCATCTATGACCCATCCAAAAAGAGCTCTTTTATAAAGGAATTTAATCCTTGTTTGTCTATAGCTACAAAAAGTTTCCTCCACTGAAAATAAAATGCAGTGTTTTTAATTGGACCAGACTGTCTTTACAATTAGTATTATAAATTTGCTGGAAGTGAAAGTGAATTAAAAAAATAATTTTAAATGTTGAACACAACATACGATTCTCCATGGCAGGAAAGATATTTAAGTCTTAATTTTATGTTGGATATATACTTAACTTGTTTATAACGTAAATAGTTGTCCATATTTTGTGGTATGCTATGTTGCAACTGGATAAAACTGACAGAATAGCTTCCTTGGAGATAGGCTGTGTAATTCCCTAGTCTCAGATGAGGTTGCTAAAACATGTCAGCTAGTAACAGATGTCTTCCTCTTCTTCTTCCCTCTGCCTCCCTCAACAAAAGAAAAACAAAAACACTCCGCTGTTAGAGGATAGCCAAAGTTTGATTCAGTCATAACTCTCTTAAGCTGGAACTGCAGTGTAATCAACTCAAAGTCCCATATTTTTTTTCTTTCCTTTTCACTACTTGCACCAAGCAGAGGCAACCGTGTATACCAGAGGATCTGGCCCAGTATCTTGAACTTTCAGATATAACATTTGGGTGCTCATGGTATGACCAAAAGGGCATTCCTGAAGTAAATCTGACTTTGACAGTGATTCTCAGATAAATACTGCTTCATCTGTCTGATGTATTATTAAAGTCTTCAGTTTCTGGTGGCTGATTTATAAAATATCTATACATAGAATCATGGGGCTAGAAGGGACCCCGAAGGATCCATCAGGCCCAGCCCCCTGCATGAGCAGGAAAGACATCTGGGGTCAGGTGACCCCAGCCAGGTGACTGTCCAGTCTTCTCTTGAAAACCTCTAGGGTAGATGATTGCACCACCTCTGGGGGGAGTTTGTTCCATAGTCAGGACACCCTAGTTGTGAAGTTTTTCTTAATGTTCAGCCTGAAACTATCTTCCAGGAGTTTGTGAAATTAACTTCCAGGAGTTTGTTTCTAGTTTTCTGCCAGGGCGCCCTGGTGAACAGTTGTTTATCAAGCCCCTGATGTACACCTCTGATTTAATGGTAAGCTGCAGTCAGGTCCCCTCTCAGCCTTCTTTTCTTTAGGTTGAAGAGTCTGAGATCCCTCAGCCTCTCTTCATATGGCTTGCCATGCAAGTCCCTGATCATGTGGGTGGCCCTTCTCTGGACCCTCTTGAGCTTTATCCCATCCTTGTTGAAGTGCAGTGCCCAGAACTGGATGCAATACTTCAGCTGCAGCCACACCAGCGTTGAGTAAAGTGGGAGAATCACTTCTTTGCATTTACTGGAGATGCACCGATTGATGCACACCAGAGTTTTATTGGCCCTAGTGGCTACTGTGTCAGATTGCCGGCTCATATTCATGCTGGGGTCTATTGTTACCCCCAGATCCCTTTCATTTGTAGTGCTGGTCAGGTTAGCAATGCCCAGCCTGTAGATATGCTGGGGGTTCTTCCTTCCCAGATGCAGCACTTTGCATTTCTCCATGATGAATCTCATCTGGTCCCATTCTTCCCAACATGCCAGCTTGCTGAGGTCTGCTTGTATCTGCAGCCTATCTGTAGGTGTGGCCGCACAACTCCGTATCTTGGTGTCGTCCGCGAACTTGGCCAGCGGGCTTTTCACCACCTCATCCGGGTCATTGATGAAGATATTGAACAGCACTGGGCCAAGTACCAACCCCTGGGGTATGCCGCTGCCCACATCTTGCCAGGATAGCGCCAATCCATTCATTTGGACTCTGTCCTACCCTGCAACCAGTTTCACACCCACTTGACAGTCCTGCAGTTGAGACCGATATCTTCCAGTTTTCTGATCAGTACCTCATGGGATACCAGGTCAAAAGCTTTCTGGAAATCAAGGTATATGATGCCAACTGCTTTTCTCTCATACAGGTGATGAGTCACCTGATCATAGAAAGAAATCATAGAATCATAGAATATTATTCTGTATCATATACAATACTTGCAATTTGTATAAGTTTTATTATTTCAGTCATGAGGGATTTCCAGTTCACTTATCACTTAGGTTTTTTGTGATAATTTCTTAAATACATACTACTAACTTTAGAAATTCTTGCCTTTTTAACAAACACTTAATTTTCACTATTTTAAGTCCATCCCACTTATATGAAGGGAACTATTGTTGGTATATTTAAGTATGTATGTTAGAGTCCTTTTTAAGTGCCAGTAATAGTGCTCAGTAAAATCATGGCAACTTTCCCCTTTCTTGTATAAATAAAATAGCTTTTGGCTAAAATAAGTCATTCTCCAGTTTAGGTGAGGCTTATTGAGGTAGAAATTAATTTTCCTTGCCTATTACTTTTGCATACTAAGAGAGTAAGAAATGCCATACTGGGTCAGAGCAATGGTCCATCTAGCTCAGTATCTTGTCTTATCCAACAATGGTGGAAGGAATCATAGAGGAGTAGGGCTGGAAGGGACCTCCAGAAGCCATCTAGTCCAGCCCCCTGCCTCTAAGGCAGGATCTTCCTTATCCATGCCATTTTATACAAACCATAATCTTAACTCTATATAACACTACCATTCTACATAACATAACTATGCAGGGAGAGCACTAAACTGGTTAAGTCTAGAGCAATCTTTCCCCTATTCAGTGTCCTCCCCAACTTATGCTATTTATTGGCTTGGAGATGCCAAAGGAAAGATCTCCAGACATTGTGGTAAATAGTCATTAATAGATCTATCATCCATTAATTTATCCAGTCTCTTTCTGAACCTGGGTCTTTCTGTCTCCGTCACCTCCTGTGGCAATGAATTTTATAAGTTAACTATGTGTTGTATAAAGACATACTTGCTCTTGTTAGTTTGAAACTTGTCATCTACTAATTTCAGTCTGTGCCCCCTAGTTCCAGTATTCTGTGACTTGGTGAGCAGCAGTTTACCAAGTGCGGTTTGAAAAGGAGAAGGCTGAGGGAGCCTATGATAGAGGTTTGTACAGTCACGAAGGTTGTGGACTACATGAAGAGTCCAACCCTTTTGTAGTTTCTCTTGATATGGCAACTGCTCCCTGCCCCTGATCATTTTGGTTGTTCTTCTTTGTACCTCTTGTACTACGTTTGCTTTATTACCTGTATAATAAAAAGGAGGTAGTAGAACTATTATCTTATATAGCTAAATATACATATCCTATATTATCTGTTTGTTTCTCAACAAAACATTTATTTTAGGGCAAATACTTAATTCAGTGTGCAATACAGGAAAGACATTGCTGAAACTTAAAAACTAAACTTGACCTGCATTTGCTTTTGAAGATTTATAAAATGCAATTAAATGCATCTTTTACGGGACTATTTTGTAGTCTACATAAAGTTAACGCTGCCAGCATTTATTGATCCTTGACATTTATAATCTTGCTGTTAATGACTATTAAGTAGTATCATAGTTATACAGCATAATAAAAGTTTAGTATTTAATCCTAGGCTTCAGTGATTAAAAATTACCTGATCACTGTATATACATTTAGTTCACTTATCATTACATGGCAAGAGGCCTGAGAAATATGACATCCAAAAATAACATTTTCTAATTTTTAAATTTTTTTTCTGCATGTTGGCATTCAGATGTGTCCATATTTGTGCCACAAATGCAGTCTTTGAAAATGTAAATATAAAATGTTGCATTTTTTAAAGGTCATCTTCATTACCTTCTACTTTGCCAAAGTCATTCCGAGATCTTGTAATAGAAGAAGAGAAATCTGTCAGTGCAGGTCATTCTCCAGGCACTGGAGTCAAAGTTTGTTTTCAAGGAACTGAGGATCCACAAGCTCAAAAGCCATTAAGGTAAGAAAATAATATACTTCTAATCTTTAATATATAGCAAAGTACCATATTTCTTGCATTCCAAAAGTCCCCAGGTAACATGCTCACCTTGTTTTTGGACAGTAGAGTGGAGCAGAAAAGATACTTGCAGAGTCATGGCGGATTATGTGACGGAGTAAATCATGTGTCGTGTTTTCTCCTGGAAATGTGTCTCCCAGGATGCTGCAAGTCCTGGACAGTCTGGCTGAGCCAGAAACAACTTTCTGTGTAGCAGGACAGCAACAAGGCTATAACCTAGACCTTTGCAAGGGCAGTAACAAAACTGTTACAGCACTGCTTCCCTTGAAGTATGTAAGTTCCTGTAAACCAGTGGTCACCAGCAGCTCAGAGAGAACTTTGAGCCTCTTGCGGTAGATCTTGGAGTCTCTTGGAGTTGATTCAAGGCTGGGGTGGGGGCTGAGTGCCTGTGTGTGTGCACGCATGTGCCCCAGCTCAGCAGGTCAGTACATGGGGGAGGGAAGGAGTGGGGGCTAGATCGAGGCCTCAGTGGTGAGGGACAGTGCTGCAGAGGTAGGAGCAGGGGTAAGTTGAGTGGGGCCCCAGCCAGGTGGGACTTAGCTGCTGTGGAGGCACTCTCCCAAATATTTTTTCTCCCTTTGCCTCATCTGAACCCCTCTCCCCTTCCCTCCCCACACACTTACCTGCTGGGTGGGGTGAGGGGGTGGGGGGTGGCGGCAGCACATGGTAGATCTTGGGTTGCTTTTAAATGCCAAAGGTGACCTCTTACTTAAAAAGGTTGGAGACCACTGCTGTAAATAATAAAGTGTTGTTTCCACACCACAAGCCTCATGCAGGTGCTACAGACCTCATGCAACAGCTCCCTTGCCCTGTGGTGAGCTCAGCTGCTGTTTCCGGCACAGCAAACTGGGTGCTCAGCCTTAGTAGCTGTGACAGGGTTAACACAGAATTCCACTGCTGTTTTGCTGGGGCCCCAGAAAAGTAGCAGCCATCTTGGCAGCATTTTAGCAGAGTACTTGTTCAAATCCCTCCGTGCTTGAGTGTCCACAATGAAAAATCAGCTTCCCTACTTAAGATGCATACCCCAATTTTGGAGGGCTGATTAAGAGGGAGGTGGGGGGAGAAGGTGCAGGTTGTATGTGACTAAATACAGTATTTGTTTGTTTTAGCTTATTACGTACCCTATCAAGATGTTAACACCGATCGCTTTTAAAAATTGGTTAATTATATGTTGATTTAAAAAAGAAGAGGGTGTTACATTTGTAGCTTTTTAACCATATTGGTAACTTGGTTTTCAATTAATAATGAAATGTATCAATAAGCAGGTGGTATTTGTGTGTAAAATATATGTAAGAGAAACTGGAGGGCTCCAGATACTTACTACCTGATAACAAGCAGTCTATTAATACAACTCCTTGGATTCAAGTGTCAAATGAATTGTATTACATATGGAAAAGGTGGGAATAGTATTAATTCTCATATCTAGAGTAGTAATTTATACCCATTTTAAGATTGGCTTGTTGACTCATCTTTTGATCCTAGTTTTTTGACCACTTGCTAGAAGTAGCATGGTAGTGGCTAGGGGATGATGTTTGCAACTAGAAAGAAACAAACTTTTTTGTTACCTGCCTCTAAAGTACAGTATCTGTAGTTACTGGCTTAAATCCCTACCATAAGTTTGTGAATGACACCTTTACCTTTTAATGGAATACAGATTCTTTATTTTTCTGTATTCAGTTTCCTTAGGGCATGAGTATTCTACAAAAGTTAAATGACCCACCAAAGACAATGGCAAATCTCCTTCTGGCCTTAACAAGTTTTTATATGAAAAATCCCTGTAAGTGACTTAAGGAAACTCAGTCTGAACAGAGAAATACTCATCATGAAGGTTAGCTGTTGCACTTTGGAAATACTACAAATGTAGGTATTTTCAGTAACTACATAACATTAAATATTGCAAACAATGGTGAGAGTGAAAGTAGCTTGAGATGACTGTCTTTAGTGGGCTGTGAGTCAATTTAATAATTCTAGAATTGTCTGTATTGTGACATTGTAACCGTTTTGAAGCATCACGTTGATAAGATGCAAAAGTCTTAGTATTTAATAATTTTTAATAAAAGCCACTCACTTTTCAGTAAGACATACATTTATGCATCTAATTTATGCTATGAAATGCTTGACTTGCTGTCATGGGGGATTTGCATTTGGTGTATTTGGTGTATTCATTTTATGCATCTGAATTTTTCCTGAAAATTAAATTTAAACACTGTCTTTTAACATTTTAAACTGACAAAAAGGTTTAGCTTAAACATTGGTGCCTCACTTGATATTAGTTCAAATACAGAGAATCTTTTAGGCACAGTGACAAAGAATGCAACCAAAAATGGTTTTACTTGGTAACATGCTCACCTTCCTCTCCTCTCTAAATCTTCAATTGGAGTAAATATTTCTAGTTTTTCATTTTGAATATTCTTTTTAAAAAAACCAACAAAACCCCCTTCCAAAGTAAAACTGTTGAAGCTAAAACCTGCCTGATGATTTTAATGTGTAATGAAGACATGGGGGTGGATGGGGAAGGGGGATTTTGTTTCAGTTTACCACCTTAGTCTATTTAGTTTGCAAGCTCCTGGCAGGTGTTCAATTAAAGCAGCAATATCTGATCCTGCAGGACAGGAGTTAGGATTGTAGGATCAGGGATCAGATTCCAGTTACACCTTATTGCACAGATTCCCCCTGCAGCAAGAAGCAAGCTGAGTACCCAGTGCATCAAGCTTGGAATGCCAGTCTGTTGACTGGCACTCCCAGCCTCAGGAGTGGATCCAAGTCAAAGGCTGTGGTGCGCTTTTGAGACTGGGTACCCCAGTCAGTGTACTGCTACTCCTAGCCTTGGGAGTGCATTGGAGTGAAGTGCTCCAATGCACATCTCAGCCCTCTGTATCAAGGTTATGTAGGTTGATTTTGAATAAGCCCTCACAGTCCCAATTGCCTATGAGTTTCATAGTCTCATCCATTTACAGTGGACAGGTAGTTGCAGCAGCAGAATCACAACTAGTATCCATATAGATGTGTGCAACAGAAGGCTTTTGGGGCATGAGGGGAGTTTTATTTTGTTTGGGTAGAGGACATATTGAATGACCAGGGAGGACATATTAAATGAACAGGGAGAGTAGATTGTCATGCCAGGTTCTGCAATATCAGGAAGTTGTGCTGCTGCTATTTCTGCCGAATAAATTAAGCAACTATGTGGAGCAAGGTTCAGCAAGCTACAGCCTTTGGGCTGGATCTGATTCTCAAAGCCATTGAATCTGGGGCTTTGAAACATTTGGCAACAGAAGTATAGGGATGAACAGCAGTGGTAGCCAGCAGTGTCCTAGCGCCCATCCTCCTACCCAACTTTGACCTTGTGTGGGTTGTTCTGGCTCAGAGCCTGAAAAGATTGCTCACTCCTGATGTAGAGAATTAAAAGCCAGCAGATTTTTACAAACCTGTATTCAGAACACAGGGTTGGTCTGTGACTTTAAGCAAATTGAAATTTCCTTAAAACCCTCTACCATTTTTCTCTTACCTTCATTATTTTGATACCTGTTGAGAAACAAATTTAACACACTAATCCATTAATCCATTATCTACACTTAAATTTTTAGACTAGATATTACAGTAACCTGGATCTAAAAAGCTTACTTAACACCTGAATTTTCTGAAGTACCAATGTTTTACATTTATGGGCCACAGAAAGAGTAGGATCAACCTCTTACAGTATTAATAATGACCCCTGTATCATTATCCTCTATTTTATGTTTTAATTGATTGCTAGAGTGTGCTCTGCCTTTAGAACTGCTAGTTGTGGTAACGTAGCCTTGCTCTAGAAATAACTTTTATCTAGACAGTCATAGTTGCTAAGTTTAAAATGATTTTGTTCATGTTTATAGTAATGTTCTGAGGTTTTTTGAGCAGGAGGTTGGTGTAAGAGTGCTGCCATCATGGAGGCTTGAGGTTTTCTGGTTTTATATGGCCAAACATGCACACAAGTGAACATCTTTAAAGCAAACGGACACGGAAAAATTACAGAATTCAAGCACAAATAAGTACTGATAGTATATATTTTGAAAAGTGGTCTAATAAATGCCAGCAGGGACTGGAAAATAGTTTTGTATCCAGATGAAGGAAAATACTTTAGCAGCTTCAGAGTCCAGGTTTTCTATGCATGTATTACTGCTTTAGTCATTCATCTACATATGTATGGCTGCTTCCACATGTAACCCCCAACCCTAACCCCCCCCTCCCCCCCCCAAAAAAACCAGCACTTTACCTTAAAGTCTGTGCACCCCTGCACCAAAGCCAGTGCATGCCCAGAAGATGCATTGCATTAGTTGGACCTGGCTGGCCCAACACCTATAGAGATCAGGTGCTTTAGCAGGGCTTTTTTACGCTTTTATCTAATAGCTGATTCAAGCCCTGATGATGCGCCAGATTTATACAGATGCTGCAGAGCTGGGTCTAACTAACACATTGCTTCTTCCAGTAAAGCATATTTTTTGTTATGTTTTTTTTTTTTTCCTTCATGTCTGTCATCAGCCCGTGGTGCAGTGCAAGTTTACCTAGCTTTACAGCCTTTTCAAATGCACCTTCCTGTTTTTACTGCACTTCCCTTTTTTTAATGAGACCTCCATTCCACCTTCAGAATCTCTGCTCTGTTTTCTTCCCAGCTTTTCCTTGAAATCAGGCCATTTTCTTTCAGTTAAGTAGGTGCATACAGTAGTAACTGTAGAATACTGACTCAAACTTCATCCAAAAAGTAATCCTCTACTGTATTTTGTTATAACAGTTTTTGTTTTTTGGAGTAGTAGGTTTTGAATTGCCTATCTACATAGGGATAACTTAAAAATTGAATCTCGGGATTGAGAAGATATGGGAGAGCTCTTTGGCCAGTCAAAATAAAGTAAAAAAGTTAGCACTACAGAAGAAAAAGACTTGGGGGTCATCATTGACCACAAGATGAACATGAGCCTGCAATGCGATGCTGCGGCTAGTAAA
>NW_017728918.1:65023193-65030945 GCF_001723895.1 Crocodylus porosus | reverse complement strand
AATTGGATGCTTATCTTGCTGGGATCCTATGACCCCAGCTGACTTCCTGCCCTTTGGGCAGGGGGCTGGACTTGATGACCTCCCGAGGTCCCTTCCAGCCCTAATGTCTATGAAATCTATGAAATCTTTCTTTCATAATGTGGTCAAGCTTTGTGTTGAAACTTGCAT
Organism: Crocodylus porosus; assembly: GCF_001723895.1. Lineage (NCBI taxonomy): Eukaryota > Metazoa > Chordata > Crocodylia > Crocodylidae > Crocodylus > Crocodylus porosus. The sequence continues at coordinate 65,030,777 of NW_017728918.1, read as the reverse complement.
ATTGTTCTGTCCCGCTATTCTGTTTGAAAGGCTGCTCCATAACCTCACTTCGTTAATGGTAAGATACCTGCTAATTTCTAGTCATAAATTTCTTTATGGCCAGTTTTTTACACACATTCTTACGTCAGCATTGTCTGTTAGCTTATTATAAATTGTTTCTCTGTGTATTCTGGATGACATCTCTTCTTGCATAATGGCATTAATATGTCCTAGCTCCACTGGAAATACCTACTGGTATACCAGTGGTATATTTCAGGATTGCATTTGCCTTTTTCCTGGCTGCATTACATTGGCGGTCCATAATTATCTTGTGATGGGTGAGGAAGATGTGAGTACAAGACTCAGTTGAGATCTTGGGAAGAGTGAACTTTGATGTCTCAGAGTGGAGAAGATCCACTTACGCTTTTTTGGGTTTACTAGGCAGTTTGTTTATCTTGCATATGTTTCTGTCCCTTCGGCACACTTGTCAAACTAGGAACTCCAAGTTCTGTTTTTATGCCAAACATAAAACATTGTTCTCTTTAGAAGTATGTTTTGATGGATTCCTTTTTAGTCACACTTGAAACTTTCTGTTCCCTGTTCAACAGTGAGTTAGTTCTTCTTGTCCTTGGAATATATGTCTGAAGGGAGGAATCCTGAAGAATGTGGTGTGAGGGAAACAGATGCATACAGCCATTGTGTAGGATGTAATATGGCTTCTCACAGTCTATCCATCCTTTATTACAGTCCCCCTCATGCAGCATGTCTAGGTATGGTGGAAGGCCAGGAAGCCAGAACTCCGTGATCACTCCACACAGAATTCAGCAGTCAGTGGATCTTGTTGGGTACTTTTTCCTAGGATTCACTCTCATACAGTTTGTGGCTATTTAATTGCAGAATATATTCTAGGAGTTTGGTAAAATACAGTGTCTTTCTATCACAGAATGATATATGATTGACAGATACAATACTCTATGATTATTTTGCAAACACTTTAAGTTGGTATTTCACTACAGTAAAAGCTGCATTATCTGGCACCTTACGAACTGGCATGCTCTATTAACCGGCATGCTAGCTTGTAAGGTAAAAGCAAAAGCGGAAGTGCCCACTGTGCCACTTCCAGTTTCGCCAAGCCCCCATGGTCCGGGGCATAGCAGCCTGCACGGGGGCCATCTCCCTGTTCCCCAGCATGCTGATGCAGCGGGAGGGACGGCAGCACGCTGGACACAGCGGGGGAGGGCTATGGATGCTGGATAACAAAGCTTTTGCTGTATTTATTTGTATATCTCTCAGTACTGCATATTGCCAGATGTATATCTAATGTAGAGGGAGATTATATTATTTAGGATGGATATCTTCCCATTAGAATTGTTTTGATAGCTTTAGGGTTATGATATCAAACATGGAATTCAACCAACATGCAGGCAGACCTTCTGGTTCATTGTGTGCGCTACTGTTGGGTCAGGGAATTTGGGAGCGTGACTATCAGTGGGCATAACCTGCTGCAGAATCTGTTGCCCTGGTTTCCAAGGTTCATCGGTGGCAAAGGCCATGCCAACAGCACCCTCATTCAGTCTGAGGCTATTTGGCTTGCTGCAGCTTGCGCTACCTCCACCACAGCAAGCAGCTCCCTGCTGCAGTGATGCCACCCCAGGCCGTATGTCACAAAGTGAGTTTGATACCCCTTTCTTAAAGTATTTGTGCAATCTAGATTTACATATGTAAAATGGTGGCTTCTTTTGACATCAGTTAAGAGTCAGTCTTAAAAATGGGCATATTTTAGTAATAAAATTCTAGATAACAGAATCAGAACTTCCCCTACCCTTTCTCCACATGTACTGTAAATTCACCTATGGCTTAAATCCAAGAAGTTGTATTAACCTCCTCTTAACATGTTTACTGAATAGCTTTCTGATATCCAGAAGGGGTTTTTTTTCTTGCCTTGCTTCTGTTCTTTTAATTCTGATTTTCTGCCTTCACATATAATTTAGCAGAATCCAGATCACTTACGCAGGGGAAATTTTTTTTTTAATATAGCTGTTTATTGAAAGTTCACTGTTCTTGGCCTGTAAGGACCCTGTCACTTATGCAGTTTAAGGTGTGATGGAAACCAGCCACAAAGTTTTTACATATCTTGTGTAATAATTTTGTGACTGGTTTTGCATTTTGTGATGTCATTACTTGCCTGAACATGTGACTGGGTCACTATTTAAGATGTGATTAGCGGGTTAATTGTGTCTTAAGTGTAGGGTGTGACGGGGCTTAATTCACATGTGCTTAGGAAAATAATATCCTATTACTGTGCAGTTCATTTAATGCTGCGGTTATTATTTATGTGGATGTTTAATAAGAACACAAGACAGTTTTCAGTCTGGAGGCCACATCCTTACTTTTTTTTGAACAGACTTAGAACCTATATTTATACTGAGCAGCACAGCTGGAAATCTTTTAATGTTAACAAGACAACATTGAGATTTATTTGCCAAACCAAGAACTTAAAAGTTAGGAAATGCCAATTTTTATTACCCGTGCTATAACTTGATTACAATTGTACTGATCAAGAGTTCCCTTTTCTGACAATATATTGCACTTAAATATAACCTGACCTGAGATTCCCCCTTCAGCCTATTTCATTCCTACTTCTGTTATAATATATTCAATGGACTAAGTCTGAGGATTTCTAACAGTATTACTGTGTACCAGAGGAATGCTTTTGTGAGTAAATTTCATTCCCTTCCCTCTGCTCCCACTCTTCACCAGGTGCACAACCAAGACCAGAACGTGTGCAGAAGAAAACAATATTTCTGATTCTCCTCAGCTGGAAAGTCAAAAGTAAGTTTGATCTCTTGCACTAGTTAAAATAGCACAAAATATGTCCTATAATGTTGTTTCAGAATGTTGATAATTATACCTTAAAGCGCAACTTTTTATCTTTGTAGTCCCTGGTTAGCAGCATCCGTGAATAACTCTACTGCAATGGCACCTATCACATTTGCATCAATTGTAGAGGAGGAGCTTCAGCAAGAGGCTGCACTTACCAGAAGCAGAGAGAAACCTTTGGCTTTGATTCAGGTAGAAGAAGCTGTATTGGGAGTTAATGTAACACAAAGGTTTTCCATCCGAAGCATATCAACTAGGGGTGTGTGATACAGGCCATATTCAATTTGGATTTAGATTTGTCCGATTCGGGGGGCAGTGATTCAGTTCGTTGATTCAAATCACTGTCCCAATTCAATTTGGCGAAATCCGAATTTGAAGATTGGACGCTGATTCGGAGAATCAGTGATTCAGTCATAGACACAGCCTTAAATGTTTTTTCTACATATCTCAAGGTACCGGGCATGGCTCGTGAATGCTGAGATGGTGAGGTGGATGGAGCGTCTCACAGGAATGCAGTGGGACCCCCTGCATGCTCAGTGGCAGACCTGAAAGTGGACTGGAAGCATTTCTGGTCCACTTCCAGGTCTGCTGCCAAGCATGCAGGGGATTTTCCCCCCCCCAGCTTGGCGATCAGCTGCAGGGGGACCCTGGGTGCCCCCCCACCCAAACCCAGAAGGCACCAGTTGCCAAGCCAGGGGATAGAGGGGAAGGGGGTCCTTGCACGCTCCATGGTGGACCCGGAAGTGCTTCGGGTCCACTTCCGGGTCCGTCATTGAGTGTGTTGGGGACCGTCCCCACACTCCCGTGAGATGCTCCATCTACTCCAGCATTGCAGCATTTACAAGCCACCAGGTACCTTGAGGTAGGTAAAAAAAAAATATATATATATAAAGTTGTGTCTATGTCCGAATCGGTTCCAAGGGTTCTGATTCAATGTAGAGAGATTAAAGGGTCTCCTGATTCAATTTGTATTTGGAGATTCGCTGCCAAATTGGCCTGAATCTCTGCCGAATCGAATCAGCGACTGAAACTTTGCACAGCCCTAATATCAACCAGTTCTGTGCCTTAGGCTGCTGCTGTTTTTGTCCCCTCTAAGTGGTGTCTAGGGCTGGTGCTTTGGTTTTTCACCTGTAATTATATTATTATTTTTCACCAGCTCTTCCACAAATTGCTTTTTAAGAATCAACTTTTCAGATGCTGTGTTTATCAGCTACTAAAGCATCGTTTTGCTGTGCATTTTCATAATGTAGGACTGGTCTTCATGACAGTAGCCATCCTTAGCTTCAGGAGTCCCATTCCATGTCAGTCCTTTTTTGCATCCCATCATGGTTCTAGAGTGTTTTTGTCCTCTTCTACAGTCTGCCGGAGGAGGGCATCTAGTCAGTCAGGAGTTGTAGTATCTCTTAGGACCATACAAATCCCATAACTGCCTCCCAAAGCAGGGAGACCTTAAAACATTTTTGTTTGGTAGGCTGTTTTAAAAATGCTCCTGTATTTTAATAAAGCTGAGAATTTTCATATAGTTTATAGATGGCAGTAGTTAATTTGGGACTGTTAAATCTTATTTGTAACTAATTTAATTTTGAGAATGCACTACTATTTTGCAGACCTGATTACAAAATGCATGGTTTCTCCTTTTTATTTTTCAGATTGAGGAATGTGCTATTCAGGATTTGTTAATCCACTACGAAGCTTTTGACAACCCCGATGAATATGTTGTTGTTGAAAGGGCTTCCCAGGGACCTATTGCAACACCTAGATGGAACAAACATTGATTCTAGTTCTTCACGATCTGCGTGAAGACATGTATTTTTGAGGTTTTAACTTCAGAAAGAACTGGATTGAGGGAATAGTCCTGTAAACTTAGCATCCATGTTTAAACAGTGCACATATTCTACATCTCGTGAATGCATCTTAGTCACGAGTGGGTATGCAGACTAAATAATTTGTCCTTTAAAGTGTCCATTTATTCACCACATATTGATGTAAGTGTTGAGGTTTTTCTTTGCTAATAAGTCCTGTGTTAGTGACATTATGTAGAAAATGATAAATTGAAATTGCATTAGCTTATAGTGTTTTACATGGGACAGTAGGGCTTTTTGTTAAATTCACAGGTGGTTAAAAAGCAACATGCTTATTTTCTGATTAATGTGGAATTGAGCCTGCAGAATTATGCATAGTTTAATTTTGAGTTTCTTCAGGATTGAATGACAAATTTAAAACATCCCAAATATTTCTCTGCTTAAACTTTGTGTAATAATACCATTTGGTAATGAAGTTTCTCCCTAATCTCCAGTATATATGTACTGAGTACTAGTTCTGTTGGCTATTGTAGCTAGTACTCTTGACTGTCACTCTTCAGGATGAGTCTCTGTGCAGGACCTAAATGCCCTGTCACTATCTGCTTTTAATTCCATTGTGCATGCTTTTTCACTGTTGTGAGATTGGCTTCTTGAGTAGTTTTAGTTCCGTTGGATGGGTTACGGTAGCACTGTTTGGCTCATCTGTAGTCTTATTCTAGTATACTTGTATAACTAGTGGTTTGAGGTACATTTTTTGAAGTGTTGAGGAAATATGAAACCTGTATGTTACATGTTAAAGCTACAAGGTTGAACGCATAACTGGATTTTGAGAATAACTAACCTGAAAGATTGTCGGTTGTTTTCAGTATTGTGTGTTCAAAAAGAACTCTGTGCCTGGTCTCTCTAAACAGATTTCTGAAAATTAATCACCTTATGCACAATATCCTTTCTAGTTGGTCAGTTTGGATAGTTAACTTTGGATTTGCCTGTTTCAGTAATCTCCGCAATTAAATTTGGGATAAACTGGAAAAGATAAAACTACAGAAGATTTACCCAGATGAATGTACAAAGTTATCACTGTGCAATGATTTAATCTTGAAAAACAATGTAGCTTAATCAAGTGGCTTCAGGTTGAGCTACACCAAACAAAAACAAAACAAAACACCCAAACATGTAAACAAATGCAATAAACAGTAAAAATTTGATTGATTAATTTGTGTAGTTAATTTGTGTGCATAAAATTGACATTTTAAAATTGTAGTTATGGTATATGTAGAAGTTTTTTACTGTTTCCTTTGGAGCCTGAAGGGTATGCTTAGTTGAAAATAAGCAGGTATTGTATGGGCAGACCTTAATGTTTTAAATCTTAATGCTGATTTGTAAGTCAGTAAATTCAATATGAACTGAGGTTTTACTGTACCTGGATGCTTCACTTTGGTCTTGCTTTTCAAGACTTGGTGAAGCATTTCTGTTCTCCCTTCCCCCTATCCATCAAAAAGACCATGCACAGGAAGAAAAGTGGGTTTAATAGCAATGTTAATATGCTTTTTAAAAAGGGCTTATCACATTTCATTCTAAAATATCAAATATTTTTAAAAGGTCATTCATTTGTTGCATTTTGAAAGAAATGTTTCAAACTTCCTTTAACAAAGTTTGTCTGTGCAGCTAAAGGAGGGATTCATATCAAACCTCTGGGGAACTTTTGATTAGTTTTACGCTTAGCATTCTTGTATAATGTGTCATTGGTTATAGTTAATTTCTCATTCTTGTGTGTTGTGTTTATTATAAATATGCACTTTCAGTGAAATTGAAAACAGATGTTTAGACAATTGTGTTTAATGGAGTTGAACACCAAAAGAGCTTTGAATGACGCTCCGTTTAAGGGGCCTGCCAGACATTCAGTTAATGATGTAAGGGGATCTAATCCCTGATCCCAGCAATCACCCTTCCTGCCATGTCACACTTGCATGACAGGATGCACAGTTGTTGAGATTGGGGATCAGAAATACTGTGTGCAGGCTGCCAACTTTGGCAGTTCCCTAACGGGGCATCTTACCTGGCTGTAAACAATCATTTTCAACATCAGCGTGGGCATAATACACATTCAGCTTATGGCACTGTACAGACAAGCTACAAAGACATTCCACACATTTTGTGGAATATCTTTGTGGCTGGTTTGTCACTTTATGGTACCATAAATCTGTTGTATGTGTAGCACTGTTACTGTTTATGATGGAATTAACATTTTAATTATGCTTTAAATGTAATATGCGTTAAGGGCCTGCCTAAGATAGATCTCTCTGACAGTTGGCAGCTAGTTTGAAAGATTTTGAAATGCATTTAAAGTCACAAACCTCAGGGCCTCAAAGTATAGGGATACTAGAAATTAAGATCGTATAACTGTTGTCTGAAATATCTTAAATACAGTTTTTTTTTACTGTATTTGCACTCTCTATGAAATTAGCATATGTACTTGAAGCTAAGACCAAGGCTTTTCCCCAATTTTAACACAGGTTGAGAAGCCTCTTCCTTGGATCTGAGTACAAGTGGAGGGCAGCAGAGTTGCATCTCTTACTGATGCTTCATGGTTGCAACCACAGATGCTGCTTTTCCTTGCCACTGCCTCTGCATCTGACTCCCCCCTTTCACTCCTACCACTGCTGCTACTTACTTTCTAGCTCCAGCCCTGCTCTACCCTAGAGCTCAGAGCATATGATTGTTCCAGCCCAGCCACACAACAGCAGTGGCTGCATCTCTGATTCTGTCTTTGGCTCTGGGGCATGGCTGCAGCTAACATTCCTGCAAGAACTTCTGTGTGGCCAGGCTGGGAGTGGAGCAACCATGTGCTCTCTGCCTCGAGCTGGAGTGGGTGTGGAGCCAGAGGGTAAGTGATGGGGAAGGGGGAGCAGAAGCCAGGGCCATG
>NW_017728918.1:65021263-65022972 GCF_001723895.1 Crocodylus porosus | reverse complement strand
CCCCCCCCCCCATTGCTTGGCCTGCTGTATGGTTGTGTTGGGGGTGGGGGCAGGTTTGAAGGAACAAATATACAATGACCCTCCAACAATTAAATTCTGGATATGGAAAATTATAACAAATGTATACATTTTCTGTTTCTAGAGTCTCTATTATTGGGGAGAGGTGTATTAAATTCAGGGTCATCCTGGATTTAGGTAAATAAGAAGTACATTTCCCAAGAAATAAGAGGAAGCATTTCCCAAGAAAAATTTCACAGCTCAAGTTACACTGACACCTCTTCGTTAGAGAAAATTCCTCCAGCGAAAAATCTAATTAGATTGCACCCTTCGATTGGATTCAAACCACAGGGGTCCTTGTGGGTCAGATCCAGACCTGCTTCAGGTGGCAGGGGGGTGGTAGCATCTACATGAGATGCTACTGCATGCTGATTATTGTGCATCTATTTAGTACTCTATTATACAAGTCCTAAATAAATATGCAGTAATTGGCTAATGCCTTTTTAGTGATGCTACTGCTCAGTAGCCTAATAATATTACTCAGTAGCGTATTAGTACTGTCCGTGCTGTGATGCACTACTGCACAGTATTATTTAACTATTGTGCAATTAGCATCTTGTGTAGATGTGTCCTTTGGGTACAAACAAATGGCTTATCCTGTGGGTTAAAAATCTAAAAGAATGTTGAATCCCAAGTCATGTTAAATATGTTGATTGATTATCTATTCAATCTTCTAATTCATTCTGGAAGAATTACACAGAACCTTCCTAGGCGTTATAATTTACTGCTAGTTTTGGCATCAGTTAAGCTAAAATCTGCTAAAATCACTGTTGTTTGAACTTGTAGAATGCAATTTGGGTATGTGGGTAATATATATGTAGGGAAACTTTGATCCCTCTGTAAATTTAACTTGTGCATTGCTTGAGGTAAGGGGCACCTATACATGTGCTCTAGGATGGGGTGGGGGTGTTTTTTAATTGGAGTGGCTAATGGGAGCCAATATAATTAAAACACCTTCAGTGTCTTGTGTGTTCAGTGTCCTGCATTTCAAAATGGCAGGAGGGGCACTTTATTTAAAGCTGTTTGACAAGCTTCAATTAAAGTGCCCCACCACCATTTTAACATGCAGGGGTGCTGGATGCACAAGACTGCAGTGTTTTGATTGCAATGCTCCAGCAGACTTGATTAATTGAGTCTGCTTCTATGAGTTCTAATAAGAACGCGTAGGAGCATGTGTAAAAGTGCCCATGGATTTCCACATCTGGGAAGAGCAGTCAGCCAGGTCTGACCATTCACGTAGGTTCTTAGACAGAGTGCAGGACCTCCATCTCACCTAGGAGGTGCACAGCCCCACCAGGGGAGACGCCTTGTTGGACCTAGTACTGGCCATGGGTGATGACCTGGTGAGGGGGCTGCGGGTGCTCGGCCACCTGGGTGACAGTGATGATCGCCTGCTGGAATTCACCATCCAGCGCAAGGTGGCAAAGGCCTGCAGCAAGGCAGCAGCCCTAGATTTCAGGAGGGCAAACTTGAACAAGCTAAGGAGGATAGTTGGGGAAGCACTGAGGTCCCAGAGGGGAGGGGAGCCAGGTGTCTAAGAAGAGTGGTGTCTCCTTAAGGAGACGATCCTCCAAGCCCAAAGGAAGGTAATCCCAACGAGGATCAAAGGGAGCAGGAGGGCATACAAGCCTCCATGGCTCACCAAAAGCATC
>NW_017728918.1:65014845-65021163 GCF_001723895.1 Crocodylus porosus | reverse complement strand
TGCTGGGGTCGTTTGACCCCAGTACTCTTTCCTGCCATGGCAGGGGGTCAGACTAGATGATCTGCTCAGGTCCCTTCCAACCCTACTAGCTATGAAACTATGACTCCCAATTCTGTGCTTATGCCACCCAAACATTCTCCCTTCTGCAAATTGTTCTTTAAAAATATTAGGAATAATTGACCTTGAAATAAACCCCTTCCCCCAAAACCCAAAGTCTATTGAAATAATAGATCCTGTGTATGTAGTAAAAAATGTGGGATTTTGGCATTATTTCACTTTTAGCAGTTGTATATTCTCAGATTCCTGTGTAGCTAATTTTAATAACTAGTTCTCAAAGCCCTAGACTATAAAAGTCTTCTGCAATTACTGCCCATACTGTATCCTACCATTTAATTCCAATTCTTAGGTAACAGCAGCAGAAAGGGACCATTCCAAGTTAAGTTGCTGCAGTTCTAGTTATTTGAAGTGGTATAATAGCTGCAAAAATGTCTGAACTATGATCTGTTAAAAGGCTCTTCACTTTTTACAAAACAATTAGGCCTTGTATGGGTTTGTGGTGTTTCCTGTCAAGATAAGAAAAAATCTAGAATGAAAAAATTCTGACTGCAGTTTACTGAAATGCAAAAACAAAAGTTCTAAAATTTCATTTTAAATATAGTTGGAAACTTAGAAGCTGTCTGGCATGCTCTGTTTTGTTAAATTTATTTTGATTGATATATGTTGCAAGTTCAAGAGTTGAATCCCCAGTTCTTAATGGACATAAATGAGTATCTACAAAAGGCAATGCCTCACTGTTTACAGTGAGATCAACATATGGCATGTTGGTGTGTAATTTCAAGACTCTCCTTGCATTATGGTTTGTTGGCTTAAGAATTGGAAAGTTAACAAAAAGCTTTTCATGCAGTATGCAAAATATCAAATTGCTGAGTGAGTGAATATTTAAACAGGATTAGCCAAATTGATTTTTCTCCCGCATCACTCTATTTTACCCTTTAGCTTTTATTATGTTTCAGACATCAAAGTCACTTAAGAAAGGGGGTGGGACAGGTGGATGTGCTTGTTTTAACCGTAATACTTCTACTTCAAATGGAGGCACTACTTAGCCAATCTGTTTTTGTACTGCAATGTCTTCAGGCTTTTGAAGCATCTCACACAAAAACTATATTTCACTGTAGGACTCAAGGGCATTTGAGGAATATGCGCAGTCTGTTACTTTTCAACATAGAATAGATTAGTTTAGGAATAGAAATCCAAAAGAGTCATTTCAATTGCTATAATCTTTCTTTTTTAAAAAAAAAATCCAACAATAAGAGCCCTTGCCCGTAAGCCGGTTTAGTGTTTATAATAAGGGTGGAGACTATATATAATCTTAATCTTCTGCAATAAGATTACTTTCACAGTTCCGAAATGCAAGTGCTGACGACAGTGCTTTCTTAACTTGTTATAGGATTCTTTTTGTTTCAGTATTAATATATTTCTAATCCTAAGTACAGTTTTACTGTTTTAACTATATGAGTATAAAGCTGTCCTTAGTGTAAATATTTATACTCCTATAGTTTATTCCTTTATAGGAAAGCCAATAAACTGTATTGATATAAGCACTTTTATAGCTATTTACTGATGCAGCTCCTAGTACTAAAGAATTGGGCCTTAACTGTAGTTACAAAAATCATGTGTAGATAAGACCTTGAAGTAAACTCAAATCGAGGGGTAAAATCCTGACTTCTAGCTGAGTTACGAAGTTAATGACAAAACTACTACAGGGAAGAATTTTTCCTCCCCCCCAGCCCTCCAACTCCCGCCCAGCAAAACAAAACATAGCATATCTCATTGTAAAAGTGTCTTAGTTTAAGAAAATCTCGGGCCCCTCCTCCCCCTCCTCTCTTGGGGATGGGATTTGCCAATGAATATAGACTTATCAACATTGTTATTTCCACTTTCTAATATACTGAAAGCACTAGTGTGAACATTTGGAAGTTTCTTTGTATATTAAAGTGGGATACTTGCTGTGGTTATTGTTTTTTACTTTCTTACTGATTATTATTATTATTTTTTTTTTTAAGAGAAAAAGTTTGTATAAGAGAATAGAAGAGAAGGAACTCCACTTCCCAAGAAAAGTTTATCACAGCCACTGTGTAAACACAGCACCTTTTTCCAATTAAAATCTTAGTTGATAGATGTATTAAAATTGCCCTAGATGGTAATGAGTCTTGCATATTTTGCAGCCCAGTAATACTAGCAAGGGAATGGATCCAAAATATGCTTGATGATATAAATTATTCTGTTTTTCGTTTGACCTGAATAAGTAAGTTCTAGAGGGTGCTGCTGCACATTCAATTAAGGTGATGGTATTTTAGCCTCGTACAACGGAGGAACCATTTTGCTGAACAACCTACAGTAAACCACAAAATAATCATGGTGCAACATTTTCATGCTGGAATGAGGTATTTGTGTTGATGTTGCAACAACTACCAAGAGATCTATTTCTGTGATGTCAGCAACTATAGTGGTTTCCACTTACAAAGTAACTTAACAACTCAAGCCCATGGAGAAGGGCTATCCTGATAAGCAGGCAGAAAACACAGCTAAATCAGGTCAGCCAAAATGAGTGTGGCTCAAAGCGGTTGATGGTGGTATCTATCTTTTGTCTAATAGCTTAGTGGTTTTAAGGCAGTTGCTCCTCATCCTAAGAGGATTAAAACCCAGGTTGTCCACTTTTTCCAAAATAATACTGTAACCACGGGGCTATGGAATAGGCAGCAACGGCCTCATTCCATGTGTTCTGTTGAAGTTGGGCTACACGGCAGACAAGAATACAAGAGCTGGATGGCCAGAAAGAGATCAAACAAGAATGGAGCCTGCCTCTCTAGTCTAGTGGTGAGGGCACTCCTCAAGGAAGAGGGCAGTTCTGGGCTTTTGTCCATATTGTCAGACTTATGGGATTTCTATTTTTCAGCCAATGACTTTTTGAATTAAAATGTGAAAACAGTGGTTGAAGCAAGGGCCAGAATCCCTAATTTTTCACTCCTGCCTTGGCTCCATCAGAGATGCTTAGTAGATGCATTTAATTAGGCACCTAAGCTTTCTTGAGTGAGACAAGTTCTGCCATGGCATTCCTGGGCTTTAGCAGCTCCCATTGGCTAACCTCCCTGTGTCTTAGGCTTCTGAAGCACCTTTGAAACAAGTTTCTTTCTCCCTAGTCTCTGCATAGCCCACTGGTGTACTAAAACCTGCTTCTTTTTATTGACTTGGTGGGGATCCGAGATGGCAAAGTATGCAGTTTTGAACATCTGCTCCAAGTAAAGCAATGCTAAAGTTTAGAAGGGCAACACCTTAGTCATATTGAGTCTAGTTGAATCTGGTTGTAATCTTTCTTGTGTTTACAAATTGCAGAAATTAGCATAAAAAAACCATTGTCTATTTCCACATCCCAGTTCTTGAATGACTGGGAAATTTCACCCACCCAAAGCTATGATAACCAGTTCATGAATGTTCCTGGACAGGGAGGAATGGGTTCATAAACGGAATGTTTTACAAAGTGCTCCTTAAAAATGAAACAGTAGCGATCACTGACTTTAAACCACTTGTGTCTTTTTTCTAAATAGTTTTTAAACTATTTAAAGCAGGGAAATATATGAACAGACCTTGCTTCTCAGCGTACTTTGACAATGACTGCTTAGTTCCCTAGATTGCTTTCTCTCTTTCCAGTTTTTTAGCTGTATTATTAGCTATTCCCTCCAAGCTGCCTGTGCATCCACCACTGTTTCCTGAAATAATATTCCAGCCTATTATAGTCCTTTGGGATGCCCATACTTTCCTTTTGATCCAGTTCATCGATTACAACACAGTTTAGCCTGACCACCTGCAACTCAATCCAGTAAGCATTGCCCTAAATAAATTACTTCAAGTTTAGAGATGTCAGTTTGAAAAAATATTTTGGACCTTAGAAGCCTGTTTTGTCTGCCACAGGAAGCGATTAGGAGAGATTACAGTGCTACCAATTCATGAGACCATTTCAACTAACCAATTTTATAGTAAGAAAGCTACATAGAAGGACATACCCCTTTCCAAACTTCAAATCTAGAAATTAGTGACCTTAAAAATGTCATCAGGAAAGCAGGCATCTCAGAGGCTTCTGTGTAGCAAGTAAAAGCACTGGTCAATTCTGTTGGCTGTGCCCAGTCTCACATGACTCAGTAGAAAGCAAAAACTCCAGAATACTTTCAGCTTATTGTGCACTGGGGGAAAAATTCTGTCTGGCCACTTTGGGCAACTGGCTACAGCTGTGAAATACAGAAGTTGATAATTATAGTCTTGAAGCAATGTTGTGGTAATACTGTAGTCTCCAAGGCCAATGAAGAAAAGGGCTGAACAGGAAAATTTAGGCCAGATAGAAGCATGACAACCACCCTGAGATCCATGAAGAGATCTAATCTCATCTAAAAGATTGCAAGCAACCTTCCTGGTAAGCCATTCCAGTGTTTAATTACCCTTATAAACAGGAAACCCTTATTTCAAGATTTATTAATTTCAAAAGTAGTTTATCATGGATTGATGACTTCCATGCCAGAAGTCTTCATTCTAGACATTATTGGACATTATTTCTGCATAAAGGGGATAACAGGATGTATATATGATTAAGTTACATGACATTTGTTGGGAGAGTAACAGCAGTGCCCAAAAAATTTTTAGGAATGTATTGACATTTGCTTTTTGATACATGTTGTGAAAAAACTATCTCGGAGGGAAGCTCTTCTCAAGTTTCTCCTTAAAAATAGGGAGGGATTGGTTGAAAATCTGAAGGTGGGGAGAAGTAGCTTGAAATGATAGCTCAAGATCTGAAGGAAGGAAGGAGATCAAAAAAACACCAAAACACTTGTTTTCAGAAAAGAAGATTTTGACAAACTCAGGAACTGGTATATTAGTCTGGTGCAAAGGAAGGATAAGAAGCGAAGCAAGACACCTGATGAGTCGAGCAGTAAATTCTTCTGTGACTCAAACATTAAAAAGGAAAAAAATATGTTAAGAAAACAAGGGTATAGCACAAGAGTAGGTGGCCAAAAAAAATAATTATGCTACAGTAGTAAGACCAAGTAGAGTATAGGTTCTTTTACTGAATAGAAAAGGCAGTGGAATGGATGATGAAGAAAAGGCTGAAGTATTTAATGCCTTCTTTATTTTACACACAAAGTGTGATTTATCAGATGACAAGCACAGATAGCATCAAGGACATTGGAGGAGGTAAGCAGGCTGAAATAGGAAAGGAGCAGTTTACAGATTACTTGGATAAATTGGATATTATTAAATATACAGATCAACGCAAATTTCATTCTAGGATACTTGCTGAATTGGCCGAGGTAATTGTAGATGATTTAGAATTTATAGAGGTTAGATGAGATCCCAGGTGTCTAGAGAAAGGCAAATGCACTGTCTATCTTTAGCAAAGGGAAGGAAGAGGACAAGGGAATTATAAACCAGTCAGTCTTATTTCAGTACCCGGAAGATTCTGGAGCATATCATTAAGGACTTGCTTGTAATCACCTAAAGGCTAACAAGATGGTCAGGATCAGCCAATACGCATTTGTCAAGAGCAAATCCAACTTAACCAACTTGATTTTATTCTATGACAAGGTGTCAAGCTTTGTGCATGAGGGGAAAGCAGTGGATGTAATCTACCTTGACTTTGGCAAGGCTTTCAGCCATGATTCTCATGATGTTCACATTGGTAAGCTCAGGGAATAGTCTCCTGCCAGTAGGATGGAACAATCCAGTGCACAAATAAGTGGGGGAATGATTGGCTAGTTTGCAGTGTTAAAGAAAAGGACCTGGGAGTTGTTTTGGACTGTCAGGTGAATGAGTTAGCATGATGCCATTGTAGCTGCACATAAATACACACCCTAGTAGCATACTGAAAAGTATTAGCACAAGCATCCCATGCAAGTCATAGGAAGTGATACTTCAGCACTGGTCAAGCCTTACCTGGAATACTATGTCCAGTTTTGGGCACTGGGCTTCAGGCAAAGAAGGTGTAGACATATTAGAAAGAGTCTGGTGGAGAGCAACATAAAAGATTACAAATCTATAAAATATGGCCTGCAAGGAAAGGTTGGAAGAACAGGGATTATTTAGCCTGGAGGAGAGAAGACTGAAGGAGGATGTGGTAAGTCTTCAAATATATAAAAGCTTGTTATAAAGAGAATGGTGATGCTAAGAGTCAGCAGCCTGGGTTGGAGCTTGCAACTGTGCCCGGGGCTGCAGGCCAGAAGTCTGCCCCCTGTATTCACCCTAACTGTAAATTCTTGCCCCCAGGGGAGTTGT
>NW_017728918.1:65006644-65014745 GCF_001723895.1 Crocodylus porosus | reverse complement strand
GTTAAGAAAACAAGGGTATAGCACAAGAGTAGGTGGCCAAAAAAAATAATTATGCTACAGTAGTAAGACCAAGTAGAGTATAGGTTCTTTTACTGAATAGAAAAGGCAGTGGAATGGATGATGAAGAAAAGGCTGAAGTATTTAATGCCTTCTTTATTTTACACACAAAGTGTGATTTATCAGATGACAAGCACAGATAGCATCAAGGACATTGGAGGAGGTAAGCAGGCTGAAATAGGAAAGGAGCAGTTTACAGATTACTTGGATAAATTGGATATTATTAAATATACAGATCAACGCAAATTTCATTCTAGGATACTTGCTGAATTGGCCGAGGTAATTGTAGATGATTTAGAATTTATAGAGGTTAGATGAGATCCCAGGTGTCTAGAGAAAGGCAAATGCACTGTCTATCTTTAGCAAAGGGAAGGAAGAGGACAAGGGAATTATAAACCAGTCAGTCTTATTTCAGTACCCGGAAGATTCTGGAGCATATCATTAAGGACTTGCTTGTAATCACCTAAAGGCTAACAAGATGGTCAGGATCAGCCAATACGCATTTGTCAAGAGCAAATCCAACTTAACCAACTTGATTTTATTCTATGACAAGGTGTCAAGCTTTGTGCATGAGGGGAAAGCAGTGGATGTAATCTACCTTGACTTTGGCAAGGCTTTCAGCCATGATTCTCATGATGTTCACATTGGTAAGCTCAGGGAATAGTCTCCTGCCAGTAGGATGGAACAATCCAGTGCACAAATAAGTGGGGGAATGATTGGCTAGTTTGCAGTGTTAAAGAAAAGGACCTGGGAGTTGTTTTGGACTGTCAGGTGAATGAGTTAGCATGATGCCATTGTAGCTGCACATAAATACACACCCTAGTAGCATACTGAAAAGTATTAGCACAAGCATCCCATGCAAGTCATAGGAAGTGATACTTCAGCACTGGTCAAGCCTTACCTGGAATACTATGTCCAGTTTTGGGCACTGGGCTTCAGGCAAAGAAGGTGTAGACATATTAGAAAGAGTCTGGTGGAGAGCAACATAAAAGATTACAAATCTATAAAATATGGCCTGCAAGGAAAGGTTGGAAGAACAGGGATTATTTAGCCTGGAGGAGAGAAGACTGAAGGAGGATGTGGTAAGTCTTCAAATATATAAAAGCTTGTTATAAAGAGAATGGTGATGCTAAGAGTCAGCAGCCTGGGTTGGAGCTTGCAACTGTGCCCGGGGCTGCAGGCCAGAAGTCTGCCCCCTGTATTCACCCTAACTGTAAATTCTTGCCCCCAGGGGAGTTGTTGTCAGCGATCCCTCACAGTTCAGGATTATCACTCCCATGGGTCAAGTAAACGGTTGTAAATGAGTTCATTGATAGCTAAGAAGGCTGATCCTAAACACGCAGATTCTCTGGCAAACACCGTAGGTGGTGGTTAAAGGGAGGGTTGGACCATGGATTTCCTTTCTTTTGCTTCATATCATTTTTCTGCCTCCAAGGCAAGACACTTTTAATCAAAGTAAGATATGCTTTCTCTCACAAGGTATCACCATGTAGCCTTGTCCCAAGCTGGTCTTTCCCAACGTGTGGTGTCAATGCCACCCTTGTTAATATTTGCCTTGAGAGTGTCCGTGAAGCACTTCCTCTGGCCCTTGCATCCTTGGCTGAGTTGGGAGTATAGCAACTGTTATGGTGTACATACATCAGACATGTACGTGCAATGCCCTATCCACTGCAACTGATGTTTAATAACTGACACTTCCATACTTGTGGTGTTGGCATCAATAAGGATACACATTTGTGTGACAATCCTCCCACCCTATGCCAAGGGTCTTCCAAAGGTAGCACTGGTGATGGTGTTTTGGGCTTGTTTGGGTCATCCCTATAGGTCACCCAAGCTTAACAGCCATAGAGAAAAATTGGGATTATCACACCCTTGTATAGAATCATGGAAAATTAGGGTTGGAAGGGACCTCAGGAGATAATCTAGTCCAACCCCCTGCTCAAAGCGGGGCTGCCAGCTAGATCATTCCAGCCAGGGCTTTGTCAAGCTTGGCCGTAAAAATCTCCAAGGTTGAAGATTCCACCACCTCTTTAGGTAACTCATTCCAGTGCTTCACCACCCTCCCAGTGAGAGTTTTTCCTAATATCCAACCTAAATTTCCCTTGCTGCAACAATAGCATCTTGCTCCACGTTCTATCATCTGTCACCACTGAGAACAGTCTAGTTCCATCCTCTTCAGAACCACCCTTCAGGTAGTTAAAGGCTGCTATCAAATCCCCCCTCAGTTTTCTCTTCTGAAGACTAAATAAGCCCAGTTCCCTCAGCCTCTTCTCACAAGTTGTGCCCCATCCTGCTAACCATTTTTGTTGCCCTCCACTGGACTCTGTAACTTTTCCACATCCTTTCTATAGCAGGGGACCAAAACCTGGAAACAGTGCTCCTGATGTGCCCTCACCAGTGCAGACTAGAGGGGAATAATTATTTCCCTCAATCTGCTGGCAACACTCACATTAATGCAGCCCAGTATGCTGTTAGCCTTTTTCACAACAGTGACACACTATTGACTCACCCAGTTTATTGTCCACTGTAACCTCCTGGTCCTTTTTTGTAGAGCTGCTGCTTAGCCAATTGGTCCCAAACCTGTAGCAGTGCATGGGATTATTCCATCCCAAGTGTAGGACTTTGCACTTGTCCTTGTTGAACCTCATGAGATTACTTTTGGCCCAGTTCTCCAATATGTCACTCTGAATTCTAGCTCTACCTTCCAGCGTGATCTCTTATTCCCCCTAACTTGGTGTTATCCAGGAACTTGCTGAGGGTGCACTGCATCCCATCTTCTAGATCATTAATGAAGATATTGAACAAAACCAGCCGAGGGCTGACCCCTGGGGCACTCTGCTTGATACTGGCTGCCAACTAGACATCAAGCCATTGATCACTACTCATTGAGCCAATGATCCAACCAGTTTTCCATCTAGCTTAGAGTCCATTCATTCAACCCATACTTCCTCATTTTGCTTGCAAAAATGCCGTGTGAGACCATATCAAAAGCCTTGCTAACATCAAGGTATATCACATTCACTGCTTTCTCCACATTGACTGAAAATAGTATTCCAGAGTACTTCATCCTTTTCCTCCTCATCTGTCACTAGGTTGTCTCTCTCATTCAATAAGGGGCCAACACTTTTTCCCTGATCTTCCTCTTGTTGTTGACATACTTGTAGGAACCCCTCTTGTTATCCTTTATGTCCCTTTTTAGCTGCAACTCCAATTGTGCTTTGGCCTTCCTGATTTCATCCTTGTATGCCTGAGCAATATTCTTATACTCCTCCCTAGTCATCTGTCCAAGCTTTCACTTCTTATAAGTTTCCTTTTTGTGTTTGAGCTTACTGAAGCGTTCTCTGCTAAGTCATGCTGGTATCCTGCCATTTTTGCCATTCTTTCTGCACATTGGGATGGTTTGTTCCTGCACCCTCTGTAAGATTTCTTTAAAAAAACAATAAGTCTCCTGGAATCCTTTCCCCTTCAGACTGGCCTCCCAGGAGAACCTGCCCATCAGTTCCCTGCCTTCCCAGCCGATGTTGGGGTGATTGAAGTGCCCCATGAGTACCAGGGCTTATAATCTGGAAATTTCTGCTAGTTGTCTGAAGAAAGCCTCACCTCCTTCATCTCCCTGGTCTGGTGGTCTATAGCAGATACCCACCACAATATCCCCCTTGTTGCTCTCTCCTCTAATCTTAACCCAGAGACTTTGGATAGGCCTGTCTCCAGTTTCATACTGGAGCTCTGAGCAATCATACAGCTCTTTTGCATACAGTGCTACTCCTCCACCTCTTCCGTCTTGGCTGTCCTTCAGGAACAGTTTGTACTTATCCATGACAGAATTCTAGTCACACGAGCTATCCAACCACATCTCTGTTAGTCCAATTATGTCAGAGTTTCTTGACTATGAGGACTTCCAATTCTTTCTGCTTGTTTCCCAGACCCCGTGCATTTATGTACAGATCCCTGAGGTAACTAGCCACTTGCCCGACTTTCTCAGGAATCAGGAGGCCTCCTCTTCCAATTTCTCCTTGTGCTTCCTCCAGGTCTTCTGCTTCCCCACTTACCCCAGGGCTTTGGTTCGCATCCTGTGGTGAACCTAGTTCAAAGCCCTTCTCACTAAGTTAGCAAGCCTGTCTGTGAAGATGCTCTTCCCTCTCTTTGTCAGGTGGAGAGTAGGGGCTTTCTTCAAGTCCTGATGTCAGGATCATTGAACACATGATGATCCGGTCTTCGAAAGGCAGAGTTTGGCGCATTGGATCCTATACTAGATTTCCTCATTGATGTTCACCTTCTTTGAGAGATGGCTGCTGAGGTATGCAAAATGTTCAACCTTCTCCAACTCCTGTCCCACAGTGAGGATCTTTGCTTGGGAGGTTGATTGGCTCAGAGCATGCTGGTGAAGCACCACTTTTTTCTGATGCTAAGGGTCAGTCCCAGGCACTGGTATGTTTGAGAAAAGCATACCAGTTAAGGGCTGTTTGTAGGTCTTTCTCAGTGGGCAAGTCTACACAAGAAGCTGTACTGCACAGTAGACTAATGTACTGTGCAGTAAGGTGTCACGATTTAACCATAAACTAGCTACTGTACAGTAAATTAGGCGAATGATTAACTGCACATTAGCTTCTGCGCTCACATAGCTGATTGGAAGCAATTGCTCCCAGGCAGCAAGGGGCTGGGAAAGTGTCCCTTCCTCAGCAGCTGTTTCCCAACCCCTTGCCCTGATCAGCTGATCGGGGCAGGGGGCTGGGAAACAGCTGCCGGAGAGGGGACACTTTTCTAGCTTCCTGCCTCAACTGGCAGATTGGGGCATAGAGCTGGGAAACATCTGCCCCTGAGATGTCACAGCCTCCCCCATCTCCCAAAACCCAGGCCTGACCCCAGTGCCCCCTTCCAGGCCAGGGCTGGCACACTGGGAAGCCTAGAGCTCCCCGTGACAGCCATATGAGAGCACACCAGGGCAGGAGCAGCTCTTCCCTGAACTACTCCCATCGCAAGTAAATTTGCTCCGGATGGCCAGGTGTAGATATGCTCCCAGGGAAAGCTCACTGCATAGTATTTCATAGTGCTCAGTAAACTTTTTGTGCATGAATTGTATGTGCAGACACACCCAATGTGTGCAAAAACAGCACCGTCATTGGCATACTGAAATTCTACAATTGAGGCCAAAGTAACCTTGGTTTTGGCATGGAGCAGGGGAGAGATTTGAAAAAGTTCCCATGCATCCTGTACTCAATGTCAAGGCTATGTGGCAGATGGTCATGGATGAGCAGTGCCGTAGCAAGGGGCACTGAGCCGGGCAACCGCCCTGGGTGCTGAAGTGAAGGGGCACTAACAAGTGCTGCCCAGCTGGGGTGGAGTGCAGAATGGAGTAATAAGCGACTCATTTGGGGGGATACGGGGACATAAAAAGGACAGGTCCCACTGCTGCGTGCAATCTCAGGCAAGCATGGAGGGAAATGTGCCCCCCCTGGATCTGTGCACAGGGCGGGGGCATGCTGCTGCTGCAGGCTTTGCTCCAGGTGCCAAACGTCATTGCTATGGCATTGTGGAGAAGCATCTTGATGACCACAAGAAAACTGGAAAGCAAAATTGATGTGATCATGCAGCCCTGCTTGACACCAGTTCAAATGGAGAAGCGCTTTGTAGCGGTGCCACTGTATAGGATGGAGGCAGTCATCTGGTCACGAAGGAGTCTTAGGATTGTGGTCAATAGCTCTCTTGTCTACAATGTTTGACCAGCTTATTTTTCTGAGCATCATGCCAATTCCATTGGAAATACAGGTCACTAGCTCCCATTTATTTTACTCTAGTCATAGTGAATCATCACCTCTACTGTCTTATATTATGACTAATTTTAAAGGGCTATTTTCTGTCCACCTTAGCTTTGTACTGAACAGCACAAATGTCATTGCTCACAACACAACACTTCATTAAGAGAGCTGTGCTTGCTTCACTTGATGACAAAGTGGTTGAAACAATACATGATGGAAGAAATACGATACTTGAGGGATTTTTTTCTTTAAAAATTGAGTTCAAGACAGAGAGGGGCTTTTTATACACATGCACACATTTTTATCCTGCAGTGTTTTTTGTACAAGCTCTTACTGCAAAGAAAAAATGACATAAAGCCTAGTCCCCTTCCTGTTGTGTGTATATTTTAAGTTGTTTACCAGACATATGCTTGCCCACATACAGCACAGTGGAAACGACATTGAGTTGCAAGACTGTAAACATAACAAGGGGCTATGATCCTATCACGGTAACAATGCGATTGAGGCATTAATAACTGACTGTTCAGAATTCTGAGGTTGGGGGTGTGTAACATTCATAACCGATTTTGTTTGCAATCTTTTATAGTTGAAAGATATTACCTCTTTAACAAATACAATTGACATGCTATCTTTCCTTCTATCTTCAGCTGTTGATTTTGAGCTATGTTTCGGCTTGGAATTTCTGTTAATATACATGTACTTGCAATTATGCTTTATAACTAAAGAGTCTTTCATCTCTGCGTGCTTTGAAAACACTAATAAATTAAGCCTTAACATACCTTTTGAGGTGTACAGGAAGCATGCATTATTCTTGTAACTTCACAGGTGGAGAGGCAGAGATGGAAAGAATGATCAGCTTGCCTAAGAGTATACACTTGATCAGAGGCAAAAGGCCAAGAAGTAATAATCTGGGAAGAGTAACGTAGAAGCTTCATACAACAATCATTGCAGTCTCCCTTCCTCCTCTTCCCCCTCCCCCCCTGCCCCCAGTCTTCTCCTGCTTCAATTTCACTACCTTTTCAAAAATGTCCCACCATTGTATGTCCAGTAGTGGTAAGAGTGCAAACATAAGCAAAGCTTGGGAAACCAGAACCTTGGTAATTTAAGCCCATTTGAACAATGTGAAGTGACACGTTAAAAGTACCACTTACTTTAATGCCTTGTTGGTTGTATGACTTTCATCATTGCTAAAACTGGTGGGAGTTTTTATGGTATGGTGGGCTCTGGTAAAGACGTAACCCTATATTCCAAATTTGCATATACCCCAAATTTCTAAGGTAGTAGTTTTAATTCAGTGTGAGAGTCCTCCCTCCAGTGCTGCTAATGGGAAATAAATTTCTTTTAATATTGTATTTAATATCATCTCCAGACACTAAACAAATATGGTCCACATTTCCATAGTTCTGAGGCTGAATTTAATTTTTGCTTCAGCAGGACTTCATTAGTTAAATAAAGATATGTACTCTTCTAATACATGGAAGTATCCTGTTCAGATGACCCAAATTCAGATCTTTTTTTTCTTTACCTGGCAGTCTTGTACACTAGCTTTACAATAAGATTTGGACTGAAAGACCTCATGAAATTAGAGCAGCAAATGTGCATGAAGATCAGGAGCCATCTACTACCTTTCTCAAATGCACCTCTCCAGCTGAGCTGCAGCTACAGCACCGCTAAACTTGGCACAATGGCTGGTATGTGGGAAGTTTTAAATTAGCTCAGTTAAGCTCTGAATGTTTCAGTACTTTTTAAAAAGTGAAGATTTATCTTAAGTTACTGTAGCCTATACAAATGCTTCAGATGTGTGACCATACAGATACCTATACCTTATGGTTACTCCAAAAATGAATGAGTAGTCATGGGTCAGGCATGCCAGTCTTGTCTCCATTCTTAAGTCTTATTGCCTTGATGCACATCTGCCTAAGCAACTTAGAGATTCAACTTCTGAAAAGTGCTATGTAGATGGTATGTTATTAGTTCTGTCACTATCTTGTAACAAGGCTGTTGTGAAAGAACAAGCATGGACATGATGAAAAGACCCGGCAAATGCCGCTTCCAGAGCCAATACCATATTAGGATAGAAGCTCCGAGATCGGGGCAAAGGGTAGAACCAGGCACTTCAGGAAAAAAAAAAAAAAAAAAGGAAGAAAGAGCATCCTCAAAGGACCAGAAATTTTGCCTTAAGACTCCTCATAGCGCAGGGGGGAAAACAGAGCTCCAGGGGCAGGGGGTGGATCCCTGAGGAGGTAAACTGCAGGACACGTCAAATGCTGTGGACCTACAAAAGTAAA
>NW_017728918.1:65003113-65006179 GCF_001723895.1 Crocodylus porosus | reverse complement strand
TTTATAACATCTAAAGCTTGGCAGGTGGGGAAAAGTCAGGACACCGGCGGTCCGTTAGGTGATTATATAGGGGTACGAGCTGACATCCTAAGCACTACCACCACAGTTGTCATGAGAGATGAACCAAGAGTAGAATCCTAGCTGCTTAGAAAAGAGGTCTTTGTAATAAGGTAAGAGGACTTTCCCCTTCCGGAAGCTCATTGTCTCCCAATATCCAAGTTCACGTATGGGTGGCTTACAAGTAAACCATGAGTGAGGAGTCTGTGCAAATGAAGCTTTCTTTGGGAATACTTTTCATCAGTAGCAGGAGTAGAGAGCTATCCTCTGTCTCGAACGTCTGGCCATAGATAGATATCTATCCAGTAGTTTGTTGCCTAGTTTGCTGTGTTTTATCTATCTCTTCCACAGATAGGGTCTGCTCACACTGAAGTCAAAGAACATCTTCCCTTGATTTTAATGAGTGAAAGCCCTAGTAGCCCTTTACATACCTCTGTTGAAGTCTGTCCACTTCCCTTTAGATATAGTGATGGGAACTTTTGGAATGGAGTGTCACTTTCATAATTGTCACTTTAGACACTTTGGGAAGGTGCAAATTTTTTTTGTTTTCTCCCACAAGAATTAACAATAGCTCACAGAGGCAAAGTGCAGGCATGGCACACAGCAAAAGACAATTAATGTACTGTCACTGTCAGATCTGTAGTTACTTGATGTCTAAACTAGATGAAGGCAGGATTATGAATTTACAGTATTAAAAATAAACACTAAATTTAGTGGTGGAAGATTTTTTTCTATTAGTGTTTTTTAAGAGTGCAAGCAACAGCTTGGTCCACAAAGACCTTAAGGAATCACTCTTGCCTTTCCTACTAGTCTAAATATCTCTAGCACATTTAACAAAATCTTTGTCAAATACTAGTGATAACACTACCAGCCTGAAATAATGTTTAGCTTCACTCCTTACAAATCAAATTTTTCTTACCTACCTATTGGCTGGGTGGAAAGTAAACTGATGTTAATCAGTCCTGTCTTTTGAAAGATTTTGAAACACAGCAGAAATAAAAAATGAATCTACCATGTTATTAAGTGATGGGTAGAACTTATTTACCTCGAGGCTTCCCAGACTCTAATTGAATATTGGCTTGCAGCTCCTGTCATCCCAAAAGCACCTGTTGTCTTAGGTAGGTATCGTGGTGCTTGTTAGACAACAGAACTCTTCAGTGGCCTCTCATGAAACAGCTGAGCCAAAGTGCTCTATATATTTTTCATATCCACTTAGAATGCAAGTATATTCCTTACAAAATTCCTTTTATTTTTAATACTGAGTTCAATAGGCTTTTGATCAGGACTACAGAGAAAAGGTTTTTTCTCCTCCTCAGTAGATCTGAGTCACTGCAGTGGTATATAGCTGTGCGGTCTGCAGCCAGGAAAACACAGCAGGGACCTGCTTAGCCTTGTATCTCTGCTGCTCCCCATTCTGGTTTTGGAAACTTGAGCCATGGAAGAAATCATTCTCTCCAGCCTCAGACATGATGATATTGATTCCTTGTATGGCTCTTGGGCTGAGAGATTGTTGCGGGATGATGGAGTACCCCCCTGCCAGAACCAGGAGACCAGAAGCCGTGAACCATCCCTCCTCCCCAACAAGAACTGGTAGATCCTGCATTCCCATTCCAAAACTGGGAGACCAGAAGCAGGGATTCCTCCTCTCTAGCTCTGGAGCAGGGGAGAAAGATACCTGGCACTGGCTTTCAGGCTCCAAAAATTGCTGAGGACAACCAAGTATACAGAAGAGCACTTGCTGGCTGTCCAGTCTGTTCTCCTTCCCCACCCTCAATCGCCTCCCCACCGTGTGCATGTGTGGGAAGGAGGAGGAGGAGGAAAAATGAAACAGTGAGATGCCAGAGGACCAAATAGCACCCCCATGTCACATTCCCTAAAGTGTACAGACAGTTCACAAAGTACGTCAAAGATGTCCCTGCAATATTTGGGCTTCAGTATATACTGCACTCTCATCAAGCACTTCCTGAAAGTGGAGTTCTCCTGAGTTCTTATATGTCCTTGTATTCTCTCATCTATTTATAGTAACATCCCTTTTGTGACTATCTCAGATAGCTTTGAATAGCCATGCATAATTTTATTTAGAGGAAATAGTTTGGTCTTGATTGGGTCCCTCCCATTTGTAGTATTGGAAGAAATTTAAACCAGTCTGTTAAGGTAGGCCTTGGTGTATGCATGTCTTCCTTTCTTTTTGTTTGCTATTTGTTCCCCCATTGCTGGTTGTCAGAATACTGTTTTTGGGACTAAAATATGCATGTCTTATCAAGAATTTATATCAGGTTACTGTTAATGCCTTCAATGGGAGAATTTCTCCATCTAAGAACAGCTTGTCATATGTTTTCTTTGCTTTTGGCAAAGCACAGGATAGTCTTAACTATTTTAACTGCCAGTTCAGCTTTCCTGTTTGACTTGCTGTGGATAAGGTGATGATGTGATATGACAGAATTTCCACTATAGGGAAAATTTCAGACTCATTGTAAATAAACTGGAATCTACTGTCTGAAACTAAAACAGTTTGGGATACCAGGCCTGCTGAAATGCTTCTCTACAATGGGCACTGGGATAGTGTGTAATGTTCTGAAAAGGTTCTAAAAATGTCCCCATGTGTCAGGATCCCAGGGAAGCTCCTAGTTTCTTGGATGCCCATGTCCTGCACTGTGAAGTGACAGCTTGCAATCCTAATAGTTTCTAAACTGATTTAATAATTTAGACAACTCCTTACCTTGAAAAGTACAGTCAATACAGATCACAAACTCATCAGTCATCCCATGCATGGCACTGCAGTCTATCACAATTTTTTCCATGTATTTAGTGTAAGATTTATTTCTTGCTTATCCAAGGTTTGGTGTCACTTGATTCATCCATTCATTTGTTTTAGCTGAATACAGTGGCTTCTGTGTTACCTGGGCTACCTGAAATTTTGGCCCATGAACTTTATCTTGGTATTCTGTTAATAATTTTAAGTTGTTCCAAGTTTAATCTTGCTTAGACAAATGAGATGAGAATTATGAT
>NW_017728918.1:64999300-65002323 GCF_001723895.1 Crocodylus porosus | reverse complement strand
GAGGCAGCGAGCTGCTGAGAAGAGATGGCCTCCACCTCTCTCCACTGGGGAGGAGGCTCTTCTCAGCCAGACTGGCTGACTTGCTCCACTGGGCTTTAAACTAAGTCCGTCAGGGGATGGGGGGACTACCGCCACTGCTGGCCCACTGAGCAACCCTTGCAAACTCCGCAGATCCAGGAACTTAAGGGAGCCCACCCCTGCCCCAGCCATGGAATGAGCTGTGGGCAAGGCAAGGACCCCTAAAGGAACATTTGCCTGCCTGTACACAAATGCAAAAGCTTGGGAAATGAACAGGAGGAGCTTGTCTTCCTGCTAAACGCACACAATTATGACATCATATGAATAACAGAGACTTGGTGGGACTCCACCCAGGACTGGACCACAGGTATAGACTGCTACACCCTGTACAGGAGAGGTCAAGTAGACAAAAGGGGTGGGGGTGTAGCTCCCTCTGTCAAGGGTATAGCTCTTTATGTCAAGGAAAGCTATGTGTCTCTGCAAGCCAACGTTGGTGCCCAGGGTGGACGATTGGAGACCCTCGGTTAAAATTCATAGGGAACGCAGCACAAGGGACACAATGGTGGGACTCTACAGACCGTCTACTCAGGATCAAGAGCTTGACCCAGAATTCACCAGGGAATTGACTGAAGCTGCATGCTCCTGGTGCATGGTTGTCCTGAGACACTTCAACTACCCTGACATCTCATGGGAAGAGCGCTCAGCCAAATCAGAGCAGTTACAAAGCTTTCTCTCATGCATGGATGAGCTCTACCTGATGTAAGAAGTTGACCGGCCAATGAGAGGTAAAGTGCTGCTTGACCTGGTACTGGCTACGGGGAATGACCTAATCAGTGACCTAACAATTGAAGGGAAGCTGGGTGACAGTGACCACGAGCTGATCACCTTCACCATCCACTGTAAAGCTGCAAGTCAGTCAGCAATACAGATGTCCTCCACTTCAGGAAAGCTGACTTTGACAAGCTCAGGAGGCTTGTGTGCGAGGCCCTAAGGGACTGTGACCCAAAGGGGACGGGAGTTCAGGATAAGTGGTTGCTCCTAAAGGAAACGATCCTGGATGCACAAGCAAAATCCATCCTGTCTTGGAGGCAAGGCAGCAAAAGGGCACAGCAGCCCCCTTGACTCTCCAGGGAACTAGCGGACCTCCTGCGTGCATCTAAAAAGAAAGACCTACAAAGGATGGAGGACAGGATCCACCTCCAAGAGGAATATTCTGCACTGGTCCAGAACTTCAGGGAGCAAACCAAGAAAGCCAAGGCTACAATGGAACTCCAGCTGGCTACAAGTATCAAGGACAATAAAAAGTCCTTTTTTAGATATGTGGGGAGCTGGAGAAAAAGCAAAGGTAACATCTGACCTCTGCTAAACCAGATGGGACAACTGAGAATTGATGCCCAAGAAAAAGCCAACTTGCTAAAGGGGTACTTTGCATCGGTTTTTCACCAGTCCCAAGGGGCACCCTTGCCATTACAGGACAGGAATGCCTAGTGAGGGTGATTCCTTACCTTCCTTATGAAGGAACACCTTGAGAAGCTGGATACCTTCAAGTCAGCTGTCCCTGACAACTTATACCCCAGGGTACTCAAGGAGCTGGCAATCATCATAGCTCAGCCCCTGGCACAGATCTTCGAGAACTCTTGGCGCTCTGGTGAAATGCCTGAGGACTGGAAGAAGGCCAATGTGGTGCCTAACTTCAAGCAGGGGAAGAAAGGGATGCGGCAAACTACAGGCTCATCAGCCTGACATCTATTTCAGGGAAGGTCTTACAATTTGAAATAGGCCAGTCTGTCAAGAATGGGTACATCCCAAGGGCTACCCAACACGGGTTTGTTGTGGGTAGATCTTGCTTGAACAATCTTATTTCCTTTTATGATCAGGTGACCTATCACCTGGACAAGGGGGAAGAGATTGATGTCGTATATCTTGACTTGAAAAAATTCTTTGATCTGGTATCCCATGATCACCTCTTGGCAAAATTGGCCAACTGCAGCCTCGGCCTCACCACAATCCACTGGCTGGGGAATTGGTTTCATGGTCAGACCCAGAGGGTGGTGGTTGATGGATGTCAATGGTTGTGGTGTGCTGTGACCAGTGGGGCCCTCAAGGCTCTGTCCGTGGGCCAACACTTTTCAACATCTTCATTAATGATGCGGACATTGGTATCAAATGGATTGGCCAAGTTCGCCGACCACACCAAACTCTGGGGTAAAGTATCCACACCTGAGGACAGGAAAGCAATCTAGGCTGACCTTGACAGGCTCAGAAAATGGGCAGATGAGAACCTGATGGTGTTTCACACCGAAAAATGCAAGGTTCTCCACCTTGGGAAGAAAAACCCACAGCATACTTACAGGCTCAGCTGTGCTGCATTGGCTAGCACTACAGACAAAAAGGACTTGGGGGTCATGATAAACGGCATGATGAACATGAGCCTTCAATGTGATACTGCAGCTAGTAAAGCAAGCAGAACACTGGCTTGCATCCATAGATGCTTCTCAAGAAAATCCCAGGACGTCATTCTCCCATTGTACTTGGCCTTGGTGAGGCTGCAGCTGGAGTACCGCGTCCAGTTTTGGGCTCCATAATTTTAAAAGGATGTGGAGAAGCTTGAGAGAGTCCAGAGGAGAGCCACATGCATGATCAGAGGTCAGGAAAACAGACCCTATGTTGAAAGACTGAGAGCTATGTGACTCTTCAGCCCAGAAAAGTGCAGGCTCAGGGGTGATCTGGTGGCCACCTATAAATTTATGAGGGGTGTTCACCAGGATCTGAGGGAACATCTGTTCACCAGGGTGCCCCAGTGGATGACAAGGTCAAGTGGTCACTAACTCCTTCAGGACTGTTTCAGGCTGGAGATAAGGAAGAACTTTTTTTACAGTCCGAGCCCCCAAGTTCTGGAACAATCTGCCAGTGGAGGTGGTTCAAGCACCTACATTGAACACCTTCAAGAGAAATTTGGATGTTTATCTTGCTGGGATCCTATGACCCCTGCTGACTTCCTGCCC
>NW_017728918.1:64994791-64998112 GCF_001723895.1 Crocodylus porosus | reverse complement strand
GACTAGATGATCTGCTCAGGTCCCTTCCAACCCTACAAACTATGAAACTACGAAACTAAGTGATCAGAAACTGGTTTAAACATGTAACAACACATGTTCAGTGCACACAAACCAATTTGAAAATCGCTAAAATCAGTTTGAGATAAACCTGGTTGAATGTAGTATCAGACTTAACTGATTTGGGTCAAACTGGTTTATGCAATATCTGTCCCAGACCCTGTGCTGGTTTAAGATAATCCAAACACCCCCAGCATCCCAGCATGCTCTCTGGGCTGGGTGGGGCTCTCTGCTCCACAGCAGGGCTGGCCTTTGCCCTCTGCTCCCTGGCTGGAGATCTGGTAGAAATTGCAGACACAGCAGGGTCTGCCTGGCTTCCCCCTGCCCTCCCCACCACCTCTCTCTGCTTTCTGCTTAATCAGAAACACTCCCCACCACCTTTCCATCTCCCACAGCACAGACCCTGGCCCCTAGGTATGTGGTATGCTACCTAATGCTGACAGGTGTCTGTCTCTCTCCAATTTCACTGGTGTAGACAGGATGGTGACCACTTAGGGCTATTTGAAGCTAATCAACAGGTCACCCAGTAAGCTGTTTAAGATGAGTTTGAAGTAATGGAGAGAGCCTATTGTTTTTCTGATGAGGTGATAATCACTGTTATCAGTCTCCTGCTGGCTTTGCTCACCTCTCATTTTGCTGCAGGCAATATAAAGAAGTAGGGAGAGGGAGATTGAAAAGCTCTGTACCATCAGCAGATGCATGCAGTCCACACCCTCCTTGCCTCAGAGTGCTAGCAGGCAATGCTTCTACTCCTTAAGCAACCAGCAGGGAAAAGCTTGGGACAGTGCAGCCAGACCTCCCTAATCAAAGAGTTCTGTGGGGGCCTGGGCCACCCCCCTCTCAGCTCACTACTGTGTAAGGAAAGGGAGGGCTGCTTTAGTGCCTCCCCTGGCTTCCAGCCTTAGCCACTGCAGGCACGTGCCAGAATTTCCTCAGTCCAGAGAGAATGTCTGTCCAGTTACAAACTAGTTCAGCTTAGTCAGGTTAGTCTAACCTGCAAAGATTGAATCAATTTGGGCTCAGGCTTTTTTAATGTCTATCACTAGCCTTAATGGCTACCACCCTGATTAGCCATATTTTGGGCTGTTTGATTTTAGCAAGGATGCTTTTTCTTTCCATTGATTTTATTGTTCCCATTATTTCCCTGTCACCCCACTCCCTTTTCCTGACTTCAGTGAGCACACTGAAACATGTGTTTTGCCGGGTGCATTGGGTGGTTTGAAAGTTCTGCTGCCAGAATGCCAATGTGTGTTGTGTACTCTGGATATGTTTTTTGGGGGTTTTTTTGGGGGGTTTACTGGCAAGTTTTGCTGATGTCCCAGTGTCTCTCTTGGCTTTCAGTTTCCTGTTTGTATGCTGCGGTTTTGCTCTTGCGTCTGGTGCTAGGCTTTAGAGACCGTGCATTTTGATGGTGTTTTTTTCCTGAAGTAAATGCCATACCTGTGCAAAAAATCTATCCTCTCCATCATCAGTGCCTGTAACTTTGACATAATGATCGCTTTTACCATGATTATTACAAATGTATTACATATATGATTTCCCCTCTACAGTATGTACAAGTCAGCCTTTGTGTCTGTGCATTTGCTTTTGTATGCATTTTAGTGTCTTTTTCCTTGTACTTCCTGCTTTCCCTAAGCTGTTTGGTGAATTATTTGTTTACTACACTTGTGCTCTAAATTTAATCATGAGCTTGTTCACACCATTTGCACATGTCTATGTAGCCCCTCACAGGTTAATGTTGCCTCTCTGAGCACTCTAATTTGCGTTTCTCCATATTTCAGCCCTGTTGCTCATCTGTCTTGAATTTGTTCATGTCTCAAGATTTGATAATTGAGTGAGTCTGTCATTCTGTGGGTTTGGCACTGCACCGATCTATGCTTTCTCTAACTTCTTGATTACAATGGGGGAAAATGCCTTTTATATATGGAATTTTTATGAGCTTAAAATGACTTTAGAGTGCTCCTGGGATTTCACTTGGGTCTCCTAGCTTGCATCTGACACATTTAGCTGTTTTGGGAACCTATGCAATCTTTGCCCATTACTGCTAGTAGTGTGCCTGCTGTTTCCCCTCCCAACTCTTTTTTTCCCATCCTCACTGCAAATCTGTAGTTTCTACATGGTGAGCTAAAGAAAATAAAGTGATATAGCTGTCCCCATTCATATCCATCTGTGCAGAGTAGGAATCTTATATGCTGCTCTTGGTTTCTTTTATTTTTTAAATATACTTATTTTGCAACATTAGTGGATTTTGCCTTCACATCCCAGTTTCTAAGACATCAGCCCCATTGGATCTAGCCCTGTATCCTAGCCATGATTCAGCCTGAAACCAGAATCCCAAGTTGTACTCTCAGACTTAATGAATTCAGCAGCAAAACCACCCCTTCCTTAGCTCATCTCCTAATTCTTTTATCTAATTTAGAAACAAGCAAAATCATTAAGCTTAGTATCTTCCCCTTGCTTCACATACCTTAAGGGCCTGTAAAATGGCATATGCCCAGACCTATGGAAATCATTTTGTCACAATAATCTTCTGGTAATCACAACTGCAAAAGGGGGAATGCAATTAGCTGCCACAAGTGAATGCTCCCCTGGGAGTTCCCTCTCCTAAAGCACTTGTTTTTGGTTACAAATAAGTTTTGCAGCAGTTTGTGCAAGGGATTTTATTCCACAGGGATTGTTTTCTCTTTAGGAAACATCTTAATTAAATAGCTGTAAAATCAAATATAAAACTCAGTTAAAAGTGAGTAAGAACAAAGATGAATCAATAAATCACTGCTATTTGCCAAGAACTGGAAAAACAGTATTTCACCACAGTTCCTCTAATATTACCCAACTACACAAGTACTACCATTTACAGGCTCAGACCAAAGGTCTATCTTGCCTAGTATCCTGTGTCTCACAGGGCAGAGAGGGAAACCTGCAAGGGAAAGTTGAACAGGATATGACCAGAGTTTTTCTCCTGTTCTTCTCCCACTTGCAACCTTCAGCATGTAAGGTTGTAAGGAAATTGACTATAAAATATTAGATTTTAGTGAAAGTAAGGGAGCTCAGTTAGATGCAATCAGGCTAGGCCTGAAATTTGTAAATATTAAAGGTAAAAGGTGGTGTTTTTATGAAGCAAAAATAAGACAGAGGTGTTAAGGCAAGAAAAGGTTTTTAATTAATCTGGTGTGCCCTTGACAAATAAAAAAAGAAATACACTGTGTAAGTGTTAAACATGAGCTGTTTCATATTCCAGGTGCAAATTTTCCTCTTTTTTTTTTT
>NW_017728918.1:64950167-64994691 GCF_001723895.1 Crocodylus porosus | reverse complement strand
TGAGACTCATCTCTCTCATAATCTTATGGTCCCCCACTACATGGGACATAATATTTCTAATGCAGAAGAAGCATATGGTGTTTGTGTCCACTAGGAAATAGAATATGTATAAATCATGGTAAAAGCATCAACACCAAAGCAGAAGTGGCTTTGGATTTCCTCTCACCTAGAAACAGTGTCTGACTATAGCGGAGGAATAAGTGAAAGAGGAAAACAGGTTCAGGGAATGTCACTGAATTCTTCATTTCTTAAATGTTTTCTTTCCTGGGGCCTGCAAGGTAGTCTCTCTCAACATATCTCACAAGAGCTGTTGCACTTCTGGTCTCTGGCTGCTCCAGAATTGCAGTCTTTTTAGTGGGCATTTTAACATGACATTTCTAGACCCAGGAGGACCAAAGAGGCACAGGAGTCTCAGAATACAAATAACAATGAACTAGGTGTTGAATATTGTTTTGTGATTCAGAAAAGCTTGTTCTGAGAACTGTTTATTCTCTGGATAAAGAGTTACTTTCTTAATTTACCTTTTCCCACCATCTTCCCTGCTCACATAACACTTTCTGCCTATTTAAAATGGTTACAATTAGACAGTTGGAGGCCTTGAGCAGGTGTTGCATCCCTTCTGCAGGAAGCTGAGGGGGACGTGGCCAGGCCCCGGCAGGACACTGGGATTAGGGTTCCCCCACCACCCTTGATAACAGAGCATTTATAATCTCTGTGATCTGCATTTAGCACCCCATCAGAAAACAATGCCTCACTCATTACAAGTTCTTTTTAAACAGCTTTCTGCAAAGGAAGGTATGCAGGGACATTACCAGCTGAGCTGTTGATAACCTCCAAAAAGCCCTAAGTGGACACAGCCCTATCTGCCTTACACAGCATTAGGTAGCAGACCACATGCTGGCCACAGTCCATGCTGTGGGAGAGATGAGGAAGGGATCTCTGTTTAAGCAGTGAGTGGGGTGGGGGGAGGGCACAGGGAAGAGCAGAAGGGAGCAGAGGGGAAGCGCCAGCCCTGCTGTGGAGCAGAGAGCCCCACCCAGCCCAGAGAGCATGCTGGGATGCTGGGCATGTCTGGTTTAGCTTAAACCAGCAAAGTGTCTGGAACAGACATTGCATAAACTGGTTTGACCCAAATCAGTTAAATCTGATACTACATTCAAACAGTTTATCTCAAACAAGTGTCAGCCATTTTCAAACTGGTTTATATGCAGTGAACATCTCTTCTGTTACAGGTTTAAACCAGTTTCTGATCACTTAAACCAGTTTATATGTAACATCTGTCCCTAGCCCTGGAAATTATATCTAATTCCTGGAGACTCCAGGGCAATCCTGGAGGGTTCGCAACCCTACGCAATTGGGATCTCTGTGCCTGCTTAGTGCAGTGAATTTCTACTGTGATTTACAAAGGCTGTTTCTGGAGTGAAGGGGAAACTCTACAGCCCCCTCCTGAAGTGAGGCCAGTGTCAGAACTCTCCTTCTTCAGGCCCAAAGTCTTCCCAGCACCGATGAGGTGGGTAGCACTGCTGTTAGCAGCACCTGCTTAATGGCCAAGGATATCTCCCACACTGCCTTTCCCACTGTGGACTTGTCTACCTCAAAATGGTTTGTGGACCAGAGAATGTGTGGCTGGGGTCTTGGTCATGCCACTGTGGCCATGGCCACTATGTACCAGCCCTCACAGGAGCTGAACGAAGTCTCTGAAGAAGCAAGCCTCAATTCTGTGCTAGCAAGAGCATGGCATGCACTGGACTTGCCAGTGCTGCTGGATTGGGAGCTACAGGGTACGTGGGCAGCAGGGATCCATTGAAGGCTGGGAGTGAAGCTCATGAGCCCTTGGCAGTGGAAAATGGGAATGTTCTGTAGTCCAGCATGTGAGGGAAGAGCAGGGAGCCCCTGGTGAGTGTAGCTCCCCAGCCAGCCACGTAAGTAGTGATTTTTCTCTGTGCTTGGCTGTCCTTGGGGCAACCCTAGAGATGGTAGCTCCTGTAAAGTATGCTGGGATCATTGCACATGGCCCTCTGCCTACAGAATGGCAGCAGTATATACTCTTTCTGTGTTCTGGGTGGGGTGGATGACTGGGGACTTGACCAGCTGCATGTACATTTTCATGCCATGTCTTTCTGGTGCTGCAAATTTCCCGGCAATTCTTAATGCTTGAAATGAACAGCTGTTCATATCCAGCTGCTGGCTTTTCACCTTTCCTATTTTCACCCAGATCTCTTGTAGTGAAGCAATAATGAAGAAGAGTTTTTAGTGTGAATACATGCAGGGGATATCCAGGCTTTAGATTCTCTTTCCTTTTGACATTTTGAATGAATGCAGACGAATGGAAAATCAAAAACTGTTCCCAAAGCATGGTGATGTAGTGGATTATCCCGAAGAAGCTCAGAATTTATTAAGATAATTAGAAATTTTCTGATTTTTTTTCTTCATGAAATCTATCTTCCATCTCAACTATTCATACATTTTAGGCCCAAAGGAGCTAGTTGATCATGTATCCGACTGCCTATGGGAGCTGTGTTTGAACTAGAATATTTCTTTAAGGAAAAACATCACTGCAAAATTTTAGGTGATTTGAGAGGCCATTACAACTTTGGTTAACTCTTCTCATAGATAATTACTCACTGTTAAATTTACTTCTAACCTGCACTGAACTTGCTTCAACTTCAAGCTTTTGGATTTTCTTATATTTTTTTGTATGCCAGATTCAAGAACTATCCATTAATCATTTTCTGTTTCCCAGGTTACTTACAGGCTTTGATAAAGACACCTCTTAACCTTTCTGATAAAATAAATAGATGAAGCTCCTTAAGCCTTTCACCATCAGATGTTTTCTGCTCCAGAGGTTGTTCCTGGGTTTCTTCTCTTGAACCTCTGCAATTATTCAATCTCTTTCTTGAAGTGGAAACACCAGGGGGCTGTGTGGAGGCACAGCAGTGATTCTCAGTAGTACTTAAAAGACGGACTTAATATTGCTTCTGTATACCTGCTTGTACATCTAATGATTACATTAGCCTCTTTTGATCTCATTGGGGGTTCATGTTCAGCTCGGCTGAGTACAGACGATCAAAAAGCCCAAGGCTGAATCAGTTCAATCTTTGCAGGTTAGTATAAGCTGTGTAGATTGGATTGATAAGCAAATGAACAAATACTCGCTTTTGATTCCAGAAATGCATCCATATGCCTGGCCAGAAGCCAGGGGGGCTAGAGCACTTCTCCCTGCTCAGCTGGAGCAGACAGTTTGGAACAAGGCTAGCCCACCCACCAGGTGAGGGAGGATTTTCAGGGGAGGTACAAGGCAATTTGGGATGATGAGGAATTGAACTAGCTTGAAACTGGAGGGGATCTGAGACAGAAGTCCAATAAACTGATTTAATCTAAATCAATTAAGTCTGATACTCCATCCATCCTGGTTTATCTTAAACCAGTTTCAAATGTTTTAAAAGCAGTTTATGTGCACTGAACTTCTGTTGTGTTACAGATTTGAATCAGTTTCCGATCACTTTTATACCGGTTTATGTGGAATTTCTGTCTGTAGCCCTGTCATTCTGTTCGGCATGACCTCCAGGTTTATTTCAAAGTAACTTTTCCAGGTTAAAGTTCTCTGTGCTGTAAATATGGCATACTTTCTTTGTTACTTAGATGTATTTAGCCATATGGAAGCATGCTGGGATGGATCCTACTCTATTCAAGTGTCTGAAGGGGACTGGATCAGGTTTTACGCCATGTTCAGGATCTGCATGCTTTCCATCTAAATAACTGGGTTGATTTTGAACAAACTACCAAATTTCCCACCCAAGAGTGAAATGTCTTTCTATAGGAACTGGTTGGATTTGTCAGTTATTTGTTTTGCAGTGTGATGCGCTTCAAACAGATGCCCTAAAACTCAGAAGTTTATCTGAAGTTATAATTAGTATCTTTCAATGAAGGAAACAGACTTTGCCAATGCTGACTTTAGCTTGAAACGAGACCTTTTACAAATGCATTTATTATGATCAAGGCTGCTGAATAAAAGGCTCTGATTACTTTGCTGAACTCTTAATATTTGTTGTAGTTGGTTCTTAATAACACTTAATATTAACATATTATGTAGCTAAGCATTGAGGCTTGAGACTTATTAAGGACACTGACAAATTTGCAAGGAGAAATTCTTTTAGAGTAATTTATAAAAACCCAAGAGAGCTATCAAATCTCCACAAATCAATTCATGAAGTGAAAATAATTAAAGAACTAATAGACATCAAAACATGAATCTAGTGCATCACAGTTGAATAGCAATATCTGACTGGACTATCAATTTTCATTGTTCTAAAATTACTTTTGTTTAAAGCACGATCAGACATTATTTTGATCTTTTTTATTTCACCAGTAAGTGGTTTTTCATGTGCATCTGCTGGCTTAAATGGTCTTTAAAGTATCAAGAGCTTTGCAATAATTGAACAAAATGAAGATGCAGATACTCTACTGTGTGTGTAGACAGCTGTAAAGCCATGTTCATTTTTAAAATCTATTACAGTTCTAAAAGCAGCTGCCAGGATTTTGAAATTTCAGCTACTGATGTGTAGGGGAGAAAGGTGCTGAGCACTTTGGAAGTCAGATGCATGCATATGGAATGTAGAAGCCTAACTTTAAGCATTCAGATTTTAAAAGTTGATCAGGTCCTTGCTATCAAAAATTGATAGCAGCAGCACAATGATGTAACACATACAGGAAAAAGAAAACCAGGATAGAACAACTCCTTATTTTGTTTCACATGGTTTGATGACCTCTCCAGCTCTCATCTCCTCCAGATGGTCAGAACCTGCTGGGAAGTGCTCTCACACCCACTCTGTAACTGTTTAGCAAACAGATACCTTGTTAATTTGACCTTCTCCTGAACAATACAGGAAACGTAACTTATGGCCCATTTATAGTGTGGCCCTGTCCTCTAGTGCCACAGCATTTTAATAAGAATAATACCCCTCTACTTTATTTTTCATAAACTATTTGGTATGAAATGAAATGAGCTTGGCTAAGACGGAAGTAATTAGAACTTATTTTTTTTGCAAGCAAGCATATCACGGAGTTTAGACTTCACAGGCATAATAGCAGTTGACTTTGTAATGACCTTTACATAAAAAACAACAATAAAGGAAGAACCCTTGTCTAAACCACAGTGATCAACTCCCCATCAAATTTTGTGATATTTTTAGTTTAACTATAGTCCTTGTTGTGATGGTTTCCCAAAGCCCATTCTAACTTTAACTCTGAGCATTTATGGTTAGTTCAGTCAGACTAACTGTAGCCTGGTTGATTTTTCTTCTGGATATCATTACAGAGATGCACTCAATTTTAAGTAAAGGATTGCATTTATGTGCAATGAAAAAAGTGAGAAAAAAGCTAAGTAACTACAGCAAACTGGCACTAGGTTACATGCCTCAATTGCAGTCCAATGTGGAAATTACAGAAACACATATTTTTAACTTGCGAATTACTAAAACCAGACAGCATTTTAACATAGCCAGTCAGCAGCATCTGCATTTAGTAGCATGGATTTTGTTTTAATCTGAAATGATTTGACTGAACATGACTTGATCCCAAGAGACAGAGGGAGGCAATGGGAGGGTCACATATGGTAAAAAGGCATTTTATAGCATTACATACAGCTCAAACTAGTAAATTTCAAAGTGAAGAAAGGTTAAGACAATGTAAAGAAACTACACAGGAGACTACAAATTTTGACTAACAAGGTTGGCTAAATAACAGTATCTCCCAATTGTGACAGCTGAAAATTATGTCCGTGTGATAAAGGTGCTTGCTGAAGGCTCTATGAAGATTAGATCAAGTGTTTTTCTGCATTTGTTTAGATATTAAGCTATATGCTGTTGCTAAGAGCCTAATTAAAGTTTAAGATGTAGCAAGGTCTTGTATAACAAAGCCTAGTAAATTTAGTAAAGCCTTGAAATAGTAAGGCCCTGTGGCATAGTTAAAATTAACCTTATCAAAGGAATCCAAGGTTTGTACTGCTACTGGCCAGACTAAGGACAGTTGAAGTCAAAAGAATCTGAGTGGCTGTAAGTTATCAGCACACATAGTTCAGAAGCTATACATTGGCTAAAACATCCAGAAATCATTCAGAAGGAAGATACAGCTCTGTAGAAAGGATTAATTAACTGTTGACCTGGATCAGTGGGCCTGTGGATCTGGAGGAGCCCAAGGACTGAATACCAATGTCCTTTCCAGTACCTCTTGGACAGTGCTGATCGGGGATGCCTGACTTCACTGAGCTTTGTGGCAAGAGAAACTTGTTGTACATCAGGCATCAGAGAGGACTGCCACTAAGTTGCCAGTGTGAATTATTCTTGTCTCTCATTGTTCGTCTTGTCACTATGCGTAGTTGTGTTTTTGTTAAGTCAATAAACCTTTCTTACCTTTGTACCCCGGACCATACTCTCAATCCCAAACCCTTCGCAGGCAGCTAAGACAGCCGATGGTGGGATATTGTCCATTTTCCTGAAAGCGCATATGATTCTGAAGTAGAGATAGGGCAGTCACCTTAGCACCTTCAAAGCTGCACTAGGCCATAACTCATTTTCCTGACAAGGGCTCAAAGGACACTTATACACATGTCCAATGCCTGGTTCAATGCATGCTAATTAGCACGTATTGGAGCCGACTCAATTAACAGAGTCAGCTAG
Source organism: Crocodylus porosus (assembly GCF_001723895.1). Lineage (NCBI taxonomy): Eukaryota > Metazoa > Chordata > Crocodylia > Crocodylidae > Crocodylus > Crocodylus porosus. The sequence continues at coordinate 64,988,014 of NW_017728918.1, read as the reverse complement.
AGCATGTTGATCAGCATGCTCCAGCAGCCTCAGCATCATGTGTATCCACCATCCTTGCACTTCAACATGGCTGCAGGGGCATTTTAAACTAAAGTTCATCAAACAAGCTTTAGTTAAAATGCCCCCGCCAACATTTTGTAGTGTGGGATACTCAGTACACGAGATGCTTCTGAGAGCTGCTCTAATTAAAGCAACTCCTTCCACCCAAGTGGATGTGTAAAGATACCCAAAGAGACTTATGTTGGCAGTTTTTAGCAGCCTGCCAGTTTTGACCATCCTGGAAACTGCAGTCCTGAACTAAGTGCAGTTAAAACAGCAGCAGCATCCTGATGTGAAGAGAATGAAGCAAGAGTTTAAAATTTATTTGGTGCATCATGCTTCAGCCAAAAAGCCATGTTGACCTCCATAGTGTTACAATGATGCAGGCCCCTTTCTTTACCATTCAGGGCATAGGTGACTGGTAGGGGCACAGGGGATCCCCCCCACCCTCTGACAGGGCTGTCCCTGCCGCCACCGGCGGTTTCTACAGGTGCTCGCCAGCCCCATCCCTGCCACCACTGTTACTGCCAGCTTCTGTGGATGTCCCCTCCAGACTTGAGGCACAAGTTGCCCATGATTCAAAGCACCATAACTGTCCCATTGCAGGGATATTGCATGCTGACATAGAAAACTAATAGTAGGAATGTATGACATTTGGCACTTTCCAAGAGAGCTCAGAGGAAAATCCCAGTCTTAATGTATGTGTGGCTTCTTTTAATGCAATTTAGCAGCTAGAAATAAAAAGCAGAGCTAATGCCCTGTGATTGGGCAGTTCTCCATACAGCGAGCTGTGGTCAGTGGTCTGTGATTCAGAAATGAATAGAGGATGGTTCAGAGTTAATCTGGCCTTGAATAAAGACTTCAGGATTTACCTTATTTACTCAAATCCAAAATGAGTTTTTCCCCCTCAGGCAGCATGGGGTTTTTCCCCCCTCATCTTGGATTTGAATATTGGCCCGAGATGGGTAGAGTCTTGGCTCTGACTTCTCACTGGCTCAGGGCTGAAGGGAGTGGGGGGGAGGTAGAGAGTGGGAGAGCAGGATGCAGGAGCAGCAGGGAGGGGGGTTAGGCATGGGGACAAGGAGTAGAGTAAGCAGTAGAGTAGGCACAGAGGGTCAGGCTAAAGGCAGAGTGTAGGGGGGCAGGAACAAGCATGGGGGGCAAGAGGCAAAGGAGCAAGGGCTGGGGTCTGGCTCCTCATCCCCCACCATTACTTTCCCTGCCACAGCACTCAGGGAGGGGCAGGGTCTTGAATTTAAGATGATGTTACACTTCTTTCATATGGCTTTAGGAGCAACAACTATCATTACAGTTTTAATTCCAAATTCCACAACCAGACCAACGTCCTGCTGGAAAGTGAGTGTGACTCCAGGATGGCACCCTCAAACTTGGGGCGGGATGTTATTGTATGCTTCATGGTTTGGTCAGGGTTTCCACAGTTGCAGCCAGGTGAGGTTTTTAGGCACCACTTGTATATCAGGTGGCCACACTGGCCATGTCGAGTGTGTATCCTATTAAGGGTTATCCTCATGCTTTGTGGAAGGTTGAAACCTGGTTGTTGCATTGTTGGGTCAGAAACAAGGTGTTGATTTGGGAAAGTATTTTCTGTGCAAGCTTTTCATCCAGATTCTTCAGTGTTGTGGTATAGGATGTCCTCAGTTTGTGCCCCAAAATTTTTTTGTGCAATTGTGTGACGAGTCGGGAGATCTTGAAGGTCTGTGTGTACGGGAAGGTTTGGAATACTATTGATATGCATTATTTTTCTGTATTAAGCAGCATATCGTCAAATAGAGGGAGGAGTAATGTTTGAAAGTACTGGTAGCCACTTCACTGGAGTTGATATCAAAGTTCCAGAGATAGTCCTCATTACTGAGTAATGTGTTGATGAGTTTGCTATGTCGACTTGAGGCCCAGATGGGTGCATGGGATTCAGCTGTTGAGAAGACCAGGGCTATGTGGGAGGACGGTGGCTTTAGCACCCCAGCTTGTGCTGGTGAGCCTTTGGATGATGTTCACTCATGCCTTTGTTTTCATGGCAGTCTTCTGGAGGTCATAATTGTAAGTTAGGGAAGAGTCAAGGGTCAGTATGTAGGAGTTGGGCCGTGACGCGCTTTTTCACCACAAAAGGTGACATTGAGGCTGTTATATGCCTTGCGACTGTCAAGATGGAATGTGGAGACTATGGACTTAGTTGGATTTGATTGTAGTTTCATAGTTTCTAGGGTCGGAAGGGACCTGAGCAGATCATCTAGTCCGACCCCCTGCCATGGCAGGAAAGAATACTGGGGTCAAATGACCCCAGCAAGATGTTCATCTAACCGCCTCTTAAAAACCCCTAGGGTAGAAGCCTATAGTCTCCGTTTATGAAAGTATTCAGCCATTATTGATAAGTCAGAGTTTAGTATGGCTTCAATATCCTGAAAAGATTTTGCTTGTGTGGTCAAAGCGGTATCATCGGTGTAGATACATTTCTGCAATGATGTGTAGAGCATATCACTTATGTAGATGGTAAAAAGTGTTGGTGCTAGAACACTAACCTGTGGGAGGCCATTGTTAAGTATTCTTGGAGTTCTGACCTTATCTTGTAGCTAGACCTTCATTCTTCTGTTGCTCATTAAAGTTCATAGCAGCTTGAGTAATTTGACATATGGCAGCAGCAGGGACAGTTTGAGCATCAGTCCATATTTCCACACAGTATCATAGGCCAAGGAAAGATCTATGAAAATGGCCCCAGTCTTGACCTTGTGGTGAAAACCAGCCTCAATGTTTGTACTGATGGCAAGAACTTGTTTACAGCAGCTATGATGGGGTCTAAAGCCAGCTGGTTCTTGAGGGAGTAATAGGTTGATGATAGGACTAATTCTTAGAAGGATGAACTGCTCCAGGAGCTTATAGGTTGTGTAGAGCAAAGAGATGGGCCTGTAGCTCCCAGGTTCATGTACCGGCTTTCCTGGTTTTGGCAGGGCTATCACCACTGCCTTGTGCCAGATTTGTGGAATATGGCCATTTTCCATCACAGGTGAAAAGAAAGCCAGAAGCCATTGTTTTATCAATGGGCCAAGATGGTGGAGGAATTTTGGTGGAATACCATGTTTCCCAGCAATTTTACCCTTCTTTGTGGATGCTGGGCCAGTATCCAGTTTTGCAAGAGTGAAATGGTCTAACCGTCAAGAGGACTCTGGACAATTTGCCATTGTCTCCCTGAGTTGTTTCTTAACTTTCTGCTTGTGATGCTTCTCAAGGGATCTCTTTCAGTTGGCCACCAATTTGGCAGTGACAGCATTGCACTGACTCACGGGTTAGTGGCCCCTGTTTGGTTTGATGCTCCAAGTTTCCTCAGGAGGCTCCAGGCCCAATGGCTTGCGTGTATAAAGTCTATGGATTCCACACAGTCCAGCCAGCTTTGTTGTCTATGGGTACCCAAAGGTTTAGGTAGTACTGTGACTGTTGCTGGGTCTCCAGATTGTTGATATTGTTGGAAAAGGGCTGCACAGTCATGGCTCCAACAAGGGATGTAGTGCTCCCTGAGACCTCGAGGGATGTTCTTCTTAGCTGCAGCAATAAGAGGGAGCATGAAATGATTGTACTGTTTTGGTGTTGGGTGGGGATGCAGTGGATGATTTTCTCCACTTCAGCAGTAAATCCAGGTCTGCCTTATGTAAGTTCTATCTTGGCACTCGTTCCAAAAGCATGACAGGGATTTCAACCCCTACATGGCTGATAATTGGCCTATGTTGGCTGTGTGGGAAGTCTGAGAGGACAGTTCAGGACAGGCGTATAGGGACACCTTCACTATCTGACAAGACAAGGGTGAGGTCAGGGTTGTATTCTCCCTGTATCTTGCTGATGGAAAAGTTGTACGATATTTGACATCGTACACAAAGTGAACATCCTGAACTGACATCTAGGGCTTCCCCATTGTTGTCATTTACATCATAGCCCCATTCAGTATGGTGACCGTTAAAGTCTCCCACGTACATAGTTGGATGTTGTGGGGGAGGGAGAGAGTTGGATTAGGCCATTCTTCATTCAGGGGTTTGTGGATGTTGATAACTGTCAACTCACCAATCTTAACAGCTGTTGTAGTTGTGCATCCGTGTTCTGGGATTACAAACTCTATTCATGGAAATTTAACAATGTTATAATTTTCTATGTATACAATCTAATTATTGGGGGGAGTCTTGTGTTAAATTTTGAAGCAGTCCTGAATTCAGGTAAATACAGTAGCTTGTTGGCTTCTGCGTATGCAAATATGTCCCCCTACTGTGTCTTACTGCGGTTAACACCTCAGTAACAATTGGAGGATCAGTGCAGACAGTGTTGATTCTTGATCTTTAATATCAGTGTTGTAAAACCGCTGAGAGCAAATTTAGAAATGGTTAAAGTAGGCAGCTCTAGTACCTTGTACACATTAGAATTGTCATCAAAGTAGTGCACTCTTGGCTATTGTAAAAGAAGAACATGAAAAATACTATACTCAATCTGTAGCCAAACATTACTTCTCTCTGAACATGGAAATAATCACTGAAATCAGAACCCATTACGAACTCTTGCAAGCTGAGCTCCTTTGTGTCCTTGTATCACTCATCTTCCCACCTCCATTCCTGTTCTGAGTCTTTTCCCCTCATCATCATTTTCTCTCATCTTTCATACAAAGCTTTCTTTTCTTCCAGTTTTGTCTTTCACAACATGTCTTAAACGCTTATGTACATTTACAGACCCAGGCATGGTTTTGAAAGACATTTGTTCTTCAGAAGACATGCATCTTAGTTTTCAGGTGTCTGTTATCATTCTCCTTTGCTGCTTCTCTGTCGCTCTGTTTTTCATCCACCGCACATTTGGTCTCAAAATCTAGGTACATTTATAGCTCTTGAGTTTATTTTGCAAAACAAACTTGATCTTTACTAGGGATTAGCTGATGGGAATGTGTGGGATACTAGAGATTTTCACAGCAGAAATTGGATTTAATATTGCTTTGTAGTGGGGAAACTGGATTTTTGGTTTCCATAGATGCCCTCAAAAGCTTGCCTAAAAGTTTTATTTTACAAAATTCCTGTTCATTTGAATTTGCTAGGAATCTGAAGGCATTATGCGCTAGCAACTAGGACCTATTGTGGACTCGAAACCACCTTTTGTCTCACCTTTTTCTGAATAGTTTGTAGGTTGAAATTTGCAGCTGCTTGTTTTGCCATAGAGCAGCATACAGAGGGGTTTGTATTTCTGTGGGACGTGTCCCTATCTTAGGTTTTATTGCCAATGTGATTCCATTGACTCTTTTGGTTACCTTTGTGCCAATTCACCTCCAGCTGAGGAATGATGGCTAACAGCTTTACTGGTGAAGCAGATGTGCAGGTTATTGGAAGACCTGGAATAAGAAAGGAATATTTCAAGAAGAGCTGGGTTTTAGTGTGACTGTCATAATATTCTATTCAAGCATGTCATCTTCATGAGACTTGGGCAGGAACTGCTAATATCATATTAAAATCTGGTTCCACACCTTAGAGGAATTCATGCCCAAGTATATAGATTAGGGCATTACATAGGGCCAAACCCACTGTGAAGCTAATGAGTATATTACCATTTAAAGATACCATAGATATGGGCCAGCTGTGAAATGTCCATCCAGATTCCATCTCCTTCAGAGGATGGTGTGGTCAGATCTGAAGTTTTGACTATTTCTCATTTTTACTATGTGAGAGTCTGTAAATTGGTTCTTACTCCAGCTCTTAGAATTATACTAGCAATATAATGTACTGCCAATCATTTGAATGGGCATTTATCCATTTGTAGGTTTCAGAAAACATCAAAACAGTGAGTCATGCCCACCTACGAAGGTCGTATTCAGAAGCTGCATTTAAATTTGCTGTAATCACTGAAGTTCATTGTGAATGTTTTATCAATAGCATTCTTGATTCACTCTGGAATAACAGGTTGACATTTAAGCCAATGAGGGAGTATTACTTCATGCCCCAATACAGTTTTCTAGTTGTGGTTATATATTAATCTTATTGAAGTTAGGGCCCACAATATCAAACTGTCAAAGACTATAAGGAACCACTTTGTAGGGTTTTTTTTTTTTTTTTTTTTTGCTGCTTAAAGAGAAAAGCAGTGAAGAGAGCTTAATAACATGTGGGATTTTATTATGCACCTGCATGAAAAGTTTTCTGATTAGAGTGGCAAGTGTACTTGGAGCATATTTCTTCATTATGGATGTCAGTCTCACGACATCAAAAATAAAAACATCTTAGACCATATCTAAACAAATATTATATCAGTACAAACATTTAATATAATCACAAGTTTGTAATTAAAGGTGTTCATCTACTTCTTAATTTCTCTGCACGTTGTGTGACTCTTGGATTATTTCAAATATTCTTCTTGGGCCTGGTGTATAGGATCACAGAGTAAGCTTATCTTCACATCAGGTGTTGTACAGCTTGGTGAAGGTCCAGGTTATATGTGGGATAACTGGTTCCCCTTCCTCCCCTCCCCCACCAACATTCTTGGTAGCACTGATCAAATGACCAGTGTAGAAAGCATCATAGCATTTGAAGAGGAATTAAAGCCTAGCAGCAAGACTTTGGGTAATATCCTCTAAATTCTTCTTTGAGGGATTTCCCACTTGCTAATATGAGCCCCATGGTCATGAGATAAGATCTTTGGTCAGTAGAGCCTTTTAGGGCCATGTCTGGGTCTGCATGTCTTCACGTCCTTTTCTCCCCTTGGGAACATAAAAGGCTGCATGGATTCAGTGCTGTTTTCCTGCCATTGTAGCAAACTGGAACCCCTGCAGTGCCCACCTCCATTTGCACATTGTGATAGCATAACTTTATACATAACTTTATATTTTTATTGACTAATCCTCTGGAGAAGAGAAGACTGAGAGGGAATAAGTGACTGAGTTTTCACGTTTGCTTGTAACTGAGCTGTGAGTCATGAAAGTGGCGGAAGAGAGGAGGCCACTGAGAGTGCCAAGGGAGGGCACTGCAGATTTTTCCAGTCAAGATAGGACTACTAAGGTCTGCAGGTTAAGAGAGGCCTGAATGCTGTGGGCCAGTTGGAGGACTGGGAGGAGGGTGGGGAGGGGTCACTGCCAGGCTCAAAGACCCCATGTGGGGTTACTTCAAGGCCCAGAGAGAGAAACAGAGGTCTCAGCAGCAGCAAGGGATTTCCAGACTGGTAGCCTGGCTATCTGAGGGAAGTCTTCTACATCTGTCATTTATAGCATCAAGGAATATCAAGTGAGGTGGGAGATTGTGTTAGGGTACCAGGGAGAGAAGCAAAGGAGTGACAGAATTAAGTGTGACGGTGGAAAAGTTGAGTAGGGATGATAATCCTGAAGGATTTATTGAAGTTTTGAAGGAGTAGCGCTTGCTGCTCACTGGGACAAAATGACTTGGACCCCATGTCTAGGGATGTTATCATTGGGGATACCCAGGCCATGTACTGGGCTTTGACTTGTGTAGAAACTCACTATGACACAGTAAAGAAGGCAATACTCAGCTGCCTGAAGTAATGAAGGAGTCCCACTGGCAGCGGTTCTAGGCAAAGAAGGGATGCAAAGTCTGCAGCCCCCAAATACTCTGCCACCTCCTACTTGATGAGGCCAGTAAGTGGCTTCATTCAGAGATAAGGACCATAGAGGGCATCTTAGAACAGGTCAGATTCAGACAGTTTGTGTGGGATCTGGGTGGAGGTGTGCAAAAGTGGGTATGTTGGTACTGCCCTACAATATTTGGGAGTTCCATGAAGCTGGTGGAGTAATTCAGGTCCATGGAGGATAAGTCTAAGAAGGACTGCACCAGACAGAGAAGTAGCCTGGTAGCTAAGCTAGGAAACAAAGAATCCTGAAAAGAGGTGAGCAACCTGACCCAAGAACTAACCGGGGGGGGCAGAAGGAGTACCTACCATAACCATGGGCAGTCAGTCACTGAGGAGTGAGAAACCAGAGGCCACAGTGGCAGCGCCATAAGAGAAGGGGATACAATGGGTCACTGAGAGCCAGTCTCAACCAACACAGTGGCAGGAAGAAATGCAAGGTAAGGAAGTGCAAGCAATGCCAGTATCAGCAGTCCAGAGTGGCAGCAGCAGTGCTGAGAAGTGGTCCTGGGACAGTGCAGGAAGACAAGGCATCAGTGAAAGGAAGGCTTTCCTCCGTCTCAAATCCCAGTTTATTAAAACATGAGACCTCCTTTAATTTACTTCCTCTTTATTTTTTTTAAGCTCTTCTCTTTTTTACTTCTTTTTATTTCAGCTTTCAGTGGCTGAGTTCCTTCATTTCACCACCCTTCCTCCAGCCCCATTTCCTTTCCACCTCCCATTTCATTACCTACCCCCATCCCATTAACTCTCTACCTCCCAGCTTCATGTTCCTGCCCACCCCCACCTAGAGCAGGGATAGAAGCCTGGCCTGGCGCACCAGCCTTGCAGCAGCAACTTACAGCTGTAGCTCCTAGTCAGGCCCCTGCTCACATGCTCTCTACTGGCAATTCACAGCTGTGCAGGTGGGGAACAGTCAGAGAAGTTTTTTAGCTTGAAAGTGTGACTGCTCTAAACTCAAGCTAGCACCAACATTAATCAACATTTGAGTGACTTAAAATGCAATGTATAACAAGACCCTAATGTAAGAGTTCTTTTAAAACTTAAATTTGACATCTAGATGAAAAGTCCTTTTACATAGCAGCCTGACCAACTGCTAGAGGTTTAAGACTTCAGCACTTAGAAAAACAAATTTTAAATTTTCTCAAATGTTAATAAAATTGTTATGCATTTAGATAAATGTATACTCATAAATGTTTAATCAGTTGATTGATATGCCTTATCTGTACTGTTTAGTCATTTATATCTTTCTTTACTTTGTTATTAGATTTGCTATTAAAATTTATCTACATTAATGTTTGTGAGTGTATAATTTTGATGGACTGGATCTCCAAACCTTTCTTAGTTCTCAGAAATATCTGAGGGTCAACAGAGGGAGAAGGAGAAAGATGGGATGCCTATAACACCAGTACATAGTACAGCTGGTTTGGTTCACCAGAGTGAGGTGGAAGGGTCCCAAGGGAACAAGACATACCATGACTGCTCTGTATGGAGTCTGCCAACCCATGCTGGAGATGCTGGTGTAGGAGTTGAGGGGGACTCTGAAAGGCTAGATCCTCTCATCCTAAATTGTTAAGAGGAAGGGAGGTGGGGTGTAACAGGAGCTCCTAACCCTGTTACTCAGTAGGGCCATATAGTTAATTAAATAATGGCTACAGGAGAGTGCAGTCTGCAGAAGGCCTGGCAGATTGCTTATTTAAACCTGAAAATAAAGGATCAGTGGCACATGGTCCTTGTTCAAAGGCAGAAGGAGTCAGGTGACTGGAAGGAGAAGGAGGGAGTATGGGGATTCTCAGAGGAGAAGGAGCTCAATAGGGGAGCAAGTCTCATGCAGAGATAAGTTGTTGCGTTTTCATGTTTGCTTGTAATTGAGCTGTGAGGCATGGAAGTAGCTAAAGGGTGGGGGGAAGGCCACAGAGGGTGCCAAGGGAGGGCACTACAGGTTTTTGCAGTTGAGAGAGGACTGTTGAGGTCTACATGCCAAGGGGAAGACACCTGAGTTCTGGGGGGGAGTGGCTGCTGCCAAGGACTGTTTGAGTAGCAGGGTGGCCATGGTCAGGCCCAAGGACTTTGTGGGGAGTCATAGCCAGGCCCAGTGATTCCTGTTTTGATGGGCTTCCAGTACCTGCTGTGCCTTGGATCCCCAAGCATCATACTGTGTGTGTGTGTGTGTGTGGGGGGGGGGTGTTGTCTTTAAGTACCCTCAGAATGCTGGGGAAGCCTGCTGAAGTTATTTCCCCTGGAGAGGTTAGTGTAAGGTTCAGACAGCAAGAAGGGGGCCATAGCAAGACTACAGTTATATGGTCAGTCTCTCTCCATTTAGTGCTCCAGTGAGATGAGACTCCACCACAAGCTCCCAAATTACATTGACAAAGACCATTGTTCTGGCATTCTGCTGACAGAAGCAGAAGAGAGTTTTGTGCCAAGGAGAAAAAACAGCATAGGTCACCAACTCCAGTGTCAAGCATACAAGAGTAACCAAACTTCTTACTCATCTCATACTCAACTTTCCAAGGGTCAAAAGGAGGATTTGAGCAGAAAGCGAGAATAGTCCCAGCTGCTTCTCAATTCCTTCTGACAGCCACAGGTAAGGCAATTTGGATAGTACATCGTGCTTTTGCCCTCCTGGAAAAGCCAGCTGCTTTTTTCAAGAGAAATGGAGTAGCCCATTTGACTCAGGCTCTGTCTGAATGTGCAGAAGCAGTCTAGGGTATAAACACCCTTTTGGAAGGGGGAGTTCCTCAGGCCAGTTAACTAAGCTGGCACTGACTAAATTCAGTGCTGACTTCAAAGATCATCTTGTAGGAGCTAGGGAAAGACTCCTGAGGCTAGTCACTGTCAAGGTTCTTGGGTCTGCTCAGCTTGATCTAGTAGTTCTTGACATAGGTGCATAGTAGTTATGCACCTAGTTTTGGGTGTAAATATGAAACTGATTCTCGACCTGGCAACTGTGCATGGTTTCAGGGCTACAAAACCCGATTAATAGATTGTTAGGCTGGAAGGGAACTTAGAAGATCATCAGATCCGCCCCCTGCACCAAGCAGGAAAGACAACTGAGGTCAGGTGACCCCAGCAAGTTGACTGTCCAGTCTCCTCTTGAAAGATTTCCAGGGTAGGCAATTGCACCATCTCTGGAGGGAGTTTATTCCAGTCTGGACACCCTAGCTGTGAAGAAGTTTTTCCTAATGTTGAGCCTGAAACGGTCTTCTAGGAGTTTGTGGCCACTTCTCCAGGTTTTCTCCAAGAGTGTCCTGGTGAACAGTTGTTCGCTGAGCCTTTGATGTATGCCCCAATGTAGTGGTAAGCCACTACCAAATCCCGTCTCGGCCTTCTCTTTTTCAGGCTGAGGAGTCCCAGGTCCCTCAGCCTTTCCTTGCATGGCTTGCCATCTAAGTGTCTGATCATACAAGTGGCCCTTCTCTGGACTCTCTCATGCTTTACCATGTCTTTGTTGAAGTGCAGCACCCAGAATTGGAGGCAGTACTCCAGTTGCAGTATCACCAAAGCTGAGTAGAGTGGTATCACTTCCTTGGTTTTGCTGGAGATGCATTGATTGATGCATGCCAGAGTATTATTTGCCCTGTTGGCTACAGTGTTGCACTGCCAGCTCATGTTCATGCTGTGCTCTATGGTTACCCCCAGGTCCCTTTCATTTGTCGTGCTGCTTAGATTGGTGTTGCCAAGCCTGTAGGTGTGTAGGGAATTGTTTATCCCCAGGTGGAGCACTTTACTTTTCTCAATGTTGAACTTCATCTGGTTCTGATCTGCCCAACTTGCTAGCCTGTCTAGGTTGGCTTGCATCTACAGCCTATCTTCAAGCATGACCATGCTTCCCCATAACTTGATGTCATCCATGAACTTAGCCAGTGAGCTTTTCACCCTCGCATCCAAATCATTGATGAAGATGTTGAATAGCACTGGACCAAGCACCGAGCCCTGAGGGACACCACTGGCCACTTCTCACTAAGACAAGATTTTGGTAGCCAAATATGGATCTGGGAGCTACAAAACCCAGATCTGGATCCACAAACAAGCATGACTCCAGAGCCCCCAGATAAATGAAAACCCTGGATGAGTGTGGCTTCCCATTCAAAGCTAAAAGCCAAGTTTCATCAGGATCCAGCCACAGGAGCAGAACCTTGTTCCAGATTAGACAGCTTCAGAAAAGGAACTTGATTACCTGTGGTCTAGCCACTAGGGTTGTGTGAAGCTTCAGTCTGCGATTCAGTTTGGAGAAGATTTGGCATGAATCATATTGGGAGAAGAACCCTCCTCCCCCACCCCCTCCCCCAGATGGATTTGGAGGCTCTGAAACGATTCAGAGATTTGGAAAGCAGTCTGTCAGGGGAACAGAAACTGAGAAGAGGGAGGGGGAGTGACAGGGAAAGGGAAGGACTGACATCTTTAGCTGGCCAGTAATTGTGATCTTTCCCTTCCAATCATAGTGCTCTGGGGGAGGGATGTAAAACAGCATATAAGCCTCTGTCTGCAGGCTTTCTGTGCATTTTGTGAGCGGTTTTTGCCTGAGCAATAGCGTCTGAAAGATACTGGACTGGATTGGCTTCCTACCTAGTCAGTACCCTGCTACTTTCTGTTCTTGGAAAGGATTGGATATAGCTTACTAACTAGAATCCCTCTACTTAACCCTATCCAATCCATTTCTTCCAATTTATATTTGTTCATTTGGTTTTTTCCCCCCAACACTTTTTTTTTAAAAAGAAAGCTGTGTTTTCCCTGGCAGTGTGATCCATCACTATACAGGGAAGCACATACATTACACACATACATCATAGAAGAAGTCAGATATTATTGAACAGAACACAAGACAGAAGAATTCAGACAGTCATAGAAGAGGATGAGACTATATAAAGTTATTATTAGTTATAGTTGCAGACAGACTAAAGACACCATAGAAGTCATCAGATAGAGATTCAGATAATTAAACGCAACACAGAAGTCAGACAGTCATAGAAGAAGAAGCGATATTATTTTAGTTACACACACAACACAGAAGAAGTCACATACAGTCATATATCAGAGAAGAAGAGGAGATAATATTATTAGTTATTATTAAACTACTAGTTAGTTACATACACAGACACATTTTCCAGCACAGGAAAGATTAATGAAGGGTGCTGGAAGGGCAGGTGCCAGGTCTTCTGGCAGGGGAGGGAGAGGGGATAAAAGGGGTCAGGGAAGAGCTAGAGCTGCAAGTTCCTGTCCTCCCCCCACCAAAAACCCCCAACATAGACTCATCCTCTTTCCTGGCAGCATGAGTCTTCTGCTGCTGGTGGATTCAAGGAGGTGGGAGCTGTACCTGTCTCTGCACCTGGACCACCTCCCCTAACACCAGAAATAGGCACCACCAGTAGAATGACAGTGTCCTTCACCCCAATTTAATCTCCGAGCATGAGCATCCTACTGCCAGAGGAGGAGGTGGATCTGGAACAGGGGGACCTGAACACTCTAGCTAAAGAAATTCTGGAGACTGAGGAGGAATCTGAGTTTGTGCTCCACACCTCTCAAAGCTCCCCTAGACACAGGTCTCCTTCTCAGGAAGGCCCCTCAGAGGAGGCTGTGGAGGCAAGGGGCTCAGCTGAGTCGGTTCCTCCTATTGTTGTGCCTCTGCCTACTGAGGATGGGGATAAGGCAGGATCTCCACCCTCGACCCATAAGTGGGGGAGTAGTGTAGTGTGGGATCAATTTGAGGTGACAGATGATCCCAAGTATGCTATCTGCCAGTACTGCAGAAAGCAGGTCAGCTTGGGCAAGGAGATGAAACACTTCACTACCATGGTGATGCTGTTGCATCTCAGGAGGCAGCACCCCCTTGCACTTCTTCCTCCTCAGCCTGGGACCAGTGGAAGAGTGGCCAAAGTGATGTCCGCCACTTCCTCCAAAGCCCTTGACCCCCCCACCCCCCAAAGCAGAGGCAGGCCACCCTGGAGCAGTAGGGGAAAGCTGCAGACAAAAGGGGAGGTGCATTGCAAGAGCGAGCAAGATAACCCACAGTACTGGGGAGATGCTGGTTCTGGATGGAATCCATAGTTGAGTGGCCAGGGTTCAGGCAGCTCATGACCCCATCCTACCAAGTGCCTGCATGTGCCACCTTTAGGAGGATGGTGGTGCCCTCCCTGTATGAGGCATGCAGGGAGTACTTGAGGGAGGAGCTGCACAAGGCAGGGTCACAGGTAGCCTTGCATTTCACCCCTGACAAGGGTCCCCCTTGTGAAAGCGGGTAGGAGCTGCCATAACCTCTAGCTACCACACATACACACACAGTCCTGGCTGGGGAAAGCCCAGACCCACCATGTCTTTGACAGGCTTGAGACTTGCTGGTTGCAGTGGAGTTGTGAGGATCCAGGTGAGCTCAGCTTAGCTGCCTAGAATGTCAGCTTTCGGGTTAAAAAACCCTTCATCAGGCTGAAGAAGCACCTGCAGTTGGTGTGCATGTGTACTGTTCCTGAATGGAAGGAATAATAAAGAAGCCAATGGTTGGCATGCAATGCAGGCAAGAAAGCCAGTCAGTGGGTGAGAGAGACAGGCTGGGGGTGAGAGAGACAGCACCAATGCCTTAACACACATACCATGTCACACGTCATGAATTTTGCTCGTCAGCAGCTTGAGGTGCAGAAACCCTGCACCTATCTTCTTGAAACTTAGCAGAAAGTCATGCCCTCAAGGAGCTACCATTCCTGTAATTTTTATCCAAATCAGCCAAAAAATGACAAAGTTATAGGTATTTCAGTGATTCCCCATTATAGTCTATGGCCAAATCTCTGAATCAGCGCTGAATCTTCCAAAGCTGATTCAACTGAATTGATTTGGGACAGTGGTCCAAATCTCTGAATCAACTCACTGTCCTCCAAATTGGTCTAATCCGAATTGAGTAATTCCCTATTTCAGTCCTCTAAAGTATCCATTACCCCACCCATCTTGATATCAACTGTAAATGTACAATGTTTGCATTAGTTTCCATCCTTTTATGTCATTTATGGTACTGAACAGTGATTGTCATCTGATAGTTTCAGTTCTGTGTGTAGACTGAAGTGAAAAGGGAATAATCAATTTGCTTTTTCTGCTTTGTCTCTTGTTAACTTCACTTTCCATTCAATAAGACACCTACACTTTTCTTGGTCTTCCTCTTTTAATGTGTTTACAGATTTTTTTTTTATTTTTATTGCCTTTGATATTCCTTGCTTGCTGCATTTCAATTTATGTTTTGCATTCCTGAGTTTTGTCCTTATAGGTCTATACTATATTCCTTTACTCATCCTTAAAGCTACGTTTCCTCATTTTTCTAATAATCCTTCTTAAGCTTCAAATCACTGGGGTGTTCTCTGTTCAGTTAAATGGTCTGTTGCTACATTTCCTCTCCTTTAATTGTGCTGGGGTAGCATCATGTTGTGCCTTTAATATTGGGTCTTTTAGAATAAACAACTCTTCTGGACTATTTTTTCCTTTAGATTTACCTCCCATAGGATTCCACATACCAGTTCTTTGAGTTTAAGATCTGCTTTTTTGAAGCCTTGTGTTTTTGTTCTGCTGTGGTTTATTCCTTCTTTTCCTTAGGATCATGAACTCTGTTAACACTCTCACCCAAGTGCCTTCTATCTTTAGAATCTCTTCAGTAAAGCCCCTGGCATATGTTACATTTAAAGTGTGATTAATGTGTTAGTGGGGAAATAAACTTTAACATGCCACATGCTCACACAACTTATTGCCTGATGATGAGGGACAAAAAAGGTGATCCAGTCCAGCCACAAAGATGTTACTCGTTAAATGTAAAATATCTCTGTATCTCATTTGGGTTGCACTGTGTGGCACAATTCACACAGCGTGGTAATATTTGGCCAGGGTCTTCAGAATCCCAGGGTAGAGGATCTGCACCCCCCTCCTTTCCTGCAAGGGGAGTTTCTGTGACATGTGTTGAACTCTGCTGCCCCAGAATGCCTCTGCAGATGTCATGACTTGCCAATCCTCCTCCCTTTTCCCGACCAGCCTTCAAAGCTGCTTCTTTAAGGACATATTTATCAGCTCTTCCCTGTGAGAGCTAGTATAAATAGGGTGACCATATGTCCAGGATTGTCTGGGAAAGTCCTGGATTTTGGGGGCTGGTCTCAGCATCCCAGCCATTGAAGGATATTAAAGCAAAAGTTCTGGATTGGTGGTTACCCACCGGGATATGACTTGGGGGTCATGGCTGACCAGAAGATGAACATGAGCCACCAATGTGATGTTGCAGCTGGTAAAGCAAACAAAACTCTGGCTTGCATCTATAGATGCTTCTCAAGTAAATCTCAGGATATCATCCTCTCATTGTACTCGGCCTTGGTGAGGCCACAGCTGGAGTACTGCATCCAATTCCGGGCTCTGTAATTCAAGAAAGATGTCGAGAAGCTTGAGAGAGTCCAGAGGAGAGCCACGCACATGATCAGAGGGCAAGAGAATAGGCCTGATGAAGAGAGACCGAGAACCATGGGACTCTTCAGTCTGGAAAAGCGCAGGCTCAGGGGAGACCTGGTGGCTGCCTATAAGTCTGCAAGAGGTGTTCATCAGGATCTCAATGTTTTTCCTTGGGGCGCTCTGGTGAACAGACAAGGACCAGCAGTCATAAACTCCTCCAAGACCATTTTAGGCTGGACATAAGAAAAAATTTCTTTACTGACTGAGTCCCCAGGACCTAGAATAGACTCCCTCCAGATGTGGTGCAGGCACCTACGCTGGACTTGTTCAAGAGACACTTGGATGCTCATCTTACTGGGGTCCTTTGTTCCTAGATAACTTCCTGCCTCTGGGGCAGGGGGCTGGACTTGATCTTTGTGGTCCCTTCCAGTCTTAACATCTATGAAATCTATATGCCTGCCTCCTGAGTCAGGAGCTGGGCATGTGCAGGTGGGTTGAAGCCAATCCAGGACTTTTGCTTTAATTTTGTCCAGGGAGCCCACTCAGCCAATCCAGGACTTTTGCTTTAATTTTGTCCAGGGAGCCCACTCAATGGATTCCTCCTCCATCCAGACTCTGGGCTGTGAGCAGTTTCTTGCTCAGTAAAGTGTGGGGTGGGGAGGTAGGGAGGAGGTGGAAGAGCTACAGGGCCATTGCCCAGCCTTGTTTCTGGGAGCTGCAGGGTCAGGTGTGTGTGTGTGTCTGTCCTGTACCCCACTCTGCTTCTGAAAGCTGCGAGGTGGGTTTGTGGGCACACACATCCCATGCTGTCCTGCCCAGGCCTACCCCTTGGTGCCCCCTGCCCCCCATCCTGGATTTCCCTCAAATTATTATGAATGCCCTAAGTATAAACAGATGCTTACCATGAAATGCTTTATTTGAACACACAAGGAATGTATTGGAGGGAGGGGAGGAAAAGCACATGCACAAAAATGCCTAATAAGGTGTCATAGGAAAGTCTAAACTATTTTGCTCCTGTTCCCCACCACCCTCCTCCCTCTTTGAATGGCTCTCCGCTGCTCTGTGCAAGGCTGCGCAGAGCAACAGTGATGATGGTGTGTGAGAGACCATGGTTTAACCATTAGGCAAGACCACCTAGGGGAAGCAGGGCTTAGGGCTGGGCCAAAGGACAGGAGCTATATACCAAAGACAAAGGAAAACTCAGAAGCAGAATCCAAAACACAGTCCAGTGGCAAAATCCAGGTGTGAGATCCTGAGTACCAATCTGAGGAGCAATCCATTGGGTGAAATCCAAAAACAGAGCCAAACCAGGGTTGGGAGCCATGAAACAGAACTGCAAGGAAATCTAAAGCCAAAGTCCAGGCATAAGCCAAAAACCAAGGTCAGGAACCCAAAGAACTAAAGTGCAAGAACCAGAAGACTTACCACAGCAGAATTGCTGACTGGCTTGCATACCCAAGTCCCTAGCTGGTGTTAAGTGGATAGTTGGTAGTCCCAGCAGCGAATCAGGATGCTTTGTGTTCCTAAACTGGGGCAGTGTTAATTAGCTGAGCCTTACTGTAGATGTGGCTGTTGCAATGCTTGACCCATGCTGGTCTGTCTGACCAGCATCCCCAACCATACTGGGCCCAGGCTGGCCTGCCTGATCTTAAAAAGCTTCCTCCACCTATACCTCCCATTTCTGTAGAAGACCTCCACTGTGACACCCGTCTTGCTTTAACCCTGTTTGTTCCCCTTAACTTTAAATAAATTAGACTCCCATTTTGTTCTGTATCTCAAAAAAATACACAGTAACACCGTTTCCTTTTTCCCTTGCTTGTCTTACCTTATTCAGGTTTGTTTACACACAGTATGAATAACGTTCAGTAATAATCATAAATCACCTATAGACTCAACAGTGATTCCAGTACCATTGTTCAGTACACCAGTATGCCTACAGAGAGATTTGTTGTCATGACTTTTGCTGGATTGGGACCAATTAACTACTACTAAAACACAGAATAACAAGATACTAGGGAGAAGTAGACAGTATTCATACATCCATTGTTCATATAAAATTCATGAAGTTATACATTTTGGAAAGCCATTTTACTCTGGTTATTCAAAAGATTATATTTTCAGAGGCATTGCAGTGTTTATTTAGAGGATGGAAGATATGCTTTTCAATGGTATTGCATCAATGTGTGGGCAGCTAGATAATTTTAAGGTGCTGGACAAACAGTGTGTAGGCTAAGAATTGAGGTCAGAGGTGATGTTTTGTCTAAAAGGATTCAGTCAGATTGTGAAAGATTTTAATCAACTCTTGCTTTTTTTAGATCTTAAAGGCATTCTGGCTCTTATCTTAAGTTTCCATTGGTAGCCATACACTTTTGTGCCTGGAAAGTGTTTTATAACAGCAAATCAATTGATATCTTTGTGAATGGCACTATTTTTCTTATGTTTATTCTCTTACATATGATTTGTATTAATTCTACCCATTTTTTGAGACAGATGAAATCTATGGATTGAGAAAAATAAACTTGCAAGAGGCAAGAATTTCTTAGGGTGATGAAGAATATCTTGTATTTGAAAGCTTGTCTAACTATATCCCAACTACATAGTTGGTCCAATAAAAGATATCACCCTAACAAATTATTTCCTCTCCCATAATTTATGAACCATCACAGCTACAACATAACTTTTACACTAAAAATAACCTTGACTTCCATTATTTTAGGGATTTCCTGTATTTTTTCCCCCTGGTTTCTAAGGATTTTGAGCCTCCTCAAAGAAATGATTGATGCTATAATCTGGGAAGATGTAGCTTTCACAATGGAAACTTTTCAAAGCTCTTCTGTTAATCTAGATCAGTGATCCTTGACCTTCATTGGCCCATAAGCAATAATACTGAAAAAGGAATACACTAGGGGAATAGTGTGCTCTCCATATGAAGCTTTGTTTTAACTTTTCATTTTCTGTGGTTATGAGCAATGTTATCTGGTCGTCTAAGAGACATCCACTGAGGACTGCTGACATAGACTTACAAATTATGGCTGTAGTCAAACTGCAGTAGGAATTTTGGCTTGCCCCAATATCAAAATTAGCATTCACTGAAATTTGTCAGGACAGGCAATTTAATAACTAAAATTTGATAACTACAGTAGCTTAAGATATTTTAGTATGAGACACAAACATATAAGACTCATTTTAAAGAAAAATTAGGGTCATATCCTGTTGCAGGAGGATTTCTCACTAGGTGCCACTTGACTGGAAGATAGGAATAATACTCTTTGTCTACTGAAATGTGTTATTGAAGAAACTTTGGGAGAAAGCCTAGCTTAACCAGCTTTCCTCTGAGTGGGAATAGGTAAGAAGGGATTCATTGTGGACTACTGAAGATCTCCTCACATATCTAATAGTGCCTAAGAGGAATCCAGCTCTCAGTTTGCCCTGTCATCACTCCAGACTTCTCTACATTGCAAATCCTTTGCCAGTGCATCTATGCCTATGTAGTTATGTTGGTAGAACCCCCTACTAAAGAAACAACTTATGCCATCAGTAGGGTTTTTTCAGAATTATAATACCTTTCTTCTGTCAGCATAGTTACACCTACCTGAGGGATTTTGCTAGCAAGGATGTATTAGGCCAAGAATGTGATAATCTTTTACATATTTCTTTAATATAACCCCTATAAGGAACCACCAGAACTTCTTGGGTGCATCCACACAGACAGGCACGTGTGCTTGCAGCAGCTCTAAAAGAAGCAGCACAGATTTGAGTCAGGGCTTTTTACCTCAATGCACATGCCTGGATATGTACTTTGGCATGGGGCAAATTGTGCCACTTGGGGCAAAATAACCCTGCCTGGCTCTTCTCAGATCTGCAGCTATCCTGGCCAGCAGCTCAAGGCTACTTGCCCTCAGGAGCTTATGTAGCCTGGACAATTGGTATCTAGGGACACTACCCCTTGTGCCAAATGGACTGCTGAAGCAACATCCCAAATTCACTTTTTAAAATACCCCAAAATCTATGCTCTTCCACAATTAGAACATGAGAGAGAGATCAATTAGATGGGCAATGTTTTATTGTTATATTTACAATGTTAAAGCAATTTGAAAGCCTACCCAGTGTCTCTATCATCATAATAAAATAAATCCTAACTATATGTTTTGATGTTTCCTTTTGGTTTCCTTATTGTATGGTGGATGTGTGATGGGGGGATGTGGGGTTTGCAGGAGAGAGGTGGGAAAGGGGGTGTGGGGATGTGGGTGGGTAGGTGTGGAGGGATGTGGCGGGATATGGGTTAGTGTGTGGGAAGGTGTTAGGGGGAACTGTGGGGGGGGAGGCTGCTTAGGAGGGGTGCTTCCCCGGCCCCCCACAGGGTGCAGCCACCCCACACAGCATATGGACTGTCCCCCTGCAGGGTCCCAGGCCACCACTACAGGACCCCCTCCAGGGCCCAGAACCGCTCCCCTCAACCTAGTGCCAGCCACTAGCCATCGGCTGGCACCCCTGCTGGTCTCCAGCCCACCACATGTGTCCTCACTGGTCTTCAGTTCCCTGCTCGCTTCCCTCCTAGTCTCCAGCCCCCTGCTTGTACCCCCGCTGGTTCCCCGGCTCGTCTCCAGCCCCCTGCTTGCTCTCCTGCTTGCCTCCAGCCTCAGGAGGCTGGAGATGAGCAGGGAGGGGGATTGATCAGGAGGCTGGAGATGAGCAGGGGAATAAGCCGGGAGTAGGAGCTGAGTGTGGGATTGAGCAGGGGGCTGGAGATGATTCGGGGATTCCCCAGCTTGACTCCAACCTCCTGACTGCTTCCCCGCTTGGCTTCTGCCCCCCGATCGCTCCCCCGCTGGGCTCCAGCCTCCTGCACAGTCCACAGCTCTTCACCAGTGACAGTCAGGGCACTCAGGGCCTCGTGGCACAGCCTTCATGCAGGGCAGTGGGGCTCAGCCCTAGCCATCTGGCACTCCGGCTGCTGCTGCTGCATTGCATGGGTGCAGCCTGGCATGGCAGGGTGCTGTGCACTGTAGGGCAGTTCAGGGGTGCTGAGGCTGTCACCCGGGGCTTGGTGCTGCTCAGCCCGAGCTGCCAGACAGCATGCAGCACTGTTCAGTGCCCTGCCAAGCTGGGCCAGGCGGCACCTGTGCGATGCAGCAGCGGCAATGCAGGTGCCAGGCAGCCGAGGCCAATCACTGCTGCCCCATGCTGTGCAGAGGGGTGTTCCACGTAGCCCTGAGTGGCCCCGATGGCTGCTGCTGCAGCTTGGGGGGAGTGGGGCTAGACAGGGGAGTGATGGGGGGCTGGGGGAATGAGCAGGGGGCTGGGCAAACGAACTGAGAGCTTGGGAAACCAACTGGGAGCTTGGGAAGCAATCGGGGAGTGAGGGGGTGCTGGGGCTAGGAGACCTCTCCCCGTGGTTCCTAACCCTCTCCTCCCACCCCACCACACCCCATATTTACCTGGCATGGAGCCCAGGTTCCTGCAGCCTGCACCGCTGCTTGCCTTGCACAGCCAGGCAGCATGCTTCAGTGCTGGAGCATGGGCCAGCCATAGAGACACTCTGGCTCGCTACCAGAGTGTCTGTGTGAAGGACCCAAGCTCCAGTTGCCCTGCCCTGCTTTTTACCCCCAGGGTATTTTTTGATACTTGGATCTTCAGGTATCAAATTTTGAGCCCACACTGCAATTTTGCAGCATGGGGAATGATTTTTTTTGTTCCCAGCATGCATCTTGCAGTGTCTCAAAGGAATTGCAAGAGGCATGCTGCAAGAGGCATGTGCATGCTTGTCTGGACGCACCCCTTGACTTTTTTCTTTTAGATTGGCCTCCCCTACGATCCTTTATATCCATTGTTAAAAGGAAGTTTTATGCAAAATGTTTATGACTGAGTCTATCTTGCTATCCAATTAAGATGTTCACTCTACAAGAACAAACCACTAGACTAATCACGAGCAATAGAATAGATGAGGTTTCAAAGAAGCCTATTTGAACAGAAGATTTATTTTTATTTAAAAGCAGTACTTTATTAAATCTTGTGAAAAATGTATTAAGCTTGACTGGGTCTTTCCTGCTGTGAAGACATCTACATTGGAGCCTTAGTTGGTATATAGATATAATTAAAAATGACACACCTAACTAATATTACCACTTCACATTTCTAGTGCAGACCTAGTCTAATTATATTTAAAGTTGTATCCCCTCCCCAACTTCTCCTCCCCCATGTGGATGTAGCTATTGGTGCAAAGATATTTATACTAATCAATATATCCACAACATTAGAAGGGTGGCAGGCAGGGGGCTCTGGCTTTGAGTATGTTGGGCTACTAACAGACATCACATTTGTCCTAGGAAAAGTGTGATTGTTCAGACATCCGTGTCCGTTATCCTGGGATAAATCTGAAAAAAGGTTTGTGGGATAAGAAGTGCTAACAGTTTGTCCTAGGACATTGCAAAGTATGTCTGAAGAGTTATTTTAGGATTGTATCATTGAATCAGTGGCAGTGCTCTCAGCTTCTCATTAAACCCTGACTGGGAAGACAATGTATGCACACACTATTCCTGGGACTTTTCTGCTCTGGGAGAAACTCAGGCACAACTTGTCCAGGGACAAATGTAACATTTATTCCTAGTTTTAATTTCTAAACCAACATGGGAGGGTACATAAACTGTTTGTAGATCAGCCCAACTTTAAAGAGAAACAAGATGCTCACAACAAGGTGTAAAGAAGCAAAAGAAGATGGCAATCCCCTTAAGAAAAGTACTTTCAGGGTGGTTTTAAAATGGAACTAATATAATTAAGAATTTGTAAACTTTTCTACAAATAGGAAAGAGTCAGGCAATAGGGTGATGGGAGCAAATGGGTAGCAGCTTTTAAACACCCATGTATAGCTGTACCACACACCTCCAACTGCAGAAAACTGAGGTCACCAAGAATTCTAAATTTGAGCTACCCTTAAATATGACAGTAGATCATGGCTGTTTGTTTTCCATAATAATCAGAAAGACTGTTCACTGTGAACAAGGTTAGGACTCAGACCTTCATTTATATCATGGAACACAAACAAATAAATGCCTAAAAACAATCTCCTAGGTCAGGCAAGCAGGATTTGGCCCTGCTTACACTAGAAAAACACATTTTATGGGATTCTAATTTCTGCTGGAGAAAACAGTGCCTTTAAACATGGATCTAAAATGTTTTATGTAACCCAAATACATCTCTGGCAAGGCACATCACCATGTATGAGTTTATGAAAAGATAACTGGAAAAAATATGTTTATTCAGATGCAGCTTGTTGAATTACATGAGTTTTGAATGCCAGTGGTTGCCATTAGCAACTATTAGGTGGTCCCTGTTGATTTATATTGGTATACCATGAAGTGACACTGAGGGTGGTAGACTGAGATAATTTGAAACACTGCTATTACTCTGTGTCACTGCAGGCATTGGCGGACTGAAGCATCAGAATACATGCACATGGCAACAATGCGTAAACAATAGCATGGTTTGATTTTAGAAACCTAGCACTCTCCAGTCCCACTGAAGATCATGGTTTGAGGTCATTCACCCTTCTGCAGGGCCAGTATCTATTGAGCACACTTGGCTGTACAACTATCTAATGATTGTTAACACTGTTTGTACAGGAGCAATTTGTATTTACTGTCACATGGACCTTAACAACGTTTTTAAAGTACAAACTAGTGGTGCCAACAACTTTCTGGAATGAAATTTAGAATAGGTTAGAAATAAAAAATCCAGTGCTAAGAAGTCTAGGGATACTATGTGGCTAGAAAAAAACCAGGGTCACGGATGGGGTCAAATCTTGGTCAGTCTCGTACATATTTTTGCTTGAAAATTATGCACATTATAAAAGGTGATATAGACTAATATTTGAGTAATTTCAGCCCCGAAGTTGGAAGTTTCACTAAGGTATTAGAATCTAAAAAGAGGTTTTAAATAGCAGCGTTTCTGTAACGTTAATGGAAGGGAGGTAGCTGTGTTAATCTGAAGTCAGGCAGAAGGCAGGGCAGGGTGGCAACTTTAGGCTAGGAACAGATGTTGCATTTGTGCCAGGACAAATTGTGCCTGGACTTGTGCCAGAATGGAAATGTCCCAGGATTGGTGTGTATAGCATATTGCCCTTCCAGTCAAGGTTTAGTGAGCAGCTAAATGCACTGCCGCTTTTCTGCCGTTGATTCAATGATACTATCCCAGGACAGCTGTTCAGATGCACTTTGCGATGTCTCAGGACAAGCTATTAGAACTTCTTATTTCAAGAACTTTTTCAGAATAGCGGATGTGGATGTCTGAGTGATCGCATTTTGTCACAGGATAAAATGTTTTCTCTTAATATCCTCCAGGGACAAATGTAATGTCTGTTTGTAACTAATTCAGAGACACATATGTTTTCATAATTGATGGTCTACTTTGTAGGACCTCTGTCACCTTACAACTCTCTGACCGAGTTAGTCTCTAAAGTGTCACTCTGCCCTGCCTTCTGCCTGTAATATTAATGATGATGGTTGTTGTTACTTCAGTTTTGTTATTGTCTTTTAAGCTTAGTAGCTAACTTTGGTTATAGAATAAATGTTTATTTCCTTTAGGACAAGGCTAAAATAGAGCACAATATTATTGTTCTATGTACTGCTTTGTGCAAATTAGTATCTGCTTTAATTGTCTGGCGATACAGTTTAGAAGGAATTTGTAGCAGGTTGGTAAAGATGGCTTTACTCAATGTAAATTGAGCAAAGTGGCTTTGTGGAAGAAGTTGATATGTTGCACCAAGCACTATAAGATGTTTAGAGCAGGGACCTTGTTTTCATGTCTGTCTATTTGTCCATCTGATTACCATGGGCAAGGCCCAGCTGGCTAACTAGCAGCCCCTTTTTACATGGGCTAATGGACGAATGGAACAACTGAATTCTTGGGACAACTAATGAAAAAACCAGGATAGGAGTGTTGTGTGGGTCAGTGGGTCAAAACATGAAAATAAGTGTGCCTGTACCAAGCAGAGCTTCCCGGGCCACACCCACTGGTCCACAAAGGCATCCAAGGAGCCGGTGGATGGCACCCACTGGTGCTCTTCTTGGAAACCATGCATGGACAAGTGAGAGGAAAGCGGCCATGCAGTCTCCGGGCACATTCCCAG
This sequence comes from Crocodylus porosus, assembly GCF_001723895.1. Classification (NCBI taxonomy): domain Eukaryota; kingdom Metazoa; phylum Chordata; order Crocodylia; family Crocodylidae; genus Crocodylus; species Crocodylus porosus. Next base: position 64,962,846 of record NW_017728918.1, on the reverse strand, counting down.
CCAAAGCCTCTTTCCTGGTCAAGTATGGGGCCCACTTGGCGACGGCCAGGAGGAGGTTGACCAGGAGGTCCTGGGACTTGGTGGGGCCATGGATGGGGTGATCAAAAACAAAAAGGTGGGAGGTGTAATTCAACCAGAACCTCAAGAGGAGGTTCTGGAGGTGGTAGTGGAGGGACTGCAGCCTGGTGCACTTGAGGGTCACGTGTGCCAGGATCTCCCTTTGCCCACAGTAGCAGCAGGAGACTGGGTTGTCTGTGAAGCCCGTGGCAATGGTTCCATGGAGGAGCCATCAGCTGAGGGCCCCAGTGGCTTGTGGGATAAGCCTGTGAAGTACAGGCTCAGCCACTGGGGTGCCTCAGCCACACCCTCACCAAGCAGGTCCCGCCACTTGGTGTCTGGGTGGGATGCGAGGATGGCATTTGTTTTCATGCCTGATTAACAATGAACTTGTGCACCTTGTAGATTTCTTTACTTAACATGTTTTAGAAAAAAAATAAATGTATGAGGAATATATGCACTTCAAAGCGAGATTGTCTTTAGGCACATAATTTGTTGTTGGAAAAAAATGAGGTAAAAATGTTATATATACTATTCAGAGGTGTGTTGCTTGGTCAAGGGGTATATTGCCTGTTTTTGCAGTGCAGGATTGGGATCCTTGTGAGTGAGCAGTCATCAGGCCCATAAATCTCTGCCATTTGGGTTTCTTATTTCTATAATTCATAAGTAGTAGTTATGCCTCTTTCCCCTACTGGCCTGCAGCATATCCCATGTGTCTTTCATTAAGGATAGTTTGCTTAGAATTCTGCTGACTTCTCCTGTATTCTGTGAGTTGGCGTGGGCCTTGGCTCCTACATTGTCTGGCTCTTGGAAGCTTACAGTCACAGGCTGTGGCATTTCATTTATGACACCAGCAACTCAATCACAAGAAACAAGTGAGCAAAGAACAAACAAAATCTGCTAAACTGCCATGGTGTCTTGTCATGAAGCCTCTGAATTGGTGTCTTGTCATGAAGTTCTGGGCTCATCTTCTGGATCTCCAGTGACACACTATTTAATCTTATATAATCTCTGGGCCTTCATTTCTCATCTGTATAGTGGGTACTTTTCAGCACTGGGAAGATAAATGTATTAGTTTATATGAGAGTGTCAAATACGAGAGTGACTATCATCATCATCATCATCAGCTCTTGCCCCATTAACTCAATTTTTTAAAGAAGATACTAAGCAATGGAACAGGAGCCAAGTCCCAATATTTATGACATAGACCAGCGGTGCCCAACCTTTCTGTCCTGTTAGTTGGATTCAGCCAGTGGGCCTGATCAGGGCCTGATCCAGCCATCTGGGAAGGAGGGTGGTCAATCCAGCTGTGCAGAGGCGGAGGGGGAAGGGGAAAAGGCCTTGCCCTGACCTGGCCACACAGGAGCGGGGAAAAGTATGGCCCAGCTTTAATCTGGCCCCAAGGGCTTGGGGATTTGGTAGCGGGGTAGGGTGGCACTTGCCACTGCTCCCCTACTGCCAAATGTCCTGACCCATGGGGAGCCCTGAGGGCCAGATACCATGGTTTTAGAGGCTGGATCTGGCCTACAGCCTGAAGGCATATATTGGATGAGCAAAGGGCAAGGACACACATACATTTGGAGTTATTTCAAAAACGGAACATTTTAAAAGGGCAACAGCTGTTATGTGAAGTTATGTGTGAACAAGAGAGGCCAATCATATAGCAAAACCACTCCAACTTTAATATTGCTTCATCCAGGGTTAAAGTTGGTGTGGTTTTCTACACTCATGTTGTTCCTGGCCGGTTCACACATAACAATTAGAAAGTAACAGCTGCTGCCTTTTTTAGAACATTCTTCTTTTGAAAGGGCTCCAAATGTCTGTGTGTCTGTACCCAAAGAAGCTAAGGAAAAGAGGTAAAGCAGTGCAGATAGGGCTCCCAAAACTGCATACACTGTTGTGCAGTGGTGCTTTCCAACCAGGATGAAATACTGGATCTGAAGTTAATAGCAAAAGTTGTATTGACTTTTCTGGAGTCAGGGCATTACCCTCGCTCACTGTGGCCTTAATCCAATAAAGCACTTAGGCATTTGTTTAATCTTTAATATGTAAATAGTCTTGTTGCCTTCAATAGCCTTATTCATACGCTTAAAGTTAAGCATGTGTCTGTATGCTTTTCTGGACTGGGGCTTGTGTATGCTGCATGGGTTTGCTTTTACCACTAGCCATGAACCATTGTTTTCAGTTAAACCTACATGAGTCTCGTTCTTTTTATGAGTCTGCCTTTCAGGAAAGATGTTAAAGTTGCTAATTAAATACCTTACTGACAGGCTACACTCACTGTAGCAAACACTCTCTGGGAGCAGGTATCTAAGAATGGCTTGCTTTAAGAAAGAAAATTGCATTGCTTTAAATAGAAATAGGAACAAATTTAGTAAAATCTGTACAACCCTGTGGGCGGACACTTTAGACAAAACTAAGAGGGCTCACACAGGAGGTTTCCACATTAGGAGTAAGTCAGGATGGTTCAGTAGTCAAAGCACTAGTCTGAAATGAGAGGCCTGAGTCCAGTCCTCTTTCTGCCACCGGCTTCTTCTGTTTCTTTAGTGAGGATATGAGTTAAGGAATCTCTAAAACCCACCCAAATTTAGCAATCAACCCATGCAGATGACTATGCTACTAAGCTGCTATTGCTACCTGAGCTAATCAGTTTACCACTTGAGTGGGTATATCTACATGAGCTGAAGTTTAGTCATATCCTAAGTTTCTTAATGTCTCAGTTCCTCATCTGTAAAATGAGAGTAATAGCATTTCCTTTCGGGTATGTTGAGGATAACTATATTAAGGATCGTGAGGCAATCTGACATTGTGATGATGGGGCCAAATAACTGAGACAGAGAGAATGAGCTTTCAGTGCATCTTTTTCATGTGGATAAAGCCACTGAAGGACATAAAACTTGTGAGAAGCTAACAGTTTCTGAAAAGGTCTCATTGGCCTGTTTTAAAACTTCCTCATGGTTCAGTCTCTCCAGGGTTTCCCAGCTCATATCTGTGTTGAAATATTATAGTATTTCCCCTTACTTTAGCACTGGTGATGGCTCTTTCCTTACCCACCCAATCATCTGCTACAAATACAACTGCCATGTAGTTAGATGTATCGTCTTGAGCTATTTGTCATACCAGACTAAGAGACTATTCAAAGCATAATATTTTCATGTTACTGAACAGAACTTGACTCAAGATTTGAGGTGTCTTTTCATCAGCAAAGCTACTGTTGTTTACCTGCATCTCTTTCCTGGAGAAGGAAAAGAGGAGAATCTGGCAGCCCAATAAAGCATTATTAATAGTGACCCACATAAGGTATAAATTATACTAGGAGACCTGCCACAGGGGACAAATACAGAAAAATGATTAATCCTTAACAAGATTAAAGGAGGCAGAACTGAATATTGCCCTCCTTAATAAAAGGAAAGTTGGAATTAGTTTCCAGTTCACTTCAGAGACTGACAGTGATGTCATTCATTTGTGCCATCAGTACCTTATTTTTTAAAGGGATGATTGGAGTAAATGACTTTGCTTCACCATGATCGTTTCAGCTAGATCACAGCTCCAATTTGTTTGGCTTCAGATAAGAAAGAACATTAAGTATTGTTTAATCAAAGAGAAAACAAAAGCTTATCTGTAATCCTCCATATTGTCTTGCTCTCCCTACATATTGCCAATAGGAAAGTAGGCTATGTCAACTTGGAGAATAAAGAGACTTTGTATATGTGTTGGCAAAGGAATTCCCTAATTATCTTGTATATTCAGTTTGAAAGGATTGGTTTCTGAAGAGAGAATTCCTGGAACTTTATAGACAATTGAGGTGTAGCAAGCTGATCACTTGAGATTTCCAGCCCACTGTTTGGGGCAAGAATATGTAGATCAGCAGGACAGGGAAAAGAAACTGCATTTTATCACTGGTACTGGATAGAGCTGTGCTTTGTCATCTTGGAAACGTGGGTTGCTTTAAATTTCTCAAATGTCTTTTTAAATAATGACATTAAAAAACTTGTTCAGTGGAGCTTGCTAACCTAAAACCAGGAAGCCTGTAATGTTTTAGGAAGACAGCATTTTTTGTTTTGAATTTCTTTTAGAAATTGTTTCCTAAAAACTAGCTTTTGCGGTTTACTGGCAGAAAAGTCTTAATTTTGGGGAAGGGGAGGAAGGACTAGAGAGAGTCCTTCAAATAGATTAAGCAGATGGCAAAGGAAGAATAAACTCCTTTTGGATTTGAAACAACAGAATTATTTTTTCAAATGAAATGAAGTGCAATGTACATTATGAAAGTTAAACCAGAGTACTTGTAAATGGTAGAAACACAGACTAGTTGCAAAGGTAGTATCTTTTCAGCTTAATCTTTTGTCCCTCTTTTCCCTTCACAAAGTTGGGTACTTAACTTGTATAGTGATGTGAACATGGGTTTGAAAAGGATGGTGCAGATTGCGAGGTCATCATCACACATAACATGACACATTTTTCTCCAATTAAAAATGAACTAGAAGCTTTACTAATAGGCTAGGGGCCTCTGGCTGTTCTTGGTCAGTTTGAGATGGATACAAAATCAAATATAACTTCATTAGAGTGAATTAAAAAAATCTGAAAGGCTGTGAAGTTAGAAGCTTTATTACCAAGAGCAGTGAACAGACAGCACAATTACAGAACAAAGGCTAGCTTGATTGGTGGAACATCAAGACCATTAGAAAGAAGAAAGGGTCATTAACACCGATGGAATTAAGAGTTTAGAAGGGATCAAGTAGATTATAATGAACTATGAAGTCAAGCGAGTCCCTCAGCAGTGCCTGACTAGAACTGCTGCTGCCACTGCCAGACAGTTGGTTTTAAACCTTGGGTGGAGCAGGAATCAAAAGGGGTACAAGTGCACCCCCCCACCTATCCACCCCAGGATGTGAATATTGATAGAATATTCTGTCAGACTATGCACAGAATATCTGCTGAAGCCACTCTGAGAATATTTGGAATAAAAATGCTTAGAGGCAGAAAGTGGCCCCCAGATTGCAAATAGGTAGCTGTTCACATTTCTGTGCCTTTCAGCATTAAAGCCACGCATGGTGAAATAAAGGAGGAAGCTGCACTGTCTGTGCAGCAGGGAGCTCTGAGCTATGTGGCTTGTGCAGAACGTGACCTCACCTTCCCCTCATCCGGAAGCTGGACAGCCCTGACCTAGGCCACTTAATCATTAATCCACTTGAATTAGTCCAGCAACACTGAGCAACTTACAAGGCCATAATTTTCATGTTAATGCCTAAATGCCAAAAAATGATCACTTGAATCCCTGTTGCACCACATTTGGGTGAAGGGGAATGGCAAGTCTCTAAAATGCATTAGTACTGCTGAAGAAGAACTACTTTTGGCTTGCCAGCAGCCCCTCTGTCTAGACTGTCTCTGTGTGGCTGGATTCTGTTCCGATCTCTAACCAGGTAATAACTGTCAATCATCATGGGAAGGCTGAGAAGCTGAGAGCTATGGGACACTTCAACCTGGAAAAGTGCAGGCTCAGGGGGGACCTGGTGGCTGCCTAGAAGTACACAAGGGGTGTTCATCAGGATCTGGGGGAACGCCTGTTCACCAGAGTGCCCTATGGGATGACAAGGTCCAATGGTCACATGCTCCTCCATGACCGTTTCAGGCTGGACATAAGGAAGAACTTCTTTACTGTCTGAGCCCCTAAGGCCTGGAACAGACTGACTCCAGAGGTGGTACAATCATCTACTCTGAACTCCTTTAAGAGTCAATTGGACATTTATCTTGCTGGGATCCTGTGACCCCAGCTGACCTCCTGTCCCTGGGGCAGGGGGTTGGACTTGATGATCTTCCGAGGTCCCTTCCAGCCCTAATGTCTATGAAATCTATGAAATCATGGAAGTATCTGAGTACCTGTGCAGTGTCTAGTCTCCTTAGTCTGGAGTCAGGAAGATATACAATCTAGACTGTTTGCAATGAAACTACCTTCACCACATGTTTGTGCCTCAGACTGAGAGAAGGTAGTTTCTTTCTGTAGACTGAATTCAGACACAGGCAATAAAAGACTTCATGTCGAGTGCTTAGCTCTTTGCCATGTGGTCCTCAGTGCAGCCCTGCCTCTATCAAGTAAATTTTATGATTTTTTCAGTCAAACATAAAATTAGAGCTTTGAAAGAAACCTTGTGAGCAGAATGGTAAATATTTTAAATTTCATTTTTTCTTTCATCTACAAAAAATGAAATGAAAACATGTGCTTGTGTTTCCCCCTGTTATAATGGGAAGTCAACAGCATTTTCAATCCAACTGTTTCCCATGTTGGTGGGTCTATGCTCCTGTTCCCTGATGGCCCAGATTGCTTCCTGTAATCAAAAGGAGCAGTAGACATTAGTTTGACTCTAGATATCTGAGGTAAAAAGCTGTAGTTAGGCTGTTTTCCCTTAGCTGTGACAAGCAAAACATTTGGCCTGTTGGTTTTTTCCATTCTTTTCAACCCCAAATCCTGCAGGATTGGTTACTTTACATTTGATATGTGCTCCCCACATAGCAGAACACCCTGTCACAATTTAGGCAACTATTCTTAGCATGTGTTCTGCTATGTTGTGCCAGGACTATTGATGTAGGGTATGTGTTAGATTAGTTACTGCTGTGTTGAAGAGTCTGTTAAATTATACTCAGTTCCCTCCATTTATTAACCTGCTTTAACCTTTCTTTTGCTTTCAGAACAGGAAATGCTACAGTAACCTCTTTAGGCTGACTTTTTTTTTTACAGAGTTAGAGCCTAAATAAACCTCTCATGTCTAGCAGCATACTGCCACTTGCCAAAAGCAGCAGAAGTCGCTGAGAGAAATCACAGAATTTTTGCTGGTTGTGGCATCACAGCATTCAGGATCAGACACAATCCTGCCTTCACAAGAAAAAAATGCATGCTTTAAGAGGAAATCCATTGCAGGCTGCTCTGTAGCTGCCAAAGAAGGAAAAGCATTCTTGGCAGACAAGCTTGTAAGAGGCAGCCAGGAGGCAGAGAAGGAACAGAGGGCATGCTCCCAATATCATTGTGGTCATTTATTCTTTCCCTCATCCTGCTGAGCCATTGCTCAGTTATCATTTTATGGGAAGAATGAGTTCCCATAAGTCCTTTGTCAGGGTTAACCCATGCTCTTTATTGTCTCCCTACAAACAACCTTCCTGGTTTGTCCAGTTAGTTCCCACTTGCATCTCACAGATGCATGTGCTTTAAGGCCAGCAGAACCCTACAGATCATTCTGCCTGGCCAAGTGGCCATCTTTCTATTACATTCCTTTACATTTTACTTGGAGAATCCTATATTAAGCTCAAAGACTTTTTTATATTTATGCATATCACTCCTACAGAGCCTAAGCTGCTGTGTGCCACTGTCAGAGAACTGGAGAGACTGAGTGACCACAACCTATGGTGACACCAGTCAGGTTCATAATAGGAGTTATATTTGACACTGGTCAGGGTAATAAATGGGACTACAGCTTATGGTCTTTGGGCTTACAGAATAGTTCATCTTCTAATAGGGTACAGGGAGTTGGCATCTTTCCTCTCATCCCTCAAAAGTACAGCTAAAGCAGAGGCCAAAATAACATTACTCACACCCTTGCCTGTTTAATATCAATCGCTTTCTGTTCTGTTTTATGCCCCCTCTTGCTATCCATGGTGTATTTTATCTGTCTCCAAGTTCTGCCTGTGGTAGCCTTATCTGGGAACCAGGTGAATATACCAGCTCAAATGTATGTTTAAACAGTAATCTGTAGTGCGGTGTAGGCACAGCCAAGCTAGGTAAACTAGTCTGCGACAGTAAAATGCTTCTCTAACTTTCTTGAAGCATCCCCACCACTAGACCATTACATAAGAGACATTTTTCTTTTGCTTCTGGAAATGCCTAACTCTGAGCATGTGCTGCATCTTGAGTCTTTGGCCCCTACAATCTCTACACTCCCATGTGGGAGCAAGGATTTAGTAAGGACTACAGGAGTTAACTAAATAGCTTTCCTACTCACCATGCTTAACTTTCTCAATGTGGGTAGTTGCAGTCTTGGAGGAAAACCAATGTAACCCTTTAAAAACTGATCTCTTGCTTCTATAGCTCATTATGGCCTCTAACTGCTGTAAGTGGAATATCTCACTGGAATTACCTTACCCTGCCCTGTCACAGCAAAGGACCATAACTTTTATTAGCAAAGAACACATCAGTACTAGCGGGGAAGAAGCCAAATATACTTACCCAGGTATTTCTGGACTGCTGTAATGGCCCCATACAGAACTACTGTACCAGACTGAAAGCTATGTCAACCATTGCTTACACTAGGGAGCACTGCACCCCTGGACAGCTGTAAAAACTGGGAGGAAGTAAAATGGCATAAAGCAACCTTATCCTCCCACCCTGATACCTATGCTGAGTGCAGGACCAATGGCACTTGATCGACTATATTGTCATACATGTCCTGTAGCCACCTGTAGAGGATGGAGAACAGAGGTGAGAGAAAAAAATGGAAAGCTGCCTTATATTAAAAGACTCAACCCATAATATATTCCCTTATCTGGGAACTTGTCTAAAACTTGGAGACATAGTGATGATTGACACCACCAGTTCCCAATAAACAGGGAATGCTTATGATTATCCTCTTGCACAGTGTAGCAGTGCACATATGGCATTTGCTGATAAGTCTCTTGAGTTTCCCATTTTATTTATTGGGCGGTAACAATTAGCAAAAATCTTTTTCTTTGCATTTTGGTGGCTCTGCTATATGTAATCATCACTCCCACAAGGATGCCATGCCTCTTTGAATCATTCACAAGCTCCTCTCTGACCGTCTAATTCTTTACTAGGTTCGTGCTCCATCCTAGGGGAAGTGCAGTTTAGTGCAATACATGCTTAAATGCCTTTGAGATAATGTATTTCAAGTGAAAGATCAAGGAGGAACAGCTGCTGTAGGCTGGTGACTATATGTGATAAGAGATGAAAAACAGCTGAACAAATGTGAACATCAAAATAGCACCGAAGCTTCAGGTAAGGGTGAACTGCATATAGCATTCAGACTGTAAATAATGACAAAGAAATATTCTTTATGTTCCAAGTGCTTGCTTGACCTTTCTGATTGTTTTCCACAAAATTCTTAGAGCTAACTCTTCTTGTTTGTTTGCATCAATCATTTTCTTTTCAAAACCAAATAAAAAAAACAGAAAGGTGAAATTCCTGAGGTGTTTGGTGAAAGGAAGACTTTTAGGAGGAAAAAAAAATCTGCAGCATCTGAGCTGTATTTTGTGTGATCCTGTAAAGTTTATTGTAAAGTTGTAAATCAAAAATCTATCTTGAAGATAGATACTTTGCTTTCTAAGCTTGGAGCACGGTCACTAAATTTGGCAGAAAAGTTTTAATTTCAAAGCACTTCGTGAGCAGTCCCATTGTGGGATGACAGCGATTATGCAATGTATAGGAAATTAAAATTCCAGTCTTATTTTGACCTTCACAGGTCACCTGTCTTCCCTTTTCAATTTTTAATATTTCAATGGGAATTAAATTTCAGAACAGAATCCATTGCTGAAAGTCTATAGAAATATACTAACTGCATTTTTCCTCTCAAATACCTAGCTCAAAATGTTGGACAGTAAGTGCTGGATTTGTACATGCAAACTGTTCTTTTCTTTTTAGTATAGTACCTTGGAAGTAGAAGCCCAGAATTTAAATTCCAAAGGGTCTTTTGGCCTTGCAGTGCATTTTGACATGTTTGTTCTTTTTGGTTGTATAAGAGAAGGGAAGTCTTTTTTTTTTAAAGAAAAGTGTGCAAATACCAATTCATATTAATAAGTGATTTATATATTTTCTTTTATCCTGATCAGTCTGAAGTCCTGCACTGGAATTGCTTGAATCAGTGCTTGGGTGAAACACGGAACCTGTTTAAAATGACAGGACTACAAAACAACTTACAACAAGAAATGAAGAATACCATAGTCACTCTTACCAAACTTCTTGTTTTACTGATCCTAAGGCATTGGGGTTAATGATAAGTGCCCTAGTGCCTTTGCCTGGCTTTGGGTCAGATCTGCAATTATAATGTGGTGGTTCAGACTCCAGCCCTACTGTCATGTCCTTCCTGATACCTAAAACAGTGATTCTCAACCATGGTGCCAGGCACCCTGGGGTGCCTTGAGGTCCTTTCAAGTGTGCCATAAGGTGCCACACAATGTTAACACTGTTAGGTGTGCAAGCATGATTCACATATTGAACATGATAAACCCAGAAATTTCAAATATGAATCCATAGTGTTAAAAACATTCTGACTTCTTGTGGGCTTTCTCAGTTCTTTACAACAGAATTGCTCTATCCTTTTTCCATTGTAAAAAACAAACAAACAAGACATGGCATTTTCCAAAGGATCTCTTGGCTCTAACAGGGTGCCTTGAGTCTAAAAAGGTTGAGAACCAGTGACCCAATGTCATGTCCCTCTTCTTCTCTGAGGGCTCTTTTCTTCATACCTATCTGACCACCTTCTTTTGAATATTAATACTATCCTTTTCTTGAATGAAGAAGTGCAGTGTTTTCTATTTGTTTGCCTTATTTATATCTGAGAGGCTGTGGAATACTATTTTACAAAATGTAGGGTAGGATCTTGAAACATAGCTAGGATTGTTGCATTTCATTTCACGCTGGAATATTGGTTCACTATGTAAGGCCTGATGTAAAGTTTCCCATGAAAGCAAATGGAAAGATTGCTGTTTTGAAAGATCACTGAGTTAGATTATTACTCAGAGTGAAAATTGCCTCCTACTGAATCACCAATACCACTTCCTGCATCAGCATCATAGATTTTCTTAGGTGACCTGACTTAACTGAGCTTCAAGAGCTGAGAAGATCATACATAACCTGAGATGATCATGGGCAACAATGCAATCAAATTATTGTTGTTCTGCTCAAAATATCTTATTCAGGTGTTATCATTAAATGCAAGATTCTAGAGTTATAGTCATAAAATAGCATCAGCAATTTTGCTCCAAGTTTCTATATGTAAAAATTGATATACAATCTTGTATATGCTCATGGCATTCTACAAATAACTTTTATGGGGATAATATGATTTAAGGTCCCTCCAAAAGTTTGTTTCTTGTAAAATGGAAAAAACAAGCTGCTGCTAGTTTAATAAATGTTCGTAACTATCCATATATGGTAGACAGAGTCCAATCTAAACAGAAATGTTGTGGCACAACTGAATCAGATTTTCTGGTGGTCATGGAACTGATCATCAGATTTGTCATGACTCTACCACAATTTGGATCTTTTTCTTCATAACAGGCCTTTTATTACACTACTTTGAATCATGTCTATTTGAATCCTAGTGGTTACAGTTTCACAGCATCATTTTTGGATACCGTACCTGAATTCCCACCATTTTTATCAACGTCACTGGACCGAGAAATGAGATGCAAAGTCATATGATGTTATAGCTGTGTGCTTTGCCATTGGCTTTATGGGGAGATGGTAGAACAGTTTTCCAACAGTTGCAGTGTTTTGAACTGGAAGGGTAAAACAAAGCATGCTTAAAAAAGTGGAAAATGCAGCAGCAGCAAACTGCCAAATGTATAAAAGAAAAAAATGCAGGCCCAGAATGATCATTAATTATCTGTAGGTAATGTGAAGTCAATGGGAAGTCTGGCATTTAGATCTCTGAGGACCATTTCTCGCAAAATCATTTTCTTTCACCTGGTGCCTGCTGTGAAAAATAAAATCTTTCTTCTGCTCAAGTAGACTTCAGTTGCTTATTGAAGGAGCCACAGTTTACCTCCATTGGCATTAACAGAACTATAGCAATTTACTTTAGTTGAGGGCCTGGGGCTAGATTTCTGTAATGCTGATTTCCACAAGGTTGGGCATTGAGGTCTTTTTGTATCTGAAACTACTGTAGAAAGTAGCTGTTCACTCATTCATCAGAGCTGTGCATTGCCTAGAGTTTATTTTATCATCTCTACTAGGGCTGGGCGAAGCTTCAGTCACTGGCTTGATTCGGCAAAGATTCAGCCCAATTCAGTGGGTGAATCTCCAAATCTGAACTGAATCAGGAGATTTTTTAATTTCTCTGAATTGAATCGGAACCCTCCAAAATCATGTGGAGAGATTTCGAAACATTCAGCGAATCTGACATAGACACAGCTTCAAATGTTTTTCCTACATACCTCGAGGTACCAGGCGTGGCTTGTGAACACTGAGATGCTGGGGCACATGGAGCATCCCATGGGAGCATGGGGGGTCCCCAGTGTGCTCGGCGGCGGACCTGGAAGTGGACTGGAAGTACTTCTGGTCCACTTCCAGGTCAGCCACTGAGCACGTAGGGGCCCCCGCACTCCTGTGGGATGCTCCATGCACCCCACCATCTCAGGGTTCATGAGCCATGCATGCCTGGTACCTCGAGGTATGTAGGAAAAACATTTAGAGCTGTGTCTATGGCTGAATCGCTGATTCTCTGAATCAGCATCAAATCTTCAGATTTGGATTCAGTCAAATCAAATTGGGACAGTGATCTGAATCAACAAATTGAATCACTGTCTCCTGAATTGGGTCGAATCCAATTCCAAATCAAATACAGCCTGCAGGGAGCAAACCAGGAAAGCCAAGGCTGCAACTGAACTCCAACTAGCTTCA
>NW_017728918.1:64922619-64950039 GCF_001723895.1 Crocodylus porosus | reverse complement strand
AACTTTCTCCCTAGGAGGATAGTAAAGTACTGAAACAGGCTACCCAGGGAGCTTGTGGGATCTCCATCACTGGCGGTTTTACTACCTGGCTAGACAAAGCCTTTGCTGGGATAATCTAGTTGGGTAATGATGGTCCTGCTTTGAGCAGGGGGTTGGACTGGATGACGTTCTAAGGTCCTTTCAAACCCTAATTTGATATGATTCTATGAGAGCATTACTGGGATGTTTCATAGATTTCATAGACATTAGGGCTGGAAGGGACCTCGGGAGATCATCGAGTCCAGCCCCCCGCCCAAAGGGCAGGAAGTCAGCCCTTGGGGCGGTCTGGTGAACAAACGTTCCCCCAGATCCTGGTGGTCACCCCTGATAAACTTATAGGTGGCCATCAGATCACCCCTCTAATCATAATTAGCTGGAATCAATTTTGTCTATGTGGTTTTAAATCCTTGGGATTTTTTAAATATTAGCATTTTAGTGATTATGGCTATTGAGAGTATAATAATGGAAGACCAATATAGAAAGGTGATTCCCCCCTCCCTTTTTTAAATGAGCTACAGCAGTTGTTTTCAACTTCTGGTCCATGGACCCCGTAGCGTCTGCAGACTAAGCGAATGATGACTGTGATCGGTCAAAAGTATGCAAATACCCACACTTATAGTTCAAAGGCATCTGCACCTCCGTTTGAATTTTTTTAGGGATCTGCAAATGAAAAAAGGTTGCATACAATAGCACAGTGGTTTTCAATGTGCAAAGGAAATTCAATAAGCAGTTAAGTTATCTGGGTTGTAATTTTAAAAAGAAGAATAACCTACTGCAGCTGTTTTCCTAGGCTGTCTGGGACAATGCTGATCACAACAAGCTGAACATTATCCTTTGTTCAATTTAATGGTAACTATAATAATGATTAATAATCATGTCCATTAAAAACTATAATTAGTTAACCTTTAGAAGGATTAAATTGCCTAGCCCTACTCAGGGAGTCAGTTTTGAAAACTGAGGCTAGTTTCCAGAATTTTCTGGCTCCCATTCTTTTCGTTCTGCTGATAGATCAAACTCTTCTGTCTTGAATTAGCAGCACAACCTTTTGTTTCAGCAGTGTTTGTCTGCTCCTGTGGCTCATTCTTTGTTTCAATTTTTGATCATCTGTTTGTGATATCAAAAGAGGAAATTCCAGAAGGAGCAGATAAACTCCTCAGAAGCAAGGGTTCTATTTCATTATAAATATCCCAAGTAATAAAGAATGAGGAAAGTGAAAACACAGCAAATATGTTATACGATATCAGCAAAGCTGCTATAAGTGGAACACTTTTACGAGGAGTTGGTTGATTGTTAAGGCTCAGACACAAGTTTGACCATATAACAAATTACAGGCACCATATAGGACATAGTTCAGTCTTACCATCTTCTGTGCTATTTTAATGGAGACTATAAACCGGCTGGGAGCTCAGTCGCTCTTTCTAATATTCAGTAAATAGCAACTTTGGTTAAAACTTGAGGGCTTCCCAAAGACCTCATAATTTCTTCCTAATTTCTCACCTTGGTTCTGTATTCTCTCCATAAATATGTCTCTTGAATCCCCTTGCAGGCTTTGTTATTTAGATTTCTCTAGAATAACAGCTTAGTGAATAGGTCTAATGAAATGTATATAAAGAAAATTTAGCTTGAAATGCCCTTTTCCAAAGAGTTCTTGCTAGTTTCTTTGCATGTAAAGTTGGCAAAGTCTTAACTAACCAATTAAAATATATATCTATATTCCAGCCTCAAAGGATTTTATATCATTCTTCTCTTGTCAAAGTCAGTTAGTTAAAAAAAAATGTCCATTGGCATCAGAATTGGTTTGGAGTCTGGATCTCTGAAAAAAAGTTCATTTTTCCAAGATGAAAACCCAAACCAGCTTGTAAACTGGATTATTGCCTGTATGTCCTCTACTTGGTGACTGGCATGAGATAATACATTTTAGTCTGAAGATAAAATTGCCATAGACGGTTAAGATGGGAGTGGTTTCACCCTTGGGACAACTGAATCGCTGCTCTGGGTAGTTGAAAATGAAAAAATAGGATTAGTCTAAGAAAAAAATATGACCAGCTTCCCATTTGTCTTTATGCTTTATAGTTATTCCTTTAATGCCACAGTTCTTGCAGGTGAAAGTTGTGTACAGGTACACACTCCAATACCACCAGATGTAATGTGTTTGTTTGGTTGTCAGACAGCGACTCTTTCAGAACTAAAGGACTTATAGCACATCAAAATGTTCTTATGAGGCTGGGGAGAGCTAGGGGAAGTTTCAGTGTCCCACCTATATTTAGAGAAGGCTACCCTCAGACCTGCTACACTAGAACAATGCTGACAGTTTTTGATCTTTTATATTACTTGTCTACTAAACCATTCACTAAAGTAGCAGAGGGAATACTCTTCAATCAATGTATACATGAACAGAAGGGAGTGCTGATGCCAGGGGGAAAGGAAGACGATTATATGAATGGATTTTTGGTTCACACTGATGCCTGTATAAAAAAACCCAAACCAACCCCTAAAAAACCTAACACTTCTGAAATGTAAAACCTCCACCAAAGTATTTTGCTGTAGGGGATGACACCCAAGAATTGCAGTTGGAGGATGTACAGTAGATAGTTGGAGCATGTATGATTTTCACACTCTAGTTGCACCTTGCAAAGCTTTGACATTTCAGACTTGGAGATTCTTCCTTGCAGAGCTGAAATTCAGATGTGACATCTGGTGAAAATAAACAAATTCCTTGTAAGTATGGAGTTCCTTTGCTTTTGGAAGCATTTGAATACTTCCTGGAATGGGTGTTTTCTCTCATGCAACCATAACTTACATTTGACTACAGTAAAGGAATATTTGTAATATTTTTTGTTAAAAATATTTTATTATTGCACCTCCATTAAATTGTTTTGTGTGTGTTTAGTAAGTTTGCAGAGCTTTATAACAAAAACCCAACCCTCCGCCCCAGATTTCAAAAAAGCCTCCTACAGCTGCTTTTTCCATTCTCCTTTTAATGGAATCCCTAAAGAACATCTAAAAATGTATTTAAATAGACTTCAAAAGTTTGGACGGACAGAGCATTTTCAAGAAGCTGCCAGTACAGACACCATGGCCCCCAGTACAATGGCTCTTTCAGCTGTTGTAACATTGGCTGGTGAAATGTGTTAGAAAACAATTTGGCTACCACAGTACTTGAAGTGTGCTTAAACACATTTTTCAACATGGGGTGAAAAAGTCACTAGTTCCTAGTAGTCAGCCTCCTGACACTGTCAAACAAGACACCTGGCTTAGTTTTATGGTGACAAGTCTACTCTTTGGTAGAGAATGGTGAAGAAACTGTATGATGAATGAACTGACCAATTTAAAAGTGACAGTAACAACTTATATGATCATGTATCCAGCATTTAGCTGGAAGATAGGTCAATATAATGTGTAAGTTTGACAGTGGTGCTTTAACGTAGGAGCAAATGGTTAAAAGGATTTGTAGGCATGTGTCTATCTTTAAGCTCATGGAATAGTTCATTATACATTAGTAAGGCTACATGCATACTTAAAGTTATATATGCACTTCCAGGGTTTAGTCAGCAAGGATAGTTTTATTTATAAAACTATGAGGGGAAATTCCTCTATTATATGGGGGAATGTTAAAAATAGTTGCTGCTATTTTCCCCTAGTAGCTGCTGCTATGAGAAGTAGAAAAGTACAGCTGGAAGGGATCACATCTAGTCCAACCCTGCTCAAGGCAGGATCATTGCTATCTAAACCATCCTATAGAAGGGTTTGTTTAACCTATACTTAAAACTGCCCAAGAAGCCATCATCCACAACTACCAGGCAAGCCCTTTGTCATTTTTGTCACCTGCTTTTTGGCCCTCTCTAACTTTGTCTCTATTAAAAATGCAGACACCAGAACTACACACACTAGAAACTCTTCTTGAATTTCAACATATTTAAGTGCTTTACTGCTCCATTTGCTTAGTGTAGCAGAAAGGGGTAGTTTCATAGTTGGTAGGGTCAGAAGGGACCTGAGCAGATCATCAAGTCTGACCTCCTGCCAGGGCAGGAAAGAGTACTGGGGTCAAACAACCCTGGCTAGATGATTGTCTAGCCTCCTTTTGAAGACCCCCAGGGTAGGAGCCAGCACCACTTTCCTTGGAAGTTGGTTCTAGCTCCTAGCCGCCCTGACCGTGAAGTAGTGCCTCCTGATATCTAGCCTGAATCTACTCTCAGTCAACTTATGGCCGTTGTTCCTTGTTGCTCCCAGTAGTGCTCGGGGGAATAGGGACTCTCTCCCATAGCCTGCTGGTGCCCCTTGGCCAGTTTGTAGATGGCCACCAGATCCCCTCTCAGCTTTTTCTTGTGGAGGTTCAGGTCCCATAGCCTCCACTCATAGGGCCTGCCTTGCTGCCCCCGATCATGTGAGTGACCCTCCTCTGGACCCTCTCGATGCTGGCCACATCCCTCCTGAAGTCCGACACCCAGAACTGGACGCAGTACTCCAACTGTGGCCTTACCAGTGTCGTATAGAGGTCACCTCCTTGGACCTGCTCGTGATGCATCTGTGGGTGCATGACAAGGTGTGGTTAGTCTTCCTGACTGCATCCCCACACTGTCAGCCCATGTTCATTTTAGAATCAATAATGACTCCAAGATCCTTTTCTGCCTCTGGGCTGATGAGAAGGGAGTTTCCCAGTGTGTAGGTCTGCTGCTGGTTCGCCCTCCCCAGGTGCATCACCTTGCATTTGTCAGTATTGAATCCCATCTTGTTCTCATCCACCCACCCTTGTAACCTGTCTAGATCTAGCTGCGGTCTGTCCCTCTCCTCCAGCATGCTCGCTTCTCCCCACATCTTAATGTCATCCGTGAATTTGAACAAGGTGCTTTCTACCCCCCTCATCCAAGTCGCAGGGTAGGCTACCCTATGGGAAATAAGGGAAGTATATTCCTTTTTTTTTTTTCTTGCTTCTCAATGTGTCGCATTGGTTATTTAGTGAGAAGATTTTGAGGAGATCCTCTGCTAATATAAACTGACATAGTTTTATTAAAATCAAAGGGTCTGGTCCTTTGTGTCTTTCAGAGTACTTTTTAATGCAGTCCAGGAGTGCTTGAACCTTTAGACCAGTGGAAGCCAACCTTTTTGGCAGGTGTGTCACAAATTAACCCTGTGCTCTCCCCAACTGCCACTCTGATCCCTTTCCCGTGCCCAAGCTGCTGCTCTGCTTTCTGGTCCCTGCTTGATCTCCTGCTTTGCTTTCTACTTCCTGCCCTGTGCCCCTTTCCTCATCTTCTACTCTACATTGTTTCCTATTCTATTTACTTCTATGCTGCATGTCCTCTCCCTGATCTGCTGTATGCCATGCACCAAGGCTGCCTGGACCACTTGTGGCACTTGTGTTGCATGTTATCCACCCATGCTTTAGTAAGGACTGGCAGCACCATTGGCTGTTTTAAATGTAAACCTGGTCTGTAATGGTACAGGCAGGCCTACTGCCAATTTCAGATCCCTGGGGTGCTAATGGCTTTGGTCTTTTTCCCAGTCTACCGAAGAATTGGTAGCAGCTGATCAGTTGATGAGTAGAGTACTATGAGTTCCCTTCATCCAGTGCAAGATGTAATACAAACTGATATATAAAAGCTTTAATACAAAATATATACACACTCACAAATAAATTATAAATTATAGGAACTTGAATTTATAAGTGACACAGAAAAGAAAAATGCATAACTAGGCTAATAATACTGATTACCAATCAACAGTAAAGAACCCAAAAGTCACAGATTTGATTACAACATACTAGAAGCTGCATTGGTTACACAGCACTTCAAATACATGGGTACTCTGACTTGATAACACTATGCATCAGGGTGACAATCAAATGCCTTTTGCAGTCTCTCCAGTGGGCAGCAGAGAGTGCAGCTCAGGGCCTGTTGGGCTCAGCACACACAATCTCATCTTCAGCTGGGTTTTCTGGCAGCAGCTGGCAGAGGACACTATGCCCTCTGGCTCATCTGGTAGCTGACTCTGGCTTCTGATACCCTAGACAGTGCCGTCCCACCCCCAATACTAACCTTAACTCAAAGGCAGATGCAGAAAAAGCCGCACAAAGGCCCCCTGCACTTTCCAACCCCTCTCAGTCTTCCTATAGCCCTTTGCTCACCCCTCCTAGGGTTCCCTCCATCACACAAGTAGCTTCCCTGCATGATGCTCAGTATCTCCTTCCCCTCGGGCCAACCTGACCTCTCATAAATAGCCAGAGGTGACTCGGGACTAAGTCCCTCCTGTCTCGCCTTCCCTCTCACCCTGCACAGAGTTCACAGGTACCTTGTGGATAATGTGCCTGCAGGACTCCACCTGTCATGTCCTGAAGCCCTGGCTTGATTCTTCAGGGCTGAGCACTCCCTGGTCCTCCCGAGGGCCCCTTGTGAACTCTGCACAGCTCCCTTTGTCATCTTCCAGTGCATGTCTTCCCTCTCCCTTCTCTCCACAGGCAGGAAACCCACCCTGTCTTTAAGGAGCCCTCCCAACCAATCAGGAAGCTGGGATTTTTTGCAGGCTCACGGACAGATCCTTTTGTTTGCAAGCCACTTACCCAGAACTTCCCTCTTCCAAGATGTCCCCACTAAGGCGGGAGAGGGGACATCTTGCCCTTTCCATTTGCCCTTAGTCTGTTGTCCCCAGAGGGACAAAATTCACTGCTCCCTATGGTACCTTAGAAGGGATAAACCTTTGCTGCTGTAAGCCACACTGTGTCTGGCATGGAGCACTCCTCTCCGAGGTACGTGCACTTTAATGCTTGTTACATAAACAAAACCGATCACAGCTGGATTTTGTGAGGAGGCTGTCAACATGTAGTAGTTGAACTCTGACCATGCCTACCAGATTGGGCTGCCCTGGGAACTCAGGGACTGCTCTGCCTAGTGTCTGCCCATTGAGCCTTAGGTGGGAAGGGCCAAGGTGCAGCAATGGGGCAGTTCTGGCATGCACAATTCTGGAATTGCAAGCGACTAGAGAACTTTCCAGCTGAACAGGAGGGCATCCGATGAGTTTAGGTGCCTTCAGGGTTGAGTGGCCAGCATGGGGAGTTTTTGAATTCCAATTTTAGACTGGGGTGTCTAAAGTTTAGTCTAAAGTAAGTTCAAATTTTCTTTCCTGGATCTAGCCCTTTGTTCCTATAGAATTCTGTAGGACTTTCCCATGATTTAGACTCTTCTCTGGCTTTGACTCTTAACATCTCTTATTCAAATATTCTCCGTTGAAATTCAGTTCTGTACAGGGATATATCTGAGCAGAGATGCATCTCTACCAGAAACGGTTCTTATTTTAGACTGGACCACAGGGTATAGTAGTTTAAGAAAATGGTAATAAGTCATCGTAACTTACTTACTGGTTGAAAATGAACTAAAATAAAGCATGGTCTCACAGGGCAACTTTATCTTTATTTTCATAGATTTAATAGATTTCATAGATTTTTAGGGTTTGGAAGGGATTTGAGTAGATCATCAAGTCTGACACCCTACCTGGGCAGGAAAGAGCGCTGGGTCAGAAGACCCCAGCTAGGTGCTTGTCTTGTTATCTCTTACAGACCTCCAAGGTAGGGGAGAGCACCACCTCCTTTGGAAGCCCAATTTCAGATTTTAGCATCCCTCACTGTAAAGAATTTTTTCCTAATGTCTAATCTAAATCTGCTTTCCATCAGTTCATAGCCATTGTTCCTAGTAAACGGTGTCCCCTGTTCCTTGCTGCCCTCACCCTCCCCACGTTGATGAATTTGTAGATGGCCACAAGATCCCCTTTTAGATGCCTTTTGCTGAGGCTGAAGAGATTCAGGTCCCTCAAGGATGTTACCTGCAGACCCTTACCCATACGAGTAGCCTTCCTCTGGACCCTCTCAAAGTTACCCACATCCCTCTCAAAGTGCAGTGCCCAGAACTGGATGCAGTACTCCAGCTGTGGTCTTATCAATGTTGCATAGAGGGGAAGTATCACTTCCTTAGACCTGTTTGTGATGTACCTTCTAATGCATGAAAGAGTATGGTTGACTTTACTTATCACTTTGTTACATTGACGACTCATGTTCATTTTGGAGTTGACTATGATCCTGAGATCTCTTTCTGCTGCTGTGCTGCTTAGAAAGTCATCTCCCAGTCTGTAGGTGTGTTGGTGATTCTTTCTCCCTAGATGCAGCACTTTGCACTTGTCTTTGTTAAACTGCATCCCATTCTGTTCTGCCCACTTTTCCAATCTGTCCAAATCTGCCTGAATCCACTAGCTGCCCTCCAGTGTGTTTACTTTACCCCATAATTTGGTGTCGTCTACAAATTTGGACAGAGTGCTTTCGACGCCCTCATCCAAGTCACTGATGAAGATATTGTATGACACAGGTCCAAGGACTGAACCTTTGGGAACTCCACTGCCCACATTTGTCCAGGTTGAAAACAACCCATCCACCATCACTCCCATGGTGCATCCCATAAGCCAATTTTCCATCCACCTGACCGTGTAATAATATACATTATAACCGCTTAATTTATTTGTAAGAATGGGATGTGACGCTGTATCAAAGGCCTTTTTAAAATCCAAGTAGATGACATCTACCTCAACTCCTGCATCTAAGCGATTTTTGACTTGGTTGTAAAAAGAATCAAAGTTAGTCAGGCAGGATCTACCTGCTATGAAGCCATGCTGGTTGCTCTTCAGCATTATTTTTCCTACTAAACTCCCACAAATGTGATGCTTAATAATTTTTTCAAAGGTTTTCCCAAGAATAGAGGTGAGGCTACCTGACCTATAGTTACCCAGATCATCCTACCTCCACGTCTTGAAAATAGGGGCCACATTGGTCCTGAGCACCATGAGTGCTCAAACAACTGTGCCAGTGGTTCTGCTGTGACACTGGACAATTCCTTCAGCACCCTTGCATGAAGATCATTACAGCCTGCTGACTTAAACACATCCAGCCCCTCCAAATGCCCCTTCAGTAGGTCAGTGCTAACTGTTGATGAGTTGGAGTCCCTCTTGTGCCTGTCCTTAGCCCCTTTGGGAGATATCTTTATCTGTGCTCAGGAATATAGATGCAATGAACTCATTTAGGAGCTCAGCTTTATCCCTCCTATCTGTTATCAGTTGCCCTAGTCTGTAGGGGTCCTATGTTGCCAGGCACCTTCTTCTTGCTCCCTATGTATGTAAAAGGATTTTTGTTGTCTTTCACTTTTGTTGCCAGCCTGAGTTCCATTTCTGCTTTGGCCTTCCAGATTCCCTGCAGGTGCGATCCAAGCAGGTATACTCCTCCTTGGTAGCTACCCCTGCTTCCACTGTCTGTATGCCTCTCTTTCCCCCACTAGGCTCTCCTAGATTTCCTGTTCGGCCAAGAGGATTTCTTGGTTCTTTTGCCTCCCTTTATGTGCACTGACATTTTCTACATGAAGTCAGAATTATAAGATATTGTAAGAGACCTAGGTCACTGCCATGAACGGAACAAGAAACTAAAACCATCAAAGAGACCATATTAGTTTCTGAAGTTCTGAGCTTGGAGTCAGAGCAAATGTTGCTTCTGAAAATGAAACAGACAAACAAAAACACCTGCAAGAAAATTACTCTGCACTTTAGAACTATTAGGATAAAACTTATTTCCCAAATTTTAGGTTGGTACATAATGAATATTAATTAGCAGAGAGAATCACAACTTTTGGTTTCCTTAGACAAAATGTATTACTCTTGTTTTGTACTAAAACTCTTTCTTAAAAAGCAAGGATTATTAAAATAAATGTATTTTTAAAATGATATTGGTGTCTATAACTGCTCCATCTGAAATGTCTCCCAGCAATAACATTACCTGTCTTTTATATTATATCCTGTGAAGGAAAAAAAAAGTTTGGTTATAGGTTTTCTTTACATCCAGCTATTTTGTGTGTGTATTTTGGGTGCATTATAGCTGTGAAGCTATACTGAAAGAACAGTAAGTCAAGTAAATGAATTTTAACTTTACAGATTCACAGAGGTTTGGGGCTAGAAGGGACCTCGTGAGATCATCGGGTCCAGCCCTCTGTCTCTGGGCAGGAACGACTGCTGGGGTCAAATAACAGTTCTGAAGCTGATTTTATCTTTCTTTGGGACCAAGTTCCATATTCTTTATTCAGCTTTTCCATGAAAGTCCTATCTTCTGCCCTCATAGCCTGTCTCTTCCTTGTTGCACTAGATGACAGGTAGAGATCCTGGTTGTGAGGGTACAGATGTTTTTTCTCTGGTAGTTTTGGGCAGTCTCTTAGAAGGCTTTAAATATCAGAACACATATTTTGATCTGAATTTTGTAGTCAGTCAAGTCACTGCAAAAATAAGAGCCCTGCTTATATTGACTTGCAGATCCTTTTTGTTTGAAATTGCTACTTTCTCTGTAACTATATGTCTGCCAATGGCGGTACTCAGGAGGTATGCTGGTATATCAGTGCAGAATAAGACCCTGATTAACATGTATAATCTGGCTCACTCAGTGACAGGTACTGTTTATCAAAAGCACTGTATGTGGCTTTCTTATAATTTAAATTTGACATCTGAGTTTGAAATACAGTTAATGATTACTTTTTACTTCCCTGTCATTATGTAATGAATAACATCTCAACTCTCCAAGTAACATAACCCCACTAAGAAGAAAAACTCTGTATTTAAAAATAATGGCTCAGCAGGGAACAAGACTATTTCTGATGTTCCCTTTCTGAGAAGGCTGGTATATCACTTAATCCGATAAAGCTTGTTTATCCATGTTTTCTATACACTTCTAAAATAATCCTCAGCATCAACACACGTCAGGCACAATCCTTCTGAATAGCAACTCATCCTGTTTCCCACTGAGCATAACGTATGTAGCAGGGCCAGCTTCAGTATTTTGGGCTAGCCTGTGAAACTGTTGGAAACTAATCCTTCCTCCTGCTCCTGGTTCTTTCACAGAAGTGGTTAGAGTCATCCTTGTCCTCTGGAAAATATCATGGTCTCTTTCTTGTTGCACTCTTTGAAAACCAAATGTAACTAGTTTGCCTGGGGTGGGCATGGAGCCAAATGTATAGCACAGTCATAGCTTTTATAAACCAAGTGTCCCTGAGAACTGCAAATGGCTCTGTTTTTACAACCTATTCCTATCCATCTGAAGGAGGAAAACTGTGATGGCCTATTCCTTGTAAATCACAGCATACCTAAATGAGCCATGAGCCAGATGAACCGGAGAAACAGACAACTTGCAGAGCAGGCACACAGACACCTCAGGCCCACCCTTCATTTGTTATACAGTAAAGAAAGGGTGTCAAACTCACCCAGCCTCCTGGGCTGGATCCAGACTGTGAGGTGTTTTGTGGGTGAGTGGCGGCAGCCATGAGGGGTTAATGCAGCTGTTATTTGCTCCCTGCTGCTGACATGCAGCCCCTAATATGGTTCTGAGCTCCAGATTGCGGCTGCAAGTCTTGCTGACAAATTCCTGGCCTCTCTAGGAGGCCTGGAAGCTGGACAACACAGCTCTGTGGGCTACATATTTGATGCCCCTGTAATAAAGCTATCAACCTCTACTCCATCATCCACCAGCCATGATACAGAAATTCTTCTCTGTCCCTGTGCCTGGCTAGTGTCAATACTGGGGTCTCTCCTAGTATAAAATGACAAAATTCCAGTGAAAAAATCAGAGCAACATTCACTTACACAAGCAGAGACTGGTTCTAAGACCAGCTTAACAGCCAGGGGGGCCCTGTGCACACATTTCAATATGCTCTGCAGACTCCCTCAGTCTGCCTGGAGACAGATGACAGCAGTGAACAGGGCAGCCCTGATTAGCTAACCCCAACTGCTCAGTCAGCCTGTCTCCTTGAAGAACAATGTTGGATTGTGAAAAGGACATGTTCTGCATAGCAGGAGAGTTCAACAAGTGACATGCTGTCTCCCGGGTGAGGGGAAGCAGGTGCAAAGCACCATGACATGCTGAAAGACTGTGGTGTGGCTTCTTTCAAAAGAAAATGTATACAGACGCTCACTCTTTCAGGAGAACCTCTCCTGGGAGTGATTTAACTGTCAATTTCTTGTTTATTTTTCTCCTGGAGCAGCCATATTTGCTCTGGGAGAAAAATTCTGAGCATCTGTACACTTGTGGTTTTCCTGGGAGAGCAGCAACTCCTGTGGGAAAAACTGAATGTCTGTACATGGCCACAAGGAATACCTTCCCCCCTGCCTCCCCTCCCTTGCCATAGCAATGGAAGATCAGATCACTTTTTTGTTCTGTTTATTATTTTTTGAGTAAGGTACTAGCAAAAAACATCAGAGGCAATCATGTGGTGGTGAATTCTTCCAAGCCAACATCATATCTTCTAAACAAATTGAATGAACAAATGCAAACTCCTTAGGTTTTGATGTCTAATGACAATGGATTAGAATACTGTCCTTGGTAAATCTAAGTTTCATGGATGTAAGTGCTTCATAAATAATATATTGGATAAAAACGATAAAGGAATGAAAAGTCAAACAATATGCCTTATGATATTTTGAACAAAATTAAATCTACGGCATGGAATGGAAATAATACTCCTTTACTTGTGGAGGGTACTAGAAGTATATCTAAATATGGTGGCATTATTAATCACCATCTGAAGGAAATATTGTATTTACCCTCATATGACTTGCATCTCTTCTCCAAAAATCAGCCCCCCAAATTTGGGTTGCATGTTTTAAGTGGGGAAGCTTATTTTCTGCTTTGATTTCTGCTTCCAAGTGCAGAAGCAGTGGTATTATTATTTAGGCAACTGAGAGAGTCAGTTGATTTAAGGGCTCGTTGTTCTTTGCTCCACAATTGTTCACAATCATCTTTCCTTTTCAGTGATCCTGATGTTCCATTAATCAAAATAACTTTTCTTAAGGCAGTTTTGCTATCTGCTAGAAGCTTCTGGTCTCTTTTCTTCTATTTCACAGCCCTGGAGACTCATTATCTCTTTTTAAAATCGTAGATCGAGCCATGGATACCAGTCTTAAGCAGCAGCTAGGGTTCCACTTCTGGTTAAGCAGGAAAGGGAATGCAAATCAGCTGAAGATTAGGCTCTGTCCCTGCTATCTGTAGCTATAATTCCAGAAAAAATGTATTTTTCCTCATTCTGTCCTTTGAAAACAGTTTTATTCTGGGTCACGTTTTCATAGTTTCATAGCTTCATAGTTGGTAGGGTTGGAAGGGGCCTGAGTAGATCATCTAGTCCGACCCCCTGCCATGGGCAGAAAGGATGCTGGGGTCAAATGACCCCAGCTAGGTGGCTGTCTAGCCCCCTTTTGAAGACCCCCAGGGTAGGAGCAAGCACTACTTCCCTTGGAAGTTGGTTCCAGCTCCTAGCCACCCTGACTGTGAAGTAGTGCCTCCTGATATCTAGCCTGAATCTACTCTCAGTCAACTTATGGCTGTTGTTCCTTGTTACCACCGGTAGTGCTCAGGGGAACAGGAACTCTCCCATAGCCTGCTGGTCTCCCTTGGCAAGTTTATAGACGGCCACCAGATCCCCTCTCAGGCTTCTCTTGTGGAGGCTGAACAGGTTCAGGTCCCGTAGCCTCTCCTTGTAGGGCCTGCCCTGCTGCCCCTTGATCATGCAAGTGGCCCTCCTCTGGACCCTCTCCATGCCATCCACATCCCTCTTGAAGTGCGACACCCAGAACTGGATGCAGTACTCCAACTTTTATTCAAGAAAAATATGGTAATAGAGTACTGGCATTTGCTGTATGCTACTACTATAATTTTCCACATGACTCTGCATGGACAAAAGTAACAATCCAGGAAACATTCCTTTTGTGCTACTTGGTGATACCCTTACGCAATCCAAACAATGCCTTAGGCCTTTTGTAGGCCTAATTAAGTCAATAGAGCTTTTTTGTAAATTAAGATTCAAGTCAATTCAACTGAGGTAAACAAGCAATTACGTTAAAGAATACTGATACAGGGCAGGGCCTTATATGGGGCAGGTGATTACAACCATTCATTTTGAGTTGATTTTTTAAAAGTTTTTCCAGCATAGTATGAAGCATGACATAAATGTTAATTCTTTAATCCCTGACAACCCTCTCATGCAACAGATAATTCAGATGCCCATTTTGGAGTGAAAGACAAAAATGTGGAGGAGGAGGAAACAAAGACTTAATCTTTTAATTCACAGCCTTTGCCACAAACCCATCTTTCCTCTCTGTTAAAAAATACATGGGAAAGGTTTACAGACTTGCTGGACATTTTAAAACTAGGTGTGGGCCTGGGATGAAAAGTTCCCAGGCCAGATCCAGATAGAAAAGTTCCAGATCTTGGGGTGTTTGGATCCTGTATTTTGAACCATCAGATGGGATTGAGCTTATATGGATCTAAATGATCAGAAATGGTTTTAGTTTAACATCACGTGTAAGTATTGTGGTTTATAAATTATAATTATCATTTGTAATCTGTGTTTAAGTGCCCTACTGAGACACAGGAATTCATACAAGTATTCTAAGTATAAATAAGTAAATGTGTAGAAGTTACTTTCTCTATCCAGACAGAGTTGAGACTAAAGACTCATTTGTGTCAGATGCTGATAATGTTTTGAACTTTGCTCCAGCTGATCATGTTAGCTAGTGCGGCTGAGGGATACAACCATTATCTCTGTGGAATTGAACGCTGTACAAACAAAAAGCCATTTTCGTGTTGTTGTGTTTTCCTCCTGTTCATTTCCAGTCCAGTGGACAAGCCGGAATTCCATAAGCCTGCAAGGTCATCAGTGGTTTGCTCACGATTCATAGGTCACTAAAACTCAAGAGACAGGAAATGCTTTGTGCAGAATAATATATAGCACTGTTTTGAACACCATATCCAGTTTTCACAATATCATCTTTCCAGTTGAAAGTGCTCATCAACACTTCTTGGAATTTATTACTCAAAAGCACTTAAAGGATATGCAATGTGGAAAGATTTTGATTCCAAGATTTCTTTTAAACCTAAAGGTCAATGAAGATCAGCTGGTAGGCAGTTGTATTTGATAAAAACTGCAGAAAAACATTGAATCAGTGCCAAAAGTAACAGTTTTTACAGATTTTTGGAAGTAAGAACATGTTCTTACACCCACACTTGATCAAATTAACCTGTAAAATTAATCTCAGGATAATGTCAAGAGAGGAACTCTGAATAATGTAGATATCAGAGAATGGGAAATGGAAACAGGGAGGATACTTAGGGAGGAATCAAACCCGAAAGTGTTTTCCATGGATTCAAATGAAATCTCCTGGAGGACTGAGAACCACTATTACAAACACTAGTAGACTCCACATGAGCCTCTTGGATCTACCTTGGGTCAGAAGTTCACTGTGCTGAAGGTAAACCTTATTGTTTTACCTGAGAATTCAGTGGTGGAAGAGAAAATCTCTATGAATGTGCAGGCAGGCTGAAAAAGATGTCACTTAGAAACTTTCTGTGTGAGCTGCCTTTAGAGATTACTTTGTTTTTGTGATAAGGAACTTTGGATTAATAAATGGTCTGCTATGAACTATTCATATGAAATAACTCACTTTGGAAAGGGCTTTGCATGTGAGTTTAGTACTTCAGTCCATAAATTAAAAATGTTCTATGTTTCAATAAGCACTTCAGTTAGCTTGCTGTATGAAGAAAGAAAGACCACAGTTAAAGATAAAAACAGGTTTCAACATATTTTTAATGACAGCTGTTGCTTTGGGGGTCATTAAATAAGTCTTTTTTACATACTACAGTACAGGGCTGTGGGAAGAGGAGACAATGAGGAGAAATCCTGGTTCCATTGGTAAGTAAAATCCTTTGACTTTGAGCCAGGATTTCACACAAGGTGCCCATACCTGTCACATGTCACAAAAGCATAGAAAAAATCATTAAATATGCAAGATGAACCAGGAAATAAGTTACGCAGGTTTGGAAGTGTCCGTCTTGGATGTGCCTCCTTATAGCAAGGTGGCTTGAGAGATTTGGTGGTTTGCAGAATGTGTAACATAGACTAACCAGAACTCCAGATTGAACTAGTGTAATAGTGTTCATGTACTGTGTTGTGAATAACATTAATGGTAACTGATACAGATGGTAAAAAACATTTTGAGGGAAATTTACAAACAAAAAAATTTCCTAGTTTAAGACTGACAGGACGAGATGTGCTTTTGAAAAACTGTAGGTGGGAAAACATGAAGAAGGCCTACTAGTTACTTTCAAGTAGAAATGAACGTGCCATGAAAAAAAGCAATGCAATTTTGATAAATTTAGTTCCTGTGCACTGAAGGTCCCCCAAAATTTTTATCTATGTGAACAGAGAACGTCCACGAGAACAAAGAACAGCCATTTTGTTGAAAGTTTTTCTGCCTCGAGAAAAAACACACCATATTCATTCAAGGAGATGTTAGTTAATTCTTACTTCCACTTAATTGAGAATAAATCATTTAAGCTGTAGGTACATGTTCACTCCACACAGGAAAACAAAGATTTCCTTTTTGGGAGATTGTGCGCTTATCTACTCCAGTTTAGGTGAGTTGAACCATGTGAGTCAGAGTGGGGCAGAGTATCTCCAGAGTGGGGCACGCAGGCTGGATGTCCTTATGCTTTTAGCCAAGAGCATAAGTGGTTGTTCGTTCCTCAGTTCCTTCCTAACCTCTGTTCTGTTGCCAGAGCTGGAAACTACCCCTTTCCTCCCTGAGTAATGGTTTTCTAGCTTTAATGGTTTTATTATGCTTAATCTACCACATGAACTGTTAAGAATATTCCTAGTTCCCAAACATAACTTTGGAAACAGGATCTACATTATTCAGCACTGTTAAGACTGGCACCATCACATTGGATATCAACATCATCTGCATCTGTGCCTTCTGTTGCAGATATTTTCAAAATTATTTTGGTACCAATACCCCCTGACATTAATTGAAAGATTTACTTTTCCTTTTTATACTAGCCACATGAGTGCTCAACAGTATCAGTGTTCCAGATGAAAGTGTCCATCAGCACTCGTAATGAATTATAAAAAAGTCAACAACTCTCCAGCAATTAAAAGTTATGCAATGTGGAGTAGAGATTGAATCTTAACAATATCGGGAAAGGATACTCTTTCTCCCCTGACCTCCACAAATGATATATGTATCCCAAACCCTACTTCCATCCCTGTAGGATCATGGGAAAGTAGGGATGGAAGGGACCTCATAAGGTCATCTAGTTCGGCCCTCTGTTAAAGGCAGGATCATCCCCAACTAAACCATCTCAGACAAGTTTGGCTGTTTACCCTAGACTTGAAAATTTCCACAGGTGGAAATACTACAACTTTTCTAGGTAGCCTATTCCAATGCTTGCCCACCCTCATAGTCTGAAAATTCCTCTTAACCTCAAAAATAAATTTCTTCTGCTGCAGCTCAAGTTCATTGCTCTTCATTCTCTTTTCTACAGCTAAAGAGAGTAGTTAATCTATATCCTCTTTATAATCATCTTTCAGGTATTTGGAGACTGTTATAAAATTCCACCCCTAGTCTTCTCTTCTCCAGACTAAATAACCCTAGTTCTCTCAACCTGTCCTCATAAGTCATGCTTCCTAGGTCTCTAATCATTTTTGTTGCTTTTTACTGGACACTTTCCAATCTACCCACATCCTTCGCTGGGATGTGGGGCCCAGAACTGGACACAGTATTCCAGGTGACACTTCATCAGTGCTAGAGTAGAAAAATAACTTCCCTTGATTTTCAAATGCCATTCCTATTAACACAACCCAGTGTGCTGTTGGTTTTATGTATTTATTTTTTCAACAATAGCACACTGTTGGCTCCCATTCAGCTTATAGTCCACTGTTACCCCCCAGGCCCTTTTCTGCAGTACTGCAGCTTAGCCCATCGTTCCCCAGTCTGTACTTGTGCATACAATTATTCTGTCTCAAGTGCAAGACTTTGCACTAGTCCTTGCTGAATTTAATCTGGTTAATTGTGGGCCAGTCTATCTAGGTCATTCTGGATCCTACCTCCACCCTCCAGATTTTCTGCAGCTCTACCCAACTTGGTGTCACCCATAAATTGGCTAAGTGATCACACTATCCAAATCACTAATTAATTATCATTAATTAATACCAGACCTGGACAAGCCCACTTGATGCCTCCTCCCAACTAAATATTGTACCATTGATGACTACTTATTAAGCATGATGCTCCAATCAAATATGTACCCACCTGACAGTATTTTCACCTAGTCTGTATTTCTGTAGGTTGTTAATGAGAATGTCATGAGAGTGTCAAAAGCCTTGCTAAATCAAGGTACATTGCATTCACTGATCTCTCTCCCCATCCACAGAACCTGACACCTTGTCATAGAAGAAAATCAGGTTGTTCAGGCATGACTTTCTTCTGGTAAATCCATGCTGGCTGTTTCTGATCACCTTGTTCTCCTCTAAAAGCTTCACAATGGATTCCTTGAGGACTTGCTCCATGATCTTTCTAGGTATTGAGCTTAGGGTGAGTTGTTTGTCATTCCCTAGATGCTTTTTCTTCCCTTTCTTAAAAATGGGCACTATATTTGCTCTTTTCTAATGAGCCAAGAATTTGCCCAACCTCTACAAGTGCTCAAAGAAGATAACCAATGGCTCCAAAATTATCTCAACGAATTCCTTCAGTAACCTAGGGTGCATCTCATCTGGTCCTGCTGACTTGAAAGCACCTCACCTCTCTAAGTAATCCTTAATGTTCTTTCACTATTCTAAGGTGTTTGTCTTCTGCCCTATCTTTGTTGTTAACTGCATTTATCACCTGATAGCTAAATCTGCTTGTGAAGACTGCAGTGAAAGAAAATGAGCAAGGAATACTTCAGCCTTCTCTGCATCATCCATAATTGCCTTTTGCATTCTGTCAGAGGCATATGGTTTCTTTGGTCTTCCTCTTACTTGTGAAATCCCTTTTTATTGCCTATTATGTCAGTTGCCAGTTGTATCTCAGATTGTGCCTTGGCCTTCCTCATTCTTTTTTCCCTGCACACCCATGCAATATTCTTAAACTTTTCCCTAGTGCTGTGACCAAGTTTCCACTTTTTATAGGATTTCTTTGTTTCAACTCATTGAAGTGATTGCTGTCTAGCCACGTTGGTTTCCTGTTGTGCTTCCCATTTTTCTGTTGAAATTGGGGATAGCTTGCTCCTGTGCCTTTATGAGGACCTCCTTAAAGTATGGTGCTGCTGTCTGTGGCTCCTTTTCCCCTCAGGCTTGCCTCCCAGGGGATCCTCTTCACCAGTTGCCTGAGTTCATTAAAGTCTGTTTTTCTGAAGTCTGGTGTCCTTATTTTGCTGCGCTCCCTCCTTCCTCCCTTTCCGATCTTGAATTCTTTCATTTCATAGTCAGTGGGCATGTCTACGTGAGATGCTAAATACATAGTAGACTAATTCTACTGCACATTAGTGCATCACAGCAAAAGTCATGCTAGTGCACTAATGCACAGCAGAGTTAGTCTGCTGGGCATTATGCATCGCCAATAGATTGTGCACTGGCATTACTGCACATTTAGTCAGTACCTGTTATTACAGGTACTAAACTTAAGGTGCAGTAGTAACAGTCCATTAATGTACATGTAGACATGCCCACTGCCACCCAGACTACCTTCCACTTTCACATTCTCTACCAATTCCTCCCTGTGTACAAGCAGCAAGTTGAGAAGATGTTTTCTCTTATTGGCCTCACTACAATCTTTATAAAAATGATCCTCTACTCCAAGAATTTTCTGGACTGCTTGTGAACTGCTAGGTTTCTGTCTCAGTAGACATCCCAGTAATTAAAGTTCCCCCATGAGAACCAAGTCATGCAATTTAGGAACTTCTGTCACTTGTTTAAAGAAGGCCTTATCCACATGTTCCTCCTGGTTTTGTGGCCTATCCCAGACCAAATTTCCTGTAGCTTAGACGGAGGTGAGGTGGCTGCAGCCATTTATTGGTGGAAGCATCAGCACATGCATAGTTCATAATCCACCCAAACAATCTGCTAGCAAAAGCTTTGGTTTGCACTCTCTGGGTATGCACACACCTGTATTATATATGTATATGTACATACTACATCTTGAAGAAAAATGGTGATCTTTTGTGGTTCCTGATACTCCTGTAGTAATTCATGAATTAAGACACTGGTGGGACTGGCAATGATATATTTAGGTAAGTACCTTCTTTGCCACTTCATCAACCACTCAGATGTTATATCTTACAAATGTGGCTGGGCAAAATGTTGTAGAGGTAAAACATTTTCAGACAGCATCTGGCAGAATCATGACAAGCAGATGATGGTGTGATACTTTTTCAATTGCAAGGAAGGAAACTCAGCTTCTAAGTGCTTGTCTGTGTATTTTGGAGGTCATTTTTTGATGAACACCACATGCCTGATACTATACGTGCTTTCTTATTTATCTAAATGTCCTATGAGAGTAATTTCCATGTGGCAAGGAAGAAAAGAAGTTATATGCATAAAAGAAATCAAACTATAGTCTTTAGAAATTTGTTTATGCAACTGTGAACTCTTCTGTTGAAATCCGGATTGACAGGCATTAGCCATATTTTATCACTTCTTTCATGAATGCCAGAACTGGAAAAGATCAGCAGCATCTGATGCCAGGAATAATCTGAGCCATCAGCTCTCAGCTAAGCATGTACTTGAATGATTTATTTTTGCATTTTTTTGTATCACAGTTGTTCCAGTTTCTCTTAAGAGATCTTACTGAATACTCCAAATGACTGATTCAGATGGAACACAATTTACCCAGGGCCAGATCCACAGAAGGATTTAAGTGCCTAAAGTGGCACTCAGGTTCCCAAGTCCAATATTTAGACCCTGTTGAACTCCTGTTTAGCATCTGCTTAATTCTGAAGGCACCTAAAATCTATAGGTGTTTCAGTTTTCAACATATAATTCCCTAGATGCCTGAAGTTCTGCTTGTAATTGCCTTAAGTCCTGACAGGGCTGGGAAATTCAGAACCTAAACCCCGTCAGGAGACTCAAAGTAAGCATTTCTCTGCCTGACTTGCCTGAGGGGGTTGATTTAACTGATGTTCCCTGAGCACCCAAGGTGGATTGGTCTGTTTACAATGTGCATTGGTAGTTGCTTTCCTCCAAAACTGTGCTGTTATACAATAGCCAGGTCATCAGGGCACTTGCCCAGGTTATGGAAGATCTTGGTTATGGCTTTTCTCAGCCTAAGTGGATCCGTACCCACAGCTCAGATATCTCAGGAGAGCCCCTAAACACCAGACTGTAGGAATGGCTGAGTGGTGGGCACTCTTCACCTTTCTTGTTGAAGCTGGGTCACTTTGCCTAAAAGGGTTAAAGACTCTTTGGCCAAAACAGTATGGAGAGAGTAAGCAAGAGTAGCTTAGAGAGAATGTCATCCGCATCTTTGGTGAGTGTTCAGAGATGGGCAGTAACATCTTTCTTTCTCCAATTGTATTTTAAAAGAAGGAGGTGGCTCCTATTTGTTTTGGAAGGAAAGGTACCTAACTGAGGAAAGGGTCTGCGTCTGTGGATCTATATGCATCTCCCTGTATTACACAGGCAGTTCCACCCCCACCCCACCAAAAAAATAAAAAAAATAAAGATAAACTTTGTCATCAATACTCCCTGTTAACTGCCTTAGACTTTTGTGAATCCTATCTTCCAGTGCCTAACTCTCCCCATGT
The DNA here is from genome assembly GCF_001723895.1 of Crocodylus porosus. Lineage (NCBI taxonomy): Eukaryota > Metazoa > Chordata > Crocodylia > Crocodylidae > Crocodylus > Crocodylus porosus. The sequence goes on along the minus strand of NW_017728918.1, from coordinate 64,928,390 downwards.
ATTGTATAGGGGAGCCAGGGTGTCCAGTCCTGGGCTGTTGATTCCATCAGGGCAACAGACACTCGATTTTTCTTATCTGTAGCCAGGCCAGCAAATAGGGTGTGTGTAGAGGCAGGAGTGTGGGGCTAGCAGGTCAGGAAACCTTTCTCCCCATGTTCCCTGCACAAGATCCAGACATGACTGATGGCAGTCCCTGAGCATAGAAATACACATGGATAATTGTCTCTTGGCTCCACTGGGCATGCAAATTCTTGCCAGAGGAGGCAAAGAGAGGTGTGACTGCAGTCCTGTATCTCTTCTGTACTAGTCTAGTGGAGCATTGCAGGGAATTTTGAGACTCACTCTGCCTTCAGAAGGCTCTTGTTTCCAGAGTTTCTGTAGAGGACGTGCTTCTGTTATTCCATAAACAATTCAGGCTATTGTGTTAATTACTTCATCTGGCTTGCAGTCCTGAAATGGAAATCAAATAGCACTTGTGAAATCAGGACAATCCACTGTAATGCACAAGTTGTGATATTGTACCAAACCTCTCAGCTCCAGGAACTGGCATAGGGAGCCAGCAAGGGAAGTTCCCACTTTTATATTGGGGATGCTGAGAATTAGAGTCACAAACCAAAGAGCTAAGGAGAGGCGGGCAAATGCAAGTAAATATTAATATTTAGGATCTGGGTAATATGAAGCAAACAGTGACACTATATGGAAGTCACCCAAGAACAGGTAACTGGTAGAAAGCGCTAACACCGTGATATATATATACTTCAGAACTTTAAACCCTCCCACAGCTCTGAAGGGCTCCAAATCAGCTCCATAAAACATTTAATTGCTATCTGCCTGGGCTCCATGGCTGCAGCTCACAGCCCCAGATCCACTATTCCTTTTGACTCTCTTGCCACGTGTTTCCCACTCTTTGCTCCAGTGACCTGCTCTCTGATGCAGCTCCTTCTGCTTCTTCCTGCCCTCTGCCACCTTCTGGGAGTTGTAGCGCACATTTCAGTTCCTTCCTCCAGTCTCCTGGAGGCTTCTGAGCATTGTAGTTCACATTACAGCATTATAGTACATGCCATTCAGCGTCATGGTACATTACAATATAGCTCTTTAATTTCAGAGACATTATTTGTTTCTTCATTCTGCAGACCAGGACACCTCAAGAAAACCACCCAGGGGCCCTCAAATACATTACATTGCAGTCTGAAATGGGGAAAGATGTCTGGGAATTCTTGTGCAAAAGTAAATTTCAATTTCAGTTTTAAGATCCTGTTTGTGTGAGGCAGGTATTGCACTCAATATTTATCTAATAGAACTGCTTGTAAAAGATACATTTTAAGTTAAAATGTTCCAGGACTTGCTGATAATGAATTACAAATTTTATAATTGTAAATCTCACAGCTTGTACTATGTTGATTCTATCACCAAACAGGGAGCAGAAAAAGATCATCTGACTAATGAGACTAAATCACCCATGGAATGATTAATATCTATGTCAGTCTCTTCACAAATGTTCTGGAAACCAAGAATTCTGTTTTAAGGAAATTTACAAGTAGTTTTAAATAAAGTTGAGAATTTCACAGGATTACCCTGAATGCTGTAAAGAAGGGATCAAAGTGAAATTAACTGCAGAAGTGATTTACTGTAATTACTCACTTTAGTCTCACATATCGATGTGTTTTAGGAGCATACAGGTTAATAATTCAGGTGTTTGGAGCTAGGAAAAATAACAAAATAATGCTTTTCCCCCTAGGTTGTCTTAGAGATTCTCCCTTTGTTTTACTGCTCCACATGAGGTGCATTGGCAGAGAATCTAAGGTGGCTTTCTGAAGTTCTTGAGTCATGAATCTGAGCTCTGCTCCAAATTGATGCTGAAGGATGTCTCTGGTCAATGGCACCTTGCCCTCCAGGCTCTGGAATCAAAGGCAGCCAGGTGTGATGTTAGCTGCAGAACTCCTCTGTGTGCTGTTGGCTGTTGTGCTTTAATCAGGCTGTTAGGCATTTTTAATTGCCTACTACTCCACTCCTGGGGCAACTTTCCTCCTTGCTGGAGCAAACTGCATGACCTTGCCTTGGGAAATTCCAGAGATGGTGCTTTGGCATCTTTTAGAAGAGCCATCATGAAAGCTAAAAGCTGATGTGTGGCATTCCTTCTTCACAAGGGCTGAGATTGCCAGATACTCTACAACTCACCTGGTGCCTTGTTGCCTATGGAATGCTAAACTTGATCCAGAAACCCTGAAACCTAGGCCTATCTTAAAGCAATGTGGTGAATTCACTGCAGAGCCATTTGTGACAGTCAAGAGAACTCAATTATAGACTCTTCATGTTCTCATTTAACTGTTTTCCCTTGACCATTAGGAGATGAGTCAGCTATCGTGATAACAAGAGGAGGGGCTGGAAAAAATGGGCGTCTCAGACACTCTGACAGTAAAAAGCAAGCTTCAAAGCAATTCTTTCATGGAACACTTTTTCTTTCAGGACACCAGATCTACCACATATTAAAAAGAATGGCTTGGATGGTGTTTCTCTGTATCTGCCAACAGCTAACATGCTTTTGGAAAAGTTGCATAATACAATCTGCTAAGTGAGCCCTGTTTGCATATAACTTAGTAACAAGCTGTGTTAGCTGGCAAGTTTCTAGCTTTGAACAAGCTAGGACTGCATGTTCAAATGGTGTAAACTGGGGGTTGCTCATTAAAGCTTGCTGTGTCCAAGCAATCACCTTGCATTGATGAGGAGTGGCCTGGATTTCATGACTGTTCAGAAATTCACATCAAGTCTGTCTCCATTTCAAAGGATGATACCAGATAATGGGAGTCTTGTTGTTTGTGATTCTGTGGTTTACCAAACTGTTCTGTTTCCATAAGAATATATATACCCCCCCCTTTGCAGCCTTGGCATCCTCCCTGGTAATCTCAGGGACTGAATGGGCAAGGATCCCTGAATCTTTTTTCTAGAGGTCATGTTTTCTGTCTGGTAGTGAATCAGGTTGCCATGATGCTACTAGTAGAGCTTTTCAAAAATGGAAAACTAAAGCAATGAAAAGCCTGGGAAATTTCAAAGTTGTTTCTGTTTACAATGTTGGACATACAATGGCTTTAAGAAAAACAACTTGAATTTTCAAATATTTAAAAAACTTTTGGAAGTGTTGAAACATTAAATCTTTTCTCAACAGTTCTCTGTTAACCATTAAAAGTCTTCACATGGAAAAGCTCAAGCACAGGCAAACAGAGGCCTGGAGAGCAGTCATGGAGGGGTGCTTCACAAGGTGCTTCATCCCTACATTTCCAGGAGCAGGTGAGTGCAGTGGGTTTGGGGGGATCCCTTGTGGAAACGCTGGAAATGTAGGAGAGCAGGAGGAGGAGCTACTACTGTGCTTTATTTCTGTGGAGCTCAGCCTGAAGTAGTTCAGAGAACTGCCCCAGCAACAAAAGAACTCCTCAGAGCTCCAAGCAAACTCTCATGTTAAAGAAGGGGGGCAGCTCCCTAGAATAACCCCCCCCCCCACCCTCACAGTAACCAAGATACCAACACCTTTAACACTCCTGGAATTTAGCAGAAGACCTGAGACAACTGTTCTATTATATCCAGACTATTTATTATATCCAGCAGAGAACATCTGAAACTGTCAAAACACTTTGCAGAGGTCCTCAGGATTTGAAGCAGAAGCCCTCAGTTCACCCAGAAAAGAATCAGAAACTATAGCTGCATCAGTGCTTGAACCTGCCATCTTTCTGAACTAAAACGTCACAAATCATGAGTTCAGTCTTGGGGAATCATGACAATGACTTAAAATTGTAATAATATTTTTTAATTAAGATTTGAGGGTTTTCTTTGGCTTTATACTATGTTGGATTGCATTTTCAAGCTTTTTCTTGGCAAAAGTGGGAGGTAGAAGTATTTTTTTAAAGAAAGATGATATTCTCATCATCATAGGTCTTCAGGAGTTGAGATTTAAAGTAAAGCATCTAACTAATATTCTAGGACTTAGCAAGTCTGTTGTTCTTACTAATACTGATCAGAGGGATAAATATCTTCCTCAATGAAATCATTTACTTCTGGCTGAAATAGTAATAATAATTCTTCACTCTCATACAGTATATATCTTTTGTAGCTTCCAAAGGTATTTCCAAGCCTTATCCCCATTTATAGATCAGGAACTGAAGAGAAGGGAATGAATATGCCCAAGGCCATATAGCAGGCCAGTGTCAAAGCTGGGACTAAAGCCCTAGATTAGCTTAGTGTTCTGTGTAGCGTTCACAAAAAGCAGGCAGATTACTGCAAGTGAGGACCACAGGAATTTACTGTCTAATTTTTAAGTGGTGCAATACATTACAGTTCCAGTCTATGTGCTGAGCTCATATCCCCATAATGGTGTTTATTCATCTCTATATTTTCTGAGCATATGGGTAGTAGAGCTTGTAGTGGGGTTTGAACATGGAAGAGTCCTACCTGTTTTTGGTTTTTTTTCTGGTTTGGCATGTGGCAGTGAATAAGGGTAGGCACTTAGGTACATCTTGGGTTAAGCCAGGACTGAAGCAGCATCTACATCTTGGAGAATAATGATAGTGCTTTTTCTATGGTTCACAGAGAGAATTTCTTTTACACATAGTAACCTACTGAAATTGCACAGAAATCGCAAAATCTGGCATTGCCCACAAAATTGGATGATGTCTATGGCGAGCCAGTGGGGGTGCTCCTGTGCTAAGCCACTCACCTCTGCACCAACCACCTTCCAGGCTCTGAGTGCATCCCTGTGGGAACCTCACATCCAGTTGACCCGCTTCCTGGAGCACATCTGCAAGCCTGGGGGGATTTTTGCCACCACCCAGGGTCTGGAGTGTTCTTGGTCCTGTGCCCCCTGGGAAACACAGGCCTAGTAGTCCTAGAGGGTACTTGACCCGCTGCAAAAACTTGGGGTGCTTCCCTTGGTCTGAAGCACAAATAGTGGTCTCCCTCAGTCACCTGGACCAAGGGGACCCTAAGGCATAATCTAGACCAGGCTTGTCCAACATATGCCCCACAGGCTGCCATGTGGCCTGACAAGCCATTTTATCCAGCTTGCAGCGGCACTGCTGCCACCACTCCAGAGCGTGGAGCCGCTGCTGAGCGCGGAGCTGCCGCGGAGCCACCACTGCCGCAGAGCGCAGAGCTCTCTTCCACATCTCTGTAGTATGTGCCTACAATTTGTATTTAATTAAGCACAACGACCATGATCAAGTTAGTAAAGGATCTCAAGGATAAGTTAGTCCAGGGCTGTTCAGATCTGGTGAGGCTGTGGGCCCCAGATGACACCAGCATGTGTCGCACAGGCTGCATGCTGTGGGGGTGGACCCCCTAGGACCGTCTTACTGCATGGGCCCCCATCCTCAGCCATGCAGGCTGCATTTGCAGGACATTGACCACACCTCCCCACCCCACAGGCCTTTCCCCGTTGCACAGCAGTGGGAGAGGTGGCTGCCCAGGCCCATGCCCTATATATTAACTGCTTGCAGACCCCATGTAGACTGTGGGCAACATCCTGGCCCTTTATGGGCCACATATGGCCTGCAGGTAGTCAGCTGGGCAACACTAATCTAGTCCGACCCCCAAAAGTGATGTCCTGTTCCTAAGCCATACCAAACATACATACTTCCTGAAAACCACAACTTCCCTCGGCACATTTCCAGACCCATTTCATTGTCACTTACTGTAACTTCATTGGTGTCAAAGGTCACGTGACATCACTTCCTGATGTGATACCACTTCCTGTGAGGTTTCATAGATTTCATAGATTTCATAGA
>NW_017728918.1:64894150-64922608 GCF_001723895.1 Crocodylus porosus | reverse complement strand
CTCAGTGCCCCGCAGGATGAAGTCTCCCACAACAAACACCTTACGCTTTGTCTTGGGGAGAGCGGGGCCAGTAGCTGCGGTCGAGCCTGGGTTGCCTGCGGGAGCTGGTAACTGCGTGGGCTCTGCTGGGGCTGCAAGAGGTGTGAACCTGTTGCTAAGCTCTGGCGGGGCAGGGGCCTTGGTTCGGCGGGCCTTGAGGCCCTTGACCACCTTGGTCCGTGCCCCTGACTGGGCAGAGCGGGAGGTCCCAGTGTCCTTGAATATGGCTCGCTGGCCCACTGGGTGATTACAAAGTTCATGATCGGACCCCACGTTCAAAATCCAGACACTCTTCCAGTAAGTCTCCCATGCTAGGTACAGAGGAGAACTTTCCCAATTACAAGAAGTAGGTTTGGAATAGGGTACAGGGTACAGCAATATCAAAGAATAACCCTTAGAGCAAACAGTGGCATGGTAGCCTCTGGTCACACATCTGAGTTACTGCAGGTTATATATTTAGTTAGATGTCAAGTAGTTTACTCACAAGTATCATTCAGAGGCTGATAGAGCTTTCCTCTGGAGGCAGGCAGTTCGTAGTGTGTCTATGTATTAGAGTGTGAGAATGAGTGAGCACTGCCAAGATTCATCTGCTCTCAGTGTCTTCATCATGGCTGCTGCCCCTCCTCCTGGACAGTCTTTAACTTATATAGACCTTATGACCTCACTCTGGGGTCCAGTGGAGACTAGCTGAAGCTGCCTACAAGCCAATCAATTGCCAATACATCACTGGTTACCGAGCAGAGGGATAGTGGCCTTTGCCTCCCCTCCCAGTCATGATATCATTGTTTAGAACAATGGGGAGATTAAGCCCCGCCCCCCAGGTGTATGAGGCCAGTCACGTAGGCAAAGGGGGCAGGTTTACCCCTCCCTCAGGAAGGTATCCAGCTCAGGTTACAACTCATGAATACCCGAAGCAGATGGGGGAAGGGGTGCCTGCACTCTGCAGTGGCCATGGTAACCAAATTGTCAGATAGGTAATAAGCCTGATAGCAGTTTGGGGAGAGACTGAGATGGCATTCTGCCACAATGTCCATGAAAGAAAAAAACTTACCAAAAATAAAATGCTGCCTCCCCAGAGGGAACCAGCAGTCTTTATGGCACTGCAGCCTGGCCATGTAGCTTGCTGGTGGCGGGGGGCGGGAAGGTGGTAGGACAAATGGGAACCCAAGTTGGCTGCTGCTCCCACCACTCACTGCTGACTGGCTGAGAGGGCTGCCTGTTGTGCAGCCCTGCCCTTCTCCACCAATCAATGGCAAGGGGTGGAGCCACATGATGGACAGCCTTTGCAACCAATGAGCAATGAGGGGCAGGGCCACTAGGGCATCTCAGCCAGAGGTGAGGCAGGGGCAGCCATGATCAGCCAATAAAAATGGCAGCCAGTCTCCCAGTCCACCCTCAAAATCGGCTGGGTGCCTCCTTGAGTTAGGTAGGCCCCTACGTATACACCTTGTAAAGTGAAGAGAAAAAGCTTTATTGCAAGATGTGGCTTTCTAGATATTTTTCTTGAAGTAAATGCAAACAAAAATCCTTGAAAATCCTGCCAAAACTATGAGTGAAGGATGTTTTGGTTGTGTAATTACACACTTACAAGTCACTAAATCTTAAGGATTAGATAGCCCTTATGCAGCTTTTTGATATATTTGTTACATTCCCATTCTGTGATCATAAAATATAACATATTTTTCCTACATACTGGTAGTATGGCTTGGCAAGTTATTTCTGAGTAAATAACTTATTTATAGAAAAATATGCACTTTTAAGTCAACTAAAATGTTTCAGCTAACAAAAAATGAGAAAAAATATTGAAATAGTTTCAGACCTCCCTTGATCTGATCCAGAACACTCTTTTGAGGATCTCCTGAGGTATCCTGACCCTCTGAATCTTCTGGAGGATGGTCCAAATTGCACTGAACCCCAGACTCTTTTCCCAACCATTTCCTCTGGCTTGAGAGGGCCTCCTGCCTGACCTGCCACCACTCTAGGTGTGATCTGGGTCAAGGTTCAAAGGGTTCAGTGTCTGAGAATGGAAATATTTCCTCCAGCTCTGGCTCAGTGGAGTTGGGGTCAACCTGGCTTATATTGACTCTGAGCCAATTGAAATAATTTGGGCATCAAGCCTCAGTCTTGCCCCCACCATCACGTTAGGTTCCCCAATGGTCAAGCTCATCTGTGTTATGGGGTATCTTCATAAATACCTGTCACAAACATATTCAATTATTGGGATGTCTGCTGGATTCACAAATTGCTCATGGACAAAGGTCTGACAAGAGTCTGAGTCTATGAGCCTGTAACAGGGAACCCTAACCCTGTCACTAAGAGACAGGGTGGCCCCTTTAAGTCCAGAACTTTCCAGTCATGACCAGCCTGTCAAGTAGGAGTTAAGGCTCAAGTCCTGCCAGCTGGTCAGGTGACAGGAAGAGGAAGTCCAGGATCCTACAAATGGCAAGTGGAGAAGGCCAGAGGAGCAGCATGGAGGTGGACTTCCAATGACTACGGTGCTGCGGCTGTAGTCTCTGTCAGAAGACTACACCATGCCCACAGCCATCCTCATGATCATCTAAAGGAAGCAGATATGTTGCCTCCTTTGTTTAATGTTAACAACCAGTGATTTGGGTGAGGCTATTTGGGGAAGGAGGAGGCCTCATTGGGGTCCACTGCAGTGTGGGGACCCCAGCGCCTGAAAGGGCGCAGTGTTTGGGGGTGCACCAACCCTGGTACCAGAGAGGGTGCAGCATTTGGGGTGCACTAACCCCAGAGACAGAGAGGGCACAGCAGTTTTGGGTGCACCGACCCCGGCGCCAAAGAGGGTGCAGTATTCAGGAGTGAGTAGACCCTAGTGCCATGTAGGGGCAGGAGCCCAAGTGAGGGATTTTTTTTGAGAGCTAGAGCCTGGGAGTCAAACCCTGATTAGTGGGTTTTTGGGTTTTTTGACTAACAGGCCTAGCTAGAGAGAGAAAAAAGGTGTAGGCTCACAGCGGCCTAGTCCCCAACATAAAGAGGAATTTACAAATACCATCTGTGAGGCTTGGGCTGTGGTGTAGGGGAGGAATGGAGCCGCAGATAGCGACCCCTGGCATTGGGGCAGAAAATGGGCAGCCTCCTGCTTAATTACGTTATTTAACTAATTACCAACAAGGCATGGCAGGTGAGAAGGTAGGCAGTTGGCCCATAACAGCTGGGCGGGGTCGCCAGTAGACAGACCCCGAAGAGGCCCCTCCTGTTACAGAGCCCTATAATATGGGCATACCCTGTCTTAATTGGGACCACATTTTCCTTCTGGTCTGGGCTCTGTCTCCACACCTCTAAAATAATCCATCTGCATCAATGGCCCTTCTTGCCACAAGTCATCAGAGCACCCTTTCCTCCTCCTGAGCTATTTTCTCTAGAGGAGCCACTCAAGAGCTCTCCCTCTGGCTGGGGTGTTAGAGGAGAAGGAGGTAACAGCCCAACAAGAGGTCTTTTTAAGGACCTTGCCTGTTTCCTCTGCAGTCAAGACTTCCTTGGCCCTGGGACCTGTTGGCCTTCCAAGGGATCCAGACAGTCTAATTCTGCCCCCATTAAGTCCTCTACTTTCTGGGAGACTTCCTCTAAATTGGTAACTTGGTGGCAGTACACCCACCTTTGGGCTTGTACAGAGAGGATGACACAGAACTGTGCTAGGGTCACCAATCCCATTATTTCTGCAGCTGACTGAGTCAGGGTTCAGCCAGAGGGTGCACAAGTCATTTAATTTTTGAGTCACGGCTCAAGGCCATGCATTAGGATCCCGAATTTCTCTTGCTGAAACTTGTAGTAATAGGCCTCCTCTGTGAGACCCATCTGGTGTAGTACAGCAGCTTTAAGGGTCTTATAACCCTAGGCCATATCTATCCCAGGACCCAGTAAGCAGCTTGCATCTCCCCAGTTAACAGAGGGACCACCCTCATAGCCCATGCATCCTGTGGTCACTGCTAGGCCCCTGTAACCTGCTCAAATGTTATAGAATCATAGAATCAATGAGTCAGAAGGGACCTAGACAGATCATCAAGTCTGACCCCCGCCATGGGCAGGAATGAGCACTGGTGAGCACTGGGGCTGGCAGGGGTCATAAGACCCCAGCCAGGTGCCTATCCAGTCTCCTTTTGCAGATTTCCAGGGAAGGTGAGAGCACCACCTCTCTGGGAAGCCCATTCCAGGTTCTGTCCACCCTTATGGTGAAGTAGTTCTTCCTAATATCTAACCTAAACCTATCCTCCCTCAGCTTGTGGCCATTGTTCCTGGTGACCCCAAGGGGGGCCCTGGTGAACAGACTTTCCCTGAGTCCCTGCTGCTGGCCCCTGATAAGGTTGTAGGCAGCCACAAGATCCCCCTTCAGTCTCCTCTTGTGGAGACTGAAGAGATTTAGGTCCTTCAGCCTTTTCTCATAGGGCTGGCCATGGAGGCCCTCAACCATACGAGTGGCCCTCCTCTGGACCCTCTCCAGGTTCTCCACGTCCCTCTTCAAGTGCGGCACCCAGAACTGGACACAGTACTCCAGCTGCAGCCTGACCAGTGCCGCATAGAGGGGGAGCAAGACCTCTCTGGAAGGCTTATGAGGAAGGCCTCTGGGTCATCTGCAGGTCTGTATCCTCTGGGAATCAGTGACTCACCAACTTGGGCAGGGGTCTGTCTTGACTTCAAATTCAAACTTCAGGAACTGCTGCAATTTCTGCTGCTGCTCCCTCTGGAATTGCTGCTGGGGTTGGAGCTGCTGAAACAGCTGCTGTTGTTGTTGCTGCAGCCCCTATAGCTATTATAGCAAGGGTCCTGTCTTCATTGCTGTAATTAAATGTAGAATGCCCACGTTCTCTACCACATGTAAGAGGTTATTACACCTTTAGCCAGGCCCAGGAGCCAGCCTCCCACCTTTCCTACTTCAAACTAAACAAAATAACAAAACATCAACAAGCCCTCCCCCTGCCTCTCCTCTCCAGGGTAAGGGCTTTATCACAGTATATAAATTTACTCATAAATACATTTATTCTCATAAATAAATTAAGAGGCTGTGACATAGATGTTTACACAGTCTGGTGGGTGGCAAATTGGCTTAGTGGTCACGCCCAGAGAGTGGTAGTAGATGGGTTGGTATCAACCTGGAAGGATGTGAGTAGTGGGGTCCTGCAGGGTTCGATCCTTGGACCTGTACTCTTCAATATCTTCATCGGTGACTTGGATGTGGATGTGAAGTGTATTCTGTCCATGTTTGTGGATGATACTAAATTGTGGGGTGAAGCGCACACTCCAGAGGGTAGGGAACGATTGCAGGCAGACCTGGACAGGTTAGAAAAGTGGGCAGTACACTATAGGATACAGTACAACAAGGATAAGTGCAGAGTGCTGCACCTAGGGTGCAAAAATATTCAGCACATCTACTGGTTGAGAAGTGACCTTCTCAGCAGTGCAGAAGCAGAAAGGGATCTTGAAGTCATAGTGGACCCCAAGATGAACATAAGTCATCAGTGTGATGAAATCATCAGCAAAGCTAACCACACTTATTCATGCCTCAGCAGATGCATGATGAATAGAACCAAGGAGGTGATACTTCCCCTCTATGCAGCATTGGTCAGACCACAGTTGGAATACTGCATCCAGTTTTTGGCACCGTACTTCAAGAAGGATCTTGACAGACTTGAAAGGGTCCAGAGGACAGCCACTCATACAGTTAGGGGCTTACAGGACAAGTCCTATGAGGAGAGACTGAGAGACCGACTTCTTCAGCCTCTGCAAGAGAAGGTGATCTTGTGGCCACCTACAAATTCATTAGGGAGACACAGCAAGGGATCGGAGATGCTCTGTTCACCATGGTACCTCTTTGGGTAACAAGGAACAATGGTCACAAACTGACAGAGAACAGATTTAGGCTAGATATCTGGAAAAACTTCTTCACACCGAGGGTGGCCAAATCTTGGAATGGGCTTTCAAGGGAGGTGGTACTCTCCCCTACTTTGGGGGTCTTTAAGAGAAGGCTGGATAGGCATTTGGCTGGGGGCATCTGACTCCAGCACTCTTTCCTGTCTAGGCAGGGGGGGTCAGATTTGATGATCTGTTGAGGTCCCTTCCGACCCTAGCATCTATCCATCTATGAATAGTACTGTAGTGTTGCCTTTCTTCCCAGCAATATCACTCTGGGAGCTTTTAATTTCTTCCTGGGGCAGCCAGTCATCCCCATCAACTGGCCTAGATCTCCTAGGCAGGCAGGTTATTACGCTCTACCCTCCTGGAGCTGGGCTTTGGTTTATGGGTCATGTAATTTTTTGTTACACTGCTCCTAGGTTATGAAGCCTCCTGAGGATTATGTGTTGAGATGCTCAGTGCCATCAGGAGTTGGAAACCTTTGCATATATTCAGAAGCAAATATTTACTTACTAAGGGATTTTATTGGAAAAACATAGATGCAGAAGAACTATGAGGTTGGGAAGTATATGAGTAGGGCTTTTAAGGCTCAAAGGCCCCTGGCAGTTGATCAAACAATGTCACAATTGGGATTGAAGGAATTTTATGCTGCACCCCAAATGCTGCACCTCCTGCTATGTCAGACTGTAATACGAACCAGAGGTTTAAGGCACCTAAGTGGATTAGCCTATAGTGAATTTAGGAAGAGATCTTCAGAAGTCTTTGTTTGAATAAGTAAATCGGGTATGTAAATGATTTTTCTAGCTGGTATAGTAGTAGTAGTTCATATCTGGGTATCTAAGGTTCTGGAAAAAAATGTTATGCTATACTGTACTTGATAAGAGAGAGAACACCTGCACTTCTTTCATTTCTTACTGCACCAAAAAGCATACTTGTACAAGGACTAAATAATGAGTGACCAGTGCCTCCTGAGGGCACTTGCCCCCCCAGCATCCAGTCAGTGACTGGGAGGGGGTGTTCTCTCTGTGGTGCTGACTGGGGGGGCATCCCCCACAATCAATTGCACTGACCGGGGAGGGGGGAGAGGGTCCCCCGTGGCCAGTCATGCATGCCAACCCAGAAGCAGCATTCCCTCTAAGCTGGCTCTAAGATGGAACATTTTCTGGAAGTGTCAGCAGCACACCCACTAGGGCCAGGGACATGCTGGAAGTGCCAGCAGCACTTCTCCCGGCACCCGCACTCCCCGGTTGGTGCTCTCAGGGGGGCACCAGCACTCTTGCCTGCCCCCCCTACCTGCCACCTAAGCAGAGAACACTGCTGTGAAGGGGTGCACCAGCACACTCAGGGGGTACATGTGCACCCCTGTGCACCCACTACACACTGCCACTGGGCTAAATCAAGCTTGGGGAAGTGACATTGCAGAGAAGATTTGTCCTTGTTAGTTTTGCTACTGTAAATAAGTTCATAAGAAAAATTATCATTACTATATAGTGCTAGGGCACTGGGTGTTCTTCATGGCACTGTTACCTGCACATACTTGATGGATCTGATCCTACACATTTGACATCAGAGGGAACTTTTCCTGATTCAGATACCAGTGAAGGCTCCAAGCAACTTAGCCAGGAGTTGGACCAAGCGTTAAATAGGCAGTGAAGTCTTCCAACTCCCTTCAACCTAGAACTGTGAGAAACTTTCACAGCAAAGCCTAAAACATTTCAAGTAATCTTGGACTGAATATCAAATGCAGGCAAGAAATTATTGGTGGGTGGAAATAATATAAAACTCAGTGGTTTATATACTTTTGACCTGAGACCTGGCAAAAGTCATCTTTTTTCAATTCAGCTTCATTTTTGAGGTTTCACATCCAAAATTTAAAGCAAAACTCAAGAGGTAGAAAGGTAATGTGAATCATTCTTTGCATGAATTTAGCATATAACTACTCCAGCCCCTTTTTGGACTGCATTGGCTTGTTCTTAATCCTTGTTTCTTGTGAAGGGGCCAAATAAACAGCCAGTAAATGATTAAAGCATCTCACTCTGTTGCAAGCAAAACCAAATAATGTGTTAGTCAGGCATGGAAATAATTAAGTTGGTTTTATATTTATGACAAAATGTGGACTCTAAAAGGGACTGAAAGCATTGGTGGGAGTTTGACAATTGCTCAAAGTTCTGCCAAGAAAGATTATTTTGAATCCTAGATAGCATCCGTTAGAAAAGATCTCCCTGGGTTATCTTGATTGACTCTCTGTGTTGATCCAACACATTTAAAAATTGCTTTCTGTGAGGAGCAATTTTCTAGGATTGATTTGTTTTACTTCTTCCCCAATTTAAAGTATTACACTGAATTGGAAAATACTGTGTTACTGCTTATAAGTGAGGATGGCAGGACACTGGATGTTCCTGCCACTTTAAGACAGCAGGCAGCCTGCTGAGCCACAGGCAGGTGGGATTAGGCCTAACTGCAGAGTCAGCAGACCCAAGGGCTGGCAGGTGAGGTTAGGCCTGGACAAAGGAGTCATCTGATTGGAAGAGAATCTCTTGATTGGATAAGGGTTGGGCTTAGACTAAGTAAAAGCCCAGACCCTGAGAGCAGGGCAGTAACATCTTGGGAGCTGGTATGGGAACATCATCCATCAGGAAAGCTGTAGCTCCTGAGTGCCAGCTAGGAAAATGGGGGCATAAGTTGGTCTAAGGACATAGGAAGACAAGGTTCTTTGGGTAAATCTGATATCTTTTATTAGACCAACTCAAATAGTTGGACAATGACATCCAGAGGTTTGGGTGGGAATTAAGGGGATGAAGGAGGCTCCTGGGGACTCAGTGTGGGTTCCAGAGCCCTGAGAAAGAGGATGAATGCACAGGGCCTTGTTGAGAGGTGAGATGAACCCAGAAAGAAAGGGGCTGAATGCCTGTGGCCTGTTGAGAGGCTCAGGACAAGTCCAGAGAGGAGCTATGTGCACAGGGTTTTTATAAGAGGTCACGAGGGCCCCAGATAATCCCAGAGAAGGAAGGGACTGCAGTAAAGAAGACCTACAGAGGGCTCCAAGCCCAGAGAGATAAAGAGATAGTGATCTATGGTGTGGCCCAAGTGGATGGACCCACATTGAAGAGAGGGCTGGCAGTTGGAAGACAGACCCTGGGAACCTTGACTGGCCTATGCTGGGGCCAGGGCCCAGGGCCCAGGAGGGGCTGAAAAGTGAGAGAGCCCACCATGAGAGAGAGCCAGAGGTGGGAGAGCCTAGAGTCTCAGCTGGCCTGGAGCTGGGGCCAGGGCCTAGGGGAGGCACAAAGGTCCTTGTGGTGCCATAGCCAAGAGATAGGGGTCAGGGAGTGTGTAGCTCAGACTGATGATGGCTGGTAGGGGTCTGAGAGTGAGCTCGGGGCCAGAGATAGAGGACTTGGATGTGAGGTGGAGCCAGGGTCAGGGGGCCTGGTGGTTAGCAGACTAGGAGGGGCACAGGGCATCTAGGGAAGAGCCCAGAGAGGGATGTGTAAGACCAGGAATGTTTAGAAACCAGTCCTGGGTAAGACCCAAAACTGCACCCTACTGGAGATGTTTAGTGTGATGGGGCAGGGTAGCTTCCATGAAATGCCACGCTTGGGCTACTCCAGGGACAGATGAGAATGGGTCACTGGAAAGCCTCAGCTCCCACAGCCTTGTGAGCGACCCCTGTTAGTTTGTGTGTTAGTCTACACAAACTAACAGAGGGAAGATTTAGTCTGGACATAAGGAAGAACTTCTTCATAAGGGTAACTAGAACCTGGAACACACTTCCAGCAGAAGTGGTGCGGTTGCCATCCTTGTAGGTGTTCAAGAGGAGGCTAGATAAGCACCTTGTTGAGATAATTTAAGCTCATTAACTTCCTGCCTATGGCAGGGGACTGGACTTGATGATCTTCCAGGTCCCCTCTGGTCCATAGATTCTATGATTCTAGGGGAGCACGCCCCAACAGAAACACACTTGGCAAGGAAGACCATGTGGACCATGTGGGTCCAGGGGCTCAGTGAGGGGCCAGGAAATAGACGGTAGGACCAGAAGGGTCCATGGCTGTAAGTTTTGTGGCCCAGCGAGGGGCCTGAGGACTATAATGCGGCCCAGTGAGTGTGATGGTACCAGAGGGGTCCAGAGACCCAGTGAGGGGGCAGAGTATATTGCAGGGCCGGATGGGTCCAAGGGCCTGGAGAATGGCTGGGAAATGAAGAAATAACAGTGTCCAGGACAAGGGACCAAGAAAGGGCTGACAGCCCAGAGAGGGATCAAGGGACCTGGTAGCCCAGTGATTGGTGAAACTGAGGGTCTGAGGGCCCAGAAGGGGCAGAGGAGAGACTAAGGGATCTGGAAACCTGAGGAGGGCCAAGAGGGAGATTGAGGGGTCTAGCAGCCCACAAAGCGGTTGTGTGGAGAGACCAAGAGGTCTAAGGACTGCAGTGGTTGTGTGAAACTGAGGGGTCTGAGGGGCCAGAGGAGGGACCAAAGGGCCTGGCAACTGGAGTGGGGTTGAAAGGTCGAGGGGTCAGAAGACCCAGTGTGGGACAGTATCAGTGACTGGCAGAACGTCTGTAAGGATGCCATCTGCAAGGCATGGAACATGGAATAGGGCAGCTTTGGTGCTGTGCAATTGGCTCTTAAGGCTGAAGGTGCTATCTGGGAGCACAGTTATTGAGTGAGGCCCAGTGAGGGGGCTGGTGGCAGGCATGGGACCAGTGGGGCTTCAGGTGACCAGGGTCACACAAAGACATGTGGGCAGCCTCCCTAATTATTATTTTACCAAGGTGTGGCAGGAGAGAGAGGAAGGTGCCCTATGGGTGGAGCAGGGCACGGTCACAGAGCCTTCAGGGGAATGTCATGTCCACCCTTGGGACCTGACCTTGTGACAGTGAGCTGCATTGACAATTTCCAAAGAACAGCAAGAAGCCATGGCAGAAATAATAGCTGATGTCTTTTACCTGCTGGATCATTATGATTTCATAGATTTCATAAACATTAGGGCTGGAAGGGACCTCACGAGATCATCGAATCCAGCCCCCTACTGAAGGGGCAGGAAGTCAGCTGGGGTCAAATCACCCCAGCAAGATAATCACCCAAGTGTTTCTTAAAGGTATCCAGAGTAGGTGCTTGCACCACTTCTGGGGGGAGTCTATTCCAGACTCTGGAGACTCAGATGGTAAGGAAGTTTTTCCTTATGTCCAGTCTAAAATGGTCTTCCAGCAGTTTGTGACATTAGACCTTGTCTTCCCTTGAGGTGCCCTGGTGAACAGACAATCTCACAGTTCCTGATGCACACCCTTTATATACTTATAGGCTGCCACCAAGTCACCCCTGAGCCCTTGTTTCTCCAGGCTGAAGAGTCCCATTCCCCTCAGCCTCTTCTCATAAGGCCTGCTCTCATGACCTCTAATCATGTGAATGGCTCCCCTGTGGACTCTCTCAAGCTTTTCCAAAGTTTTCTTTCTTTCTAAAGTGCAGAGCCCAGAATTTACTGCAGTACTTCAGATGCCAAGCCCGAGTAAAGTAAGAGAATGACATCTTGGGTCTTGCTTGAGATGCATTGATAGATGCATACCAGAGCTTTATTTGCTTTGCTGGCTGCGGCATTGCATTGGTGGCTTATGTTCATTTTGTGATCAGTCATGATCCCCCAAGTTTCTTTTGTTCATGGTGCTAGTGAGTGTAGCACTGCCAAGCCTATAAATATGATGTGGGTTTTTTCTCCTGAGGTGGAGCACCTTGCATTTCTCCATGTTGAATGTTATCAGGTTTTGATTCAGACACCTTGTGACCCTGTCAGCCTTAATTGCCAGCTTATTCTCTAAAGTAACCACACTTCCCCATAATTTGGTCTCATCTGCAAGCTTAGCCAGTTCACTTCTGACACCTGAATCCAGACCATTTATGAATATATTAAAGAGTACTGGTCCAAGTATTGAGCCCTGGGGGACCATGTTGACTTGGTTCCATTGACTATCATTCTCTGGGTCCAACCATAGAGCCAATTCCCCAGCCACTGGACCATAATGATGTTGAGGCCACAGCTCCCCAATTTTACCATGAGGACATCATGGGAGACTGAGGATTTTTTGAAATCTAAATACACGACATCAACCTCTTCTCCTTTGTCCAGGTGATACATCACCTGGTCATATAAGGAAATGAGGTTGGTCAGGCAAGACCTACCTGCAATGTGGCTATGTTGGCTATCTTTCAGAATGTTGCCTTCTGTTAGCCTGTTGTTGATGGTTTCTTTTATGATTTTTTTCCAGGAACTTTCCAGGGATTGAGATCAAACTGATTGGCCTGTAGTTCCCAGGATCTTCCTTCCTTTCTTTCTTTCTTTCTTGAAGATAGACCCACATTGGCCCTCTTCCAATCTTCAGGAACATCTCCTGAGTGCCATGAATTCTCAAATATCCTTGCCATTGGTCATGCTATGATGTCAGAAAGCACTTTTAGCACTGTTGGGTACATGCTGTCTGTGCCAGCTGACTTGTGGATGTCCAGCCTCTCAAGCTGTTCCCTCACAAGATCTTTGCCAGTTATAGGTGTCTGATCACCCTTACCTTGGTAGTCCTGCATCCTGTCAGGCAGGGTGATCCCCCTGGGCTGGTGGAAAACCACTGCAACGTAATTGTTGAGGAGATTAGCTTTCTCCTGGGTGTCAGTTGTTAGCTGCCCCATTTGGTTCAGCAAGCATCTGATGTTGCCCTTGTTTTTTTCTGACTTCCCACATGTTTGAAGAAAGACTTTTTATTGTCCTTAATTCCCGTAGCCAGTTTGAGTTCAGTTTCAGCCTTGGCTTTTCTTGTCTGCTCCCTACAGGTGTGGGCTAATGCTGCATAATCCTCCTTAGTGGTAGTTCCCAACTTCCATCCCTTATATGCTTTTCAGATTTAGGAGGTCTTTGAGTTTCCTATTGAACCAAAGGAACCAGCTCTTTTGGTACCTTTCCTACAGGCCAGAATAGACTTCCCTTGTGCTTTTAGGATCACACCTTTAAGAAGCGACCACTCATTGTGGACTCCCCTCTCTGTGAGATAATGGAAAAATTCCATCAGGTGGTGGGGACTATGGGAACTGACAGAAGTGATATTTGTCATACAGTTGGCCCCCTGGAAGCACTCTACAGCTGTGCCCTGATGGAAGTGCATGGCTAAGAATACTTTAAAAGTGCCTGATCATGCAACAAATTAACCCTCATTTAATGAGGGTTCAGGTGAAGATGCTCCGAAGTGGAACACCTTCATTAACTTCTCTTTGTTCCTGCATGTGAGCAGGGCTGAACTGATGCAGCCCAGCCCCACCCCCAGTGCTAGTTTCAGGATGTAAGGGGGGAGAAGGTAGGGGAGGGAGTTCCAGTTTGGAGTTTGCCCAACCTGTGCTTGGCAGTGGGGGTGGTGGACTGGAGCCCCCAGAAGTCCAATCCACTTGTCCGTCCCCCCAGCTCCCGCAAATGCAAACTGGGCATACCCCAGACCAGAGCTCCCTCACCTGCCTCCTCCCCAGTCCTATCCTGAAGACAGCACTGGAGCTGGGGGTCGGGGTGGGGCTAGGGGAGAGAAGCTGCAGGCACGCTCCTCAGCTGGATCAGTTCCAAAATGGAGTTTGGTCTCTCCCTTCCCCCACAACCAAAAAGCAAACAATTTGGGCTGGGGTGGCATTGGGGGGGGGGGGGTTGGTGTTGCTGTAACTCATGGCGCTTTCTGTGAAGCACCATGAGTTACAGTGGGGAAGAGTACATCTGTGAGAGCCCTATAATGCATACACCTCCAGGAATGTTCCTGGAAGGAAAAAAAAATTGTCCACTAAAAAACAAAAGAGAGAGAGAGACTGTTACAGCAGAGATCCCGACAAACATTTCCAGCCCACTGGGTGGTTACAGAAGCCTGTCTAAGAATCATTAGCCTAAAAATGTTCCAGCAACTCCTTGTAAAGAAGTAGGCAGCAAATATTTCTGTGAACTCATGCACAATAAAAACAGAAATACTTGCCACACTAAATTTTATTGTCAGAATGGTATTTTTTCTATCCTGAGGGAAGAAACATTATATGCACTCTTTTGCTGCTGTTCCATTGCTAATTGGAATAGTGATAGATATGCAAAGAAGGATATTCTTTCAGTGTACCTCAAGGGTGAGCTGTCTAACTAAGGAAGCAATTTTATCTTGTTTCCTGTAAGGAGTGCCCCCCTCCAGACCCTGCTGATAATAGAGAAGAAAAAGGTGGGGAGATGGAGAAAAGGGCATGCTTCTGTAGTTGTGGTGCATTGTAAAACTAGTATATTTGTGTTTTCAGCCTCCTCTGCTGCTTGCTTCACAATTATTAGCCTGTAATTTGGGTTTGGCAAAAGCATTCTGCTTTTATCCCCATCTCAATGCAAAATGCCCTTGAATCTCTGGACAGCCAAAATATGAATGTTCAGACTAGACCTGTTGCTTACTGCAGTGTGAGCTACATTTTCAAAGGGCTTTGCAACATTAAATTGGAATTTTGTACTTGTAATAACAGGCACAAGTGGAATTAGCAGTTGTGGAGTGCTTTCAAAGGAAAGAACAACCAGGGATCATGTCAGCATGTGGCCAGTGCATGGGGGGCACAGCCTGTACAAGTACCTACCACAGTACAGCCAGAGGGGTGTAACAGGCTGCAGGTGCCACTTATATCCCAGAAGTCTGTGCTTGATTGCCATATGCCTGGTGGAAATGCTAAATTAACAAAATTAGTGGTGCTTGTTTAGCCCCAGCCATCAATGGCATAGCTATGTTGGTGCTAAGCTACTAACGCAAATAGGACTGGGGTCTCCAGCTTATCAAGATCTTTTTGCATCCTTCAGAACTTTTGAAACCCCTCTGAGTTTTATCTACAAATTTGGCCAATATGCTCCCTCTTCTTGCTTCTAAGTAATTGATACCAATGCTGCAAGGCACAGGAACCAGAACAAACTCCTGGGAAACCCCATTTGAGACCTCTTGCCACCTATGACATCAATCTATTAATAGCTGCTCTTTGCTTCAAGTGATTCAACAAATTATTTAGGCACCTAATAGTAATTCAGTCTAGTTTGCATTTCTCCTGCTTATTTATGAGCTGGGATCCTGGTTTTCTCTGTTTAAAAATCACAAATTCTCAGATAAAACTTGCTAATTGTCTGATTCAAAACCCCCAAATCCATGTTTTTCTGTGATTTTAAAATGAAACACTGCTCTCTCTCTCTCTTTCTATATTTATGTGTGTGTCAGCTGAACACAATATGTTACTGATATATTTACAATTTTAAAGTAAATTGGAAGCCTTCTAGTGCCTCAATTCATTATAATAGAATACATACTAAATACCTATATACTTTGGCGTTTGATTTGGGTTTTTTTTCATGGAAAAATCAGAGCTCCCACTGCCCTGTTTACTCACCAGGCTGTCCCCCGCTACTTCTTTGTGGCTCTGAGTAGCCCTGCTATACTGGTGCCCCTTACTCCTAAACCATAGCCCTGCCAGTGTGACCTGCACTCCCCTGCCCTGCCACCATCAGCCCCGCTGGCATAACCTACAGGCAGAGCTGGCCTCAAGGATGGACAGTGAGGGCAACAACCCAGGGCACTGAGGGACTTTCTGGACCTTGGTCCTTGCCCCAGTGATGACGGGCTAGTCTGGACTTGCCAGAGCTTGGCCCCTCTTGGCCTGGACTGGCTCCAGATCATCGGGGCCATCCACCAAGCCCTGGTGTGTCTGAACCACTCCTGTGCCATCAATGGCGTGGGGCTGGTCTGGGCCAACCAGGTCCCAGCTCTGGCAGGCTCAAACTGGCCTTGCACTATCAGGGAGCCCCCCGATGGCCCAGAGGCAGTCCAGGCACACCCACTGGTGATGCATCAGGGGAGAATGGAAGGGCATGTGTCCCCCCCACACCTCCCCCCCCAGATTTCTGCAGGGCACAGGACTGCAGCCTGGCTGGACTGGCAGATTCAGTGCTACCACCTCTTGAACCTGCTGCCACCACCCCACCTGGGCAGCACCCCCAGTCCTTTACCCTGCCCCAAGGGTGCCTGGACTGGCATGCAGGGACCCAGTGTGTGTTCCCACACCAAGCTGCCACCACCAGGAGTCACCACTGGCCTGGCTGGGCAGCACCCCCAGCCCAAGCCACAGCAGGATGAGGTGAGGCAGCATGGCCAAGGATGGGGCAGCCTGCACCTGCTCCAGTCCTGGCCCATGGTGCAGGACAGGGTAGTCACCAGGTGCTACTACATTCCTTGGCATTCCTGCAGCTGCAGCACTGTGGCCACTACTGCCTCCTCCATGAAGGTAAGAGAACCTGTCTGCCATCCCAACCCCATGTGAGGCATGACAGGACTGGGAATACTGCTCAGGTTCCCCTGCGCCGGCCTAAGAGCACCTGCAGACTTCTCCATGCTCATCCAGCCCCCACAGCTCTGGCAGTCACCTACACCTCCCTGGGCCCACCTGCTCTGCTGACTCTCACCTCACAGGCACCACCACCTTGCCCCAGGCAGCGTGACACTCACTTGACCCACAGGTGTCCCCCCCAGCCAAGCCAGTGCCCCTCATTCCCAACCCACAGCAACCTGCCCCCTAGCCTTACCAGAGGGGGACCCAAGCTACTGCCTGCCCCCAGGCCTCAGCCCCCAAAAGATATACTTACTCCAAAGGCTGTAGGAGGGACACTGAGTCTGAACCAGCCCTGGCTGACTCTGATTCTCAGTCTCCGTTCCCCTGTGGACATGACTTAGGGTTTCCCACCCTTTTGTAAGCAGTTCTAGCAGGCTGAAATTATGCCAGCCTGCAGAGAGCTGTTTCCAAAAGGGGAAACTACCTGCTTCAAAGGGTAACATCCTTGTTTTTCCTCTTTAAAGGGGAAAAATCCACATTTTTCCAAGGGAAACAAAAAATCCAGATCCCTGCTTATGAGACTGGCATGTGGGACTGTGTCAAAAGCTTTATTAAAATCCACACATACTCTACCTGCAGCACTCCCCTTATCCATTAAACTGGGTACCCTATCAAAAAAGGAAGCTAAATAGATTTGATTTTTTTTTTTTATCCATGTTGGCTGCTAAGCTAGGGACAGAAATTACACACAAACTAATATAAGTGATTGGAAACCAGCTCAAATTAGTAATATAACTGAAGTTCAGTGTACATAAACTGCTTTCTAAATGGCTGAAACTGGTGTAAGATAAACTTTGATGGATGTAGTATGAGACTTAACTGATTTATGTTAATTGGTTTATTGAACTTCTGTCCCAGGTTTCCTCCAGATTCAAGTTAACTCACAACCCCCCAACGTCCTAGGATGCTTTGCATCTCCCCTGTAAGACCCACCTCACGGGGGTGGCTGAGGCTAGCTTTGGCCCAAGTTGTCTGCTCCAGTGCCCCCTCATTTCTGGCCTAGGCCACTGCAGGCACATGGATGCATTTCCAGAATCAAAAGTGAATGTTTTTCACTTGCTTATGGGTTAAACCTATGCAATTTAGACTAATCTGTGAAGATTGAATCAATTCAGGCTTGAGATTTTTTACTTTCTGTACTGAGCCCTAGTGATCACTCTTTCACTGTACAAAGCTATGTTTTATAATTTGTTCTAATAAATTCCCAGGTTTTGAAGTCTGACTAGTACCTAATTCCCAGGCCCTGTTGTTTTAAAAGCAGGTAATACATTAGCTCTTCTGCAGTCCTCTGGGACCTTACCTATTGTCTATGAAACTGTAAATAGCATTGCCAGTGGCTCCAAAAGCTCATTGGTGAGTTCCTCAGCACGTGGGGATCATTTCTGTCAGGTCCTGCTAATGCAAATTAATTCAGGTTCATCACAGATTCTCTGGTACTTTTCTCTTCCAGTATTGAGCCAATGCATCCAAAATACTTCTTGAGGGATGTTGACAAGTTAGCCATAAGGAACATGGTAAGTCCAAAAGGGTTATTAATTTGTTATAGTACATTCTGAGTTTCATTTTCATTACACTGAGTAGAAGTCAACTGTATGACCCAGATTAATATTTCAGATCTTTTGATGATTAAAGTATTATTGGAAGATGCATGGAAATAATTTATTTCAATCATGTCGAAATATGGCCTGTTTAACATGTTTCCACGGGGAGTGAATTGTGTATTTGTGTGAATAGGATGAATGAGGCCCATTCTGGCCTTCCCTAATCAGAAAAAACACCACAGCTGTCAGATCTTGATACAGGAAGTACCATGGGGTTTCATCATGGGGGAACTGTTGCTGGGCTCAGCTGGAGTAAGGTCCTGAATACCAAAGGGATTAAAAGGAGTGTGCTTTGAGAAAGAAGAGGATAGTCCTAGACTGTCTTACAGGCCACATCTTTCCTGTGGAAAAGGCAGGTAAAACGTACTGCTTTTGTGTGGTGTATAGCTGCACATAGCTTCCCTGCTGTTATAACATGAAAGCCTTTTCCCATGACTTTAATATAACAGCTTTATAGGAAGCTTAGCTATGTTAGGTTGTGGATGCACACAAGGGAGAGGGGGAGTAATTGTTCACAAGTGTATATCAGCTGGTCCAACATAACTGTTACATCTGTATGCTCCTATAGCATCAGGCTAAACCTAAGGTCCTTGAAGCATGAAGCTGAGAATAACAGAGCACATCTACACCAGATGCTCAATGTGCATTGGACTAATAACCAGGGATCCTGGTATTTTCTGCTTAAAAATCGCAAATTCTTTAATAAAAAACCTAAAACCTGCAATTAAAACACTGCTATTGTATATAGGTATCAACTGAACACAAAGTTTTATTGACATATTTACAATTTTAAAGCACTTTGGAAGCCTACCAGTGCCTCAATCACTATAATAAAATAAATTCTAAATACCTATTCACTTTGGTATTTGATTTAGGGTTTTTTAGCATGGAAAAATCAGAGGTCCTTCTGCCCCCTTAGCTCACTAAGATGCAGGTCCAGGCCCCTCACTCCCAAGCTACAGCCCACCCCACTCCTGCTGGTGCCCCTCACTCTCCAACCACAGCTTCCTGCCCTGCTGGAGGGGGACCCAGCTGCCAGGACTACAGAATCAGGGATGTGGGTCTGTAGCATCCTGTTCCTTGCAGCAATGACGGAGCCCTGGCACAGAGGTGGTGGCTGCTGTGGCAAAGCACAAAGCACAGCTCTTCCTCCCCCACAGGCAGCATGGCCAGAGCAGATCCCTTACCTGCAGGAGCTACTCTCCAGGGTGCCTGGTGGCTGTGTCAGTGTGTGTTTGCATGTGTGTGCGCGCGTGCTCACATGCACATTGCACCCCCTGCTTGACTGCCCTCCTCCTGCTCCCTCCAGCCCCTTGTAGGCTGGAACTGCTATCCTGCAGACAGCCCTTTGCAAAAGTGGAAAATCCATGTGTTTCTCCATTAAAATGAAAAATCCAAATTTTTCTCTGTTAAAAAGGAAAAGCCACATTTCCCCCCCTTTTTTCTGTGGGAAATGGAAAATCTGGATCCCTGCTAATAATTTTGTGTAGTGTCACAGCAGTTAAAAATCATGCGGATAGCCTACTGCACAGTGTTATTAGGCTAATGAACAGTAAGCATCACAAATGAACTGTGCACCGATGCCAATGCATAATAATGCTAGTTACTGCGCGTTTAATTAGTACTTTATTAAGCAAGTAGTAAACTAAATGCGCAGTATGAAAGGTGCATTAATGAATGTGTAGATACACCCACAGATGTGCAAAAATGGGGAGAAAGAAATTTGAGCAAAAAAGAGACCAGGAAAAAGAAATGAAAGACGATTACTGCCACTGAAGAGGGAGTGGTAAGAATTACCGCCTCTTCATTTGCTAAATTAAGGAAAGGCTTGATGGTATTTTGCTGGACAAATATGAAGTCCATTAATAATGGTAAATAATAGAGTCTTTATTCTTGTCTTCAGCACAGGTAGTGGCACAAGGTATGTTTTGTTTCTTTTTGATGTTGCTAAGAAGTTCTTTCAAGGATGACTTCATGCAGTTTACTGTATGACTTTTTGAAGCTGACCTGAACACACAGTTCATGAGGTCAGCTTTTATCCTATTTCTCTCATCCATCTGTAGATTCTTTGTTATGGAGACCACTTTTTCCATTGGGTGTTGCTCTACTATCTTCTCAAGAGCTGGACATTTGTAGTTGTAGAAGTGGATCCACTTCTAATCCATTCATTCTCTGTCTTACAGCTTTGGCAGTAGTTACACAAACAATACTCAGTAACTAGACTGACTACCTGTGTCACCTTTCTTTTCACATATCTTTTCATATATCATAAGATTTTCACATAACTTTAAGGCTCATTATCCTGGACTTAATGCTTGTAATGACAGCCGTGAAGTTGACAGGACCGTGTCAGTTCAGGGCTGCTTTAGAAGCCTTAAAATTGACATTGCCAAGCCATATTCATCAAGCATGCAGTTACATGGCATACAGTTGGGCTATAAAGTAAACATTGGGGCTGGAAAATGGTCTGCATGTAAGTAGTTTAGGATCTTAACTGATATGCAGATAACCAATGTGTATCACAGTGTAAGCAATAGGGAAAAAATTATGGACTGTTTTGTTACACAGCTAAAGGAATTATGCACTTCACTGATATACATGTAAATTGGGCACTTGCGCACACAAGTTATTTTACAATACTTCACCCAGGTCTGCTATATTTGCAGCCTTGATGCAGCTTATCAGGTCTACAAATGTGAACTAAGTGTGAAGACTAAGCACTGAGAAGTGTTTCAAAGGATTTGAATCCAAGGGAACCATTTCTTCAAGTAGCCAGTACTTTTTTCATAAAGCTTCAATGCATCTGAGTTAAATGTAGTTTGAAAAATGATAGACAACTCCTCACATTTTAGTTCACTGTAAGCACATCTACATATGCTATTAGTGTGCCTGAATAAACATCATAGCTTATTGCTCCGCAGTTTATTGCTCCTGGGCAGTGTGCATGTGTGCCCAGGACCATAGCACATTCAGCCAATTGGAGTAGCCTTGGCTGTCAGGGGGCTTGGGGACTCTGGGTGCTAGCCCAGGGCTGCTCCCCGCACTCATTGTGCTGAGGAGGGGTTGGCTGGGGCACAAGGATGCTTCAGCACAGGGCTAAGTGGCAGGTAGCTCCTGCACTGAAGCACTCTTGTGCCCCAGCCAGCTGGGCAGTGTCTACACCTGTACTACTGTGGAGTAAATTAGTTTACTCCTGCCTAACAAGCGTATATGTGAGGACACACAACATTTACTATATAGCTAATTAGTTGTGCAGTGAACATCTCATGCAGATGGGTTCTATGAAACAAAAGAGGTTCATGCTGAGACTATTCTTCAAATTATATTTGAACTTTTCTATTGCTTGAAATATGTAAGTGGCTCACGGTGCATCACTGTCACATGCTTTGCTATGCCCAATAGCCTTCAAGAAGAGAAAGATCTTTGTCACTTGCCAGCTCATATTCGTGGTCAGTGATGAAGTCACATGCCAGTTCCTGGCTATTTTCATGCCATAATGAAATGAAGTATACTTTCATAGATTTCCAGCATTTCAAGTGTTTCAGTAGTTGGAAGAAGTGGAAATATGCCACAGAAGACTGTTGTATGGTACTCTTCCTGCCCAAATACAAGAGAGTCAAGCTTCTTAGGAAGATTTGAAATCTCAGTACAACTCTTGTCACATTATAGTGTAAATGTTTATATCTATGTTTGACTGAATTATGCATTATGTCTTGTTTGTAGCAAGTTATATTGTAACACAAAATATGCAATAATTTCCCATAACACTAATGGATGTCTTGGCATGTACAAATGACATAAGCTTTTAATCTTCAAGTCATTAACATTCAAAACTTTGCAAAGTTTAAGGGCTTACAGAATCCACTCTTTCTTATTTTGTAAAACTCAAGCAAACCTTTTCTGACACCATCAGAGAGGGAAAAATATCATTGCATGTATTTGAGGTATTGGTGGCTTTGGAAAATGATTTATCTTTGAGGTCATCCAACAGCAACTCAACTGAATACATGTCACAACATTTTCCATAATGCTCTAACATTTTGTCTTCTCACAATGAATTTTCTGACTCAACGACAAGGCCAAAAGCTCGTTATCAGTTGATTGCATCCCACAGTCAAGTGACATGAACTTGCAGTGATGTACAATTGCATGCTTCACACAGGTTGCATAGCAGCAGTGGCACTAGTCGTACTCTCATTCTCACTAGTTCTTTGTGCCAAAGTGATTTTTCATAGCTCTGATACCTTCACTTTTAACAGCAAGTGATATGTAGTGTACTGAGCTATTCCTGAATCCTTTTGTTTTGCAGTTACTCTGCAAGTTCAGGTTTTAAGAGTTACCTATCTCTACAGAAACAGGTCCTTTTCTGTTTCTCATTTGGAGTGCAGCAGACATACTTTTTCCTTTGTTCTCAAGAATATGTTCAGGTGTTTTCCCTTGCTCATAGTCAACAGGCTAGAGGAACTCTTGGAGGGCAGAGGAGGAATGTTGAAGTCTAGGGTTTAGCTGGGTGGACCCATAGCAGCAGACTGCTTTAAAAAAGCTGCTGCAAGAGCAGAATAGAGAAGCACCAGAGGAGAAACCTGGAAGTTTTGGAGTGGGGATGGCAGCAACCAGTATAGACCCAGAACTTCTGAGAAGATCTCAATTGGCCAAGAAGCCAGGCCTGAGAGACTGTTTGTTGGGTGAGCCAGCCTCAAGAGACTGCTTGGTGGGCAAATCAGGCTCAGAAATATCAGTGGTGAGGCCTACTGTCAGTGCCCAGAGATGAGAAGGGCAGAGTAAAGTACTCTGGTCTCTGTGGACAACCTCTTATATTTCTTATTTTAGCATCAGGGAATGGCAGGAGAGTATGGGGCAGTGACCTGAGAAACTAGTGGGGCAAGACAGGGTTGAAGAGTCCGCTAGAGGGTGCCCAGGCCATCCCTGGAAGCAGATATGGTCACAGTTAGCAGTTACGCATCATGTTGTTATTTTCTAGGTCACAGAATCATGGAAAACTAGGACTGAAAGGTACTTTAGGAGGTTATCTAATCCAACCCACTTATAAATGGAGGATCACACCTGTTTAAACCATTTCATCCAAGTTCCTTCCAGAACGATTGGAACATAACATCAAACAGTCAGTTAACGGGTACAGAAATTAGTCTGACTGGTCTGTAATTTCCTGGGCCCTTCTTCCCCCTCCTCCTCCCTCTTTTGAAAAGATGAACACTATAGTCACAATGATTAACACAGTTGTCTAAGTAGTCCTCCAAGCACTGTTCTGCAATGCGCTGGTCTTTTAATTTACTTTCTGCTCTTTACTGCCTAGCAATGAGTGAATCTATACACCTACACAAATAAAGCTATCGCTACAGTTTATTATTCATTCTAAATTTTCCATTTCTGAATTTAATTTATAAATGCTGGAGTGACTGCAGTCCACAAAAGTCTCTTCCATTTCTCCTAGGCTGCCTCTATAAATGACTAGTCCAAAAAGTCAACTCATTTAGCTCCTAATCCAAAACACCCACAGAAACCTAGCTAAGTCATTCTTGCTTTTGTAAATGTTATCCTATGATGGTAATGCTCAGTTGTATGGAAAGAGTGGAATTAAGACCATTGCACTTGCATGAGGAAAAGGTTGTCTGAACTGAGGGAAGGGGAAATGAAACAAACAAATAACCTTATAAGGAGTCAGGTATGTGCCTATCAACTTTCCCATCTTGCTGGTATGCATACTTTCCTTTCATCTGTCTTTGCCTTCTTAGATTGTACATTCTTCAGAACAGGGGCTGTATTTTTCTCTGTGTTTAGAAAGTGTCTAGCCCATTCTGATGTATATAAATGTCTGTGGAAGAGAATGAAGATTCTGTCACTTCAATTCATACTCCATTGGACTATCATTTGAAAAATCCCTTTACCATCTTCATGTTTATATCCTTTAAACATTTGCAGTATAGAGAGTTATCATGCCTTCTTCATCAGTTAATCATTGTTTAACCAGGTGTGTATGCTGTAGTTATTTCTTTTAATCTTTCTTCATACAGTAAGCGAATCCCTCCAGCCCCTTAATCACTGATCTGAATTCTCTCTAATTTGCCTCCAGGGAGAATAACTGTTCTGCGTAGAAAGGCAGAGCAATAGGAATAACTATCAGTCTGAATTTAGACAAACATTGATAATAACTTAGAAGAAAATGAATATTATTGAGAATAAACAACAGCTGAAGGAAAGGAGCAACCTGACAGCAGATAGAGTTTATTGGTGCTCTCAGGTATACTCTCTACACCATTAAGTTACAAGTATTTACAACGACACCATCAATTCCTGAATTGGACTCTTGATTTTATTTGTCAGTGATGCTTAAGATAAGTGGAAAAGTATTCATTTTAAGGTGGTGCTAGGTGCAGGCTCCCACACAGGGACTGAGAAGCAAAAAAGGTTCATTCTGTGCAGCTATGGAAGGAAAACATTCAAGAGCAAGCTTAAGATGTAAAATACCTTTTTTTTTTTAAAGTCTATTTGAAGAATAATAGGATTTTGGAAGTAAACAACAGGCTTCATGTGTTACTAGACGTGTTGAAAGGAGGGTAATTTAATGGCTCGCGATAATTTAATGGCTCGCACTTTGCTGGTTGCTTCATGAGGCCATTTTTTTTAAGCCTTCCTCAGAGGCATTTGGTGTTGGCTGCAGCCAAGGCTGGGGATTTTAACTGGGGTGTGCCTTTATTTCTTCTGGGGCATAAACCCAGAAATTCCTGGCTAGAAGCTCTTGCCCCTCCACTCAGGGTCAGAACAATTTCTATATTTGGGGCCAGAAAGGAATTTTACCCCATGGTATGGATTGTGGAGATTTTTTCCTTCCTCTGTAGCAGCCAGTGTGGTGGTCTACCCAGTATCTCTTGAGATATTTTTAACAACCTTTGCAGCAGCACGACATTGGCTGCCACTGTCCCCCTGTTTTATCTGTGGCAGATTAGGATGTCTTGTGTGTGTCAGGGCTTACAATGTAGTTTTGGGAAGAGGTTAGACAATGGATTTTTATGGGATAGTTTGGATAGGGATGATAGGGCTAATCCTGCCTCAAGCAGGGGATTGGACTGGATGACCTCCAGAGGCCCCTTCCAGCCTTACTTCTCTACTAGGAAGTCAGACTAGGTGATCTAATGGTCCCTTCAGTCTTCATAAACTATGACGCAAAGCAGCCAAACATGGGCAATGCTGGCATCCAGCCAGGTGTCAAATATAGGTAACATTCTATATATATAAAGGGCTTAGTCTGTGTGTGTGTGTGTGTAATGCTCTTAGGAGGCATGGCTCCTAGTGGGGCATGGCTTCAGCTAGTGTTGCATCAAGAATGCCCATGAAGAATGATGGGTGGGCCGTGGCTCCAGCAGAGTGGGCCAGGTGGATGCAGAGTGGTTGGGGGGGACGGACACAAGAGGGGGTGCACAGCTGGATGCAGAGTGGTTGCAGTGTGGGGCAATGGGCGGCAGCAGCAGCTGGACACAGAGCAGGGGGTGGCACAGAGCTGGACATGGAGTGGCGGTAGTGCAGGGCAGTGAGTAGGGGTGGCAGCGGTACCCACCTCCCTCCGCCCCCATCATTCTTGATGGGCAATTCTCTACTTCTACTATAAAAGCTGTCAGTCTGAAAACATTGCAGGTAAGTACATATAGACAGAATTAATACAACTGAACAGATATCTTGCATCAATTCAGGGATGAATGACTTTAAAGGCTGCAAGTGTAATGCCAACATGTGAAATAAGCGTATGATTTTAGTAAGGTGAATTATAATTTTTTGACATCAGGATATGGGACAGTGAACTATGGAAATTTTCTTTGAAATGAGGGATATTTTCAAAACTGGCATATCATTCCATATCACTTATCTTTTTTGTAGAGTTGGATGGTTTAGACCTGATCTAAACACAAAGTTGTACAAATTTAACTAAACATGTTTTTATACACTTACCTCAGTTTAAACCAAGTTAGTTTGTGCCTGTGTCTGTCTACTCTGGACACTGGTGAAACTTATAATGATGCACAAAACAGTGTAAGTTATACAAGTGTAAATATCATCTAGATGATTCTGGGAAGTTTATGCAGTACAAGATGGAGGGACATGATTTTGAAGTAATGGAGGGAGGGGTGATGAACAGGGTTGGACAAAATGATCTCTTGAGATTCCTTCCAGCCCTACCTCTCTATGATTTTATGATAAGGAAATGCAATTCTGTTGTTAAATAAATAGTACTCCATCTCTACCATTCTGTCTGTCACCACTATGCAGTTTAGAGATTATACTATTAATAACTTAAGTGCTTGGACAGGTTCTTTAACTGTCTAGAGAAGTACCTTTAGTATATGAGATTTTAAATTTAGTTTGGCTAACTTTCTGTAAACTTAGGCCTGGTTCAAGCAGAGCTCACTCGCAGATGTGTGATACATCTCCTTTCTTCATTTGCTCATCTTAAGTAATTAAATTGGAGACATTTCTGTCTTGGCAAGTAACAACAGTAACAACAGTTCTCATCCACTGTAGCACATCAGTAAGCAGATTCATCCAATTTTTCTTTGCACATTGGCAACACTTAAAACTTACTATCCTTGCATGCATTTTAGGTATGAAAAGCCTCTGACACCGCAATAATGACCACATTTTCAGAAGCAAATGTATAAAAAGTGCTGGCTTTCAGTACCAGACTCTGTATTATCATGGCTTGCCTCATCATATATTCTTTGGCATATGAAAGTAGTTTGTTAACGGCACAGTAGAATCATACACGCAGAGAGAATAGGAGAGCAACCTTCTTTGTTGTCAAAATATCACATATTCTAATGAAAATGGGATTAACATGCCATTAAATCAAACAATCTCCTTTATTCTCAATACTTTTTGCAAGGATTTACTTGAAGTAATTGTCATACTGACACAGAGCCCTCATATTTTTCAGCCACCCTTCTGATTAGGTGAAGTGCAAAGATATCACCCCAGACCAACAGTTCTGGGATGTCTTGTTCATTTAAGACTTAGAGTGGCTGCAGACCCGGGAAAGGCTAGGTTTCTTGGAGCAAGGGCAGTCTGTATGGTTGGGCTGTTCTAGGAAAAAGGAGTCTGGAAAAACCATGGTTCTCCAAGAGCCTGCTAGGAATTTAGACAGGGGTTTGATGGGAAATGTGTGTCTGATTTGCTCAAAATTCATCAAACCCATGAGATTTCATGTGAAATATTTTGGCTGTAAAGAATCAGCATTTTTTTCAAGGAAATTGTTTTGCTAAAAAAATCTGTGCAAGACCACAAGCACTCCCCTTGTTCCGGAAGGGACCTGTAAGATTAAATCATCAA
Source organism: Crocodylus porosus (assembly GCF_001723895.1). Taxonomy (NCBI): domain Eukaryota; kingdom Metazoa; phylum Chordata; order Crocodylia; family Crocodylidae; genus Crocodylus; species Crocodylus porosus. Next base: position 64,895,362 of record NW_017728918.1, on the reverse strand, counting down.
GTCTGGTCCCCGGCCATGGGCAGGAAGTTATTGGGTTCAGACGAGCTCAACCAGGTGCTTGTCCAGTCTCATCTTGAATATCTCCGAGGATGGTGACTGCCTCACCTCTGCTGGGAGAAATGCTCAGCTATAACAAGCTTCCCAAAAGCCCTTTTCCTGGACCAGCTTTTCAGCTTGTGGACATAAGCAATGACTGATAATAAATAAAACTATGTGAAGGCAGGAAGTGCTCGCTGCCACATTGATTTCCTACTATAATTTGGGAGATGTGGATCAGAGACTGGTAAGAGGCAGGAAGAAAATCGAAGGCAGAATAAAGCAAAGAGTTGATTTTAAGCACCCAAAATAGAAAACCTGAATTTCTACTCCCGTGAAAAGTAAATTAATTCAACTTCAAAGTGTTGCCGGCACAAGGTCCCCGAGGGAGGCAACAATTGAGTTCATTGCCCAGTGTGCGTCGCGCCAATAAACACACTGGGGGGAGAAGTAGATAGAGTTTATTTGAGCTCAAGTAAAAGGTGCAGGGAGACTGTATGGTCTCAAATCCCACGCCCCTAGCCCTGCAATAGTGTATATTTATACCCTGGTCATTTTCTGCAGTAGTTTTCCACTAGCTGCCCCTCCCCCCTTTCCCTCCTCCCTTCTCTGTCTGAGTGGTGCCCTTGCATTCCACAGATAACAGTTTTTAGGGAGTTTCAGCTTGCTTGCTACTCATCCTGTTTTCCAGTATTACAGGAGGTTACAAAAGTTCAAAGAAAGGGTTACAAAGGTTCAGGAGGGGGTGGCCCTGGCTTGCCTGGGCCTAGAGCAGAGGGGCTTCATCGACACTCGTGGTCTTCCATCCCTCTGAGTTACCTAGGGTTATGCCCAGTGACACCAACAACAGCTTCACTTTTAAGCCTAGTGTTCTGTATCTCACACTTAGGTTGGACTTTGGCTTCCCCTTTTGGTTTTACCTATAGGCCTCTTTCTCTGTCTGTCTGTCTGTTTTAACTAGCAGCATGTTTCCTTCGAATATGAAAGCAGAAGGGAGTGATATAAAAATTGTGGTTCGTTTCTCGGGAGGAGGAAAAAAAAACCTTCACAGACACACTCTATTAGCAACACAAAAGGTATATATTTTCAAATAGGGTCAGAGGGAGAGACAAAAGATCAATCACTCTGCCCCCGAGCCCAATCATTAGCAGGCTTTTATCCCCTCTCTCCTGACCA
>NW_017728918.1:64858136-64894011 GCF_001723895.1 Crocodylus porosus | reverse complement strand
AGAGGGAGTGATACCTTAGTACTGGTTTTTCCCTTCAATTTCCAACCCCCCCCTTCCCTCTCCCATTAAGGAGACAAGGAGGGGTAGCAGCTGTGTTTTTTTTTTTTTTCCTAAATCTGCTATTGATAATGCATTTTTAATAATATTTCTAACAGGAGCACCACAGCTGGTTAACCACATAAACAGAAAACAAACCAGCAGCTATTTTTTGATGGCTATTATTGATGCAGCTATTGTTATTTCCCCTCCCCTTTCAGAGGAAGGCTGCATTGCTGCATTCCTAGCATCAGATGGTGCTATGTGAAGGTATAAGAACCTAACACCTCTTACCTGGCCTAAAATGGAGTCTGATGCTGGATATCAGAAAAAGCAGACCTGTTGGAAAAATGCATCCGGGAGGTAAGGGATGCCTACAGAATTCTAACTTTTTGTAAAGGCAGAAAGGAAGCAGAACCAAGGCTCCTGTATTGTATGCTGTCCCCTGTAGCTAGTCTTCACAAACTTTCCCCTCTTGATTCTAACTGTAGTTTGAATAGTGAGTATTAAAAAGTTCAGAATACCTCTACATTAACACATTGGTTATTCTACCCATTTTTAAATTTGTATCCATGGGAGTCCTTTGCGCCATCATGCTTACAGGAAAAGTTCACTGCATTTTTTAAAAATGTGTAATGATAGAACCTTGAGTCAAGGTGCCTAAAAACTGTAAAACCAATATTTGCTCTTCCTTAAATGATCCATATGTGGAAAAATATAAAAATAGCACTCTCTTTGCCTCTCTATTTCTGTTTTTTTAATTACACAACTCTTTCTGTGTTTACTGATGTCCAACATAAAGGCCTTCTATGCAGTTTTTAGTAGCAGTTTGTAATAGCATTCTTGCACAAACCCTTGATCCCAAGCTAAAGGAACTGGGAGTGCTGTAGAAAAAGGATTTAACCTTTGGGGAAAAAGCATTAGTGCTTGATGTTGTCTTCTGCACTGTGTGGATGAAGGAAGGCCATGCATAAAAAATATTGAAAACCAAAACCCATCCCCTGATTAGAAGGAATATCAATGAAGCATTGTTCCAGCTATACCAGTGTCCAGCATCTGGGAATTTGGTCCACAAAGTTCTTAAAGCAGAGAGAGGTGGTGGGGATGATGTGAAAACATTCAGGATGGATCCTGAGTTGCCTGAATTAAACCCTGGCAAGCAAGAGATGAGAACTGATCTGTCTGCATGTACAATTTTGCTGATTTTACATAATCAGTTAGTCAGTTTACCAGACTCTCAGACACAAAGTTCTTGAGTTAAACAATAGTGTTCACTGCAACTAGTAAGCTCTATAACAGTCTCATCTGCCAATGTTTTAATTACAGGATAGCGTTCATGAAGGGAAACTAAAATTAGGAGTGGCTGAAGGGATTTTGATATGAAGGGAAAGATTTTCTTTCTCCAAGGAAATTATATTCTTGGGAGAAATGCTAAACCGAAGAAACCCGAAATGACTTCTCCTGAGCCATAGGGTGGAGGAGGCTTTGCAAACCAAAAGACAGATACAAAAAGTCATCTATTTATAGGTGAAAGGGCAAGAGAAAGAAAGGAAAGGGGAGGATTTGTAAATTGGGGTGGATAAAATCAAACAAAATCAAGTTTATAGTGCTTGAGCAAAGAAGCACATTTTGATTAATTCTAACTGTAGAAACTCAAAGGGAAGAAGATCAAGATAGAATAAGTACTCAAGCAATGGGGCTGTTGGGGGGTGTAGGTTTGGGAAGAATGTATGAACATTTCATCTGTAAGGATGCCACCCTGCTTATGTTATACATGCTCTGTTATGGTTATATGCTTGATTCAGAATAGAAAGTTTATGTAACCCCCTACATCTGAACCTGACCTTTAATATTGATGGTTGTGTTACAAATTCCATCCAGTGCCTTGCAGACAAGTTGCATATAAAGCTCCGAGCCTATGTTTTCAACTTCCTGTGCAAGAGATTGAAGCACTAGGTTGTTGTATAAAAGGCTGACAGCAGCTGCCACTGCTTTAGAAAAAATAGAAACTTGCTGAAGTCTTCTAAAGAACGCTGTGAAATGCCTGCCCTCAGAAGTGGGGTCTAAGCTCTAGTTCCCAAGCTGACAGAGGTGCTTTCCTTGCAATACTGACTCAGGTGCTTATAATTTCCCAAGTAGGTGGGGAGTTCAAATAAGCCCCTATGCTTTGCCTTTGCTATTGGCTATCTCTAGGCTACTAGCATACAGCATACCATTTTTGGGATTATCCTTCTGGGGTGTTCAGCTCTCCCTGTGCTGGATCACTTACTCCTGAGTTTTGGATTATACTTTGGGGACCAGGCATTTAAAAGTTAGATCTTTTGGTGATTAACTTGGATATGCTCCAAGTCCTTTGGATCCAGCCTGAAGAAAATGGGAAAATGTGGGTTTACTAGGGAGCATTTCAGCAGCATGTTCCAGTTTAGGATGCTCTTGTTGAAAAAAAAAAAAAATCATTCTGTGACGGCAAAATCAGCAGATTTTGTGAGATGAATAAGCGAAGACAATGGATTATTGCTTTGTTATTTTTATCAAAACAGCTAGTGATGCTGATTCTATACACTATTTTCTTATGTTTGCTAACTTGTCCCATAACTCAGGCTACAAGGTATGTCAAGACATTCCAGATAATTGGCTGCAGTTCTCTCGGCTTTGTATTCTGCATAATGCAATAATGAGATTGAAAAACAAACAGGCAGATTGGGAGCTTTATAGTGAAGTTTTCTCCATTCTCATCCTTGTTGCATTCAATTTTTATGTTTATATAGTGGACATTAATATGCAATAATAGAGTAATACCCATCTGCTGAACAAAGAAATCAAACCTAGAAAAGGTTACATGTGTAGAATTACTTTAATTGCTTTAATGCAATTAACTACATTAAATTACTGCATTAATGCATATGCAGTGAGTACCTTTATTTAAAAGAAAAGAAGAAAGTCCTCTGGGCAATGACAGACCCATTAGTCTGATTTCAGTGTCATTCAATGCTTTAGCACAATTTTTGAAGGAAATAATGATTAGAAGATGTGGAAGTAAATGGAACATGGGATACAATAAAACATGGGTTTACTAAAGGTAGATCATGCCAGATCTGGAACCTCTCTTTAATGTAACTGATTTTATGGACAAGTAAAGTGAACTAGCATAAGCTTATCTGGACTTCCAAAAACCATCTTATATACTGCTATGTGATAAATTAGTAATCAGGGTGAGGAAGGTGGGAACTAAAACAAAGATTGTAAAGTAAGGAAGGAAATGGCTAAAGGGGAGGCAAAAACAGGCTGTGCTGCAAGAGGAACTGTAAGTTTGGAGCAAGGTTACTACTGGAGTTCCTCAAGGGCTGGTCACAGAGCTGCTCTTATTTCATATTTTCATCTGTGATAGTGGCATGAAAATTGGTAGCATGCTGATCAAATTTGCTAATAACCACAGAGTGGGGAGGTGGTTGTTATTACAAAAGAGGATCAGAATATAATACAGGAATAAGTGGATGACTGAGGATGCAGCAACAGAAATGGAATGAAATACAGTAGTACAAGTTGCAAGGTTTAAAGACCCATAACATGAATTTCTGCTGCAGGCTGGGGACTCAACTGATGGAAACAGAAGCATAAAAAGACCACAGAGTAATTATTTGTGAAAAAGGGAAATGCAATCTTAAGGGGCACCAGTCAAAGCGTTTTCATTTGGGGGAGGCAAAGCATTAATGATATTGCACAAAGGCCTTCTGAGACTTTACCAAGAATATTGTATATAGTTCTAGTCACTCACATTTAAGAAAAATGAATTCAGATGGGAACAAGTGCAGAGGAGGGCCAAGAGGACAATCAGAGGGATATAGAGACTGTTTTATAAGAGGAAACTTAGAGCTTGACTGTTTAGGGCAGCAAAATAAAGGCTAAGAGGAAAAACAAGGTCTCTGTAAATATCAGGGAGTGAGAAGAACAGTTTAAGCTGAAAGATAACATAGGCACCAGAACAAATACCTTTAAACTAACAATTAGGTTGAAAACTAGAAGGGGGTTTCTAAACAGTGAGAAGTAGAAGAAGCAAAAAGAAGAAGCAAAAACCTAACTAAAAGAAAGAGAAGAAACTAAAAAAAAAAAGAAACTAACTGAAAAAAAGAAGCAGCAAAAACCTAACTATTAAGATAGCCTGAATTTGATGAAGTCCCAGGATGTCCGTTCTAGCCCTGTGCTCCTATATGTTGGCTTCCTGAAACTAATATAAATGCATTAAAAAAATTAAAAACCATTTTAAAGCATTTTGTTTTGTGGTGAATTCATAGCTGCTGGCGTTGGAAAAAGGAATGCTTGGAAGCTGTGTGTTCTATTGTTTTAAGGCAGCTTTAAAGACTGATGCCAGCAGCCACGAAGTGGGTAAGGTTTGTATCATCATCTCTCAGTTCTTGCGCTCTCTGCTTTAGTACTCTTCCCCCCCCCCCCATCTGGCACTGGTCACAAGTGCTACTTCTGCTGCTTCCTCCTTTCAGTTAGGCTGAGTGCAAGTCATCTTGCTGTTCCCGTCCAGGTACAAAAGCTTCATCGACCATGCTTTTCAAGAATTTTGCACATGTTAATGATCTCACTTAGCGTACACTAAGAATGCCCAGTTGGTCTGGAGACTGTACATTCACACCCCGGTTTGCTGTACACTACATTTCCCATCTAGACAAGCTCTAAGCAGAGGAATTGCAGGCATCGGAAAGGCAGGCCCCTTTTTGGGATTCTACAGCAGACCAGCTCTAGCAGACAGCATGGACATACAAGAGCCACAGAGGGTCTCTGTACACATGGCAGATTCAGACTATACATGGGATTTGTGAGCTAGGCTTCTTTTCTTCCATAGGAAGTAAACCCTTCCCTTGATTTAAAAAGAAACCCCATAGCTGCTTTTGTGTGCCCACTATTGCTAACATCTAATGGAGGCAAGTGGTAAAAGTCTGTGTGGTGAAGTGTAAAATCCCAAATGTAAAATCCTCCTGACAAGATGCAAGTGTATGTTTAGTATGCTGCTTCCAGTTCTGCAGGAAGAGTCCCATGGCCTTCAGCTGGGAGTAGTATCAGTCCTAAATTCCATAGGTTCGGTGGTGTATGACAGAGAACTTTTTAGGTTTCCATTCCTCCATCCTGGCTCTGAATGTTGAACATTAAATTCACTCTACAGTACTCTTCTCAGGCTTCTTCATCTTTATAATTTGGCTGCGTAATGTGAACATTGCGAAACTGTTTGAAAAGCTAACCTCATGGAAGCTCATTGGTATGATATAATGAGTATATTAGGTATACCTTTTTACTAAAGGGAATTAAAGAGTTAAAATATATTGGGGACTCTCAATTTTTATGCTAATGATTATTTTAGTGAGCACTAATTTGCTAAGCATAAGTCCTTTGTTGTGCTGGCCTTAGTTAAGCAGTATTATTCAAGGCTTTCAAACATGTAGGGTGCATCCTAGAAAACATAGATTAATAATGTGTATCAGCTTGAAAGAAGCTGTTAAAATTACAGAAAGATGTTTAAGTATATTATAGTCCAGCTGTCTGAGCAACTTGCTGCACTGCTATTGCTGTCATTAGAAATTCTTTGGAGGATCACAAGGATTACATTTTGGGCACGTTTTTTTATTGTGGCACCTAAAAAAGGAGGCACGTCCAGAAAGGCACAATACCTGCTAAGAAGGATCTTAGAGCCAGATCCAAATGAGGATTTAGGGGCTTTCAAATTAGACAGCAACCCTTCCAACTTTTAGGTACCTGGCTAAAAGTGATATCTGTAATTTAGAGTTGCATGGAGAGAGTTAGGTGTCTCCAGGTAAACCAAAAAACTCGTGCAATGAGTGGGTAGCCACTTAGGTGGCCAGAAAGCAAACACAGGGATGTACCTGAACTGGAGCATAGTCCTATCCACTGGAAGTGCATGGAAGTCATGTCCATCCACCCAGATCTAAACCTGAGAGCAGGTAGTTACAGTTTTCCAAAGGAACCAGGCAGGGCTCACTGCCTGTAAAAACTCAGCAGCCTTTTATGTACTAGCCTGGGAGTTATAGCCCTCATGCAGGAAGTAGAAAACCTGGCTCTTAGGGCCTCCTCAGACAGCAGGGGTTCTACCTCTCATCTTCCGCTTCCCAGAAGAGTGAACTAACAATCAGACTATGTGGGCACATCTACACATTCATTAATGCAGTGGTTACTACACATTTAATTTAGTACTTGTACAATCAAGTACTAAAAAAATGTGTAGTAAGTGGAGTTACTGTGCAGTAGTGCTGGCAAATGCCTTTTTAGTGACACTAATGCTTGGTAGCCAAATAATACTGTGCAGTAGCATATTAGCTAGCACTGTTTGTCCTGTGATGTGCTACTGCGCAGTATTGTTAGGCTACTGCACAGTTAGCATCTCATGTACATGTACTGTGTGAGGGTAAGATGGGGGCACTTTACTCTCCTTAAGAGCGAAGCCAAGAAAGCAATAGTTCTAAGGCCAGATGGAGCAGCAGGTGGGACATGCCTCTGTAGCCTAGAGAGATGGCAAGAGCAAAGAATGGGTACAAGATGCAAGTGAAGTGGCCATGGTGATGCTTGAGCCAGACTCTCTAAATCAAGTAGACTACTTCAAGGCAGCATGGCAGAAAAGAGGGTCTTATCATACTTTATTACCCTTGGAAAGGATGTGTCATGTGGAAGAGGGAGGATTCTCATTTTTATTTTTGGAGACTTACAATATTATCTCCATGTATGCTAGGGATTTTTTGCTGGCATAGTTTTTTTGAACAGAGAACAACCTTCTAACCTTCCTGGCAGACATCATCTTGTCAGCCAAAGTCTACAGAGTAGACTTGGCCTAAGAGAAAAGGTTAATTTTGTTTATGAGGGAAAGAGATGAATGTTTTGATAGTCTGAGTTAAATCTTCAGCTTTGTCTTGTGGATTTGCCAATTAGTAGTAAAATGATGCTGGTTACCTCCTATGCTAACTACAGTGATGGTAACTCAAAGCTAAACTTTGCACTTCTGTTTCTCTGTGCCATTTAACTTAATCTCCTTTCATTCAGGGAGCTTTTGATGAGAAAAGCCTGCAGCTCAGAGAAAGGAAATTAGGATCCTTTTTAGTGAAACTGAAAACTGCCAACTGCTCTGTGGAGATTCTGGATAGCAAGTTCAGAAGCAACTGCTACTGCTAGGGTGCCAGAGAAAATGAAAAATTGCAGCCTTCAGGCATATTTATTTAACAGAAGGAGGTTTACACAGCTTTGAGACAACTATTTAGTAGGCAAAAATCTCTGCATAGTTTTTCCATGTCACACACAGCATTTGCCAGATTTCCATCACGCCTGCTACAAAAGCACTGGCAATGCCTGTAAATGCTCTGGAAATGTACAGACGGTCAAAAAGCTAGAGGCTGAATCGATTCAGTCTTTGCAAGTTAATCTAAAATGCAGAGATTAACTGAGAAACAACTGGACACACGTTCACTTTTGATTCAGGAAATGCAGTCACATGCCTGCAGTAGCTCAGGCCAGAAGCCAGAAGGTGCTAGAGCATGGCTCTCTGGCACATAGCCAGCTTGGGCTGTGTGTCTGCTTCCACTTCTGGCTGCCCCTGAAGCATCTGGGATTTGCAGTCCAGAATCACAGTAGCAGGACTCTGCAGGGTTGCTCATCACTTACTCTTCCTGTTTCCAGGTGCATCTGGGATTTGTAGTCCACAGTCACAGCCAGCAATACATTTTTAGCGAGGAAGGGCAGGGCAGCTCTGTACTCAGTGGAAGGGAAGTTTAACCCCCCCCTCCCTGGCCCCAGACCCCAGCTAGGGTTTGCTTGTGGGTGGGGAGGCAGTCCCTGCCTCTTCCCCTCCCCTTTCTCCCCAACCGTTCTCTGCTGGAGCAAACAGCACAGCCCAGCCTAGGGCTGGAAAGCTTGCTGGGATGCTAGAGGACTGTGATTTAACTTGAACCAGGAAGGGGTCTGGGACAGAAATTTCATAAACTGTTTTGACTCAAATCAGTTACGTCTGATGTTACATTCAACCAGGTTTATTTTAAACCAGTTTCAGCCATTTTGAAACTGGTTTATATGCACTGAACTTCTGTCCTGTTACAGGTTTAAACTAGTTTCTGATGACTTAAATCGGTTTATGTGTAACTTGGGGCCTAGCCACAGAGACCAGGGTGATCCCAGTCTGGGGAAAGTATGGCTGCTCCAATCCTCCCATTCCAAGGGGGACTGAAGCAGTATGGCAAAAACCCTGTGCCTGCTTCTCACTCTAGGGACTCCAGAGAGTTGACATCTCACGTAGACATGCCCAGTATCTGGGAGCCAAGCAGCGGGAGTGGTAGGACAAAACCCCCTGCCTGCTTTTCATACTGGGGACTCTGGAGTGAGAAGTAGGTGACTGCTCCCACACCCCTCACTTGTGGGTTTTGGAGAGCGACAGGATTAGCTGACCCTTGAATCTTCTCCAATTTAAGGTGACCCCAGTCTATGGAAGGTATGGACCCCAGTATTCTGGTCCCTAGGGGAAGTTAAGCCACAGGCAAATTTACAGACACTCATTCTTCCAGGAGAGTTTTCTACCTGGTTGTATTTGGGTTATTTTTCTTTTGGAAAGGACATTTTTTTGCTCCAGGAGAAGAAGCTGGTATGTCTGTACATTTGTGGTTTCTACTGAGGGAGCAGCAATTCCCCAGGTAGAAACTGAACTCCCATATGTGGCCAGTGTAATAGTGTATGTAGTTTGTGATTACAGTATAGTGGTGCTTGGAGGGAGGTGACATTTTAAATGGCAGCCCCACTTGTGAACACTTTATTGTGCTCTGCGCTGGATAGTATCTTCTTAGGTGATATGATATAGCATGCTTTCTCAAGTGGTCTGTCAATGGTTGCATGAGATCTCTGCCCACAACACGATTAGGATAATATTTTGTATGCATGTTCTACCTGTCTCTAGTAACACTAATCCATGACAATTAGAAATCTGTAACAATCAGTGTGGTTTATTGGGTTAAAATAATTGTATTTTCCAGGGACCCAGAAAAACACTTTTTATGTCTACAGTCTGGTCAGTGCCCTGGACATGTGAAGTGCTATGTAGCTGATAAGTACCATCATCTCCCTGGGGGTTATGTGCTGTCAGGACACTGCTTTCTCACAGTTCACAGGCAAGTTGTACACACTATCTTGTATTTATCTGGCTACCTTGTCTCATTTTCTGTTTTACTGCTTTTTATTTTCACAATGTCTATGCATCAACTCTTCTTGTGGTGACTGATCATAGATTTCAATCATCCGCTGGTTTGCCACTTCCTCCTTGTCCAACAAATTGAAGACTTTAAAATGAAAGGCAGTTACTTAGGCAATCTAGTGGTTAAGCTTTGTGGATAGTCTAACTTTTTTATGGTGGTTCATACTATGTTGTTCTTGTGAAAGAACAGATGTAACTGTCACAACCTCTAGAACTTTAATTTGTAACATTTTACATTAAATGACAATACAGTGTATTTCAAGAAATATCATTACATTTCTATTTCAAACATGCAGTCATTTTGTTTATATTTGTAATGTACGTTATCTTTAGTTTTGACTGCCAATGGATTTTTTGTAATGTATATGCAATGCAATTCCTTACTCTGTAAAGGGACGTTTCCCTTATTTTGTTAAGCTGCATGCCACAGATGAAGAGTGACAAGAAGAAAGTATGAAGTTAATTTTGTTAACCCTTTTTTTCTGGAGACATGATTAGATTGTAGACTTTTGAAGTGTCCTGTTGGAGGGACTTTTGAATAACAATAGTTCATCAGCATGCTGTTTTTAAATGTTTCCTGAATAAAGTCAGCCAGATTCTACACTGGACTAAATGACAAAAGACAAAAGCATGCCTCGATTCTATTTTATGCATACCTGTTACAGTCACTGGGAGTGCATGTAGAAGTAAAAGTCCCTTAAACTCTACAATATATACTGATTCTGTAGACAATGTTTTCTGAGGAACAAAGATCAGAACGTTGATGATGAGGAATGTTCAGATTTCAGCTTTCAACAAGCTTTTCATGTGGTAATCTAATAAAAGGCATCAAAGAATAAGATGCGTGAAGAAGGAAAAAGACACTTTTGTGTGGTTGTGTGTATGGGTTGGAACATAACTATTAATAGTTGTTTTGAGGTTTGACACAGGTTGGGGATAGGGTCTACTTCTCAGATCTGGCTTGAGTACTGTGAAGGCTTTAACTACTTCTCATAACCAAAGTGATTTAGCAGCAGTAACATTTAAAGGAGCAGAAGCTTGTTTTTAATAAAGAAGAAAGATGATGCCAACGGAGAACCTCCTAGGAAAATATAGACTATTTGGAAGGTTATCATTAATACAATATCCTGCTGTCTGCTCAATAGGTAATCTTACTTAGAGTAGTCATCACTGGGTTCAATAAATACAGGTATACATGAATGAGAAGAACTAACAATAAACTTTATTTGTGAAGGAGTAGATAAGCCCCTGCAGTTTTTTAATTTCTCTGAATAACTGATATGAGGGACCATCTCCAAACTCCCAACCACTGTTATCTTCCAAATAAGGGAGCATCTTCAAATTCCATTCTATTACTACATTTCCCTCTTAACAATAAGTAAAAAAAAAGTGTTAATACAATGCATACAAATTAATATAAAAAACAGCGAACACCCATCTCCAGAGGAGATGATACTAGCATGTCACTCTGGAGTTGGTCTTAATCACTAACTTTCCTATTCCCCTCTTTTCTGTAGCTGTTTTGAAAAGTCTCTGAACCTTTCAGGTTTCACTTATTCTTCTCAGATTGATGAAGTATCAGATCCAGGTTCTGATTTGTTTTTCGTGGGAAAAACACGTCTTGATAGACTTGAGTTCATGTAATGGGATCTAATTGACTTGCACTTTTGGCAGCTCTCCTGCACATAGCATAATGTTATGAGGTTGATTTCCTCTTTCTGCATGATAGTATTTGCATTTATGTCTGTAGAACATTTCTTTGTCGTAAGGACACCAGTGCTTCTTGCATTGTGGAACACTTGGTTTCTTCCTAAGAAGATTGTCTAGATTTGATGTCCAAGAGGATTATCAGGAGGCATTAATATTGGGTCTTGTTGTACTGCAAGCACACACTTAACTAGATTCAGTTTCTCACAAGCTGTCAGACATAAACATGGTGTCACCACCTGAGGTACCACAATGAATGGGCGTTTGTATTCTCTGTTTTAATAGTGGGTGCTAGTAATGCATCTCTCTTTCTCTGGTATATTTGTTCCTGAACAGCCAGTAGTTCTGATGTTCATTGGACTCACTTTTGGTTTCAATTTTTAACTTTCTATATTCATGCTCTGATAAAATCATAACCTGGGCTGTGCGTTGACAAAATGAAAAGCATGTGCGCATGCCTTAAAGCGGGCTAAATGCTTTTGCACTGCTTTAATGGTGTTGGTGTTTGCACACCTAGCTGATGTATTGCACATGAATTCCAGCTGCTGTAGGAAATTCAGCAGCATAATGGACCCTAAATGACTTGGGGTGCAGCAAACTAAAGCTCCACGGCTCTGCAGGAAGCCTTGTGTTGACTTTACGCATGCCAGATCAACACTCGGGATCCCACTATTCCGCTGTTAGACAGGAGGGCGTGATGAACAATTATACACACAAACTACACAAACACCACTATGAGTTCACACACACGTGTACACATACACGAACACACAAACATGCACTTCTGTGGCTGTGCTAACAGTAGGGGGCGTTAGGGCAACTTGGTGCCTGGGGTTTCACACAGATTTCACACAGACATTAGGGCTGGAAGGGACCTTGGAAGATCATAGAGTCCAGCCCCCCCGCCTAAAAGGCAGGAAGTCAGCTGGGGTCATAGGATCCCAGCAAGATAAGCATCCAATTTTCTCTTGAAGGTGTTCAATGTAGGTGCTTGAACCACCTCTGCTGGCAGGCTGTTCCAGACCTTGGCTTGGACAGTAAAGAAATTCTTCCTTATGTCCAGCCTGAAATGGTCTTGCAGTAGTTTGTAATTGTTTGACCTTGTCATCCCTTGGGGCGCTCTGGTGAACAAACATTCCCCCAGGTACTGGTGGTCACCCCTGATAAACTTATAAGTGGCCATCAGGTCAACCCTGAGCCTGCGCTTTTCCAGGCTAAAGAGTCCCATGGCTCTCAGCCTGTCGTCGTAAGGTCTGTTTTCCTGACCTCTGATCATGCACGTGGCTCTTCTCTGGACTCTCTCAAGCTTCTCTACATCCTTTTTGAATTGTGGAGCCCAAAACTGGACGCAGTACTCCAGCTGCGGCCTCACCAAGGCCGAGTACAAGGGGAGAATGACGTCCCGAAATTTGCTTGAGAAGCATCTTTGGGTGCAAGCCAGTGTTTTGGTTGCTTTCCTAACCACAGCATCACATTGCAGGATTATGTTCATCTTGTGGTCAATCATGACCCCCAAGTCTCTTTCTTCCATACTGCTAGCCAGCGTAGGACTGCCGAGCCTATAAGGATGCTGCAGGTTTTATTTCCGAAGGTGGAGAACCTTGAATTTTCAGCATTAAACACCATCAGGTTCTCGTCTTCCCATTTGCTGAGCCTGTCCAGGTCAGCCTGGATCACCCACCTGTTTTCTGGTGCGGAAGCTTTGCCCCAAATTTTGGTGTCATTGGTGAACTTGGCCAGTCCGCTTCTGACTCTAATGTCCACATTATTAATGAAGATGTTGAACAATATGGGTCCGAGGAGGGGACCACACTGGTCATAGGGCACCATGACAATTGACTTCCATCAATTACTATCCTCTGGGTCTGACCACAGAGCCAATTTTCCAGCCAGTGGATCGTGGTGGAGCCAAGGCCACAATTGGCCAGTTTTGCCAAGAGGTTATCATGGGATACCAGATCGAAGGCTTTTTTGAAGTCAAGATATATGGCATTAATCTCTTCTCCCTTGTCCAGGTGATAGGACACCTGGTCATAGAAGGTAATGAGATTGGTCAGGCAAGACCTACCTGCAACAAACCCGTGCTGGCTATCCCTCAGGATGTAGGCATTGGCCAGTCCATTAAGGATGGCCACTTTAATAAACTTTTCTAAGACCTTCCCCAGGATAGAAGTCAAGCTGATGGGCCTATAGTTACCCAGATCCACTTTCCTCCCATTCTTGAAGATAGGCACCACATTTGCCTTCTTCCAGTCTTTGGGCACTACATCAGAGTGCCAGGAGTTCTCAAAGATCTGTGCCAGGGGTTGGGCTATGATGCTCGCCAGCTCCTTGAATACCCTGGGATGTAGATTGTCAGGGCTGGCTGACTTGAAGGTATCCAGCCTCTCAAGATGTTCCTTCATGAGGTCACTATTAATGGAGGGCAGGGGATCTCCCTCACCCGGACCTCCCTGCCCCATGGTGGGCCTGGACATCCCATGGGACAGTTGAAAGACTGACACAAAGTACCCATTTAATAGGTTGACTTTTTCCTGGGAGTCAGTTGTCAGCTGTCCCATCTGTTTCAGCAGGGGTCCAGTTGTTTCCCTTGCTTTTCCTCTGGCTCCCCACATATCTGAAAAAGGAGTTTTTATTGTCCTTGATGTTTGAAGCTAGTTGGAGTTCAGTTGCAGCGTTGGCTTTCCTGTTTTGCTCCCTGCAGGACCAGACCAGTGCAGAATATTTCTCCTTGGAAGTGAATCCCATCCTCCATCCTTTGTAGGCCTTTCTTTTTAGTCTGAGGAGGTCTGCTAGATCCCTGGAGAGCCAGGGGGGCTGCTGTGCCCTCTTGCTGCCTTTCCTCTGAGATGGAATAGAATTAGCTTGTGCATTGAGGATCGCTCCCTTGAGGAGAAACCACTTTTCCTGAACTCCCCTCCCCCTGGGGTCATGGTCCCTTATGGCCTCACTTACCAGCCTCCAGAGCTTGTCAAAGTCAGCTTTCTTGAAGTCAAGGACTTCCATGTTGCTGACTGACTTGCCAACTTTACTGCAGATGGTGAAGGTGATCAGCTCATGGTCGCTGTTACCCAGCTTCCCGTCAATCACTAGGTCACCAGTTAGGTCATCCCCAGTAGCCAGTACCAGGTTGAGCAGCACCTTACCTCTCATTGGCCTGTAGACTTCTTGAGTCAGGTAGAGGTTATCCATGCATGATAGGAAGCTTTGCGACTGCTCGGATTTTGCTGAGTGATCCTTCCACAAGATGTCCAGGTAATTGAAGTCACCCATGACAACCACGGTCCTGGAGCATGTGGCCTCAGCCAGTTCCCGGGTGAACTCCTTGTCAAGCTCTTGACTTTGGGTGGGAGGTCTGTAGTAGACTCCCACTGTTGTGTCCCCTGTGCCGTGTTCCCCATGGATTTTAACACAGAGGGTCTCCAGTCATCCACTCTGGTCACCAACGCGTAGCTTTCCTTAACATAGACAGCTACACCTCTGCCCCTTTTATCTACTCGATCCCTCCTGTACAAGGTATAGCCATCTATACCCATGGTCCAGTCATGGGTGGAGTCCCACCAGGTCTCCGTTATCCCTATGACATTGTAATTATTTGTGTTAAGCAGGAGGATGGGTTATTAAAGGTCAAGTGGCCCCTGGATTTAGCTGTGGTCAATATACCCTGGGGTTATGCAGGGTCACTTAGGGTTGAAGTTACTGTGTCTCTCACTGGGGCTTGGGGTTAGTCGAGGTTAATTAGTGTTAATTAACCAAAAGGAAAAAGATGAAAGCCAGCATAGCTGAGGAGTGATGCTGGGAAGAAGCTGGCACAGAGGCTTGGGCCAGATTCAGAGCTGCAGGGGAGCTGAAAGGTACTAGGAGAGAGAAACTGGGACCAGGGGGAGTTGGGCACTGGAGGGGGGCTGCAGGGGAAGCCAAGGGAGGATGCAGGAGCTGGGAACTGGATCAGGGCTCCGGGTGCTGGGAGCTGGGTAGGAGGCAATGGGTGGAGCTTCAGATGCTCAGAGAAACTGCAGGGGTGCTGGGAGTGGCTGCAGGGAGACCAGGAAGCCAGGGAGGGGCTCCAGGTGCCAGGGCTGGATTGGGGCTCTGGGTGCCAGGAGCTGGAGAGGGGCTGTTGGAGAAGAGGCTCCATGTGTTGAGGGGCTGGGAAAGAAAGCTGGGAGCCATGTAGAAGGTGGCGGGGGGAGCTGTGTGGAACTGGGCCGGGTGGAAGATTGGGAAGAGAAGGCAGAAGTGGCAGGACACAAGTGGGAACATGGAGAGAGACAGGGAAGATCAGAGAGAGCAAGCAGAGGTGGCAGGACACAAATGGAAAGCTAGGAGATCAAGGAGGAGGAGGAGGAATCTGGGAGACAAAAGAGCAGGGTTGGGAAGAGTCTGGAGGTGGAGAGAACCAAAGCTGGTGAGGGAAGCCAGACAGCAGTGGTGGGAAGCTGGGGCTGGGACACTGTAGGAGGACACAAATGGGAACACAGAGAAAGAGAGAGAGAGACTGGGGTGGGGGGAAGAAAGCAGAGGCAGTGGGGAGAAGAGAGAGAGAGAGACAGGGAAGAGCAGGGAGAGAAGGCAGAAAGAGACAGGGATTGGGGAGGAGGCAGAGGCAGTGAGACACAAGTGGGAACAGAGAGAGACATCAGGGAGAAGGCAAAGGCGGCAGGACACAAATGGAGAGGGATTGGGGAGAGAAGGCAGAGAGAGACAGGGATCGGGGAGAAGGCAGAGGCAGAGAGAGAGACACAAGCAGGGATGGAGGGAGAGATCGGGGAGGGAATGCAAAGAGAGACAAAGATTGGGGAGAAGGCAAAGGCGGTGAGATACAAATGGAGAGAGATCAGGGATTGGGGAGAAGGCTGATGCGGTGGGACACATATGGTGAGCAGACAGGGAAGGTCAGGGAGAGAAGGCAGAGAGAGAGGGATCGGGGAGAAGGCAGAGGTGGAGGACAGAGGGCTAGTAGTGCCAGCAGTGACTCAGCTACGCAGCCAGCAGGTGTTTGATTGTAGTGGCCATTTTAGATGTCTGGCTGCCTATATAAACAGAGCATTTTGCTGCTGGCAGGCCAGGCAGCAACATCACCTGGCTGTAAGGCTGCTTAGAACAGCTTGGCAGTTAGGGCAGGTGCTGTAGGGGATGGTCTGGTGTTTCCAGGTCCTGGGCGTGATCTAAAACTGCACTCTGCCAGGAATGGGTGGCCTGGTGGGGTTCCCAGTGGCGTGGGAGCCCCCAGGAAATACCAGGCCAGTTACCACCCCAGTGAAAGTTAGGTCGGGGCGCCTTAATAACCCCAGCTTCCACAACCAGGTGGGTTACCCCCTTGTAGGGTCTGGAAGGTGGACCCTGGAGAGAGAGTGGGGCTACAGACTTGGAAACCTGCCTTGAAATCCCCCAACTGGTCAATGCTGGGGCCAGAAGGGTCGACGGGCAGGGCCCCACCACGAGTGATGTCCAAAGCTGAAGGTCTGGGGTTCCGACTGGCCTGGAGGTGAGGCCAGGGCCAGTGTGGCCAAAGGTCCTGGGGGGACCTCACCCATAATGGGAAACAGCTCAGGGAGCTATGCAGCCTAGAATGAAGGCACAGTAGGCTGCCTGAGTGGAGGGATCCATGTGGGGTTCAAACTGGAGGATTCTGGGGCCCAGAGTGGGGCCAGTGATGATGATAACATCTAGATGCCACCTGCAAGGCTTGGGCTGCAGTGTAGGGGAGGAACGGAGCCACAGATAGCACCCCTGGCATCAGGGCAAGAAATGGGCAGCCTCCTGCCTAATTAACAACTTAATTAGATAACAACAAGGTGTGGCAGAAAAGAAGGTGGATGGTTGGTTCAGAACAGGTAGGCGGAGCATTGGTAGATCAGCCCTGGAGAAGGCCCCCTGTTACAGTTCCATGTACTTCCATTGGCAGAATCCAATCACTCTTGCTGATTTTTTTTTTTCTTTCCTTTTTTCTACCATATCTATATAAAAATCTTCTGGTATGCTCTCAACTGTATGCAAATGAGGTTTTTAAGTTTAGACTCTGAAACCCCTGTACCTCTTGTTACAGTTAAAGCAAAACACACGTGCTTGGGGCCATGTTGCTTTCCATACTTGGTACATGTCTGCTTATTTTCTCTCTCACACTTAGCATGCTCCTTGCCGATGGAAAATGCTATCCTCTGAGGTGGCTTTCTTACCAGCCAAAAAGTCCACCCTGTAAGATGGCTTTCTCTAGCCACATTCTTTCATGCCTAGTGCATAGATGACCTGTTTTGGTGCATTCAGCTCTGCAGCCTGGGCCTTTCACAATTTCTACTACATTGCACACTTGGACAGTTTTTCCAGGGACAAGTCTCTCTCATGCAATAGCCTATCTTGTAATATGGTGTTTGATGCCATAAATAATCCTGCCTCTGATCAGAGATTCTGTCAAGTTCCTGAAAACAAAGTCTCTTTAGCCTCTTTAGTTCAGTAATGTGCAGATCTATACTTTTTCCTGTTGTTTGTTTGCATATAAATCATCTGTCTTTCAAGTGTCTCACTCTTGTTTACATGCAATACTCAAATCTGGACAGTATTACAGTTAACTGCATATTTTGAACTTCTTCAAAGGCAAAGGTGTTAAAAACAGCCAGGACTTCCTCCCCTACAATATGCAAGAAAACTAAAGATTTTACTTAAGTCAGTTTTCTTTTCTGCCCTTGTGGCTGCTAGGTAAAATGTGAACCTTTATCCTCTTTCTTTTTCATGTCCTTGTGATAAAGTATTAGCAGAATTCACAGATTTGTTGAAATCTAATAGGCTGTGCCATGAGCAGCCCCCACCCAACCTTTATCTGACTGCTCTCCAGTTCTTTACTGCATTGCCCAACAGCAGAAGGGCAAGTGAAGGCTGCAAAATGTCCATGGCTAGCTGTCTTTTTATTTAACTGTGCAGTCACATTGCTTACAGAGTTCTTGTCCTTCCACCTCTCTATGTTTCTCCACTTGCTCTCAGTTTCCAGCCTTTTTCAGTTTGGATATCAAATTCTTCAAGTCCTTTCTCAATCCCACTGCTCACAAGTAGTGATTGCCAGGTTCAAGAAATGCAGGGATACATGAATCGGAAGAACTAGCAACAAACTTTTTGGGGGGAGCAGTAAACAAGCCTCTGCAGTCCTTTAGTCTCTCTGACTAGCCAACTGCTTCTTAATTCGGGGATCATCTATCAATTTCTAACATTCTGGCTCTCCTATTAGGGACCATCTTTACATTACAAATTCTCTCATTATGCCTGAAAGCAGTCAAAGCTTGTTGGTACTAAAATTTAGGATTCAGGTGTCTTGGGTAGTGGCTAAGATGAGTATTTTGGGCTCTAATCCTTGTGATCTCTATCGAAATGATGTAGGTAAGGATTAGGATCTAATGCAATAGCATCTAAAGATGCTGATTTGGACTTCATGGCTATCAGCTGCTACAAATAGTTATTAAACAGATACAGTCATGGCACCAGGCATCTCTCACTAAGAACTGGACAATGTAGGACAGGTGAATAAACCAACAAAAAGGTAAGCACTAAGTACAACCGCAGATGAATATATTTTCATAAGCTAGCAGCCACAGGCTCATCATATACCAGCCTTCCATGTCTTCAGACCCTCCTATGAACTGCAGGCCTTGACTTACCCAGATTTCTATTCCATTTTTACTGTTGCTTGCCCAGCACATGTGACTAATAATTCCTATTCTTGAGCAGGCCAAATACTGCAGGTTGCTCCTGGGGTGGAGCCACTAGAATAGAGCAATTTGTTGTTTTAATTATAATTGTTATTATCTCATGTTATCTCCATCTCTGCACTGTCATGAAAGCTCCTCCACCTCTTACTGAACTTCATGTTTTCATTAGCCAAAAAACCATTTTTCAAACAGGAAATTATAAAGGAGATAACAAAGTTGCTGTGTTACTGTTTCCTGTAACGTATTTATTATAGTTTTGCAACAACTGTGGCTAACTCCTGAACTTTAAAGAGTTTTCATCATATATCACTGTGAAGCAAAACAGACTTGACTGTCTGCCAAAATAATTGCTAGAAGTGCTGCAAAAGTGGGCAGTTTGCTTCACAGTATCTTTCGGGTGAGGTTAGTTTGGTTTCTTGCACTGTTGTACATGCACTACTGTACATCTTTAAACCTTGTTCCTGTCTGTTTTGTTATACTCTTAATTTGTGCTATCAGTAGCACAAATTGCTTCTTTGCTACAGGCAAGTAGACAGGCCTGAAGGCTTAATAATTATATATGTAAGGATAGACTGTGGCCTGATTTATAACATTGCAAGCCCTGATACATAGCTTGGCCTTGTTATGAGCTGCTTCCTGCAGCTCTTTCTTGTGTTGGGTTGTTTGCAGCTACAGGGGTTATCCCATGAGTTCAGTGGGACAGCTGGCAAGGTAAAATACTGGTCAGCTCAAATAACAAGACTTAATTTGGGACCAGTGGCTGGAGGATGTGCAAGGCTACTGCTGGTAACAAACCCGGCCTCCACAGAAAGGTCAAGGTTAGGGTAGCAATCGGGGAAGGACACAATCACCTGGGGCAGAATTTCTTCACAGGATGTATGTGAGAGCTTGGTACTCCAGCAACATATACCACTTCACTGTATCCACAAATATACAGAGCTGGGGCATTTGAGAATGCGAGCCTCAGGCGCATGTGAGTAACTAGTGTAGGGCTGTTTTGCATACCACAGTGTAATTTTAGGTCTTTTGCTAATGTCAAACTCATTTGGTTCCACAGGGTGTTGCCTGTGGTGCCCTGCCAGGCCAGTTCACAGGCTAGATCGGGACCATGCACTAGAGGCAGTGCACAGAGGCTTGCCCTGCATGTCACGTGTGGGCAGGACCCTGTGCCATGGGCCAGGTGTGGCTGAAAAACTCCAACTGGTGGGGTGGTGGAGGGTCCCACGGAAGTGGGGGTAGGGGCAGTTTGCAGCTGGCTGGGAGTGTGTGTGGGTGGGTGGATGGGGGGTGTTGCAGCCGGCCAGGAGTGTGGAAGGGGAGGGGTTTGCAGCTGGCTGGGCACTCCAGCCAGTAGCTGGGAGGCTGCAAACCCCTACCCCTGTGAGATGCTCCACCGCCCCACCAGTCTGAGTTCACCAGCCGTGTCTGCCACGGGCACTTATCTGCTCAGGGGCCAGAGTGTGGGCTGCATGTGGCCCCCTGGCCAGACTGGTCCTGTGGCTGCTTGTGTGCATCAGAACTGGCATGCAGGGTTGGTCCAGCAGGGCACCACAGGCAACGCATGCCTTTGTGCTGTATACAGTGAGAGCCCCAGTGCGGGACTGGTGCATGTTGCATGTGGGATTGGATTGGATGCACGTGCTGCACATGGTAAAGGAAACCTGCATGGAACATGCTGCAAGCAGCACCCTCCAGACAGGCCCCTGCATCTGATTCAGGCCAGCCCTGGAGCCAGTGTGCAGGGCTTATCTGCTGTGGGTGCTGCATGCAGTGCATGCTCTGGACTGACTCATTGTGCTTGCAGGGCGTGCCTACAGTGCTGGATCCAGCTTGCATACCAGCAGAGCTCTGCAGGCCTCATGTAGTGTGTGGGGTTGGTCTGAGGCCCACAGGCTAGATGGTAGGGCTACACACCCTGGATCTGGTTCATGAGTCACATGTTTGACACCTGTGGTCTAAACTATGTTTTTGTTATGAGACTTATACAAGTCACAGACTGTGAATTTGAGAAAAACCTGTGGCTCTTGTGATGCAGTGTGCCACTCAGAGAGGAGAATTCATAAGATCGTTGGAGGTGTAGTTCAGGCAGAGGCGTTGGCCTACTGAAAGACTGGGAAACTGGCTCTTAGAAATAGGGCTCTGCAATAAGCACATGGCCGCAATAAGGCTATCATTTCAGTTGTTCTAAGCATGCTTGGCAATGTTTCCATAAAAAATTGCTCCTCTTTCTTCATCTCTTCTGTGAAATTACTGTGCCAAAATCATAGCCTTATCAATGCCCTGTCTGCTGTATTATTTACATAATACAGGTTTCAGTTGAGGTAGGTGCCTTTTTGTTATGTAAATGACATGGTAATGTCTAACTGTGTGAAAGATGGTAGCTGAAGTTACACAGGACAAAATGTTGTCCTTGATGTATGAATGCCTGCAGTGCACAAGAGATGCAGAAGTGAGGGGAAGGTTGGTTCTTGAATACCTTCCCATGTGAGCATTGTGTGCTCAGTCTGGCAGCCTTCAAGAGTTTGTGTCTTTTAATTTCATCCTGGGCATCTTTTAGGGATTGTCTGAATATTGTCCTTCCCTCACAAAGAATGAGACACTGATACACATCTGGACTGGAGCAATGTGTGCCTAGCTTATCCAGGCGCCCCAGTAACTGATAACACTATGGTTATAACCAATCCCCCAGTATGTATGCGTGTGCCGTTTATTCAGCTGTTAGTCTAAATATTTTTTTAAATTTAAATGAAAATAGCATTTGTAAACTGATCTGGGTTAACTGGGTCAGAAACTATTTTCTATATTTTGGCTGGGAGTAAGGGAGTTGGTGGGACTGTGCCCTGCACTGAAACGTGGGCCTCTGAGCAGAAAGATGATCATGCTGTGAGTGACTCCTTGGCAGCGTCTCGGCATTGTCATTGTAATGAAGAAAGCACAGCAGAAATTGATATGGCTTTGGCTTGTTATGACGGAAAGCAGAGCTATAGAATAAGCAGCAGGTGGGGCCAATATCAATGCTTTTTGTTTTCACTATCCCCATATGAAGAATCATGTCTCAGAACCTTTCATGATCTCTGTGGGAACTCTCTTCGGTGTCCTCATACTTCCACCTGGTTCCCATGCTGTTCAAAAACCGGGCTGTTTATCAACTCATCAGACAGGAACAGGAGGAGCACTTTGCTTAAATGTAGAGTAGCTTGTTGGGTGTGTAAGCAAGAGTGCAGTTACTGGATGGCACTATAACTGTGTGGAGGCAGAAGAATATATTTGGTTGTTAGGTTGGAGGATAAACTGCTGTACATTCCTGCAGTATATTAAACTTACCTGCAAGCCAGCTGACTTAATTGTTTTTATTTCACTGTGTTGGGGTCACTGTCAGAGTTTTACTCTAGTATTTGGAAAAGCTTAAAATCCTTTGATTTAGGCCCTGCTATTAACTACAGAACATTAGGACAATTCTTCACTTGCCTGTTCTTCTTTTCATTGTTTATCTATAATCTTTTAGAGAGGTGGTCTCTCATGCTTAACCAATAGTGACTGATAGCCCAAATCTATAAAGCGAATTAAAGAGTTGGAGAATATAAACAAAACTGGAACCGTCTACTTCCCAAGAGCTGTCCCGGCATCTCATCAGAATAAAAGAACTGTTTCTATTAAGCACCCAAAAAATAAACCTGGGAAACGTAGGGGAATAAATAAGAGCTTTTTGAGAAGCCAGCTTCCCATTTCCATCTACACCCAGACTCCAAAGGTGAAAGGAGTGCATGAAGAGTGGTTGATCTTAAAGGACACGATCCTTGAAGTACAAATGAAGTCCATTCCCATGTGGAGGAGACATAGCAAAAGGGCTGGGAAGCCCTCTTGACTAAACAGGGAAATCATGGTCCTCTTAAGAAAGAAGAAAGAGGCGTACACTCAATGGAAGCTAGGGATAGCTTCCAAAGAGGACTATATAACTATGGCCTGCACTTGGAGGGATCAGATTAGAAAAGCTAAGGCAGCAACAGAACTAAAATTACCAATGGGAATCAAGGACAACAAGAAGTCGTTCTTTAGGTA
The DNA here is from genome assembly GCF_001723895.1 of Crocodylus porosus. NCBI lineage: Eukaryota > Metazoa > Chordata > Crocodylia > Crocodylidae > Crocodylus > Crocodylus porosus. The sequence goes on along the minus strand of NW_017728918.1, from coordinate 64,871,271 downwards.
TGCAGGGAACAGGAGGAAAACTAATGGGAGTGTTGAACCATTGCTCAACAACTCAGGACAGCTAGTCACCAGCACTCAGGAGAAAACTGAACTCATGAAAGACTACTTTGCCTCCATCTTCCTCTGGACCAAGTGGAAAATCACACAAGCTATAGAATGAGCAGGATTCAAATGACTGCCTTCGTACTATTGCTGTAAAACTGGTATGTGATCAATTAAAGAAATTGGACATATGTAAGTCCGTAGGTCCAGATGAATTTCATCCAAGAATGCTGAAAGAGCTGGCTGAAGCCATCATGAAACCCCTGGTGAAGCTCTTCCAAAACTTGTAGCACTGTGGGGAGGTCCCCGAGGACTGGAAGAGGGCCAATATTGTGCCTATTTTCAAGAAGGGGAGGAGGGAGGACCTGAGTAACTATAGGCCAATTAGCCTAATTTCTATCCCAGGGAAAAATTCTGGAAAACTTCATTAAGAAGGCTATGTGTAGCCTTCATTATAGGCTTGTAGAAGGCAGGATTTTGAATGAAAACCAGCATGGCTTTGTTGTGACCAGGTCTTGTCTTACCAACTTCATCTCCTTTTACAATCAGGTGACTTGCCACTGGAACAAGAGAGAGGAGGTTGACATTATATACCTTGACTTCCAAAAAGGTTTTGATTTGGTATCCCACAATGTTCTCACAAGAACATTGGAAGACTGTGGGCTTAACTGTGAGACAGCGAGGTGGGTAGGAAACTGGCTGCGGGGAAGGACCCAAAGAGTTCTAAGGAATAGATCTGTGTCATCTTGGCGGGAAATAGCCACTGGTGTCCCACAGGGGTTGGTGTTTGGCCCAGTGCTCTTCAACATCTTCATCAATGATTTGGATATGGCGGTGAAGAACTCAGTGGCCCAGTTCACGGACGACACCAAGTTATGGGGAAGTATGGTCATGGTTGAAGATAGACTGCAGATACAGGCGGACCTAGACAGGCTTGCAAGTTGGGCAGACCGGAATCAGATGAAGTTCAATGTCGAGAAATGTAAAGTGCTCCACCTGGGGACAAATGATCCCCTGCACACCTATAGGCTTGGCAATGCCAACCTGACCTGCGCTACAGATGAAAGAGACCTGGGGGTATTAATAAACCATGAGCCAGCAGTGTGATGCTGTAGCCAGCAGGGCCAATAGTACGCTGGCATGCATCAATCAGTGCATCTCCAGCAAAACAAAGAAGTGATGCCCTTTATCTGTGGTTGAAAATGCAAAGAATACAAAGGCTCTGCTATGTATTTGTGTGACCAAATCTGCCTGATGTTGAATTTCCTGCAAACCTATCTCTTGTGTGCTTTATGCCTTCCAGGGGCTCAGGACTTCATCTACCATCTGATCAGAAACCTGGTCTTCATCTTCAGATGGCCAGGATCTATTCGCCCCATAATTCTGTCCCTGTCCTACTCTTTAAGAAGGTAATTGTTGACTACTTTTGAGACAGCACCATGAAGGTACGAGCTGAAGATAGGTGAATTAAATTCATCCTGAGATAAAATGAATTAATCTCTAGGGCAAACTTGTCCCCGAGGCCAGATGTTGGCCTGACAGATCCTCAGGTGAAGGAGGGCAGGATTAAAATCCTCTGTCTCCCTTCTTGGGCAAGGGCACCCCAGCTGGGGTCTGCCTGACTTCCTCCCTGTTCCAGCCCCTGCTAGCTGCTTGCAGAGTGTAGGCCTGGCACGGCCCTGTTATCTATCTGTGGCTGCGGCTGGGACTGTGGGGCTGAGCCTGGTCGGTCTCTGCTGAGGATGGACGTGGAGGGGCCAGCCTGAGCTGGACCATGGGGGCTGGGCCCTTTCCAGTAGGCTGTGAGCTGGGACCATGGGAACTGTGCAATCAGATTGCTCCTGGCTCCCTGTGACCAGGCCAAGTGGGGCTGTCATGCAGCCACAACCAGCTGGGAAGGGTCCAGGCCATGAGAGCAGGGCCCTTTCCAGCTGGCCACGGTTGCATGACAGCCCAGCCCAGCCCAGTGGCATGGGCAGCAGGCTGCCTGGGCCGGCTTGGATGTAGCAGTGGGCCCTGAGCCTGGCAGTTTCCTGCTGGGGGGGCTTGTAGGCCTGCAGCTGCCACCACAGCCCCTGTCCTGTGTAGCACCCAGTGGCTGCAGCCACACTACAAGCTGGGTGCTGGTTGGGGCCAGGGCTGGGGCTGGGGCTGGGGCTGGCAGTGCTGTTCTGCCTCCCTTGCCTCCAGATGCTGCTGCCCCTGCCATCCTTCTCTGGGTGATTTGGCAGGAAGCTTCAACCTGGCGGCTTCTGCCCAGCACATAGAGCTCTGGCTCCAGCTCACAGATGCCTTCTGTCCACTCCACCTGCCTGGTGTGATGAGCAGCCCCTGAGAGCAGGTGAAGTGGCTGGAGGGCATTCAGGAGCTGGTTCCAGATCTCCATGTGCTGGGCAAAGGCCATGGGGCTGAAGCTTCCACCCATCTGGAGCAGTGCTGCACAGCATGGTAGGGGCAGGAGCCACAGCTGCAGGTGAGGGGAGCAGAACAGACCTGCCTAGCCCAGCCAGCATTCAGTTTCATCTCTCCTCCAGTGACTGCTCCTCTTCCCATTCTTGCCCCACTGTGCTGCTGGAGGAGGGGAAGAAGCTTCAGCTTGGTGGCTTCTGCCTAGCCCATGGAGATCCAGCTCTAACTCCGGCTGCCTTCCATCCTGTCTTTCCTTCCAGCACAATGAGCAGCCCCTGCAGGGAGTTGGAGGCAGTGGAAAATGGCCGAGAGCTGGAGCTGGATCTCCACATGCTGGGCAGGATCCTCCAGGCTGAAGCTTCCCCCACACCATCTTTCCCCTCCAGCTGCCCAGAGCAGCACAGCGGGGCAGGAGTGGGAGGAGGAGCCACTGGAGGTGAGAGGAAGCTGCATGTTGGCTGGGCCCGGCTGGGTTGTTCTTCTCCCATCATCTCCAGCTGTGGCTACTGCTCTTACTGCATCATGCAGTGTGTTGCTGTGACTGGGTGGAAACTTCAGCCCTCTGGCTTCTGCTCAGTGCATGGAGATATGCTGCCAGCTCCTGGATGCCTTCCACCGGCTCTGCTTTTCAAGTTGGGTGGAGGGAATGGATGGAAGGTGTCCGGAGCTCCATGCACTGGGCAGAAGCTGCCAGGTTGAAGCTTCCTGCCTGCTCATCCAGACTGATGTGGCAGGGGCAGTGGCAGAGGCAGCTGGAGGAGATGAAGGAAGAGCATCCCTGCCAGTCCCAGCCAGCACACAGTTTGTGGTGCAGCTGCAGCCACCAGGTGATGCACAGGATAGGGGCATGGCAGTGCCTACAGTCATACAAACTTCCATGGTGGGTGGTTGCCAGGCTCAGGGCTTGCTGACGTTTCCACGCTGGCTTGGGTAGCCCACTACACAGCCAGCAACTGCCTGTGCCACCTGGTCATGCAGCCGCAGCTGGCTGGGAAGGGCCCTACCAACATGGCCTGGCCTGGGCTGGCCCTACTGGGCCCTTCTCAGCTGGCTGCGGCTGCGTGACAGCTCTGCCCAGCCTGGGCGTGGGCAGCCAGGAGCAATGTGGCCATGCAGCCCTGCTCCAGCTAGAGAAAAGAGGGGGGAGGCTGTGCCAGCCCTGCTCTGCTGAGCAGAGAATGCATCCCAGCCCATGACTGCAGAGCATGCTGGGATGCTAGGGGACCCTAATTTAACTTAAACCAGGAAGGGGTCTAGGACAGAAATTTTATAAATCAGCTAGACCCAAATCAGTTAAGTCTGATACTACATTCAACCAGGTCTATCTTAAACTAGTATTGGCCATTTTGAAACTAGTTTATGTGCATTGAACTTATGTTCCTTTAGGCAAGGGACAGACATTCAAAAAGCCTGAGCCTGCATTGATTCAGTCTTTGCAGGTTAGTGTAACCTGGCTAGGCTAAACCAGTTTGTAAACCAGACATCCCAGAAATGCAGGCATATGCCTGTAGTGACTCAAGCTAGAAGCAGCCTTCCCTTCCCTTCCACAGTACCGAGCTCAGGGGCCATGGCTAGGCCCTGGCAGGATGCTCTGAATAGGGAGGGGGTCCCCAAGAGATCAAATTAATATAAATGCTGGCCACATTTCAGTTATCAAGTAAGATCCTTCTTTATGGTAATAGAGATAATATTTCTCACCACAGCTGGAATGATTGAAAATGGGCTCTTGATATGGGGGTTGCAAGCTAATTTCAGAGAGTTGTAAAAACTGTTGTCTTATATTGATTTACTTAGTTACTCCCCAGCTAGGGGCAAAACTGGTTATACTGGGGAAGCAGTGAAGAACCACGCAAATGAGAAAAACAAGTAAAAACATTTAAAATAAGTAAATTTAATAGTAGTAATAAGATGGATTTATAGATACTAATATATACTGGTCAGTAAAATATGTACAGTTTGTTTGTGTGTCTTATAAGCTTCCCATAAATGTATCTTATGGCAACATAGATATTTTACAGAGGTTATCATATTGACCATAGTTACAAAATAATGCAAAAATTCCCCTTCAAAATATAAATCTAAGCCTTTATTGGTAAGGTTTTATTGGTATAAATATAAAGAGCAATTGCAGATTTTTAACCAAGCTGTTTTTGAATTTTGAGTAGCAAAAGAGAAGTAAAACAAGCTTTAAGAAAAATTATTATTCCTTCCTTCACTGCCCAAAATACACAACTTGAAGGTTATTGTTTGATTAATCTTGAACTTTTCACACACATTCTACTTCGGCAAAAGGCTAAATGAACCAAATTTCGGGTCAAAATGAGCTCTTTTGCAAAACCTGGCATGAGAGTGATATGTATTGCCAAATTTTGGCTTGGAATAGACGATACCCTTGATGCAGTCAATTCAGCAGGCTCTATTAATAATGAAAAATAGTACCTGGGATTAATCTCTTCCATCAGTGCTTCAGTTGGGAGGGATCACACTTGATATTTAAGGTACAGCTACTGTAAATTTGGCAATTGTTAATCTGGCAGCCCTGTTGCATTTCCAGAATTGAAAGTGTGATTTTACTCCTATACTAGTGTTCTCTATTTGATGAACTGGTATCACCTATTTGGACTGGCCTTCTACTATGAATTGGATAATATTAGCTTGGGAACTGAATAAGGCCTGAACGTTACATACTCTGAGTTCCTAAACACTGACTTCTTATAATCCTCTGTCTTCTTTTCTCAATTTTGTAAAACAATTTGAAGTTTCAGATTCAAAATTACATAAAACATTGATTTACCTAGTATCTTTAATAGAACACCCTAGGTATTAGGCATCTTACTAAGCCTTACTAAGGTAGAAGGGCAAGTACTCTTAATTAATTAATGCAATGTATGCTGGTTCTGTGGAAATGCATGAGTTCCCAGTGGGAGACTTAATTGAAAAACAGTGACTTTCCAAATGGAGTAGCTAGAGCCAGGGATTACAATATAATTCCTTAAATCCTGGCAATTTAACTAAAGAGAAAAATCATTCTGAGCAGTGAACTGCATAATGCATTTATGAGCCATCAAATACTAATTGCAGATCTTCAGTTAAAAGTGTCACCTGGAGATTTAATACTGTGTATTTGGGAGCAGGCTGTGGGAAAGAATAAAGTTATCTTCCTACAACTGCAGGGAGGTGGATTGAAACGGGCAGTACCTCTTTGGAATCAGTGACAATCTGATTGAGTTTCACAGAAAGCCTATAGCAGAAAGTAGGGCAATGTGTGACCTTTTATAGGAAGTACAAGAGATGCTAGAAAGTGCAAGCTACTTTCTAGGTAAAACAAAGAGCCAACCACAGCCTTGTCCTTATCAAGTGATAGCCACACCCCTCACTTCCAGTCACTACATTCAATACTTCCCTTTCCCCTGCTGCTACATTGACTGATATGGGGATTCTCTGCAGTCCTTTATAATCTTATTTAAAGATGAAGAAGCTGTGCATCCATTGCCTCTGCCTTTGAATACATTCCCAACATCTCTGCACCTCATCAAAAATGACTGGAGGCCTAGAAAACATGACAGATGAAGAAAACCTAATTTTTCTCAAGTTATTTTGTTTGCAGGGAAGAATACTGACAGGGGCATGTGACAGAATCATAGCAAAAGTAGGGCTGGAAGGAACATTAGGAGATCATGTAGTCTGTTCAAAGCACGACCATCTCTGACTAAGCTATCCCAGTCAAATATCTGTTTAACTTGCTCTTAAAAACAACCAAGGATGAAGAGTCTAAATGCTTTTTTGGTTAGTCTATTCCAACGTTAACCATCCTCATAGTGAAAAAGTTCTTTCTAATAGCCAACCTAATAGTTGCAATTTAAGACCATTGCTTATAGTTTTGCTTCCTGCAGCCACAGGAGCTCCATCTTTTTATAAGCACCCTGCAGATATTTGACTGTTATCAAATCTCCCATCGGTCTTCTATTCTCCAGACTAAAAAAATCCAGTTCTTTTAGCCTTTTCTTATAAGTCATGTTTCTCTGGCCTCTGATCATTTTTGTCATTTTCTGAAAGACTCTTCTCAATATGGTCACATCTTTCTTGATATGAAGAACATGAAACTAGATACAGTACTCCAGATAAGGCCTCACCAGTGCTGAATAGAGACGAAAAATTCCTTGATTTACAAATGACATTTCTATTAACGTAGCCCAGTATGCCATTGGCCTTTTTGCAACAAGAGTACACTGTTTACCCATATTCAGATTATGGTCTACTGTAACCCCCAGGTCCTTCTCTGCAGCACTGCAGCATAGTCAATTGTTCCCTGGTCCTTATTTGTGCTGGAAATTATTCTGTGTGAAGTGTAGAACTTTGCACTTGTCCTTATTGAATTTCATTTGATTGATTTGGGACTATTTCACTAGTTTATCAAGGTAATTCTGAATCCTAGCCCTACCCTGCAACTCCATCCAACTTCATGTCATCTGCAAATTTGCCAAGTGTGTACTCAATCCCATCCTTCAAATTATTAATGAAAATAGACAGACCCCTAGGAGACCTCACTCAATACCTTGACACATAAAAAGGGTTATTGTAAAGAGAATGATTAATTTTTTTGTGTGTCTGTGGAGGAGAGAACAGAAGTAATGACCTTAACATACAATGAGGGAAATCTAGATAGAAGTTAATAAAACCTTTCTAATTATGACTGTGATTACATACTGGAATAGTTTATCTAGAAAGGTGTTGGGATCATTGTTATTGGAAGTTTTTAAGCGAAGGTTAGAGCAGCACTTGTCTTGGATTGTTTAGACAGGGATGATCCTGCCCCGAACAGGTCAGACAAGATGATTTCCTAGGGTTCCTTCCAGTTCTCTTCTTCTATGATTCTTTCTTCTATGCAATTGAAAAGAAACCTGTTGTCATCCTTAAGGTATTCTGTAAAATGATGAAGCATGGATTGGATTTGCCACCAAAATTGTGAGTAATAATTAACTACAGTTCTGCTAAATGGTGTGGAGGGAAGGCAACAAAATGATGGCAACAAAAATGAATCCAGGTACAGTTTTCAGGATGGGAATTTAAGTAGATAGGCATTTTCACTTGGTGCTGGATTTTCTCATTTTCTCTCCTGTTGTTCTGATGAAAGTTTCCATACGTGATGAGAATTGCAGGAGCTAGCAGTGATAATTTGAAACACATTTTCACTGCAAACCCTGAAACCAGACATATGTTCCACTCTGTAGCTATTGTTACACACACTCATCTGCTTTATAGGTGGCAGCATGGCACTTGGGAAATAACACAAAAAAAATAGGCACTTTCGTGAGCTTTAAATTATAAACATTTGACCATGACCTTTTGAACTAGTCTGTGGTGGAAAAGGGAAATGCCATTTATGCGGTATTTGCAAGGCAACAGTTTATTAAGTCATTAATCTTTTTACACCTTTAGTTATCAGTATTGAACATATGTCACCCACTGCTGAAGCTGAGGCTTCCAAAGAGTGAAAAGAAAGGGACCAAAATTTTTCATAGTATAGAAACTTGCTAATTGATTTTTCTCAGGGATTGAATGTCACAAGTGTGAATATCTGCATTCTATAGTTTTATAGTTGGGCAATATTTTTTACAAAAGCGTTCTTAATTTTTCCCCTCCTACCTTTTCTTTATTCTTTCATTCAGTCATTTTTACTCTTGCATGAGATGCTTTCAGTACTGTCTTTGGGAGAAGCTACTCAAAATCTGAGTATCCAAAAGTCTTTGCTTGGCTCGTTTCTGCTCCATAGCTAAGTGATCAGTAGCAGTCCAAACAGGATTGTTGAGAGGGAATACATTAGAGATCTTTGAACTATTATGATCCATTTGCAGGGTTTGCTTATGGATTAGGTATATTGTTAAGAGGTAGGCATGGGGTGTACAGTTCATTTTAGTGAACCTGAATCTTAAAATAGATGTTCTGATAACATGGTGATTCATATAAAAGTTGGATAGATAGATACTAGATTAATCAGGATGAACTCTTTCTGTCATTTCTTACCTAAACTGGTGTCCTGCATTTCATTATATCTTTCCTGTGACTTCTCATCTATTTTTATCTTTTTCTGGTAAGTGACCACTTTTTTGTTCTATGAGTGGCAAGAAAATTAACACCATTTTTTATATATATATATATATATAATGAATATGAACTGACTAGCAAAAGCCCATTAACTCATGTAATTTGCAAAATACCCTCATATTTATGAGTACTTAAAAATGTTCTAAAATCCATTCTCAGTGCTCTAACTACTAACATTTCATTTTATTGCCAAACAGTATTTCTAGCTCTGTAGCATCCATCCTGGATACCTCACTTGTTAATGGCATACTTCTGCAAATGACAAAAAGCATGCCCAAGTTGTGATGAGTAAAGATCAACAGTGGCAGGAAGATCTCAACAATACCTGTAGGTTTTCAAACTTACCTGTAGAAATAGCACCATATTAAAAATTGTATGTGCCATGGCCATCCAACCAGGCCCTTGCTGCGAAGTTGATATACTGTTTCCTTGCAGTGGGGACACTGAGGAGTGATGTTCAGGAAGGCAACATGTGTCACATTTGTTAAACCCGAACTCTATCATCTCAGTGCTTTCCTAGCACCTGAGAGAATTATAGTTCTGTCTGAAAGCAAACCTGCTGTGACTCAGCCACATGAGTGGGGGCTTGTTGTCAATGGGAGAGATTTAGTGCAATAGATAAAATTTTCTGCCCCATCAAATGTTCACCTTTCTCCATGTTGCTAGGAGAATGATACCATTCCTGTCAATGATCACTCATATTTCTGTCATCTGCAGGATAGATAAGTGTAATGTAATCTATTTAGGGCTACTCCTGAAGTCAGCGTTACTAATAATTTTCAAAGATCAAAGACCTAAGGACCAGCTGTCTGTGAAGCTTTCTTTACCGCATTGCAGCCATTAAATATAATCTTGCTCTTAGATACAGGAACTAAACATTCAGAGCCAGAGCAGGCCTTGCTGTTACTAGTGCTTCTTAGTATGCTCGCTCATATTAGCTACTTTTGATAATACAGAGGCAGTAATGAGCTTTGGAAAAATTGAGAGTGTTCATATTCAGTGTTGCTTGTATCTGACTATTTGTTATTCTTGTTACTTTTCTTAAGAGATTAGTGCTCATAATTCTTCTTGTGGTGGGATGTGCATGTTTTGTTTTGCTTTGTTTTTTTAAGTCACTTTCAAGTCAAGCGATACTTAAAAAAATTAGCCTGGGTCCTCTGTACATATACGGTCTCTATTCCTACAGTATCTGGGTGCCTCACAGGTTTGAATGTTTATGTTTTCCTTAACAACTCTATGAGACAGGGAAATATTTCTCCTATTTTTCAGATGAGATAGAAGGGCTAAATTGCTTGACCAAGGCCACGAAGGAATGCGGCAGACAAGGAAAAAATGTAGGCTGTAGACTCATGCCATGAATGCTAGATCATTGTTTCTTTCCCACAAAGGAAAGATTTCTAAGACATGTATCAAGTGTGTTATTAAAACAAAAATAGATGAAGAAATTGAACTACGGGGGCTTTCAATTTTTTTTTTAAGTATAGTTTTACCTCTTAGGAGGTAATTCTTTTCCTCTGAGGGAAGAGATGGACATATTTATATGGCTGATTGTCTTATTTTAGGCCCAAATGTTGCCTGCAAAAAAAGGAAGGTGGGATTTAGCTTGATTGAAAATAGACTTCATTATGTCTACAGTGTGTTTGCAATGTTTGCTGTATTCTTATTAGGTTGAGCACCATATATTTGCTTCTTTGGTAACATGGGTATTGTCAAGAAACCTTGAATTCTGTCTCCTCCATTCCATATAGATTCACATACTGAAATCAGCAGTGGACTGGATCAGTATATAACCCTTCATAGTTGGTAGGGTTGGAAGGCACCTAAGCAGATCATCAAGTCTGACCCCTGCCATGGGCAGGAAAGGATGCTGGGGTCAAATGACCCTGGCTAGGTGATTGTCTAGCCTCATTTTAAAGACCCCGAGGGTAGGAGCCAGCACCACCTCCCTTGGAAGCTGGTTCTAGATCCTAGCTGCCCTGACCATGAAATAGCGCCTCCTGATATCTAGCCTGAATCTCCTCTCGGTCACTTATGGTCATTATTCCTTGTTACTCCTGGTAGTGCTCGAGGGAACAGGGACTTTCCCATAACCTGCTGGTCCCCCTTGCCCAGTTTGTAGACGGACACTTAGCACTATATTATTAATTTACTGCCATTGGTTTGCAATCAGTTGAGCTGTCCTGGTTTTAACCTGTAGATCTGTTCTGCATTATGAAGCCGAGTGTACAGTTGATAAATGCCTTGCACTTGGAAATGGTGTATATTACATTCATATTTCCATATTTATGTTTTAAAAAATAAATAATAATTTGGAAAGAGCTGAGTTCAAGGTAGGAAGCTTGCGCAGCTTTAAGTTTGCCAAGTGCACTTATGGCCTAAGCCGCCCTGAAATTTTGGAATGAAGCAATTATTTTATATTGTTTCAGAAAATAAGCTCTTCCTTGTCCATTGCTAGTGAGCAAAATTGGCCTGTCTTAAAGCAAATAGTACCAAATTGTTAGCAGGTGCACTGTTCATCCTATTTTGCCACCTCTCTAGGAAAAAAAAATTGCATAAGGAGATTTTGCATCAACTTGAAAAATGTGAGTTGAAAAATGTGAGTTGTTTGTTTATGTATCAAATTCCTTCATTTTGCATCTTTCCCAATTCAGAAGCAGGATAACTTGTAAAGTATCTAAAAGAGAAAAACAAACAAAAAGAACACATATTGAACTTAAATTGAGATTAAAACTGTGTGGCCTTGAATGAATGACATTGGGTTTTTAATCCTGGAGAATCATCCATAGCATCTCCTTTTTCTCCATATCATTGACATGCTTTCGTGGGCCTCTCTCTATAAAAAGAACCTTTGAGAAGCATTATCTCTAATTTTTGAAGAGGGACAAGTGTTCATAAAGCTCAGAGGTGAAATCTTACCATCAATATTTGTGTTTCTGTCCCCATTAGTAGCATGACTAGGGGATAGGAGTGATAGGGGCAATGACCCCAGGCGCCAAGTTGGAGAGGGGACAAAAAAAGCAGCTGCCATCAGCAGCTCCGTGTTTGCAATCATGAACCAGAAGTCATTGCTTTTACAATCATGAACCAGGTGCTCAACCATGTCCCTACACTCTTGGCTCCCATTATGAATCTGATGCTATAATGCTTGAGTGTAATAAAAGTATGCAATAACAACCTCATTCTTCAAAGACTTGGCAATGTATGTTTTCTTTATTAGAATTTTCATCCCACGGAAGTCAGTAAGTTAGCAAAGTACAAACATCCAATTCATTCCCAAATGAGGGCCAGCTCATTTTAATCACTGGGATGCTGTGAGAAGAGAACATAGTAGTCAAGGTGAGTAAGATAGAATCTACCCCTGAATAGGATCCTTCTTGATATGATTGACACTGCCAGGAAGTATTTCTTATACTGTTCCCACACACTGGATTCCAATAGCAAAAATTTGTAAAAAGATAAAATTCTAATCAAAGGGTTCTTTTTTGTCTTAAATGGGTCACATATTAAATGTCAACATGTGTTCTGAAATGGTGCATTGCATATTGGGAGATTGAATAGCTTGTAATAACGGTGAAGGGACAGAGAAAAGTGAGCCACTGACAATGCAAAAGCCCATGCCAAAAACACTCTGGGGTGTATAAATGATGTTATACTGAGGAAGAAACTACAACATTTGTATAGTTAATGAGAGAGCTTAATTTCTGTCTGCTCAAATTGTTGAGACTCAGGAAGATGAAACTATTTTGTCAGGGCATCCATCTCTGCTGATGCTGAACTGTCACAATCCAGTAACTGGTTTCTTTGCAGAAACAAAGAAAGGATAAATGTCTTTTGCTACACTATCATTCATACTTTCTCTGCAGCCTTCAAATAACTTTCAAATAATTTAAAGACTTATATTTACTTAGCCACATGACCAAGAAAAATGCCACATTCTTACAGTAAATCTTAGTGGTGATTTGTTTCGCTACAGTGTTCTCTGAAAGATTTCAATTGCTTTCTGAAATTGCATATGTGTGCAGAGTCTCAATGGTAGAGCTTCCTCAGTCCATGGACTTGGATGTATTCCACTGGGAGCAGAAAAAGTCTCCTAACTTTTCAGTAAGAGTTCACAAAAAATAATTAAACTTCTCTGCCCTAGTGTAGATTTAATCATAATCTTGAAATGTGAACACTTAGATTCATGTTTGCTTCAAATTTTTCTTTTGTAATATGCCTCAAGAACAATACTTGGTGACTACTTACAGTACATTCATTGTTAAATCACAACAGGTATCTCTATACTGCACAGTGGGTCTATTCCCACCCCCTAAACCTTTCCCTAGAAATAGCTATGCAAGTATGTCACCAAGGCAATTCTATATATGGACTCTAGCCCTCTGTAGAGGTTAAATCTGATCTTTCATCCATAAAAATGGATAGAATAAACTCCCAGTGACTTCAGTAATGAAGGATCAGGTTCATTTAATAGATTTCATAAATAGTTTCATAGTTTCACAGTAGCTAGAGTCGGAAGGGACCTAGGTAGATCATCTAGTCCGACCCCCTGCCTTGGCAGGAAAGAGCACCGGGGTCAGAT